>NW_027042495.1:0-600000 GCF_035927105.1 Exophiala bonariae
CCCCCCCAAAACAGCACCACAACCCGACCCAAATCCAGGCTAACTCATCGTCATTTCGCTGCGGTTCCCACCAGAACACCCTGGCCCCAATGTCCGCGCCGTCAAAAAGTCAACCAACACCCTGCAGGCGCGATCTCGAACCCCACATTCAGGCCCTCTGGGTCAAGCAATCCACCACAACAGAACGCCGAGTTCCAACCATTAGTCCCGCCAAATACCTACCAGTCTACTGCAACAACACGCGCACACGCTCATACGCATCCTGCAAGGCGTTGATATCAGCACGACTCTCGGCCAGGACCGCGGATGCATCACCGCCGCTGCTGCTCCCTGTGTCCGCGGCGGCGTGTAAAAGCACCGTGGTGAGGAAGTCCAGCGAGGCGCCGAGCGACGAGACGTGGGCGGAGGCACGGTCCGTGAAGATCTGGGAGGGAGCGGCGGATGCCGACGATGCCGACTGTGGATTCGGGAGGATGATGCTCAGCAGGTTCAGTGTTGAGATGTAGAATGGGATGTTGAGGAGGAAGGCGGAGATCGTGTCGTCGTTGTCATTTTCTTCTTCCTCGGTCTTTGAGGTCCTAGTGTTGAATGCTTGGTCTAGGGAGGTCAGGTCTTTGGGGAACAGGAGATCGAGCAGTGAAGATTCATTGCCTCGGATGCCGGCTTCGTGGACTTCATCGGTGATGAGGTCTGGGTTCAGACCGGTCTGAGGGGAGAAGAGGCTGGCATCCGTGGTCTGGCCTTGTGGTTGTCTTTGATGTCTTAGATATCTCAGAATCTCGTCTTTCAGCCAGTCGACGCCGACTGCTTTCAGGACGCCGAGCTGCTGAGGGGGTGCGAGCGGGATTGGATGTGGCTCCAATGCCGAAGTGCTCCTCGTGAGGCCCGTTTCCTCGTCAATGCCCGGCTCCGGGTGCGGATCTTCTTCAAACTCGGCCCAGTTGGAACTCAACGTGCTTCCCTCGATGGTTTGTGCAATGATCTGAAGTCGGACTTCTGGCTTGGGGTAGGCGTGGATGAGCTTCGATGCAATCTGGTAGGCTGAGTCACGCAAGCTGGCCCACGGGGTGATGGCGAAAAGTTGTGTTAGGGTACTGATAAGAAGAAGGAACTTGGCAGGAGAGAGAACCGTCCCATCTGGTGGGGTTACTGATTGTGCTTCTTCTTGGGAGTTTGCCAGCGCTTGTCGATAAAGGAGGGAGAGGAGTGAATCGAGTAATGCAGCTGATGGAATTGCTGGTGTTGCCGACAGGGGCGATGAGTGGTCAATCAATTGAGCAACTGCTGCGATGGAAGGTGAGAAGGTTGCCGCGTTCGAAGTCGTTGCGGCTTCAAGGTATGACTGGTACGCGTACAGAAATATGACTCCATTCCGTGGCAGTGGGATTTGAGAAGGAGAGGTGGGGTACTCCGATGGCTCCTCTTCTGTTTCTTCATCAAACCCTTCTTCTACGGTATCTTCATGAATGAGTTTCTTGATTTCTGCAGATATGTCGCAACCCAGATCGAGGCTGATTTTCTTCACCTTGGAAAGCACAGATTCTCGTTCTTGGGTTTTTGGGGAATCCTCGAATAGCTGAGTCTCTGTTTCCCTACCTGGTACTGATTTCTTAGGCTCAAGTGACTCGCGTAGTCGGCTGGTCCATGACATAGATGGAAACTGATCGTCAGAAAGAGACGAGAGGTATTCATCCAACACCTCGAGGAGGACAGCATATAGAAGACGAGAAATGATTGCTCTCTCTTCGGCAGATGGTAGATTGACACCTTTCTCTGCCTCCTCGATCTTTGCTTCTGGGTCTGGTAAAGTAGCTGTGGTTGCACTGGGGGTTTGGGTTTGACCACTACTAGTTGACACTGTCGGCACTGAGATGTCACTGACTCGTGGAGGAAGTGGTGGTCGGCTCTTACCAGCCAGCTGTTCTAAGACGGCCAGAAAGGATAAGGTAGTTGCAGCCGTAATGGGAACATGTCTGTATGCACCTAGAGCTGCTGGTAAAGACGTGGCAAGGAAACGGCTAGGATACTGGGTCTTGATCCTCGAATGTAGAATGCTGAGCATATTGAAGAGAGATTGTAACTTCAGTGCTCTCCTAGCAGGTGACGGTATCACAGGGGTGTCGACATTGACTTGATCCACAGAGTTGTCTGTGGACTTTGGTTTGGTCGGTGGCATACCATCTAGCGTCATGGCACCGAGATGAACTCGAGGGGCCTCACCCGCGAAAGTGGGCAATTCATCTTCGTCGTCGCCTTGGTCAGAGTTACCTTCATTGACCTCATCGTCTTCGCCATCGCCCAATTTCTCAAGTTCTTCAGCTACTCTAACGACCACCTCTCGGGGATTGCCTCTTCGAGCAATGATCTCCAAGCATCGATTTGCCTCATCGGGAGTATCACTCAAAAATCGTAGAATGATTTTAAGCAGGTCCCAGCCAATTTCTTTGGCTAAGGTACCGTCATCATCGCTTAGTAGCCTGGTGAGGGTTGGAAGATTCTGAGGTGTCAGTTGATATTCCAGTAGGGTGAGATAGGTCATGTAGTCAGTGGCCGGGGGTAGAGTATCGACCAAAGGGTCTCCATCTGGAGGAATCTCAGATGCCATTATTGCTTCTCAACACTATTGATAGATGGTGTTCTCGGCTATGACCTGGCGTTGAAGGGAAATTGTGTCACTTGAGGTGATGTCAAACCTGTGTCCGGACGAAGCTTCTTTGGCGGGGAAATAGCTTCAAAATCCCGAACTCGGAAGGTTGCGAACCTCTGGTGAAGGAATTCGAAGCGTCTGTCACATTGAAGAGGTAGAGATCCGTTGTTTCCCAATCTTGTAATCCTCTTGAACTCACTCTGGGGATTGTGATTTGGGTAAAAGTGAAACTAATGTTGTTTGGGATCAACTGGAATCTTTTCGTGAAGACAAACGAGATCAGGTGTCACAAGCGTGGGATTGATGTTCGAGTTGGAGATCATCATATAAAATCTTGGCATGTCGCAAGTCGGAAACGTGAGTTCTCACTGACTTTAGTAAACCATCTATCCCTGCAGGCCGATATTGCCGGTGGCCTTGTACGGGACCTCTCTTCGAGCAGAATAGCATACGAAGTTGAAATGTAGGTATCGTGAACTCGATATGGATACCTCGAGTCCTGAGGCATTTGCCATCATGGACCTAGTCATGTGACTCTCTTGGGTTTTTTTATACGGCATTTCCCTGGGCATGGTGTCGACCTCAACGCCTCGCTGGAAATTACCTACAAGACAATCTTGACAAAAATCACAAAAATTTAACACGTTCGTCGTTCGTATCCGCCTGACGGGATAACTCACAGTACTAAAGTCTAAGAACACGCCGTCCCTAGTTGCTGTCAGATTGGACACGACAGCATCATAAGCGGCGTCTCCAGCGAACGGCACACCATCAGGAGGAATCGCACGCGGTTCTAAATTTGAGCAACTTGGTCACCCTGTTCGGCATATTCATACCGAGTGCCTAAGTCCACTCTATTCCTTTCCTGATAACTTAGGCCAACCTGCACTTCGTGGTTATATCGTTATCCCTTACTCAGATATCCAATCTCTTGCATTTCCGGCGGTTTTCAGTATATCGCCCAAATAGCACACGACAATTTTCTCGTGAACGTTTGGTCTCCCCACGAAGTTAGACAACTCGTTAAGTCCCCGGATCCCGGAACTTCTGGGCCTGAATACGGAAATTTTCCAATGTCATTTTTGGCTTGAATTTGATCTTCCACGTGTCATCTCTTTGCTTTGTCGAGATTGAATTCAAACAAGCGACAAACCAAACACTTTCAGCTTTCCAGGGGGTCCATGCATAGTCTTGGTCCCCAAGTTCCAGGAATGAAGGAAGAGGCTGAGGGGGCGCAGCACTAGAATAAAATGGTGTCCCAAGGTCTCACCGGGAGATGGCTTCTAGGTAACCGTTGGCGTGCCCATCATGCCCTCCCTAGGCAAACAAGGGCGCCACCCTCCCCACTAGTGATTACCTAGCTTCAACAGTGTTTCCAGGGCCTGTGGCTAACGCGCCATGCGACGGGCAGCGTTCTCTATACGAGCGAGCCGTGTCTCCTGCTTTCCACCTCGAAGGTAAACCCCTGTTTTCCACACAGACAGAGTTTGCAACGTTCATATCTCATAGTTTGCCTCCATTGATTTTCGGGGCAAGAGGGGAAAGCTGGGTAACTAGCCCCATGACATGCAGATGGAGAGGCGTAAGATTGGAGATCCAGAACAGCGGAATTGGGATTGGGAATGATTTCATTATCAATGGGTAAAGTAACTGGATGCCCTAATTTTGTGACCTTTGTCAAGCCGAGTAGTTCAAAGGTATCCCCAGCACCAAATGTACATTAAAATTATACGAGGCACGAATTCCTAGTCTAGCCTGCTGGACCTCGAGAGTCGAGACTCGATGCCTACCTAAGTCAAGGCTTGCGGAGAATATTATGTCGCCCATCGGAACGATCCTTTTCCTCGCCTGTGGTCCATGCGAGCTTCCTTCGCTGTCATCGCCCACTGTCGCTAAATTCCAACCCACTATCCCACTTGGGAGCTCCCGTTAAGGGAAATCCAATAGTGCTATATGTTGGTCTATTGCCGCGTAACCCACTATCGAACACAATTGAGATCACCGTCAACAAATTGAGACGAAATCACTCAGGTACAATACCTGATTGGGAACCAAGATTTCGGTTGGCTGACATCCTTCAAGATTGCGGCAAGGTAAGTCATCACTTCCAAATGCCTAGTCTAGCCTTGAGCATTCAAGCCTGATCGCCCATGGCCTAAGCGGGCTGTTTGGTGCCACATCATGATTTACTCGACTCTAAGTTTGTGCCACATACGATTGTGAGCCTGCTTGTGGTAGAGTTTGCTTTGATGCCAAATAAAATGTATTCTACGATATGGTGGTCCTCCATGATTTTCCACAATTAATTTTATATGACAGCACGTCAGAGTCATGAGTGTATCTGTCGTATGTGTAAAGTGCACAGCTTCATGAAGCAATCAGAAAATCGTGGTCAATCCATTTCTCAAGGTTTAACAACCACGTACGAAGTACTACCACCCTTGTCCAGGCCTAGCCGGAGGATTGCTTGACACCCAACAAGCGAGAAACCAGTCCCGGGACTATGAGCCAACAGGAGCCTACACCGGACTTCGGATAAGCAGAAATAACCCGCGTCCCCTGGTCTGTTCATGGATTCGGAGGACATCTAGATATTTTTGTTACTACTGGTGCATCCATTATTAAATTTGCATGCGACCACGAATTGCGTTTTCGTCCCTCCACGAATCCACAATGCCCAGCCTCACAACAGGTAGGGTATGGAGTCATGAGGATCACGGGTAGATAGGAACTCCTAAAATAACGGCACAGAAACTTACGGGATTCAGAGTGTTACGCTGACTAGGTTGGAAAACATAACGGCGAATCTACGGAAGTTATACATATCCGTAGTAAAACAAGCCTGAGAAACTGGGGCACTTTCATATTGCTCCTCTCGATGCTCCTGCAGTCTGAAGTCATGTGCAAAAGTCAGATATCAGGTATTAGGACTCCGTATTCGAACGAGCATCAAAAAGGAAAGCATACTCCGTGAGCTAACGACTTCTAGGTCTAACTTCCTCGTTCCCTGGCACATCCTGATTATGCCTGTAGAAGTGCTAGCAAGGTTCCATTTAGAAGACGAAGCCTTCGTTATCGATTGTGTTTTCCTCGTCATTGATCTGTAGGTACTCCCGAGTCATAAATGGCTGTACTCCGTAACCTACTAACGTGGACCGGATAGCATCATGCCAGCGAAAAAGGATATCGTCTTGGCTAATATTAATTGGTTCCACTGATTACGTGCCTGTTCCCTGGAGTTTACTGGGCTTTGCTGGAGCATTATTATTCAGAGAACGCATGCCCCGACGTCCGGGTCACTCATTGAACCCAGGGCCACCAGTCCTTCGTACTGGTTCTTGGTGGCTACTCCGTAGGACGTTTGTGGAACATCAAACCCATCGCGGAGGTTCCCAGGTCGTCATGAGTGGTACAGACGTGTCTATTTCTGGCACATGGAGCCCGGTTAATAAAGAATGAGATTGAGAGTGCGACCTCGAGTCCCGGATTTCATGCCAGACATTCGCTTCTGGATGGCGCAAATAACAATACTCTGCACGGATTGATTCCAGGACACAAGGCTTAAAGGTAGATTTTTGGCGTGCATGGGGGCCGCATACTCCTTGCCCGCGAGATACCTTCCACCTTCCCTTAATCGGGGTTTCCTCCCTCAGACTGAAGGCCTAATGCAGGGGACACGGAGGTCAACTTTCTGCATTATGCTGTCGGCTTCTCTTTATTCGTCCAGACATCTGGACTAGATTATACTTGCCTTTGGCCTGTCTCTGAATGTCTCTCCATATCACAATCTCGACTACCAATAAACAGCTCGCAGAGATTCCCGGGCAGCAATCACCGTTTTCAAGCCCAACGCAGACTACAAACACCCAACCAATGACGATACCTCCAAGCCTTGTCCAAAGGAAACGACCGAAGAATTGAATAGTCATTCGTTAGCATCCGCTACTGGGGCCGGGCACCCAGCCGGGGTTGCCCAGCACAAACTCACCGGCGTTGAGGTCTGCCGATCGACCGCCGCTAGACCCCTGACCATGAGAAAGCTTATACTTGATTGCCCACTGGGTCCGCCAGGTTGCCACCCTGCCCTATCCATGCCCATCCCAGAATCAAAGAAGCTGAATTCAGACAAACCCTCAGCGTTGATCTTGCCCGGGGTGGCTTGTGGCTGGTGCCATCGTCACGCTGGCTTGCCGAGACACCACTATCTGGTACTACCGAGCGGCCAATGCCCAAGACGCTCACGAGCGGCGAAACCTCATCCACACCAGGCTGCTGGTCGCTTGCTGCGGATTAGAGCATGTCGCAATTGACAGCGGCAGACATGGCCAAGTGTCCGTCAGACGCAAAAGCTAATGCAAACATTCAGCTCCTTCATGGATCCCTGGGCATCTCCATCGTACCGATGTGGATCTAGCCATTTGAACTATTGGACAAATATTCTGCCTTTCAATAGAGCAGATCGTCACCCACGATCACGACCATGAGGAAATTTGTCTGCATTTCATGTTTTCCATTATTGACAGGCTACGTGCCCAAGCCGTTCTTGTACCGCTGCGTCGCAAGACCAACACCAGTCCCCGACCATCTGGGCTTTTGTCTATCTGAGAGACTCAAGCCCTGATTGAATTTGTTTGGTGACTCGCTCGTAGGCCAAAGCCACCTGATCTTCGAATATACAGAGGCACGCTGTTTACAGTCATTCAGTCAACACACTAACGATACCTCCGAAAGCCCTCTCGCCAGACATTGACCATCTGGAAATCCCTCGTCGTTGCAAGTTGCCGCTCCTGCCCTCGCATCAGGTGTGTGCTCGCCCGCCCGAATTCTATTTCAAGTCGAGCAGTGGTTCAACTTCTCCGTGGTTGGTCAGCTATATTATGATATCTGTTCGGTCGATGTTGGTTGTGTAAAAAATCGGGGCTGAAAGGCATTGACAAGGTATGCAGAGCGACAGTGATATATGCTGTGTTCATCTTCGATCAACTTTATTGGACCCAAGGCAAACCACTAACTCAGTACCAAGGACCTGCACGGACATCGGAACAAGATCGGAAGAAAAGACATTGGTACTTCGCCTCAAAGACGTGACTTAGCGGATGGTTTGGACCAGCATACCGATCAACATTGAGCACAGACACACTTGAGACGAAATCCATTCACATCTCCATCTCCGTCCAGCCTTGCACCACCTTGACACGGCAACTTGGAACAAGCGACCATTCATGCAGATTTGATATTGCGTACTCGGGGTGACCTGATGCAGCATTCACCTCTACCTCAGTTTCCTCTTTTCCATCCCTCTTTCAAGCGACACCGGTCCAGTATCGACAACACCAGATTCGCGATCAATCTGACTTTGCCCAAACCACTCGCTGCGCCCTTGTGGGCACCTCTACCCTCACCTCCCATGTCCGGATCGCCCCCACCGGAGCCACCTACTGACCCTCCTCAGATTGCTGGTCGACGACGAAAGCGTTCTCATACTCCTCCAACAACGACGGCTGCTTCCAGCAGCGTTGTTCCTCTGACACCATCTGATCAAACTACATCAACACCAGGCAATCTGGCAAGAGGTGGTGATATACTCACGGAGGCCGTGGTTCAGCCTGGCCCGTATGCCTCCCCATTCGCTTCGAGCGGCTCCTATCAACCAGCATCGAGTCTATCGACTGTGGCTGTCACCGATCCAGAATACTTATCGCAAAGCCCGATTTCTCCAAGGGCAACGAGAAAGCCTAAACCTCATGTCACTTCCGCTTGTGTCAACTGTAAGAAAAAGCATCTAAGATGTGACGAAAGTCGTCCGTGTCGGAGGTGTTTACAAAGTGGGAAAGAAGTAGGTCTTCCGAGGCAAAAATTGCCAGAGAGCACGCAAATACTAACCCTATTAGGACTCATGTCGAGATGTCGAGCACAAAAAGCGAGGACGACCCCCTCTAAAGCCAGAAGATCCTTCGGCACGAAGAACATTCGAGTCTTTACCGCCAGGGGCACTATCGTATTCTCCAAGGACGCTTCCGGGAACGGACACAAGTAGCTTAATGCACTCGACCACATATCCGCCGATTAGACCTTTACAGACGCCCTATGGACGAGGACCCCCATTTCCCGCGATGTATGCACAGCCTTCAATATCGCCGAGCCACGCGACAGCTGTAGGCACTTTTGTCCCATCATCCCACCCGTATACTGGCGGTTCTGGTTCTGTCTCTGCCCAACCTCCAGTACCTTATAGCAATTCTCCTCCGGAATCGTCGATGAGGCCAATGGCAACCTACCCGAGCTCATACAATTTCCCTCCCTATCAGCACATGGGACCCCCTACAACATACTCAAACCCGATATTTCCACGAACTTTGACGAGTCCGTCCATGGCTGGCGACTCTCTTCCGCCTTTAGAGGGATCTGCGGGCCTTCAGCTACCGCCCATTCGTACATCACCTCCTGGTGTTGGACCGATCGACCCTGCTATATCCGAACCACAGTACCGGCAAGGAGTGCAACGTTCCCCACAGGAAGAACCAACGAATCGAGATGATGGAACACAGGAACCGGACCCAAAACGACCAAGGATGGACATACAAGGCATTCTAGGACCTCGCGATCGCGATTGATATACCCAAGTCGGCGTCAACTCAGACTCTTACGACTTTGCACATAATTCACGAAAACGGCTTTTCTAATCCCTCGGAATGATGCAATGAATTGGTGCCCAATGGCATTTGGGAGAAGCTTTTCTACTATTTTTTTAATCCATGTATAACAACAATCGATTTCTCCAACCAAGGCGCACGGTGCTGGACACCGCGGCCTGAGTGCCCACCGACATCTTACATTTTTCATTCGACATCTCACGAGCACGAGCATGAACAAGCGGGTATAGCGAAATTATTAGATTTTGAACAACCAAGCGACGATATATTCTATAGTATCAAGGATTTCAATTGGGGAGAGGCTGTCTGCTCTTCAACCTACATATTAGTACTCTTAATCCAAACGCCATCACTCATATGACATCAAGTTCCTCAGCCATATTTATTTCTTTTCTTTTTGCCCCAAATGTGAATACCTGGTTGTTCCGACCGCAACCCATCACTGTACTTTGAATAAATTGGTAAACTTCGTGATCAGATACCCCTAGTCTCAGCCTTTGTTCCGACTTATCGCACCACTTTCCTTCCCATTTCACCATGTCAGCAGCGTTGAGATACGGAAGTTTCATTAATCCATTCCTTCAAGGTACTTGTAGCCTAGGTACCTGAGTACCTGGTAGACAACGACTAGATGCCAAGACTATAAATAGCTAACTGGATATGGCTAGCATAGCCATGGCAAGGACCAACATCCGTGCGAAACCTCCCATTTCCTTGACATCTCTTTTCTTCCTCTGCTCCACACTCTTCTCCACACAACTATGTAGATGCAGATTGAGGGGAATGAAGCCATCAAGGTCGTGCGACAAGTGCTACAGAATCAAGGCGCGGTGCAATTATGAAAACAACTCACAAGTATGTGAGCGCTGTGCTCGACTCGGGCATGTGTGCAGGATAGATAGAGCTATCCTGCCGCCCGGTCGACCACGCACGGCCTTGAAACCGCGGCGTACTCCAAGCCCAAAGCAGGAATCTTCACCACTTCCACTGATTCCTGCTGCTCCGACGCGGCTAATATTTGATGGCCGTCTTTTGCCCATTTGGAAGGGTTTCGGCCAGGATGAACTCACTTTGGTCGAATTCGTCCTCCATCCCGACCAGATCTCCAGTCTCGTTTATGGGCGAACCTTCCAGGATTCCATGCGCTCAGAAATGGCGTCCCAGCTTTATGCCGCCACCGACCAACTCAAGGACGGCATACTCGCTTTCGCCAACGCCCTATTAGCCAACAAGCACGCCACGGTTGCTGAAAACCTGAATGATCCTTCTTGTCAAAGAGGTTCCAGAGCGCTCCAGAAGTTGGCAACCATACAGACAACCTCGATCGAAGACGCTCGGGCTGCTTTGGCTCTTGCAATGATGATTATTACCTACAACGACATCACGATAGGGGCTTCTACTCTTCCAATAGCAAGATCAGCTCTCCTCCAAGCTCTGCCCTGGAAACAACAGCTGATACGCGCAACGCTAGAGGATACAGATCCGAATATTATATGCATTCTGTTCGTGGAGGTAACGGAGTGCATTGTGTTGGGAGAAACACCGGTCTTTCGTTATGAGCCTTCACAAGAGAACACAATTGTTGATCGTTACTATGGAGTATGCCCGGAGCTTCTCCCATTTCTTTACGACGTTTGTCTTCTATGCAATTCTGTCAGGTCGGGCACTGCTTCCTGGATCGATGTTAGCTTAGGGATTGAGTGGATCAGCTCATTGGTCGACCAGTGGTCACCAGAAGCGGCTCTTCAGCTACGTGATGAGATTGTTGTGGATAGAGACGAGAAGCAACACTTCTTACTTCAAGCCAAAGCCTTCAAGTCCGCAGTTCAGCTTTTACTTTTGCAGATTCAAAGGACCCCTCTTGGCGACGCGTTAGCACATGACAAAGCTGTGCAACTCCATGCAGAAATCCTGGATGTTATGGAGCAAGGAGTCGACAGACCGAATTACGTCCTTTTTCCCTACTTCGTGGCGTGCCTGGACAACTTTAATGTGGATGAAGATCTGGAAAGTCCACTCCTTGAGACCATGAATAAGATCAGCAACGGCTTAGCACCAAGAGCGTGCCAGAGTATGGCGGCAGGGCTGAGACATATATGGGCCAATCGACGACGCAGACCAGCTTTACCTTGGTTCGAGTGCATTGACCAAGGATTATCTGTGGCCATGGGACCATGAAATGTATATCATACAATAACAACCATTGCCAACGCATTTAGAACGCTGATAAGGTGGTCTACGACGAATACACCTTCCGACCGTTCATCCACGTCTCCGTGACACAAGCTTTCAGCAAGGATTTTGCATCGAACCCATCCAGCAACCCGTCTACTACGATAAAGTCGGCCTTTTTTCCAACCTCTAAACTGCCGAGTTCCTTTTCGGCAAAGCCAGAATAAGCAGCGCCCCAAGTTGCAGCACCAAACACCTGGTGCATATCTAGACCTTGCCGTTGATTGATCTTGGTATGGTTATGCTGGTCTCGTGATGACTGTCTGGTATTCGCGACATACAAATTGGGAAATGGCTGATGTGGCGCAGTGGGCGAGTCAGTACCAATGGCTAATTGAGCACCATGTTCCTGGAAGGCTCCATGCGCAAAGGCCCAATCGCAACGCTCTTTGCCCACCAATTCAGGCCATGCTCCCAAGATCGAAGGATCAGAATGCACTGGCTGCACAGAAGCAGTGATGCCGAGTTTTCCCAGTCTTTTAGCGTCATCCGGATGAGTGAGTTCGAGGTGTTCGATCCTGTGTCGCTGTCCAGTGGTGCCTAGACTCTCCAGTGTGTTGATTGCTTGATGAATAGCGGCGTCACCAATGGCGTGAATGGCGACTTGCAGACCAGACTTGTCAGCTTTTGCAGCCACTGCTCGTATCGCATCGTCTGTCCAGTTGAGATCACCTACCCCCTGCGGAGTCACTAGGTAGGGCTCTGAAAGCGCAGCTGTACATGAATCCACCACGCCGTCAGCTATTATCTTGATTCCAGCGATCCGGAAATCTGGAGAGTTTTGGAGATTGTACTGTGCATGGATGTCGATTGCCGTTTGAACCTGAGCGAGCTCATCCGCACTCTTTCCTGTCGGTATTATCATCCAATGCGCCGCCACTCGGAGACCCAGTTCGCCGTTCTTGTGCATGTCCTCGAACAAATCCCAATGTCCCTGGTCCATGGCCATTTCGATCACACTAGTATAGCCCGAAGCGTGGTACTCGTCTGTGGCTGCTCGAACGCAGTCCTTCTTCTCCTCTTTGGAAAGTACGCCTATCAAAAAAGGCCAGACGAAAGTAAAGACTGCGCCTTCGCTTATTAGCCCTGAAGGGTTCCCATCTTTGTCTCTGTGAATTGTTCCATCAACAGGCTCAGGGGTGTCACGGGTGATGCCCAAGTCCTTCAACGCCGAGCTGCTGCACCAGCAAGAGTGTAGATCGTCCGCATCAATGAAGATTGGGCGAGGGTCAATATCGTCGAGCATGCTCGCAAGCGCTTGGCGACTAGTGGTGGCTTGTCTCCATCCTCGACAGAGAATTCGTTGAGCTTTTGGGTTGCTTTTCGCCGCCTGAGCAATGGTACTTCTTATTTCTTCGAGGTTGTGGCAGTTGTCAAGTCCAATTTTAAGCAAGGACGCTCCGAATTGCAGTAAATGCATGTGCGCATCGACAAAGGCTGCGAACACAGAACGACCTTTCAGATCGACTGTATTGGTGTCTTCACGATTATTGAGGGAGGGGATTCGTTTTCCTGCATCGTCGCCCAGGTATTCTATCCGATTCTCGTTAATGACCATACTGGTGCAAGTCTCGAATGCAGACTTGCACTTCCCATGGTAGATCACCCCATTCTCGAACACTGTCCTCATCTTGATTAGCAAAAGTTAATGACAACTTTACAATCGATGCTGAAGAAAACGTTTTTATGTAACTGCGTCTGCGACGACATCATAAATCAATCGTTGCGAAAGCACCAGCGGAGGACTCCGTCCATGACGGTTCCTACCTACGGCATCTCGACCTGAGCCATTTCGAAAATTGGGAAGGGAAAGTCAAGCCAGATAAGAAGGTGCCGTTTCCCCACAGAGTTGGGAGCGTCAAAACGTCCCAAGCCTGGGGCGCAAAATCATCCGTTGGCTAATCCTGCCTCCTTGGTGGACGAATGCTGCTCAAAATCTTCCGTCGGCTATACCTGCCCAGATTTGGGGTTCAGATGATTGGTCTATACATTCCGGCGGCCTCGACTCGAGCATCGAGATTAGGGGCAGGCCGCGAATCTCAAACTTCTGCAGCGATCCAAGTCGCAGTTGAGTCGAAGCTCAACTCCCGTGGTTTCTTTCCTATCTGTTTCATTCATACAAACCTCCAGATTACACGTCGACGGCCAACGTTTCTTCGGGAGATAGGCAGATAACGGAGACTCTTCATATCTACTTAAAGTATTGTAAGTCGCGTCCGCACATAGCCAGCCTGCTGCTTTTTGGAATTCTTTAAAACACGATTTGGACCCCCTCGCTTGTGATTCAGCTACTTCATGCTTGTAGCTCGCCAGCTCACTGCCTCCGACACCCAGAGGCAAAGACATTGAGATTTCTCTTCCGTATTTCAGAAGTCGACGGTTATGGAGCATGATCGCCCTGCTTCACGTGAAGCCTTGCCACCGGGCACGCAACGGATCGAAAATGAGACTGGTGCACACATTGTCCTTTCGCCAATTCCGACCGCAGACCCCAACCAACCCCTGGTGAGCTTTGCAAACTCCACAAAAAAAGCATCTCTGATTGCAGACAGAACTGGTCCAAGGGGAGAAAGTCATTACATATGACACTTCTATGCTTTTATTGCATTTTTGTCTTTGCAACGTAGGCTCCTATCTATCTGTCGTGCTTTCCCTACTGACCGCAATGAAGGTTGACTTCAGCTACACCTCTATGGGTTGATATCAATATCGAGACCGGCGTCTCGTTTACCGATCTCAACAATGCATACGCTGCAAGCTCGGGAGCCTTGAGCGTGGGCTGCATCTTCTTTGTCCCTCTTGGACTCAAGTTTGGCAGAAGACCAGTGTACATCTTGACATCACTCCTTATGACGGCGTGTGCAATCTGGCAAGCGAGAGCCCAAACGGTTGGAGATTTCATGGGATCGAATGTCATCGGCGGGCTGGCAGGCGCTGTGAACGAAGCACTCTTTCAGGTGACCGTGTCAGACATGTTTTTCGTCCACCAAAGAGCCTCTGCAAACGGACTATACTTGGCAGCCGTGTCGTTTGGCAACTACATGGGTCCTGTCGCCGCAGGATATGTCGCAGTATCACAAGGTTGGCGATGGGCGTTCTACTACCTCGCCATATTCATGGGAATCACTACTCTGGCGCTGATTGTAGCGTTGGAGGAGACAAAGTTCGACGCGCCCACAGTCATCGGCGAAACTGTTCCTGTCATGACCGGAGGAGTCGTTGATAGTGCATCAGAGAATTCCAAGTCCAAGACACCAACAGCGACAGAACAGCCAGAGCTCACTCTCATCACGATGGCTACGCGAGATTCCATCCTACAGAAGTCAACAATACCACTGGATGGCTACTGGCGCCGCCATCGCTTGATTTCTCTTGACACAGATCCAGCAGGCCACCGCCAGAAAAACAGCTTTATCAGCCATGTCTTCCAGCCATTCATCATTCTGTTCCAATTCCCCGCCGTCGCCTTTGCTGCGCTCCAGTACGGCTGGCTTGTATCCATGCTGGCCGTGGTGGCGGTCACGCAAGCTACCGTTTACCCTGCACCGCCATACAACTTCAGCGCCGCGTCGGTTGGGCTTATGAGTCTTCCACCGGCAATCGGATCAGTCCTGGGCTCGCTCCTGGGCGGCCCAGCGGTCGACTATTTCGCAGTTCAAATCGCAAAACGGAGAGCCGGCATTCACGAGCCAGAGACTCGACTCTGGCTCTTTATGATCCCTGGCTGCGGCATGATTCTCGGCATATTGTTGTACGGCTTGACTATTGCAAAGGTATGGCTCTCTCGTGGTCGAAACATACAACACAATGCGAATTTAAACCCGACTAACATCTCATTCCAGGGCCAAGCATGGATCCTCAACGCCATCGGCGCGGGCTTCGTCGGTTTTGCGCTCGGCGGCTGTGGCGACATGGCACTCACCTACGTGCAGGATTCATATCAACATGTACGCCTTTCCCCCTTTCTGTACCTTTTCTTCCAACCCCCCGTACTGACACAAGTCACCTAGATATTAGGAGACGCTCTCGTTGGCGTCGTCTTCGTGCGCAATGCCATCAGCACAGCTCTAGTCTTCGGCGTCCCGCCGTGGATCACGGGTATGGGCATCTACAACATGTTTGTCATCTGTGGTGTGCTGGCCGCCGTGCTCGGCCTGACTTGCGTGCCTCTCATTATTTGGGGTCGGAAGTGGAGGATCCAGTTGGCTGGGAAGTACGAGCACTGGGCGCAGAGACAGTATTAAACCCATGTAAGCCTTTTGAGCAGAGTAGGAGAATAAGGTAGTCATCATCGTGAATTCTCAAAACTTTCCTGGAATATCATCGTCGGGAATGGATGAAAAAGCCCAATTCTGTGACGTGTTACGTCTAGAAAGAGTTTGAAGCAGGCATATTTATAGACCGGTTTTCCAAGAGCCGAAAAGCTTGACAAGATTGAGATCAAGACTACCAAATGCAGCCTTCCGCTGAGGCTAGCAATTAAAAAAAAAGCCCTCTCGTGGTTTGAGGCTAACACGTACTACTATACACTTTCGACACCCCATCGAGGCTAAGTATGTAGCTAAGCCATACCAGCTAAGTAGACTACCCCATCTATTGCATTCGAAGTCTGGTCCCGTGGCAGTTGTGTTGGAACGGAGCCGAGCTGGCGCTGTCTGACTTTCCACCGCTCTAAAATGCGGTCATTGTAAAGCGAATAGATTTCAATGCAATAATTTAACATATCCCGATGGTCGGCCCCGTTCACCATCGCGCCCGAGAATCATAACCATCGTACTGTCTCTCGCGATCTTGCCGACGACTTGGTTGCGGCTGTCTTGTGCTGGTGGGGGAGTGGTTAACTGCTCGATTTTGAACTTTTGGTACACGGTTTTTTGGGCTGGTGTTTCATCGCTGATGATGATGATTGAAGATGTGGGCACAGACTTTCCGTCAATGTAGACCTCGAGGGTAGGTTTGAAATCGGCGTGAGATGGCTGGGTGGAGACAAGGTCGAGTGTGCCTTCAATCGAAACCAGGATATCACCGTTCTCAGCTGGAGTCTTGATGCATTTTGTGACCGTGAGTTTCGGCCTAGATTCCGATGAGACTTGGCTGTCCACTGGGATCTCGTCTGACGCCAGGGGGGGTGTCAATGGAGGCGGTATCCTTCGTTGACTCGCCAGCTCATAGGCATGCCCAGCCTGTAGCAGATTGAAGTCATCGTACGCGCGGCTCAAGAATGTGAGGCCCATTGGCATCTTCGAGTCATCCAAGACTCCCATCGGCACAGTCACGCTCGGAATGCCTAGATGCCGCAGTGCACGGTTGCCGTGGCTGTACTTGATGCCATCTGTCCAGGCATGCCGTGCGCTCGAGTCGCTGACATCTGCATCGGCACGGGCCACTTCACCAGCAGCAGGGAAGACTGCGAAGTCGTAATTGTGAGTAGCCAGCCACTCCTCGAAGAATTTTATGCGGATATTCTCAAGAGCTTTTATTGCTTCGCAGAGATTAGGTATGGAGTAGATCGCTTTCTCTCTCTTGTCCGGGATGTGTTGCGTACTAGAAGGGGGCCGATTGGAGGCGTAGTCGGCTAGTTTCGCCCAGGGGACGGCATTTGCAGGCTCGGTGTACTTGATTTGGACGTTATCAGATGAGAAATGTGGAAAGATTTTCGTTGGGTCGACTTGGCGTAAGGATTTTACAGAAGCATCGTGGTTATTCTCTAGAAAGTCCTCCCATGCGTGAGCTATAAGGACACTTCTTTCGGTGGTGTTCCAGTTTTCTGGTATCGAGGATCCGAGAACAGCATCAGAGGTGCGTAAGAGCTTTTCATATATACTGAAAACAGGAAGATCTTGGACAAGTTCAACGTGTGCACCAGCAGCTTCCAAGTCGACTTTGGCTTGATTCCAGAGCGGCTCAATTGCCTCGGAGATATACGGCCCATTCGAAGTTTGCTTGAGGAATATCTGAGGAACTGCAATTCGCTTACCTTTGAGAAATCCTATACCCTTCGCAGCAGAGAGGTTCTCAGAAGTAGTCCACCCAGGCTGGGGAAGCTGAAAGAATGGCTGATCTCTCCAGAAATCGCCAATTGTTTTGGAATCCTGCTTAAAAAGGACGTGCAGCAGTATGAACAGGTCGCTTGTCGTGCGTGTGTGTGGTACGACCACGTCGCAAGTTGGATAGAGTGGCCAGTTGCCACGGATTGATATCAAGCCTCGCGATGGGGTATAAGCGACTAATGCATTGTTTGAAGCTGGGGATCGACCAGACGAGACAGTCTCTTCGCCCATGCCGAAGGCAGCGAAAGATGAAGCGACGGAAACGCCGCTGCCATTCGAGGAGCCAGATCCAAAAGCCGCTGCAAGGTAGTCTTTGTTATATGGGCTTTCTGCTCGGCCATAGACTCCTCTTAACATGCCGCCATAGGCCATGGGACACATATTTGTCCTGCCAATTAGGACAGCGCCAGCTTCACGAAGAGCACTTACCGTAAATGCATCTTCATTGGCGATAAGATTTTCGAAAGCCTCCGAGCCACTGGCAACGGTCATTCCCTGGACTTTGTAACTGTCCTTGACTGTGAAGGGAATGCCGTCCAGAATACCTGAGACGTGGCCGCTGGCACGGCGGTCATCAGTTGCTGCGGCCTCTTCAAATACGTTTTCGTTGATCAATGGAATTGAATTGAGGGCCGTGGCTCTGCAGTCGTAGGCACTAATGCGGAGAAAATATTTGGCGACAAGGTCGACGGACGTAAGTCTCCCACTACTCAGAGCTATTGACAAGTCTGAGATAGTCGCGTCGACGATGCTGCTACGGTTTTGCATGTTTGCGGAGCTCTAGATGAGCAGTATGAGTGACAAGGATGGTTTCGACAATTGATGTTGTGGCGCAAACAGGTGGTGAGCAGCACACGCTTGTGATAGAGCCTAAAGGGACGGATGCCAAGTCGTCACTGAGACTTACAGCTCTTGAGAAGATGGACGATGGATCAATAATCTGATGCCGTGTCATGCCAGTTGATTCCTGCTTTGGATATTTGCTGAGAACTTGTTGTGCAACTCTTACCTTGTGCCTGAAACCACAATCTTTATCGGACTGCGCCGGCTTCATGACTCTATAGAATTACAGCGCTGCTCTCAAGAGCAAGAGTCAGCGACATTGCCGGTGTTGGCTAGACTGCGAAGGAAGGAGAAGTCCACGGCAGCTCGAAGCAGGCGAACTTAAGGTTAGTCCTGCCGAAAATCTTCCGTCTAGTCTAGCCAAACTCGGTAAGTCCTTCCGGAATGAGCCTCCTACCCCAGACTTCCATCTGGCTTCGCAATATCATACAGCTCTTGGAGTAACTCTCAGCGATGCCGCTACCCTCGGGGTCCGGCTGATGGCGAAGAAAATGGGCTTCTCTATCGTTATCCGAGGTTTAAAGGGGTCGACTGTATGTGGTAGAAACACATCTTGGTCGTCAATCCAAGCAAACGGCGTCCTATCTCAATTATCTATCAAAAAACTTACCATAACTCAAAAATCGAACATAAGAAGACTAATATCGACATCCAAAATGCCAGGCCTAACCAACTCCAGTAGAGCATCTGACCAACAACACTCAGACTTCCAAAATCATGGACGTTTTCGTATGCCAGCTGAAAGTGCACTTCATTCTCACACCTTGATGGCCTTCCCAAGTATACGATCAGCAGAAAGTCGGGAGCATCTAGAAGCACTTCAACTAGAAGTGATACACATCGCAAATGCGATATCTCGCTTCGAGCCAGTTCACCTCTACGCCAGTAAGGAGCTCATCTCGCAAGCAACGTCAATGGTTGGCTCGAACGCCTTCGTCAAGCCAGCAACGGTGAATGAGCTTTGGATCCGTGACAGCGGACCGGTCTACGCCCAAGATCAATCCACAGGAAAGATGACTGCCGTCAGATTCAACTACAACTACTGGGGTGGCAAGCTACCCGCCATCGGTGACCAAAACGTCGCAGCAGAGGTCGCAGCTTACGCAAATGAACCCTCGGTAACATCGAAGCTAATCCTGGAAGGAGGAGGAATAGAGCACGACGGCGAAGGCACCTTCCTCGGTACGGAAAGCTGCATTCTAAACGATAACCGCAACCCAGGGTTTTCGAAGAAGGAGGTCGAGGCAGAACTCAGGGACAAAGTAGGAGTTACGCACTTCATCTGGATACCTGGAGTCAAAGATTACGACATCACTGATTACCACATCGATGCACTGGCACGGTTCATATCACCTGGCGTAGTGCTTCTGAGCAAACCGAGCCCCAGGGCTGACAGTATTGCCATCGAGGTCTACAAGTCCGCACGCTCAATCCTGTCCTCCGCCAAGGATGCAAAGGGCCGGAGCTTGACTGTCTATGACTGTGAGGAGCCAGAGACTGCTCTTCTCGGACCACCTGATCAGTTCAATGAGGTCGTTGCTTCGTATGCGAACTATCTTCTTGTGAATGGGGCTGTCATCATGCCGAAATTCGGACAAGTGAAGCAGGATACCGCGGCGCTCGAGTTGTTTCAAAAGCTATTTCCAGATAGAGAGATTGTGCAGGTGCTGTTAAATATACTACCGAGAACGGGTGGGGGGATCCATTGTGCGACTCAACAAGTGCCACAAGGTTGAAGGCGTTGGTAAAAAATGCGCAAGAGAAGAGATCAAATCCACTACATGTACCATAGCAGATGAAGAAAATGAGAACCTCATGTCATGAATGTTCATAAAGATTGAAATCCTGGGATGCCTTATCCTTATGCTTACCCGTCTTCCCTCGGTGGCTATATCTCTCCACATCCAATTAGAACATAGAAAAGTTCCCAACCTAACACAAAGAAATAACGCCTAATATTACATTCGTCGTAATTTGACACGTCTGAGGGCCTTTTTTTACTCAGGATAGTCATTCAGGCTGTCCTCAAACAGACGCTCAGCATTCCGTCTCTTCTCCTCACTTCTGACCTTGACATCAATACTCAACGGCAGTGGTCCTCCAATAACATTGCTGGTCCAGTGGTCAGGATCAGGCCAGATCGGGTTTCCCTGCTGATCTTTCTTGGGCAGCATCTCAAACGCCCACAACAAGCTACCGCAGCCAACCACCAACTCTGCCTGTGCGAGTTCAATACCTAGGCAGAGTCGGCGTCCTCGGCCAAAGCCGTGGTGTCCATGGAGGGTCGGATGGACGGATAGAGGTTCTTTGTAAGTGGGGTACTCGGGTTCTAGCCATCGTGCTGGGTTGAATGTGAGCGGATCGGGGTAGAGTTCTGGGTCTTGGGCGATGGCAAGGTCGATAGCGTGTACGACGGCCCCTTTGGGGATGAAGTAGCCATTGTACTCGTCATCGGCGGTCACTTTGCGGGGGACACCTAGGACAGTTAGTATGGGGGCCAATGTGTTTGTGCCAATAATGACTTACCAAGAGGGACGGGTGGTTTCCAGCGAATACACTCTTTGATAACAGCGCGCAGGATAGGCAGATTGGGTGTATCAGAGACATCGACGACACGGTCGGGACCGACAACGGCATCCACTTCTGCTCTCGCCTTCTCTTGCCACTCAGGGTGCAATACCATGGCCATCAAAAAGCAATACATAGGCCCGGAGTTGGTCATGATGGCAACGGTGCACAACATACCAACAGCGTATGCGGCTTCATGCTCGTCCATGCCAAATCCGAGGCCCTGTGGTGCTGCGGCTGCTTTCTCGAAGTAGGAACGGGCGTAAGAAGGAGGTGCTATACCGTTGGCCATGTCTTCTTTCACCTGCCACATGAGCCCCTTCCAAAGTCGCTCTTCCCGCTCACGACGCTGACGAGGAGCGATGCGGGTGGTGTTGATGAATTCTGGAAGCTTTCCAAGAAACGGGAAGATGTTGGTAATAGGTCCACTTGCAGAAGGAGAAATCTGAGGGATGAACTCTCCTGCGTTCTTGCAGTGCGCTGCCCCGGAGTTGGGATTACCATAGGCCAAACGTGCAGATATCCGCCCGCAGAAGTGAGAGCATTGTGTATAGTGGTCGTTGGGGTCTTTGATTAAGTTATAAACGTACTAAAAGGATGTTAGTATGTTTAAGCAATCCTGTCATAAAAAGTACTGACACGCTTGGCTTCATGAGAAATATAACCGTAAAACTCCTTGCCACCGCACTCTGTTAGTACAGTGTGGCCGAACTTTCGTTGGTGTCGCCAATGATCATCGTCCTGCAGAAGAGGAAGGTATTGGCCCTGCTTATCACTGCCGGGAACCGCAGGGACCTCTGGCCGAGAAGAGTACTTGGCTGCACGTTTGCAGTATAGTTCCTGGGCGATCTCTGCTTTCCCTATCCAGATATGCATTTCACCGCCAGCAGTTGTGAGTCTGAAGAGACCATCGTACTCATCGGACCATTTTTTCATCGACTTCCATGGCGCGACAGGGTCTATTCCATGTATACGACCTAGCCAAGGGAGTGTGCTCCGTGGACCTGGGATAAGTTTGAGGCCAGGGGGCGCTCTATCGTGGAAAAGAAGGTATTTGCTCAGTGAGAACACGAAAGAGCCCGCCAATAATGAAAACAGAAGAGCCCATCTGTATGTGTGTAGTATCTGAAATTCAGTAGGGGGGTGCTGTAAAAGATAGGCAATCTCGCTGTTGCCATATGCATTGAGAAGAGTAGTGGTATTGAGGCTACCAATGCTTGTGAAAACTTCCATTGCGAAACGAATGTTGAATGTCACAGCAAGAGGGCGGTGACTGAGAGAATGTGTATAAAGTGCTATAACGAGGAGGGAAAATGAGAACGAATGACTTCCTACCTTGCTTTATAACAGAAGTATGAGAGTGAGCAAGACATCAATGCACTGCCCAGGGGGCATGAAGGAGTGTACTTGATTGCTAATTTTAGTAGACTGCGTAACAACAAAGGCGAATCCCCGAAGCGTGTTATAATATTATAGTGTATAGGAGCTAAGCGAAGACGGAGTGTAGTGATTCCTCTCAGGTGAGTGATGTGGTGTGACGCTGTCTAGGAGAAATATCAACACTCAGTTTGACTCTTACCGCGTCAATCCCAAGCGTGGAGCGCTAGACGAATTTCAATAGGGACAAACCTTGAGTAACACACTGTATCATCTCCGAGGATAGTCAAGAATGTCAAAATCGAATACAGAAATAGGTGATTTCCAGCGAAGTGCTTGTCTTCAGAAAGCCGATGCGGATTCCTCGAGCCATTATCGCCGCGTAAAAGAGTAGCTCGTTCTTGTAATACGGCCGCTTGTGGCAGAGCCCCAGGGGCAATGCGCACGCGAAGCAATGAGCATTGATTATGTTAGACGTCCTCGAGTTCCCGAGTCCCATTCCCCGAAAGCGGCATCCTTTTCCTGGGAGCTGATAAAGGCTGGGGAAAGCCTGAAATCTGTCATGCTGCGATTGTTGGTCCGAGGAAGTCGTTTTGTCTCTCATCCAGAAATTAGGTGGTCTGAGAGATTGAAAATGGTCTAGCGTTTAACTTGCGCCTCTGGTCTAACCGCATCGCGTAGTTGACTCAAGCTGGCCTCTGTCGTCCTCGTGCTCGGACAGATTTCAGAGACAACAATACGTAGGCACGTTGATAGTTGTCAACAATAATTACAGTAAGTTTGATAGAACGTTTGTCTACTTGCAGCGTTGCAGGATCCTCGCCCATGAAGATGTGGTTGAGAGGAATGAATTGCAGGAGAGGAGATCTTGGCCTGATGGCGGATCACGTGTATCTATGTAAGCATGACATCATGTCTGTACTAATGCTTTCGGCATAGCCTGAATATCTTTTATCTCACCAAAAATTTGGCTGGATGAGAGCTTCCAGTTTTACCTTTGCTGTTTCATCAATTTGGAGGTGTCACCCCAGATAGGTGATGAGGACTGCCCAACTTGGATGCTATGCCAAGGCTTTGCTTCCGTGCAAAAAATCTATTTAATGTTGCATTATTTACAGAAAAACCTCCTCAAAGGAACTCAACTATATCTTGACCTATTCAAGGTATTGCACTCATTAAATTAGTTATAACAGTTGCACCTCATAAAGACATTTGACCGTCGCCTTACTACTACCACATTGCTTACCTAGGTACTTAGTAGGTAGATTACCTAGGTACTAAGGTACCTATAATGTTCGCTTGAGCATCGACTTCTGAAGGTCACACGCTTGGTATCTTACTGCACAGGTCGTTAGGACTGACATTGAAGTGCCATCTATGTTGATCATGAAGCGCTAGGGGTGTGTTGAGTGACATCCATCCACATTGCTCATTATTCGCGAATTTGCCGACGAATGCTCTTCGTAATGAGCTCATGCTAACTCCATCTGGAAGCTTATCATATCGAACTTATTGACAAGCGACAACGGGCTTCTTGGAAGTGCTATAGGTTGAGCCGAAAGAAAATCAAGACTGCATGTAGGGCACATCAACGTGGAGAATTCCCTTTTCTGTTCCGCGAAATGTCCGTTACGAGTTCTGCGCTATGGGGATGGCGAGCTATATATTGTTGTCTCAGAACCCAGCAGTCACATGCTTAGCCATCCTGTCTACTGAAGGTCCTCATAATGACGGTTTTGCCACAGCAGCTCGCAAATGGGAATACCTCCAACTCGTGCTCTGTCACTGGGTTATTGCCGCACTTTCCGTCGACGAAAGTAAGAATATGCCTGTGTCACTCACGAAATTCTAATCGCTGTTTCGCCCAGGCTATGGAGACTTTATCGTGAGTTGAGCCGGATGGGGAAGTCGAGGACACGATCTAAAGGCCCAGGTTCTGTTGATCGTCATCCAGTCGTGGAGGTTCTACGATTGTTTATTGCTTCCTATGTTTCTCGAAAAGATCGAATCATAGGTTTCGAAACTCGAAAGTCGTCGTGCAAACGCGCTGATGGCTTTTGAAAGGGCGGCCTTGAGATGAGCACTCTAGGACTATTTTGGAACCAATTTTGAGACTTATTATTGGTTTGGATGTGGTCGCATGACCACCGTTGCGAAATTTCTCAATGAGGAAGTAGTTTGGCCGTCAGCTACTGGTCCCAATGACACAATTGGAGCTACCGAAGCTCTGTATCGACTCTGTAGCCGTGAGCCTTGGCTGCCCTCAGCCTAGTGAGCAGGGGGCTGGTGCCTGGAATCATCGAAATGGGGGCCGAGACCTGGTTGTACATACATTTCGAGGAGCCACCAGTTCGACCCGACGAGGCAACGTCTCTGGGCATCGACGGTCCACTCACATTCCTTCCAGTGTCCCACTGCTTTGGGTTCGACAGCTGGTTCTCGACAATTTCTTTCAGTGGCCAGCACTTTTTAAAACGGGCATCTAGGCTCACGGCCTCAAGCAAGCGATGGTGATCCAGAAAGGAAAACAATCTCTTCGACCGACAGAAACACGAAGATCAGCCAGGAGGAAAGATATTGCCTCCGATACAATAGCAACAAGTCCAGAAATCTCAAAGCCTCCTGCGAAGTCTGCAGCCATAAAGCCTCCAGCAAAGGCCAAATCTGCCAAGTTTCAAACCCGACCTTCAGCCCTGCGGGTTGGAGATAAGATTCCACGAGCAACTCTGGAACTCAAAGTCATTCAGGATGATGGAGCGAGGACTTCTCTGGGAGAGCAGCTTGAAATAAGCCATCCAGGAGGAGTGCTTCTCTTTGTGTATCCCAAAACGGACGATGATGGTGAGTGAGAAACGCAATGCTTTTGATGACATAGTATTCTACTCAGTAGTAATGTTCAATGCGATCTTGGAACCCTCTGAGAACATTGGTCCTGCCTGCGACACAGATAAAGATGTTTTGGCTGACCAGACCAAAGTTAGCGATTTCATCAGAGAGTTCGACGATATCGACTACGATTACCAGACCGTAGATGTCTCACCCATCGGTCTTACTCCACAGTCGGTATCGGCAAATGCGACCTACAAAGAAGCCACAAATTCGAACAACCTATTACTTAGCGACGCCAAAGGTGAGTTACTCAAAGCCTTGAACTTTGGCGTCTCCAAAAGTGGTAAAAATGTCGGATTTGTTCACATCGATAAAGAGGGAAACGTACTCGCTCATAAAAGTGGTGGCGCAGATATTGTCCTTCTGCATCTGGATTCGGCTATCTCAGCATTCATGCAGGGGAAGGCAGGGGAAGTTGATGACGAGGACGGTTTGACCTAGCCGAGCAGTCTTATCACACGGCCACTCATACGATTATGGATCGATTGGTCTTGCAATCGCACCCCGAGCATATGCACCAGGCACCATAACAGTTCCATGGATACACCACCGATCTATGCCCAGAGTCATTCGACTTCCAGCAGGCTGTGCAATCTGTGGCCATCATTCCCATAGTATTCAAGGCATTTAGCGAGATGAAGACTCTGGGAAACGGCTTTAATCGTTTGGGCCTTTACAACAACAAATTAAACCGCCACCCACTCTTCGAAAATATATGCCTACGTAAGTTCTGATGTCGCCTCGTCCTACCAAACCAGGATCGGAGAATTAGCGTCTCGTAATTCCGTCTGGAGGGATGTGGTTGGCTTTCACCTCATCCTAGGTTTCTAACTAGCCAGGTTGAGTAACTTTGGCACCTTGAATAGGAAAGACTAAACAAGCAACATTACATACTCCGCATCTCGGCTGATAGGATGGATTAATCGAGAATGAACAGGACCTCTAACATTCAGTATGCCGTGAACAACTTAATATGCACGGATTCCGCACTTTCGTAGTCCATTTACGACTTCTCTGTGATCTGAGCAAGGTACCGCAGCTCCTGCCTTTGGAGCAGGAACTTGAAGGAGTTCAAAAAGAGCTGCACTTTCCATACCAGTCCACGATTTTTGGCAAATGCCCACATCAGTCATGGTCGGTGCCTATCACCATCAATCTGTTTCGAAAGAGGTATGGCCCAAGAAGACCTGAAAAGGTCATAGTTTACCAATCGACCGAATGACTTCTCCTTACGATTCGCCTTTTTGATACATTGCGCTTCTGTGCAACAGCTTGCCCGGCAGTTCTCAGCCTATCCTTCATAGCCGCCCCGATCAGCTCCGCAGGAAGGGATCTTTTTTAAAAAGCCGTCTTCTAGGAGTCTTGGTGGATGAAGGTGCCTCCAAGAGAATCATTCCAAAATTCCCACGCAGCCAGATTAAGAACAGATTCTGACCACAAGATTGACACGAGGCATTCCCTGAGCAGTTCCCAGCTCACTAAGTTCACCTGCGAAGACAACTCGATATACTGAGACAAGAACCATGTCCGGAGTTGCTGTTTGCTCTCACGATCATCATCGGCTTGCATACCACCCAGCACTAATGACCAAAGCAAGATTTTCTTACACGCTGCGGACAACTCGAGCCCTGTAACGGCAGTCGTACAGCCTAAAATTGCAGCTTTGAGCGCAAGGGACAAGAGATTGGCTGTGCCACCAGTGGGATTCATTGGAAAGAGCACTAGGTTGCTAAAAATTCTGAGGCTGAGGCGGGCAATCTCGAACATATATTCGGGCAATCCGCCAGGCGACAATTTTTGCTCATCTTGGGCTGCTGGCAAAAGGCTAAGCAACAGGAATTGCGCAGCATTGCGGGCGCTGACAAGACCTGAATACTCAACACTAGGTGGGGATCCGCGAATGTGCCATTCGAGGGCATTCGTGACCAGAGACAGCCCCTCAACTACTTGGACGAGCTGTGATTGCTGATCTGCAGAGATAGGCAGCTGTGTCCACACGATCAGTGAGGAGCTAAAAGTTGAAACTCGCAAATTTTCTAAACTCATCAGGTTTGGTGGGTCCATTGACAGTAAATGGAGCTGGGAGTCCGTCTGAGAGGCGTAGACGAGATCGCACCTAGACTCCACCTCAATATCACGACATAGACGAGGCAGAAGGGCAGGGCGACTTACAGTTCAATGGTACTCGCCACCCCTGGCAAAGCAATCTTAGAACATCCACCTTTCATGGCCGTCAGACGTAGCAAGGCTGCGCTATGAGGGCTTACAAAAGGTCTTGAGCTGTATATATGAATGAACTGCGCAGTCCTTAAGGGTGATCGAAATCGAGAGGCGTTGACGCTTTCCAGGGAGACAACTCTAGTCTGACCACCGGCGAACAGAACATGATTACCAGCAAGCACCACGATGGCGCCAAGCAAGTTATCAGAAGGTGGACCTGTCAGAGACTGAAGTTCAAGGTTGATCAACTTCATCATCTCAACGCGGTAGGATAGGCAGAGCTGTGAGAATGCTTTGTTTACCATCGCAATTCCGCTCAGCAATTCATAATTCTCAGCGGTGCCTATCATATAGGCGTAGAATGCGAGTGGTGTCTGCCGAATAGCCTCGAGATATCGCGTGACAACTGGATTCTCGGAATTGGGCATACTTCCCGGAGTGAAGCCTGGCCAGAAATGGTGGACAGCTGGATAGGTTGTCATTATGTGAGTTCAAGGCATACACTTATCGGTGGAAAAACGATTGACTTGATTCGAAAATATTTCATACGTACCATGATCGATCACCTCATGGACGATATCCGGTGGATCGAATACGGCAAACGTGGCAAACGGATCTTTCCTGCCTTGTCCAAGTATATTGTATGGTCGAGGTTGCACTCGGCGTAAAGGCACAGGATTCAGCCGTACCGCGACTGTACGCTGTCGCTGATATTCCTGCGGTTGTTGGTCTGCACCATCAATTTGATCTTCCGGATCTTGAGCCTGATCCCGCTTCCAGACCAGGAAATCATGGACGACCTCACCAGCACTCAGAGAAGCTTGCTTGCGTCGATGCTGTCGCCGGAGTCTCGCTGCGTGAGATGCGATCGCGGTACGTGTGCTCGCGCTCGCCATGTCATTCATGCTGCTGAAGTTTACGAAACTGCGAGACAGTACCTCGACACTGGGTGCTGGGGGTGAGGGCTCGATCTCCATTTTGATGACGAAAGTTTGTGCATGGTATGACTATCTGCAACATAGTAGACTGCGGAATATCACCGGGCTTTTCTGCTGTCGTCTTCTACGAGTTGATCGCACCAGCAGACTGTCACTTGAGATTTTGATCGCGATGCGTGGAAAGGACGTGGAAGAATTCTCGAAAGCGGGGTTTGGATACGATATTTTTGGTGACTTTGAAGTCGCTAGTCGGACGACTAGACACGGTTGGATGGTTTGGCTCCGTCCATCGTATCCTAGAAGATGCAACCCTACGAGTACAAGTACACTAATTTTTTTTGCCTAAAGGCAGCCCCTGGGCTTATACATTGTTTTGGTACGATGTTACGATTAGGTTTGGGATATCGGTGAGTGCAGCTGCAAACAATTTTGGGCGATGTGGATGTTGAAACCGCTGTCTCTCCCGAGATCGCATGTCAATAGGAGCTATAACATGCGCTCATTATTAAGTATAGGAGGATTGAGCTTTAGCTCAATTAAAACTTAGTCGTCTCAAAGTATCCCCCGAATCATCAATCGTTCGCCAACAATCCAGATGCAAGGGCCTCGAGATCCTCCAAGGTCTGGGGCTGGTCCGCCGCCTGGTCACTACGCTTCTTGCCCTTCTTATTCTTCTTGTGTCGTGAGGTCAGACCGTCACCATCGCCATCCTCCTCCTCCGAGTCTTCAAACCACTTCTTCTGTCGCTTAGGCTTCGGCTGCGGCAATTCTTCCTTTTCCAACCCAGCGTCACCATCGTCATCGTCAAACCTCGAAGCAGTATTGCCCTCCACAACCTCATCATAAGGAACCAACGTCGCAATTCTCCCACCCATGCCCCCATCATCACTCTCCTCGTCCAACAGGGCAGCCCTCTCCCGCTCCTTCCTCTTCTCCTTCTTCTCCCGCCGCTTCTCCCTCGCAACCTCCTTATCCACGACATCCATCTCCTTGGCGCGATCGCGCTCGCGCTCCAAGAACTGCGCTTTCTCCGCTTCGACGCCGCTCTTCCCTTGTGCCGTGAACGTGTCCTCGTCGCGGTATGCGCGGTGATTTTGTGGCGTGTCCGAGTCCGAGTCGAACGTCATGTGCGTGCCGAGACCCTTGTACTTGAGGAGCTTCTTCTTCGATTTGAGGAGTTTTTCGCGCCGGTGCGAGTCGATGACTAGGGCTTCGGCTGACGGGTTTTCTGAGAGTTGGATGGTTTTGGGCTTGGGTTTGCGGTCTTTGCTGGGCTTGTTCTGCGCTTCATCCGCCGAGTCTGAGGAGGACGTGTCGTCTTGTTGATCGAGATCGGAGTCTCCAGCCTCGAAGCGTCGTTTCACGGAGAGGAAATCGTGGTCGGATTCGGCGTCTGCCGTCTGATCGGGGATTGACTTCGATTTTCCGCTCTGTGCATCGTTGTCGTCCTCGATCAACTTCGTGTAGTGCTCTGCTAGAACGTCTTGGTTTCGGCGCTCGAACATTCGATCGTACTTGGTGCGAACTGTCTTCGATTTGTCCTTGGCCTCAGTCTTGCCATCCACCGTATCACTGTCATCTTCACTGCTTCCAGCAAGGGCGGCAAGGAGTGCTCTAGGAGCATTCTTCCGAGCCTTTGCGTCCTCGCCTTTGACAAACTTCACTCTAGGCGCACCTGGTAGACCCAAACTGGCGGCAAACTGCTCCAAGTCTAGTTTCTTCAGATTGAACGTCTCCTTGTCTTTCTGAATATGCACACTTCGCACGTAACTGACAAATGCCTTTTGACCGAGGTACTTCAGCTCAGGATCCTTGAAACACATATTCTGCAGTTGGTTGCGAACGGTATTCTGCATCTTCTTCTGGCGCACGTTGATTTTTTCCAGGGTGACTTTCTTCTTCTCCAGTGCGCCCAGCATCCCCTTTTCTTCGCTCGGGTCGAGAAACATGACGGCATGGCCCTCGTGCTCATAACGTGCTGTGCGGCCAACCCGATGAATATATGTGTCCGCATCTTCTGGTGCGTCGACTTGCACGACCCAATCAACAGCAGGGAAATCCAAGCCTCGGGCGGCGACGTCGGTCGAAAAGAGGCAGGCGTACTTGCTGTTGGAGAATTTGGTAGTTATGTCTAGACGAGCGGTCTGCTTCTGGCGACCGTGGAGGTGAAGTAATGAAATACCTGGTTGAAGGTGGCGGAACGACTCATAGACAAAACGGACTTGCTTGCCACTGCTGAAGAAAACCAGAATTTTCTTCTTGACGTTGGCTCTGATGAACGACCAGAGGGTGTCGAGTTTCTCTGGAAGAGGGGAGACGATGTAGTTCTGTTGCAGACCTGCGGGGGTTGCGCTCTCGGCTGCTTCGTGGACAGAGACAAATTCGGGCTCTCTAAGACTTAACCTGGCTAGATCTGACACCTTCTTCGTCTGTGTTGCGCTGAAGAGGAGTGTTTGTCGATCCGAAGGCAGATGCTGCACGAGTGCATCTATGGTCTGCTTGAACCCCATGTCCAAAATTCTGTCCGCCTCGTCCAAGACTAGCATTTGTAGATTGCCTATCTCCAGCTCTGCCGTTTGGTCCATATGTTGCAGCATCCTGCCAGGTGTAGCGACCAAGATATTCATTCGACCCAGTCGTTCTTTTTCCTCCTGCAGACTCTTGCCTCCAATGACCAGTCCTGCGGAGAACGTGTGGTTTCGTCCAACCTTGCGCAACACATCAAATATCTGTATAGCCAGTTCCCGCGTTGGCGAGAGTATAAGAGCTCCGAGGCCATCGAATTCCGTCCATCTCTTTCTGTACAAGTTCTCAAGAACCGGCACCAAGAAGGCAAGTGTTTTGCCTGAGCCAGTCTTGGCCGCACCTAGAATGTCGGAGCCTCTCAACGCCAGCGGGATTGTCCTCGATTGGATGGTCGTGAGGGTCTTGAAGTGGGAAGCATCTAGGCCATCAGCCGTCGCTTGTGACAGAGGTAGGTCGGAGAAACTCTCAGGCGGCGTGGAGGATTTGGGCTCGAGGTCCGCAACTTTTTGAGCGAGTGCGTCGAGATCTTCTTCCTGCCGCTTTCGCTTGAGGGCGCGAGGCTGTTGGGACGCTCTTTGAGATTTTGTTCTTCCTGCATGGCCACCTAACCGTGGAGCCATGTTTCAGAAGTGACTCGCGGCGGACATTGACTCGATTTCGGGTGTGTAGGCTGTCACTTGAGCCTGCGGAGCAGAAGTGAAATTCTTTTGAACTTTCTTATCGATAGCGTAGCCTTGTCTGTCGACACTAGCGGCCCAAGGGGTGCTAGGCTCTTGGCAAGGCTGGCTCAACCTCAGGTTGCGAGGCTATCAGGCACCTCCCATCCACCTAGGTATCCTGAGCTGTCATGCAAAAACACTTGAGATGAAGATCGACACGCTGCTGGTTGGAGCAAAAATATACAACCTTGCTTCTGAGGTTAGGTAAAGCTAAGAGTATTCGCAGAAAGTGCATTGGGAATCTATCTCCTCCCTGAATCATACCCTACTTCATGCAATTCTACAGGGGACTATCACATCCTTGGCTTGCCTCTAATGCTAAATCATCATCAACTAGTTAATGAGCTCCATCTTTGCCTGCACACTGGGTAGTGATCGTTTCGATAAGATGAAAGAGCTGCGGTGCATTTGTACGCCACCCCGCGGCGGGGTCAAATTCATGGTTACACACACACCTGCATTGTTGCCGAACATATAAGGGAGCCTCGCTAACAGTGTCATTCCAACTTTGCTTCTGCATTTTCCTCGCGATTTTCTTCAGTGCTTGATCCGAATTACTCATGATGCCAGAAGTTCCTTCTGGTCAAACCTCAATACGGGTCATCGAATCGATGTATCGAGCTCGCAGCTATCAATTGGAAATGCTCGAACAGAGCCTTGCAAGGAACATCATAGTTGCGGTACTAAATTCTCATCACCATTTCATTCCTATGTCTTAACTCGACTGACTTTGATAATTAGATGGATACGGGAAGTGGAAAAACACAAATGTCTGTTTGATAGATGCTGAACGAAACCCTTCCCAATTTGAGAATCAATTGAGGAGTGGCCCGTGCTAATTGAATGTTTAGAGCCATTATGCGGATTATGGAAGAGCTTGAGCGTTGTTCTCCTGAAAAGGTGAATGGTCTTCCTGCCGATTTTAGCATTATTGCGTTAAAACAGGTATGATAACTGCAGATGGTCTGGTTCCTGGCGCCTACCGTGGCTTTGTGCACGTAGCAGTACGATGCCATTCTATCACAATTACTAGTCGCTAGGACAAGACTCCTGATCGGCTCGGACAATCTTGACTGTTGGCAAGATAAAATCTGGGAAGCAGTATTGACCGATGTGCGAATCGTTGTCTCAACACACGCCATCCTCCTTGATGCACTGGGATACGGCTACGTTCCGATATCACGGCTAGCACTCCTAGTGTTTGACGAAGGTGAGTTTTATATCTGGCCGGCTCCCATAGTCTGCAAATGTTGTTTAGTCTGCATCAAGCAATGAAGCTCAACCACAGAAAGCCTACCGCTGTAGGAAAAAACACCCAGCAAACAAGATAATGCAAGGATTCTACCATCCGCGGAAGGATCTGTTTGGGCCAACCTCAGTGCCTTATATTCTCGGCCTTACCGCCAGCCCGGTGGTGAGAAGCAATGTTCGTGATCTAGAGTTAGTGTTGAGTATCGATTCGTCTTTAGAAATCCGCCCTAATGTTTATAGTATCATTGAGAGAAATCTCGACTCTATTTGCCGCACTCCGAGCTTATAGAGAGTGGAGATGTTAACTTTTGTACATAGACCGGTGGTGAAAGAACTTGTGTATCGTTCTCATAGGACTGATGAAGCTGCGCCTCGAAGCATGGCGCTGTTGCTTCTTAGAAGTGTCTGTCGTGCAGTTGTTCCCGACGCGGAATAGTGCGCGCAAGTAGGCGTACTGAGCACTAAGTTGCCTCTTCCAAGCGGTAGGTATGAAGAACAACTGATCAAGTTTAGGAGGAAAGCCAATACGGTCTATGAAGAGCTTGGGCCATGGGTCGCGGATTTTTTTATACTGGAGTCCATCAAGGCTTTGAGCGAAAGCTTAAGTGGCGGACCCAAATTTTTATTGGTGTTCAAAGACGATGAGAAGATAAAGCTGGTTCGAGTCTTGAATCAGATTCCGTTACTTTTGTCCAGCCACCACCATTAGAACGGAGTAAATATGCAAATTTCGACCAAAGTTGAGTGCTTGATATCATTTCTCACTCAGCAAGACCTCGAAAGATGTTCCGGCCTGGTCTTTGTCAAGGAACGAGCTACCGTCGCTGTTTTATACGCGCTGTTGTTACGGGAGTCTCGAATAAAAGACCTCTTTCGATGCACGACATTCGTTGGTCAGTCAAATAATGCTAAATGTCGATACTCAATGTCTGAATTGTTGGACTTGAAAGTACAGTATGAGGCGCTGGCCGAATTTAAAGCTAAATTGAAAAATCTTATCGTCGCGACTGATGTGCTGGAAGAGGGTATTGACGTTACTGCCTGTAATCTAGTGGTCTGCTTTGATACTCCATCAAACCTCAAGTCGTTCCTGCAACGACGAGGGCGCGCTAGATAGGAACAGTCAACCTTCGCTATTCTTCTGGATGAATTTGTTGAGAATGCGAATAAAATCCCGTCCTGGTAACGACTAGAAGAAGAAATGATTCGATTATACCAAGATGAAACGAGATCGATACAAGAAGACACCACTAAGGAAGATGCTGAAGATATACCATTTGAGATCAGTGTTCCGTTTACGGGGTAGGTGCCCTCCTGAATTCTTTCCTTTTGGCTATACTCTGATCATTAAATCAAGGGCGAAACTTGATGCTGATGGTGCCATGGCGCACTTGTATCACTTCTGTGCATTATTGCCATATCAACCTTATGTGGACAACCGCCCTGTTTTTGAAATTACGAAGCATCCGATGAATAAATCGTTCATTGCGACGGTGACTCTACCAAATTGTATCAACGCTTCGGTGAGATGTGCCAGAGGGTATAAGGAATGGAAAACGAGAAAAGCTGCCGGGAAAGATGCTGCTTTTCAAGCATACAATCGATTGTTTAAAGAAGGTCTTTTGAGTGATTATCTTCTTCCTCTCGTTCACGACAAGGCACTGTCTACTGATACGGCCACTGAGCTCCCCGTCGTTGTGGAGGTAAGCGGACAGTTTGACCCCTGGGTTGAAATGGCTAAAGTATGGTCATCCCCTAATTTCTACAAAAGTGCCATCATTCTAAAGTAAGATGGAATTAATGGTGGAAGTGATCTCGCGTTGTCTCTCCTGACTTCGTCAAGAATGCCGATCATCGAGCCTTTCACTATGTACTGGGATAGAACTATTTCTTTCACCATCAAGCTGGAGGGTCCGGTTAAAGTTACTTTAGGCGGATCTGAGACTCTTAAGGTTATGAGATCAGCCACGAGCCTTATATAGCGATCTGTGCATTCGGACCGCTATCGGGAGGATGGAGGCGATTTTATAGTATTGTTCACACCTAGGATCGAAAACAGCCATCTCGTAAAATGGCTCGAATCGAACTAGGGTCGAATATCGGCTTGCGATTACTTCAGCACGAAACCGTTAATCTCTTGCCGGGGTTTGGTACGAACGCCATCACTTTTCGGTAGACCTTACATATTCTAGTAGTGGATCGCTCATGAGATGTCTTCCCGATTAGAGGTTGAATGCGGACAGCTGCCAAGGCGAAAAAACTTCTTCTATCGAGCGACACTGTCTAAGGACTTGCTATCGCGCCTGGATTCACAGGGGATGATCATGGCAAGTTCACTACAAAGTGAAAGATTTCCTACAGAAGATGCAACAATCGACCGCCTCTCGTTCGACCAAGCCCGCTTCGGTCTTCTCATCCCAGGAATTCTACAACAAATGGAAGTCCATCTGGTCGCATAGAAACTATGCACAACCATTCTCAGCTCCGTTCGTTTCAAAGATCTTGGACTCGTTGTTACTGCGCTAAGCTCTCCTTTAGCGCAATGGATTTCTAACTACCAACAATTGGAGTTTATTGGCGACTCTGTGCTCAAGTTCGTTGCTACACGACAGCTTTTCATCGAGCGATCCAATTGGTACGAAGGGTATCTTTCGTAAGCTAGAGCGGGTCTTTCGTTAAATAATACCCTTGCTCATGTAGCGATACGAACGGGTTTAGACGCGTTTATTATGGCTGAGCCCACACGTACTGGGGTAAAAGGCTTCCCCTGCGTATTTACCTACGAGAGTGGTCAACATCTATAGAAACGAAATCTCAGCTCAAAGGTCCTAGCGGATGTGGTTGAAGCTTTAATTGGTGCTGTATACATAGATGGTGGATTTTATCTAGCCCTGGTCTGTATCAACGCCTTCCTGCCCGAGATCTATGTTTACCTGCGGGCGCCTAATGGTAGAACCTTAACTGACGGTGGTAGTTATGGTTTGACAAATCACATCGTCAAAGTAGAATCTATTATTGGCTACGAATTCCGGACCAAAACACTTCTACTCGAGTCCTTAACTCACCCTGTATGCGAAAGAGATAGCCAGATAGAATCGTATTAGCGACTTGAGTTTCTTGGAGATGCCGTCCTGGACATGGTGGCTGCCGGAATCTTAGCCAAGTAGAATATATCTCAGGGTGAGATGACGCGTATCAAGTCTGCCGTGGTCAACGCCCACCTCCTCGGCTTTCTTTGTCTGCGACTCAGCATTGACCAAGACATCGTCGACGTTGAATAAAATCCACTGGGTGTATTCAGGACAAGGACGCTCCGGGAGTAATTGTATCTTTGGAAATTCATGCGTCACCACAGTCTAGAAGTAACTATGGCGTAGGAGCGCAACCTTCCACTCTACAGCCAGTTGCAAGGAGACATTTAGAGCTCTCTGGCCACTAGTCCCGCCTACTCGTGGAGCCTTCTCGCTCGACTGAATCCGCCCAAGTTTTTCTCCGATATCGTCGAAAGTATTGTGGGCGCTATATTCACCGACTCCTAGGGGGACCTGGCGCCGTGTCAACGCTTTCTCGAGCGCCTGGGCTTGGTCCAATACTTGCAGCGCGTGTTGGTAGATTCTGTTATCGTCGAGTATCCACGTAATGCTCTCCAACGCCTTGCTGGGTCAGACGCCCCCATATACACCGTTGATGTTGAGGGGGATAGTTCAATGCCATCCTATCGGTGCACTGTCACTTTGAAAGGAGAGACCCTTGGCCTTGTGGAGGGATGTGTGTCTAAGGACGAGGCTGTAGTTCTTGCCGCTGAGACCGCCAAAACATTGCTGATGAAGCGCACAAAAGAGCACTAGCAGACTGCAGGATAGCGTGCCGCCGCGACTATGAGAATTGAATTTACGCGTCAGGTTATCGTTGGGTGGGATGTATCTTCTGGCTACAATAATGACTCATGCTAAAACAATACTTTGACATACGATGATTCAAAAGCGAGTTAGTTATAGTCATCGTTGACTGCTATTTATCCGTTCCTGGGACGTCATATGGTACCAACTGCTAATAAAAGTGGTGTTCATTAAACGGTGCTGGAAGGAGACTATTCGTTACTTCGTTGCTTGTTTCTTCATAGACTTGCGTGCATATATGCACTAGTCCTAGCGGAGAAACTCATCTCCTGCTTTGATTCATTGCGGCCACACCTGAAAGGTGGCTAGATTCCAAGTTGCGCGTTAGAAAGATAATGAGAACCTCCAGCACATCTGTAACCCGAAGCTTGCTTGATTTATCGAAACCCTACCACGCACACACCCATCTGTTTCACCTTGGCTTGCACAGCATCCTCCTTCCGTCTTTCCTGCTGTCTTGCCTTCTTCTCCTGCTCAATCCTTGCCACTATTTCTATCTGTTCGCGCAATTCATGCTCACGCTTGAGACGCTCCTCCTCAAGCATCCGACGTGCCTCTGCGTCGGATTCCTCGTCCGCCCTTCTTCTCGCCTCGAGTTCGGCGGCCACTCTCGAAGTAAGTTGCTTTTGAGCCTCTTCTTCCTGGGTCAAGAGCTTAAGGTAAAGCTTCTCCCGCTCCGTAGCTGCCTGTTTGTCCGATTCTAGTTGATTCTAGGTCTCCTTCGAGACACTAGGGTCGCGACCGAGGTTTTCCTGGTCTATATTTTGCGATGATGGTTCCGGTAATTGAGGAGGTACTGACTGGTAATTCTTAGCGGTAGCCTTGGTCACTGTGTTGAAGGCTGGAGGGATTGGTGGATCCTGATGCGAGAAGTTCTGTGTTGGAAGCGCCGCGGGATGTCCTGGAGAACGTACTGAGCTGGCACGATGTTCACGCTCGGACACCATTTGGCGCGCTATTGAGAGTACCGTATCCTCTGTGACTTCGAGCTTGGTATCTGTCGTGGTGCTGGAGAGAACTTTACCAATTATGGACTTGGCTAGCGTTTTGACATCCCTAGCGTTAGCCCAGGCACGAAGCTGAGCAAGGTTCCTGAACAACTCGAGAAGAGTATTTCTGAACGTTGTAGAAGGCGCTTGTACAGTACTACTTTCGAGCTTGCCTGCTTTGCGAAGGTATGCTTGCAATAGCTCGAGGCAGTTTTCCGGTGGGAGTTGGCCGAAGCTTATAGTGTCTGGAAAGCGACTGGTTAGGCCTGGGTTGGTTGATATAAGACGATTGATGTTCTCGTCGTACCCAGCAAGAATGACAATGAGCTTTTGAGAGAATTTAGGCTTCGTGAGGTAGTCGACTAGTTCATCCATTGCTTCCTGCGCATAATTGCCCTCCGTAAGCCGGTATGCTTCGTCAATAAATAGAACCTTACCTAGCGCTTTCGTCAATAGATTTTGAGTTTTGGGATCTGTTTGGCCTACGAACTGGCCAACGAGGTCTGTGGAAGAACACTCAACTACTTTAGCAGTGGCCAAGAATCCCATGTCATAGAATATCTTTCCCATTCGTCTCGCTGTAGAGGTTTTACCACTGCCTGTTCCACTTGCGTCAGTTATAGCCTTGTTTCACAGATCATGGCGCGGACTCACCTGGTGGACCACGGAAGAGGAAATTGAACGGGATCTGCTCTCGTGGATCCATTTTTAGCTTCTTCATATTGATGACAGTCCTCTGGTATCCCTCGAGCTGGAGAATTATATTTTCACAACCAACAACACCTTCGAAGAGTTTTCTGCAGTTAGTTAGAGCCTTGTCCGCCTTAGTAATATTCGGGTCAAAGTCTAGAGCCTCGAGGGTGTCAATACTCTTTGTTTGCTTTGACTATAGGCGCTTTTGATGCTCTATCTTTGCACGATCTAGAAGAATATCCACTTTACCAGTATTGCCGAAATGGGGCTTGTTGCGAGCTAGGCGAAGGTATTCGAGTACTACCTTCTTTGCCTCTTGGGTTGCGTCGAAGCCAATCTGTGCTAGCTTTAACTCCAAAATTTCCTGGAGATCACTGTCGGTGTAGTCCTCAAAATGGAAAGCCGAGTCTATGGGGAAACGGCGGGAGAGGCCTGGGTTGACGTTCTGAAATATGGCCTCAATCTGGTCTTTATAGCCAAGTAATAGGACGCAGCGGTTATCTCCTGGGACACTCTGCACTTCCGCAACGATGGTGTCGATGACAGCTGTCTTGTAGGGATCGGAACTAGACATTCCTCCTGTGGAGGAAGAGCCTCTAGAAAGTATATACGCCTCATCAATGACTAAGACTTTACCCACAGTGGAGGCTAATATTGCTTTGGTCGTACTTTCAGATGCACCGAGTATATTTCCTATAAAGTCGGAGGGGTTTTTAACAACAACTAGATTTTGTTAGTGAATCGGAGGTCTCGTAGACAGTGCAACTGGTGATACAAACCTTCTCCGCTAGATAAGAAGCCCATGTCGGCAAGAATCTGGCCATATAATTTTGCCACTGTGGTTTTACCGGTGCCTGGATTTCCTACAAATACCTTATTGAGAGAATACTCAACCAGCTGCTTTTCCTCTAGTTCGCGACGATAATTGAACTGGATGGTATCTAGCAGCGATTGAACAGCCGATTTGACACTTTCCAATCCGGTCAACTTCTGGAGTTTTGTTAGCGCAACATTGTCGCTCAACACCGAACTAGGTTCTGAGCCGAGCAGGTCTTCCTTTTTCAAGACCATGTCGTCTGGGTGCAATCCTTCCCGGCGTTGCTGTTGCAGCCGCTTAGCTTGGCGATCAGCTATTCGCGAAAATTCGTTGTGGATAGCTCTGGCATTGCCAAACCCATCACGTTCCCGACCTCGTCCAATGCGTCGCGAAACAATTCGAGTATATAGGCTATCAATGCCACCCTCAATTTCCATCCTTCCCCCATACTTTTGTTCTATTCGATGACGAAGAATATACTGTAGTTCGATGTCCTTATAGTCGCGAAACTGAAATTCGATGGGAAACCGGCTGGGAATGCCCGGGTTGTGTGCAAAGAATGCCTCTATATTCTTACTATAACTAGCAAGAATGAAAACAACTTTTCCGGTAAGGTTTTCGACCTCTGTAAGAAGGAAATCAAGGACTTGACTGCCTCCATAATTTTGTCCGGAAACAAGCTGATACGCCTCATCAATGAACAGCGCTCCGCCGCTACCGTTGCAAATCTCTTCGAGGTGTTTTTTGCAACCCGGGATTCCATCACTCGCCAATCGAGAGCCGGATGTTTCGACGAATGTGTCGCCAGGAATAACTCCCACAGAACACAGGAACTTTGCGTAGAGACGAGCGACAGTGGTTTTCCCTGAATGAAGTAAGATTTTACTCCTCCAACAGGGGTACAATAGTCAAGGCGAGGGTTTGCACTACATGGGCAACTACACGTACCTGTTCCAGGATTCCCCAACAGAGCTGCACTGAATCTTTCATCTTTTAAGCTCGTGTTCTGACGAACCACTGTGTCCACTTTCACTTTTATAGATAAAAATTTGCTTTTCACTTCTTCAAGGCCAATCATACTCATGAGTGCATCCAGACTTGTATCTGACTGACCTTCTATTTCCTTCTGCCTCTCCCATTCATTGCGAGATGCAGACTCTAGCGATCGAGTTTCTGCACTCTGTGGGTTATTGATTTGCGTCGGATCTTGGGTCTGAATCTGAGAAGTGGGTAGTCTACTAGATGAGCTCGGAGAGGGATTGGAAGGCATCCGCACGGGAGGCAGAGGCTCTTTGGCACGCTTGACCATTACTTGTATTTGTTCCAGGTCTTTCAACTTTTGAGCAAGGAGGCTTTGCCGCTCCTTCTCATCGGCAACGTCTTTCATAATTTGTTTCTGCTCGTCGATGTTCTGCTGGATCTCAGCCAGCTGCCTGGCGTGTTGTTTTTGGCGTTCCTGTCGCTTGAGCTCCAACTCAAAATCTCGTTGCTTTCGTTGTTCCTCAACCTTTTTCTCGTATTCACATTTAGGGCATAACTTTGGCGTACCGTTGTGGCATTTCCAACTGTACCTATGTTTCTTAGGACATGTGCTTTCAACAATGCTACAACAGTCCATTTTCGAATGGTCATAGAGCTGGTGACACCGTTGGGGACAGACGTGAACACCACACCGGAGTGTCGACGTACTTAGATATCGTTAGCGAATCTTTAAATGGGAGGATGAGGGTTTGCCATACCAAGGATCAGCACAACCTCCATCGGGACACTGAGTGTCAAATTTTCGAGGTTCTTGTAGGATCGCCATTCTATCTGGATGTCGTTCGCATTTTATTGGGAATCCATCATAAACATGTCCACTCTCGTTTAGAAGGTCAAACAAGGGTTGCCACGACACCTTTGCTTTGCGACTCTCACGAAAGGTTTTGAAATTTCCAATGACAATCAATGCGTTGCGTGCTCGAGAAAGAAGTACATTCAGACGTTCCGGTGCAGCCATGAATCCCACATCTCCTCTGTCGTTGCTGCGGGTGAGGGACGAAATTACAATGTCCCTCTCTTCTCCTTGATAATTGTCTATCTTCGTTAGCACGCACTGGGTTATCAATGCTTCACAGGACCTACCAATGGTGGAGATCAGTATTTGGCGCTTTTTCATGTTTGCGCTGGCGGGCGTAATGAGACCAGCCCGGACGAGGTCATGCGAATCTAAGTCATTCAAGACCGGATCATTATTCTTGCTCAACTCCCTCCGAAGAAGATGCAACTGTCCAAGGTAAGGTACCAGGACGACAATCTTATCTGTTCCATACCCTTGCTGTCCAAGGTAGCGGATGCACTTAAGAACCATCTCGATCTCAAACGGATTCTGCTTACTCGCTTTCATCGTCGGGTCTCGCGCTTCTGAAACACCACTTAGGTCAAGTTCCGGCCGTTCATGGTTCACAAACATGACATTACTTTGGAACCCACGAAGTTTTGGCCGATTCAGAGTCTTCTCCGCGTCCAGGAGGTCAGGATAAGTGAGACGTCGAATTAGTCGTGAAATTTCAGGACACATTCGATGCTGTTTAGAAAGAGTGGTATGCGGGTAGCCTTGGAGCACTAGCCTCTCGAACATTGACCTATTCAGGTCAAACCCATCACCTTTCTCAACGGTCAGATTGTAGTTGTTGACCTTTGGACGTAGTTGCTTGTGATCTCCAATCAAGACTAATTGTTTCGTATTCTTTGTCATCGCAGTCAGAACGTGGCTCTCGAGGATTTCTCCAGCTTCTTCAACTAAGATGATTCCGGCCTTGGCCGCCTCTAGTGCCTGGGTATACTTTGCCGCAGCTGTAGTTGTGCAAGCAATAATTCGTTTCGTCGTGAATATATCGGAATTCTTTGTCTGGTAAATTGAATCATCAATCTCGCGTTGAATGCGATTGAAAGCCTGAAACAGTGGTACAATTTCCTCCAGATGCTCACGGTGAATATTCCTTGTCCAGCCTTTCAATAATTCTGTTCGACTCTGAAGAGGCATTTTCCAGATATTGGAGTGTTGTTCCTCGACTTCGTGTTGAAAGATCCCGGCGTTCTGCCCATAGACCCAACGATTGATCAAATAATACTTCCCGGCTTTCTGCCCTCCTTTTCCTACTCTCTGCATTCTATCTTCCTGCTCAGGCAAGAGAAAAGCGTCGTAGCAGCTTGCATCGTCTGAAAATTCAAGATACTGCATCAGATGATCGTACGTAACATCCTGTTGGTACCGCGCCAGGGTTCGCCTCAACTTCTGCTCCAGATCTTTTAATTCGTCTTTTAATTCGTAAATGAAGGCCCATGGGAGTCGAGGGCCCCTTCGATGGGCAGACTGTTCGGCTAAGCCAAGCTTCTTGGTCCTCTCTGACGACTTGGATCCTAGCCTAACAATAGATTCATCCGGTATGCCAATGTCCATGAGATCCTCCAAGAATTGGTCTAAAGCATGGTTAGTATAACAGATGATCAAGATAGTTTCATTCGTATGATCGTGGAAAATTTTGGCGAGAAGAGCTCCGATGAAAGATTTTCCGGTTCCTTAGAGAGTTAGCCGGTGAGTTGTCAACATAGTGAGCAGAAAAATACCTGGTGGTCCTTGTATAAGGCTCAGCGTGTGAACCAAACCCACCATTAGCGACTCGAACTGCGACTGATCCAGCGAAACCGTTTTAGATATTCCCATGACACGATGAATGTTTTGGCCCTGCGTCGCTCTGAGCTTTTCGACCATGCTCGATAGTTTGCTACCAATCTCGAGACTTTGTAGCAATGGCTCTGAAGACAACAAACAGCCAGAAAGAGGGAAGTCGGATTTCTCCTGCAATCTTTGAAGAATGGAGTCGTAGGCAAAAACCGCAGTATCCACGACGATGAAATGAAAGGGCGTGGCTTGTTTGGCTCTGGTGAGTACCCTTGTGACCGCCTCGCTTTCTACTACCTGTAAAGCAAGAACGGGAATATCCTCTGCAAGAAGACTTTCGTTTCGATCAACAGAAGCGAATGCCACGATATCCGTGCCTTGCACCAAACAGCCGAAAGACTGGTGTTTCAAAACGTTCTTGTTATTGGTGAGGAACGCCATTCTCCCCGATTTCGGAATGCCAGTCATCTGCGGAACGTCTTTCTCACAGAGGAAAGTCAGCGAGCATAGTTTCTTTCTCGTCTCGGTTCCGCAATCCATACCCTTGAAAGTAAGTCCACTAATCAATCCCGCGGTTCTCTTTCCCCTCCTCCTCCCTTGGGCTACTTGCAAGTCATTTCGTAGCTCTGCCAGAAAATCTTCCCTTAATAAGCGGAATTGGTTGTCATAATGCATCGCCGGGCGATGCTCCGATTCAGCCTCATATATTTGGTGTGCTTCTCGATAAAAAGGCTGTTCCGTGGATGCAATTTCGTCTGGAGTTGGAAGGATGGAGATTTTTCGAAAATCTTCAAAATCATTGTCATGTCTCCCCCCTGGCTTATGATCTCCAAACTGGGAGAGATCTGTGGATCTAATATCTAGGACGTTCTGGACCTTGTACCCGAGTGTTCGGACTTCAAGGGACGGAGACTCAAGAAGCGAGCGATCGTCAATAGCATTTCTGGCCGTCTTGTGAATGTCATCTCCACACGAGGGTGATGTCAACAACTGCAATAGCATCCATGCAAATGCAACATCGGAAGCTTCGGTAAGGACCTTTTGATTGTGCCCATTTACAAACGCGTTCCAGAATGTCGGAGGGTCTACCAAGGAGGAGATAATCTTCCGAAGAAATTGGCCGTTGCAAAGTTGTTCGATACCAGGGGTTCTCAGGTATGTGAGAAAACGCTCTATAGGTCCATTGAGGAATTTGGTAGATAAGTCAAACCGGATGCTATTTTGTAGTGATGCCAGAGCATGGGGACTTGAAACGAGCCTCTCGATGCAAAATAGCGGATCTTGCTGTTTGCACAATGCCTCTAGGAAGAGCGTCGCGTCAGAGACCTTCTCCACCTTTCTCTCACCTTTCTCAATCAGGCTGAAATACTTAGACAGCCTTACGGATCTGTCCGACATGGCGCGAAGTATAAAGATCGCGAAGGAATTTTGAAGTAAATTTCGAACAACTGCGAAGAATCCTGAGCTTTACCTGGAGGATGACATATTGTGTAACACTCATGGACAAATGAAATCCCCTGTCTTCATGCAAGGTGTCCCAGGTGTGTGTAACCTGAGCCCCTCGAAACCCCGCCGCAGACAGCCACCTCGAGATTTGAACAGAGAAGCACCAGAAGTAGACGCATCAATACTGAAACCACTCCAAAATGTCTAGCTCAGCTTCTGGTAGAAAGCCTGGGGGTTCCAGAGGTTGCAGAGGCGCTTCCTTTCGGGGGACTCGAGGCCTTTTATGGAGGAAGATGGAGGAGCCCGAGCCTCAGGCGCCGTCACCTCCCCTTGGCGAGCTTCTCATTGAGCTTGCACCAGAGGACATTTCTCATTCTACACACAATCCACAGATCAAGGACTGTGTTTATGTTGCGTCCTATAGTTGGCTCGATGCCAAGGGCCCGACTGTGATCATTCCTGGTACATTACCTTCATATCATTCTTGCACCAAGCTTGGCTCATGATCTGACTCGTTTGCCCTCACCTAGGACAACCTCCTGCTTGGGCACCTCCTTCCGTGAATCGTCGACTCGATCCTGATAAAGGCAAATTCTTTCGTGATCTGAATGCGGCTCGGTATCCTAGCTACCCTATGGAGCCAGCAGTTCAAGCATTGTTCAAACAGCATGCACAATTTCCCACCAAAGATATCGACATTGTTTGTTGCACCAGTGCATTGGGAAACTTATCTCGATTTGCCCGTGGGGTCGAAAAAGACTTCAGGATTATCTTGGTAAGGGTAGGGAACACTGTGTTCTTCATCCGCAGGGAGAATTCTCCAACGGAGCTGATACCTAATGTCCGAGGCTACGGCCATGCCTTCCTCGAAGAGTACACAATGTGGGAGAAACATGTGAAAGGGTCCAAGTCTCATCAGAGAGTCATCCAGTACGATTTTGGAGGATTGCGTTTGTTGGTTCGCTTTGAAACGGATGGGTACTTTCGAGGAGAAGTCAAAAGGTCAGACCCGCAATTAAAGGAAAGTTTCTTAGTCGAAGCTCTCGACAGAGCGTCGGTTGGCGATTTGAGAACAAAGGTCCACGAATGCCTTCATGATGAAGAAGGTGGTCAAGCGATTACTCAAGAGAGTATTTTCGATATCAAGACACGGTCCGCATTTGACTTTGAAACTCGCAGGGTCAAGAAGGAGATTGACATGACCGACATCATATCGAGGCTCTGGATTTCCCAAATTCCAACACTTATTGTTGGGTTTCACGATCGTGGTTTATTCGAAGACATCCGTATAAAAGACATGCGTACGGAAATAAGAGAGTGGGAAGCGGAGAACACCGAGAACCTGTGCAAACTTGCATCGTTGCTGTACGAGCTGGTTGAAAGCGCTAGAACGTCCAGGACTAATCTGGAAATATGCCGACGCGGATCGGGGCCTCTGGAGGTTAGGCGACTCGCAGACGAAGGATTTGAAGCTCTTCCCCCTGAGTTGAAAATCAGGTGGGTGGGAGAACCTGAAGAGAGTGAGGAGACGAGTCCAGAGGATGGGGGCTCCTTAAATTCCGAGGACGGCTCTGGCAAACATATTGCTTCAGCGCTTGCGATCGATATTCGTGCCCGGGGAACAGACTCGGACGATGAGTCTGTGAAAGATTACACTGCGTGTTCGCTTGAAGGCTGTGGATATTGTGGTCACTGCCCTTACTAGCTCCGCGTAAAGAAACATTGAGAGCTGGGGGTTAAGGAAGTATTCCCTAGCGTTTGCAACGGCATAACATATTTGTGCGAGTCAGCATAATAACAAATACCTCTAATGGCAATGCAAGGAAGATCATGCATCAGTCCAGCTGCCTCTATGTCTGACTCAGTTGGCCATGCTCTTTGCACAGCATTCCCATGATGGCCGCCATCTCAACATGGAGAGCACAGGACAATCGCAATGTAGTACTGGTCATTTGAGAGCGGCTCCAAATTGGAGAACGCCTGCCACCACTACATTCCCTTAGCCATCGAACAGGCTAAGGGTGGTAATACTTGCAACGTGGCGCTCACCCATCCAATAGCAGAAGAAGGGATCACACGTCGTGCTGCTGAATGCGATTCTCGCAGCGTGGTAGCACATAATGCACTTGTCGAGAGTGAGTCTTGAGCTCCTTCCTCCACAGATTAAAATGACCTCTCTGCTCCCAACTCGGAGCTCGGAGCACCTGCCTTCCAAAACAGTCACGTGTGAGCCGGGAAAGTTTCCCACCTGAGAGTGGTTTATCCAATTCCGCGCTGCCTTTGCCTGTACGTTGGTTGTTCAACTGCGCTGCCTCTCTCCTCATCGCCGTCCAATTGGGTTTGAAATATCGAGTTGAGAAGAAATGATCACTGTATCGAACATCTGAGCGGTCCAGGCAATTTCATATCATCTGCCTGCACAGGAAAGGACTGCACATCTTACTGGTAAGATCCAAAGACTCGCCCCACCATGGCTAATGAGTCGGATGCTCTTGATGCCCTTGAGAAGGAAGCCAAGGAATATGATAAGGTACGTGATACTATCAAGGTTGTTGTTGTCAATGCAAGTGGATTGCTAATGTGGTTTTAGGATGCTGAAATCGACCGAATCCTCAAAGCTTTCAGGCTTGATTCGTAAGTTATCCCAGCCTCAGATCGCCAAACACCCATACTAACAACCCACCAGCTACGCCGTGCTAGACTTACAACCCGGAGTTCCTGATTCAGACATCAAGATCGTCTACCGCAAGAAGTCCCTACTAATCCATCCGGACAAGACCAAGAACCCTCTAGCGCCCGAAGCGTTTGACCGGCTGAAGAAGGCACAAGTGGCATTACTGGATGAGAAGCAGCGTCAGCATCTGGATGAATGCATTGCCGATGCCCGTCATCTGCTCATCCGCCAACACAAATACACGGTCGATTCTGAAGAGCTGAAGACGGAAGAGTTCACGGTAGAATGGCGCAAGAAGACAGTGGAAGTCCTGGTGGAAGCCGAAGCCCGCCGCCGACGACAGATGAAGGCCAAGATGCAAGAAGAGGGTCGTGAAAAGGCCAAAGAAGATGCAGAATTTGATGAGCGGAAGCGGAAGAGAGAGCATGAGAAGAAGTGGGAAGATACTCGTGAGCAGCGGATAGGCAGCTGGCGGGATTTCCAAAAGGGGGTCAAGAAGGGCGATGAGCAGAAGAAAAAGAAGAAGATGAAGGTCATCGGATGATGTTGAGATGACTATTGTTATCATCAGCGACGGTGCTATCTCCGTTGCTGTCGCCAGGTTCATCTACGGGACTGGTGACATATGGATCGGCATAGCCGAGGCCTAGACAGGTGTACGCACAGATACCTACATCGATTGGCGTTTCATGGCGTTGGTGGAATCAAGGATTTGATGGCAGAAGAATTGAGAAAACACATTCTGTAAACACTAAGTTACCTTTCAATTTCATCTTCTTGTACAGTCAAACAAGGGTAATTCGGGTCAAGTACCTAAGCCTATCCTGAATAGTTCCGCAAAGTCCTTTGAATAGCCTGGGGCACGGTTCCGGCATCCCCCTCGGACTCGGCCTCGGAACTGAACTTGAACCGCCTACAGGCTGCCAGTGAGTGTCACTGCACTCCAACTAAAAATCCCTACGGATATCCGCTCTCGGAAACTAAACGAAAATGTTTCCCCACACTTCTCTGTGCTTCTGACTTTCAATGTCCCGCCTATGCTGCCCGCACCGAGTCTGTACTCCAATGCATTGCACTGCATCATTCAAATGTCCTACTGGCATCCAACCTCATAGTTCGCATCTCTATGCCTAATGACACTTAACCCATAATCCCAATCCACGCAACCACTGGCATGTCAACAAAATGAGCACACCCACCACATCGCTGCCGCCCAACGCCCCCATGACGAACGGAACCACCATCGGGTCCAAGAGTCACAGTCACAGTCATGGAGAAGCAGATGTATCAAACCACACCAACTCAACATCAACACCAATGACCCTAAAAGAAGTTTGCGCCCAGCTTAACGCCCAAGTCACGACGTTCCTATCCTCTGCACCGCCCGACGATGTGACACGGCGGACGCAAGAGCAGACGCGGATCGCTATGGGGGTGGTGGAGCGAGCAGTCCGGGAATATTCGTGAGTTAGGACACATGTAACTGCGGGAGAACATGCGGAGGGCTGACGATACGATATACTAGTTTCGAACACGTCTCGCTGTCCTACAACGGCGGCAAGGATTGTCTGGTCCTGTTGATCATATATCTGGCGGTGCTGCATAGCCATTTCACAGGGACAAGAGAGGAGACGATGGCCGGGGAGCAACAGCAGGGAGGGGAGGAACAGACACAAGGAGAAAACTTCCCGACGTCGATCCCGTCCATCTACGCCAAACCGCCCGATCCATTCCCCGCCGTCACCAGCTTCGTCGACTACTCGTCGGCACTCTACCACCTCGACCTAACACACATATCGACCAACCCAGGACCAAACAAAAAGCAACGCTCGCACTCCAACCCACCACTTACACAACCACCCCCGAAATTCGACGCCTCGCAGTACCAGCAGGCCAACGGCGGCGGGCACGACCTGCCGGCGATGAAACCGATCGTGTCGTTCCGCGACGCCTTCGCGCTGTACCTTGACAAGCACCCGCAGGTGCAGGCGATATTCGTGGGCACGCGGCGGACAGACCCGCACGGCGGGCACCTCACGCACTTCGACGCCACGGACCACAACTGGCCGGCGTTCATGCGCGTGCACCCCGTCATCGACTGGCGGCTCGAGGAGATCTGGTGTTTTCTGCGCTCGCCATGTCTCAAGGACCTGCGTACTGGCGGCCCCTTGCTGTACTGCTCCATGTATGACGAGGGGTACACGAGTCTCGGCGGCGTGAACGATACGGTCCGGAACCCGTATTTGAAATTCCGCGACCCTGACACGGGCGAGGACCGGTATCGTCCCGCCTATGAGATGCGGAGGGATGATGGTGAGAGGCTGGGCCGTGAATAGTGAATGGTCTTCTACCGGAGCGATTCGTGGTGGATGCATGCGGAGAAATGACGACTATATCCATTCCCCCCCTTTTATGGCGATTTTATATCTGTCGTTCGTGGGACGGCCTCGCACTAGATTACTGGCTTGGAAAGAAGAGTGCTCGAAACAAAGAAAAGACCGGGGTCGTTGGGTTATCCGGGCACAGAGATAGAGCTTCACCCCTACATAGAAGGCTCTTTTGGGCAGAGCATATCATAAGAGCTCTGAGCTCTCATAGCATAATACAGCATGTTTGGGAACAAGGAAATTGTTCGGAATCATCTTACATACATACATCACACGGAGACGTCCTTTGGTATTTTCAACTCACTACTGAGAAATCGGGGTCAGGCTCCTCAGTCCACTGACTCTCATGCTGAAATTTCAAAACTTCATCTCCCCATGACCACCAACCCGCAGTCATGCTCCGTGCGAATAATTCAAGTGCCTCATATCGAGGGGGAAGGTGCTGTTCCAGCAGGGACTTCAGATTGGGCTTCCTCGAGTGAACGTCAGGCACTGCAACGAGGATTTGCCGATGAGGTTCGCGGTCTACATTGGTCCCTCGGCGGAACATTAGACATACTTCATATGGCCTTCTCCAGACGCCATCGAGCTGTGTCACGGGATGACCTTCGGCGGTGATTTTGACCCATATCGATTCCTGGAATAGTCCCAGACCCATGGCTCGAAATGTCTCAACCACGATATTGCGGATTGAGCTGCGATTGGTGATCCACACTGCCACAATTCCATGTGGGACAAGATGGCATCTGGCGATCTGCACGGCCGAATTGAACGGGTCCATCATCTGGGTCTCGGCGGTTTGATAGCTGCCAGAACGGCGTACTGATCTATTGGTCCATGGTGGATCCATCAGTATCAATTCAAAGGCTTGGGACTTTGGTATCGATAATGCCTTGGAGCCAATCATGAACCCTTCCAAGCCTGCTTCAAGAGTGGATTGAATGCACGTGGCGTTGGGCGGGATCCAGAATGCACCTTGGTCGGGCAAACAAATTCTTGAAGCGTGGGACCTGGGATTGTGCACGACCACATCTTGCATTTGGTGTAGCGAGGGAAAATTGTTGCGAAGCTCTGTGGTTGACAAAATGACAGGGACTAGGTTGGCTTGCACTGACAACGAACTCTTGCTCTCGGACCTCTGGGATTTCTCCGGTAAGGCTCGTGCGCCAATCCAGCTGGATCCCGTATTTGTGTCTGAACGAATCAAATATTGTCTTGTTCGATACCAGGAGCCGCCTTGACCATCAATGAATAAAGTCTTGATATGGGCTATTGATTCCTGAATCGAGTTCTGCACCGAGCAGTGGTAGTTCTGGTCTCGTGCTGATATTCCAGCTAGGACCATGACTCGCTTATCTCCTTGAGGCTCAGTACTTGGATATGGAGTTTTCAGGGCCGGAGTAGACGCAATGATAAGTTGACTCTGCTGAGCGGTTTCAATTGAGGCAGGAATATCAATGAGAACGATCGAATTGTCCGCATTGTGATAAAGGACAGAGCTTGCCATGCCACACAAACGGCGTTGATCTGGCAGATGATCACCAGCTTCAGCTTGCTAGGAAATGCATTCGTACTCAGGAAACATTTTCCGACTTGCCTGGTGCCGAGTTATGGCATACAGTGTCGTGTGGTCAGGCAGTGCTTGCTTGGTACTCACTCCGAGGATGGATCTGGGAATAGAGCTGTCATCGAATTGTCCTCATACCTTTCTGTATATTGGTCCGAGGAGGCAAATCCAAACAATGGAGCCTTTTTCAAACGACGATACTAATCGTGAGTATTCAATAGTGAACTTGAATAGTGAAGGAACAAGAGTCTACTGGCCGTTGTCAGGGAAGGAGCACGTCAAAATCCCAAAAATGGACAAGCGCGGACGCGAACGTGGATCTTCATGCTTTCCAATTTTTCTCGGTTTGCCAACGACATCCTCATGAGTTCACGGTCCTTACACGGACCATGGGAAGACCAAAGCCTCTTGATCTGATCGCATATACCAAGCCAATGATTCTTTTCTGCGGTCCTGTCGACATCCATTTGCCGTCGTGATTACGCAGCGTTTTGTCCTCTACCCTTCCCACCCGCCCTGTTCATACCGAGTACCCAGTGCCCCATGAGCATACCTTTTTTGATGTGCAACCGACGGGACTGCCGAGACACCCATGCATCATTCATTATTGACGGGACTACGAGATAGGTTTCCAGGTTTCTTCGTGTGTTCGTAGTCCGAGTCTGTGTTTTACCAACTCTCCTTCTTAGGGGTTTTCTCACTTCTTCCTCCATGTGATTGCCTGTTGAACAGACGCTGATTTGAACGCCCATCTACTGCTAATCACTATTGACCTATATACACCATACCTTGCATGACCTAAAATTCGAGTTGTCAGTTCTCGTCTCTCGAGAACAGCCAAGGTGAAGGTGCACCGTACTCGCCATCAGCAATATGCATTGCCAGCCACGTCAATAACAGTAACAACGACAGAGTTAATTGTATGGCAGAATGTCACCCTCAACTGACTCTATCATTACCGGCGATGTAATTCAAAATTCGACCCATCTTCGACCCGTTGAAGACTATTTATCATCTGCCGCTGGCATCCAAGGCAGAGCAGGGGGCTCCTTCAGCGATTCGCAGAATTTAGCGATACATGTCATTGCCCTTGTCGCATCCTCTGTCAGTCTAGTGACTGTTCTGGTGGGCTTGAGATGGTTTTTGCTCATGAGGCGGAGCTTCCGACATCGACTTATCATGCATCTCATCCTGAGTGACACGTTCAAAGCCATCTGGTATTTCGTTTTCTCGGTCGTCACCTTTACAGTGGGCCCTGTTCACAGCACATCAAGCTTTTGCCAGGCGAGCGGATTCTTCCTGCACTTTTCAATGGAAGCCTGTGACATGGCAATCTTCATCATTGCTCTCCACTCAATCTTATGTATTGCACGACCAAACAGTGGAGTGGGCGGAATTGGGCTATATCCTTACCGGAATTGGATTTATCCTCTCTGGTTATGTCCACCCTTGCTTGCAACAGGTCTCGCATTCGTTGACACCCCCCGGCCCTATGTGACTGCAGGGACCTTCTGCTTCCTTCCGAAACGTCCATTCTGGTATCGACTGGCACTATCCTGGGTTCCTAGGTACATCATAATCATCATCATCCTGGCCATGTATGTCTGGATCTACATCTACATCCATGTGAAACTCCGTGGCTTCGAAAATCTCGGCGAGATCGTTTCGTCCTGTGACTCGACATCGGATCTGAGGGATGAATCGCAATCACGAAGCGATTCCCAACACCCAGGTAGATACGTGGAAAAAGATTCTAGCGAGCCAAACCTCCTCCGGGCCCCGGGGGTAGTCTCAGCGTCAGCGTCAGCATCAGAGGTACAAAAAGGTTCGAGTGCATTGAACCAATCCAACTCTCTACCACTACAGCCATGGGAGAACATGACGTTTGCAACCACGAGATACTCGCCTGGAGAGATTTTTTCCCAAGTCCCGCGGGATGTGCCTTCAGGCCCATCATCTCGCTATGGGAGTTCCTGGTCTGGTGAAACCAGATTCCCGTCAGTCTCAGGGTCGACTGTGAACACGAAACTAGGTTCTTCCTGCAACACCAGCGCAAGACCTTCGACGGTACCAGAGAGCAGTCCTGGAGATAGCGAAGCGCAGAACACCTCGTCGCAGGAAAAAGTGCCACAGGGAATCACTGTGGGCAATGGAGGAAATGATCAGCTCAAACAAACTCGAATCGCAATACGAAAGCAATTGAGATATTTGTTTATTTACCCACTAGTTTATATCATCATGTGGAGTTTTCCATTTGCTTCGCACGCGCTCACATACAACAACTACTATGTCATGCACCCCGTATATTGGTTGGCGGTGATGCAGACATTGATGCTATGCCTCCAAGCTGGTGTGGACAGCATCATATTTTCCTGGATGGAACGACCGTGGAGAAGAATCGATGGCAATTCCAAATTTTCTATGCCTGCTATTCGGCGGAGGAGTAAGGCCTTCTTGAATGGGCATTGTGCTGAGAAGAACACTCACCTAAAGTCGGAACCGTCGCTGGTAGAGAAGCCGGCACCAGTGAAGCCCAAAGCAAATCCAAATTGGTGGGAGGCTGAAGGACGACGTCGAAATGACAGTGTCTGGATGGGAACCAGCACCTACACGGATACGATATCACCAGTCATATCACGAATGCGAACACGCTCGAAGAGCCCAGAAAAGCCGACACCAGGGCCGCTGCATCTGAGAACGAGAACAAGAAGCTCTGAGAAACAGACAAATTTTGTTCCGACGCTGCAAGCAATACCGACCGACAAGGCACCTAGTGTCATGGCAACTACCGACTCTTCCAACTCCTCTCGAGATGCGTCTTCTACTCCATCAAATCCAACTGCCAGAGTCCGGGGCCATCGGCATAGTACGAGTACGAGTACCATCAGTCCTCCGCCTACTGTCCCCGAGGCTGAGGGCGATGCTTGTTAATGACCCAAAGTATAATTAATATCAAAGCCGTAGGAAGAATGCATGAAGGGTGTTCGAAAATCTTCCTTTACGGCATGAGCACTGGCATGAGCATTAGCATGAGCGACATTGATTTGCTTTAACATCATCATCATCATCATCATCATCATCTGCAAGCAAGGTACGACTCGAAGAGTAACTGAATAGTAATAGTATATACAAGATACCTTCCCAGCTAGTGTATCTAGCTAAATAAAAGCCAATATGTTTTCTGGGCCTTGCGACTTCTGTGCCACCGTGAATAACCGTTCTGCACCCAAAATCATCGGAAATGGGAGAAAGATGATTGGCATGCTCGAGATATGAAAACCCAGTTTGGGGGTGAGAGACTCAAGAGGCAAGAAATGTTCGGTCCGGGGCCGTCCACAGCCTTGGAACGCCCAAGCTTGTGATTTGATGTTTATGGCCTGGGGCGAAAATCTCTACGGAGAGGCTGTTCCAAGGCGCCCCCTAGGCCAATTATATCGAGGCGCACATCATCCCTAGAAAGGCCCGAAAATTGAGCGGCAACGATCCGGCTTTCTTTTCTGGTTATTGCCGACTACGGAGGCGAGAGTAACTTAGGCCCTCGGCCTCGAGAGGTCTCTCGGCTCCCAGACTCCAGTGCCACTGAACCTTCCCACTCCAAACTCCGAGCCCTACCCTCCCCACGTCACCACCAAACATTCCAACTGCAGCCAGCTGTCTGCTCACTCACAACTCGTTCATTCTACAACAACTCTCTCGGAAACATCCACCACACACTACGACATGCTCTCGACGGGTGTCCGCCATTGAATGCCTTTGCAAGGTGCAGGCCATGCAGCGACGACATCACAACCCCCACAACCATCCCAGATGGAGAGCCGAGGTTCCCCCCGTCTGCTCGAGGAGCCTCCCAGTAGTAGCCCTCAGAGAATATATACCAGAAACGATGCCGCTACGCCGGTGACATTTCCGAGCCCCGCGGCAGCGAGTCGAGATGCGAAGAAAGTCGATAAGAGGAGTTTGGATTACCTCCTACGAACAGGGTTCGCGGGCGGGTTGGCTGGATGCGCGGTATGAATTTCCTTCCTCGCCCCATCTTGACGTTTTCTATGAGATGACTTGGATAATACTAACGCGAATGTTGTACAGGCTAAAACCGTCGTCGGGCCGCTCGATCGAGTCAAGATCCTTTTCCAGGCGTCGAACCCCCAGTTTGCCAAATACACCGGGAGTTGGTTCGGGGTTTTCACGGCGATGAAGGATATCAATAAGCAGGCTGGGTTACGCGGTTTATTTCGTGGTCATTCAGCCACGCTCCTCAGAGTGTTTCCATATGCTGGAATCAAGTTCTTGGCCTATGAACAGATAAGAGCTGCAGTGATACCGGACAAAGCTCACGAGACCCCCATACGTCGATTCGTGTCGGGCTCGCTGGCAGGTATTACGTCAGTTTTCTTCACATACCCGCTCGAGGTTATACGAGTACGACTGGCTTTCGAGACGAAACGAGACTCGAGATCTTCGTTAGCTCGCATTTGTCGACAGATATACCATGAGCAGCCTCCACAACCCGAGCCCGTACCCATACAGGGTCCAGCGGCGGTCGCCGGTAGTGTTGCAAATCAAGTAGCACCGAAGTCTGGGCTCGTTAACTTTTACCGGGGATTTTCTCCCACATTATTGGGCATGCTTCCATACGCGGGCATGTCATTCTTAACACACGATACGATAGGAGACTTCTTCAGACATCCAAGTCTTGCTCCTTATACCGTTCTGCGATCAACCGCCATCGCCCCGGTCCCGCCCACCGAGTCTAAGGACAGATCATACCAACGAGTTCAACTGAACGCGGCAGCAGAACTTACTTCGGGTGCCATGGCTGGAATTGTGTCGCAGACCGCATCTTATCCCTTGGAGGTAATACGCCGGCGTATGCAAGTCGGTGGAGCAGTTGGCGATGGTCATCGACTGAGTATTGCAGAAACTGCAAGAAGAATATTCGCAGAAAGAGGTTGGAGAGGTTTCTTTGTCGGACTTTCGATTGGTTACGTCAAGGTTGTCCCCATGGCCGCGACCGCCTTTTATGTATATGAAAGAACCAAATGGGTTCTCGGCGTGTGATGGTGATCATCATTGGCTTCACTCTGAAGCTTGACATCACTTCCTGGGGAGACTGGTATCAATCAGTCGACGGTTGATGTGTTCGGTTTCGAAAATCTTCACTGAGCACACTCTTCTCCTCTATCATCATTGTACCATTGTGGGGAGGAAACATTCCGTTATACCAACAGCATTTGGAGGGACATTTACAGAGCAAGAACGAGAACCCACACGTCCAATCAAGTTCCTGTACCGCAGTCATGCAATGATTGGCACCAAGGTGGAGAGATCGTGGGGTATATGCCTGGAATCCGGCAAGATTGAACAAACAGGACACCGCTCGCTTACATCAACGGCAGCGTGATGAACAGGACGAATGCGTAAAGAATCTGGATGGGTGAGTAGGAAGAGTGATTACTCCGGGTTGTATCCAACGCCACTACTCAAAATCCCGAGACCCCAAGTTGTCGACTTCGGCCAATGAGCGGTTGTATTTATATGTCGCCTTCCATCCTCACTTCAGGCATGATGTCTGGAGAAAATTTAAAGATATATATTTTTCCAACGACGGTCTCACTTGTATGGTTCTGATGGCAGCAGTTAATTTAGCCTCGAGTTTCCCTTGAGCCACACCAGAAGAGATCTCAACATCAAAGGTTCAAAGCATTAGTGATCCGACACATCCGAGGTCTGAACTCTCCACGTGGCGACACGCGTTCTAGGAGTGAACCGGGACGTGACAGAACGTGTCCGAATTAATGGACTGCATCAGCCGCACATTTCTCGTACGAACGTCTAGGCTCTTTTTTTATGTTCGTCAATTGATTGGATTCGCGTATTCTGAACAAGACACGTACGAGTAAGACACATCGTTCGAAAACAGCCTTGTCCTGACTAGGCATGTTTTCTGGCCACTTCAAAGTACTCCAAGAGTTGAAAGGGTCAATAACATGTTTGAAATCACCCCAGATAGTGGTGGAGATACACAGGGACAGGTGGACTACCAGCCAAGGTCTTACCAAGGCTTGAAACCTCTTGACCAACCCCACTGTCACCATTCACTTATCTTTCAACTCATTTGAACCATACAAACAGCGACATCCGCGCAGCCTTGCGAGCGGAACCTGATGCCAAGGTCTGGGCATGGAATCCACTGATAAGAGATCTACGGTCTCCGTGAGTAATTCCTCCACTTCAGCCTTTTCATGTTGCACGGCGGAATTCCTCCAAAGACACATCAGTGCTCTACTACTGCCATCTGGGCCGGCTTGTCAAGCGAGATTCACCAGTTGTGGACAATTCCGTTATCGAATCTCGACAATGATTGGTGTCACTATCCGAGTACTGACTTCTTGGCTGCCACGAGGGCTGCATGTTGACGTCGGAGAGACTGGCTCAGGGTTGCACAGCCCGAGTTCAATGCCTGGTATCGCACAGTGGTGGCCATGCCTCTGTGTCTACAAACCTTCACACTCCGTCTCTTCAGCAATGCAATGGAGTTGAGCCATATCATATATGCTCCGAAGAAGACATTCAGGTTTGATATTTGCCTCCAGTACAGCTCTTGATCTTGGTGATCGAAGACTATCGGTTACATGGTTACCCTCCTGCGATGACCATATGTTAAGCTACTGGACAGTGTTTCCGTTTTGGGCTTTAGACCTATCAGTGTCTATCTCTTGGCCCGACATGGTTATCTGCAGCCTAGGGACATCTACCACGAGACGCGCATTATCCGGTACCTGAGTGAGAGCATATACACCCCGACTGTTACCCCTCGACACCCTGCTTCCATCATCTGAACGTTCCTTCTGTAAATTTATATCTTTCATTTTCCTCCTTTCAATTCAAACCTTCTCATCTGAGTATTTAGCCCACGGCCATCCCTGTTCAATCTTTGGTAAAGAGCAGGTCGTGAGTAAGGCTGCCAGTTATCAGCGACCATGTCGGACGAAATCATTCCGATCACAGAATGGCCCGATTACAGTGTCACCCCTCAGGGCGGTGACCCAATTACTCATGATTTAAATGCGCCATACGACAAGGTATTTACAGCACATCTATAACCCTCACTCATCATGACATCTCCTTCTTACACTTCTACCAGGGTGACCTCTGCTGGATTTTGGTTTGCACGATCCTATGTTGGCAAATCACCCCCGCCATCGGCTACCTTTATGCCGGTATGCATCGTCGCAAGGCCGCCTTGACAATGATCTTCCAATCTCTGTTTTGCGCCTGTGCATGCGGTATTCAATTCTGGATCTACGGATACAGTCTCTACCAATCGCATACGACTAATCCCATGCTTGGAAATCTGTCACTGGCAGGTCTACACAACGTCCTTGCTGCTCCGTCTCTGGCCAATTCCGATATCCCTGATATTCTCTACGCTTGCTTCGGATTCACTTTCGTCACTGCAACAGCCATGATCTTGGCTGGCGCAATGCTCGAACGTGGCCGCCTGTTTCCGTCGATGTTGTTCCTCCTCTGCTGGACCACCTTCGTATACTATATTCTGGCATACTTCGAATGGAACCCTAATGGCTGGCTATATCAACTAGGTGTCTACGATTTCGCAGGCTCTGGTCCCGTCCATATCGCTAGTGGTTTCGCGGCGCTGGCGTGGAGTTTGATGCTCGGACCTCGTCTGAGTGAACACGACAACGCAACTCGTCAAAAGATCATCCACCACAAGCCTCATAACCCATTTCTCGTGGGCCTGGGAACTTCTTTCATCTGGATGGGATGGTTCGCTTTCAATGGTAGGATTGTTCTCTCGTCTCGAGTGTTGAGGGGCAAATGCTGATGATTTTCGATTTTTCGATTTTAGGTGCCAGTACGGCGAACCTTTCCATTCGCTCAATCTACGTTGTGGTCAATACCAATCTTGCCGCTTGCGGAGGTGGCATTGGCTGGACTCTGCTTGAATACTTCTACACCAAGAAATTCAGTATCATTGGGTTCTGTTCTGGCATCATTTCGGGCCTGGTTGGCATTACACCCGCTGCTGGTTTTGGTAAGTTGAGTTGGGTTCATGCATAAAGAACACTATATGCTAACAAGCTTGGCCACAGTCCCCGTTTATACCGCTGCACTAGTCGGCCTCCTGACCTCGACCTGCTGCTTCTTCACCAACAAATACAAATACCTGATCAGCATAGACGAAGGCCTCGACATCTTCGCCATCCACGGCGTAGGCGGTTTCGTCGGCGACATCCTCACGGGCTTCTTCGCCGCATCATGGGTGCCAGCTCTCGACGGAGCCTCTGGCGCCGCTTACGCCGGCGGCTGGTGGGATCACAACTGGATCCAGATGGGCTACCAGCTCGCGGCCGCGACCACTTGTGCGGCGTGGAGTTTCATCGTCAGCTGTATTCTCCTCTTCATCATCAATCGCATCCCCGGCTGCTATCTGCGTGTCAAGGAGGAGGACGAGGTCAAGGGTCTGGATTTCAAGTACTTGAACGACGTGCATTGGGACGATCTCATGGAGCTGGGCATGCCCGCTGGTCAGGTCATTACTTCCCGGAGTGGGATTCATGAGGGTGTCCCCTTTACTGGCTCTGGCCCTGGAAGCGAGAGTGGAAGTGGCAATGATGGCCCTGCCGGCGTCAAGAAGGAGGGTGTTTCGGCGCCGAAATTGGACTAGGTTCCTTTTCTGTCAATACTACTGAGAGCAGGCGGTGCGTATGCTGAGAGATTCTTCTTTCCTCGAGAGACGAGTACTTTAAAACGATGGGTGTGTGTGGACGGGCGTGCATCAAGAATACTTTCCCTCTTAGATATGCTGGACTATATATAAATGTATACCTACCTCCTTTACTCACCAAATGGTTCACACTCCACACTCCACACAGACGGCGGCCGTTTCGATCGACAATTGTCAGCCATAGTACTGGAACAAAACACGTGGATATTCTCATCGTCTATTCGGTCGATCCTCTTACCACACTGATAACCAACATAATATGATGATATAGCGATATAACGTACATACAACGCAGTACGGCTTAACAAACAACAACACCCGACTATTCTGGTGCGGTCGACTCGAGCCGCACATCCAAGTTAGCTCCATGTGGGTGCCATGCTTGCTTGCTTGCTTTGCTTTGCTTCCCCCATGGCAGTCTCCGAGATCGCTCCCACTTCCACTTCCACTTCCCCACACAACATGGCGGCACTAACTAAACACGATATTTTTTTAAAAGCTCGGCGTAAATATTACTTTTCCTACTGTGGTAGTTCAGGCAGTACTGACTGTGTGGGCATCTTCTCAAAGCCTACTACTCAGGGTTTTTGTGAATGATCTCCTCCCTGTCTGTCATTTGACCTTTTCCCTTCTAGATCGCAAAATCCGGCCATGACTCAGCCGAGGATCATCATTGCCGGAGCTGGTATTGGAGGGTTAAGTGCAGCTCTGTGCCTGCACGCCGCAGTATGTTCCTTCCCCGCACTTTGCTACGTACAGTACCTGGAGGGATGTGTATATCCCGGCTAGGCTGAGGCTTGAACCCCTGCCTCGATTCTACCACGTAGCTCACACCTTTCACCTTTTCTAGGGGTTCACAGACGTCCACATATTCGAAGCCAGTTCCCAGCTCACCACGCTGGGAGTCGGCATCAACGTGCAGCCCTCAGCAGTGCTAATTCTCCGCAACCTCGGCCTACTGCCCACACTACTCGAAACCGGCATCACCACCAAGGAACTGAATTTCTACAACCGCCATGGCGACATCATTCTGTCGGAGCCACGTGGCCTCGACGCCGGCTACGACATCCCACAGCTGTCCATCCACCGAGGGGACTTCCAAATGCTGCTGCTGGACGTGGTGAAAGACCGGCTCGGCGACGACCGAATCCATCTCAACCACGCCTTCACCTCATACGACCAAGACACCGCCAGCATCACCGCACACTTCACGCAGCGCTCCGATGGCCAACCGTCCTCAATCCCCAGCATGACGGGCAGCATCCTCCTCGCCGCTGACGGTATCAACAGCCACGCACGCCGCTTGCTGTACCCGGACGAAGGACCGCCACGCTTCTCCGGCCGCATCCTCTGGCGTGGCTGCATCGAGCGAGACCCGTACCTGACGGGCGCATCGATGATTTGGGCCGGGCACGCGAACCAGAAATTCATCGCGTACCCGATCAGCGCACAATCGGCGAAGCAACGCAACAAATCCCTGGTCAACTGGATCGCCGAGCTGCGGGTCCGCGACGAGAACGACCCGGACCTCACGCCCCCACCCGTCGACTGGACACGCAGCGTCCCGAAATCACGCTTCGAAGCCCCTTTCCGCCCCTGGACGTGCGGCGGGTTGCGCATGGCGGACCTGATTGATGCAACGCCCAAGGTCTACGAGTTCCCCATGTGCGACCGCGAGCCGGTCTCGCAGTGGACATTTGGCCGTCTGACGCTGCTCGGCGATGCCGCACATGCTATGTATCCGATCGGCTCGAACGGGGTGTCACAGGCGATCTTGGACGCCGAGGCGCTGGCGAATTGTCTCCAGAAGACAAAAGGTGGTGATATCCTGGCTGCGCTGCAGGAGTACCAGTCGATCCGTCTCCCACCCACGGCCGCTATTGTCTTCGCTAACCGCGGGAATGGGCCAGATCAGGTGCTGCAGTTGGCGCACGAGCGGGCGCCAGACGGGTTCAAACACGTTTACGACATTATCCCGAAGGAGGAGCTGGAGGGTGTTGGTGCGAAATACAAAGCAATCGCGGGTTTCGAGATCGAGGCTGTCAATAAAAAAGCCCGCGAGACTGAGTCACAGATTGGGTTGGAGACGAAGACGGAGACACAGAGGCAGCCTGTTGCGGCGCTGAGTGTGAATGGGTCGGTGTAGCTTACCTTAGCTTTAGAAGGAAAGGATGGGGATGAGCACGTCAATGTTGCTGCCCTTGTGGCTAGCGCTGATGGGAGATGGATCTGTTACATACATAGATATATGATAAGGAAAAGTCCTTAGGCCCTAGGACGTGTCAAGTGCTGTCGGGGTGAGTCCCGAGGCTCAGGGCGAGAGGTGATAACCTTCCATCCGAGCACTAAGCCCAGACTAGTTAGTTCCCTAGTTCTTATCATCACGTGGTTATAAAAACCGAGGATCTGTTCAAGCGATGTGTGACTGGTGTTGATGGATCCTCCTGTCGACCGAAAATCCAGAATCCAAGTAGTGTTTATTGGACGGGAAACAGTCCTTGTAGCTGGCTCGTCTCCGAAGCGTACATACTGTGCCACCATCAACAAAGGCTTTCGGATACTGAGGTCAGGGGTTCAAGGGACATTTTGTCACTTTCAAGATGCCTCCAATTCCCGCGACTGACCCCACCGTCTTTGTATTCGGACTTGGTGGTCCTGAGGAGGAAGAGCTTTTAGAGGCGGTGTTCGGTTCGCTATTGAAAAGGCTCGCTCACAAGGCAACCCTTAAATACGCGACCAACACCGGTGAGGCGCTTGATCTGCTCAAAGGCGACACGATACTCAAGGGAATCTTGATAACCGATGGCACGATCACGGCGGAGAAGAACGACATCGTCACGGAGCAGATCATCGAGTATGTGCGGAAAGGCGGAGTCTCCGTTATCTGTGGTCGCTTCTCAGGCTCTGTCAGCTTTGATGGAATAGACAGGTTCTTTGGTGAGAAATGGAACTTGCCATGGAGATATAGCACTTATCATAGAGCCAAGCTCTATTTGAACACGGCTGCTGTAGGCCTCACCAACGGAGATTTGCCTCGCTCATATTCCCAGAAAGCTGTTTATCTTAAGGGAGTCCGCAAAAGTGCCTCATGGTATAACCCAGCGGAGGACGAGTCGATCGATTCTGATGATTCTGATACTGCTGTTCCCGAGTTTGAGGCTGCTGTTGTTTTCAAGCAGGTGGGGAATGGCTGGTTGGGATATGTTGGTGATGTGAATGGAGTGGAGGAAAGTGACGCTGTGGTCTTGGGCATGTTGGGCTTGTCGTAGCTTCCATGTCAGCAGGAGGGAAGTCTTTGCTTTTGAGGGTTTCAGTGACAGCTTCATTCCTCGACTTCTACCAGCCAACCAGCCAGCCTCATTGCCTCCAGCTCACGTCTGGCTCATTACGAGTCTGATAAAGTGAGACTTCTTTCTCATCTTTTTCTTACTCAGCATACTCCCCCTCCTTCTCGTACCTTATCCTCTACAACCCGGCTCAAAGCAGTTCAAGTACAGAATCTCACCGACCTCATTCAGCCAACGAGCAGCCACCGTGTTCTTTTCGTTCAGACCCCTACAACCTTTCCCGACTTATCTGTCATGGAAGAAAGCAACCAACCTAACACGGCTGCTCAAGAAGAGTTGATCACCCACCAACATGTTTCCGAGAACGATCCGCCCATAATCTTGGTTATCGACCTTCCCGGATTGGAGGACATTACACGATATGAAAATCTGATGGATGAACTCTCTCAGCGATCAGTAATCATGAAGGCTTTCTGCATCGACGAAGCAATTGATCTGCTCAATCGTATCGACAATCCTAGCGCGATCATTGTGACTCGTATGGGCTTCTGCTATTTTTACGAGAGCGATACGGACGATGGCAATTGGGACGAGCGCCAGGAGGACGAGCGTGAACACGACAAGCAAAACCACGCCCACCAAGACAAGATGGTCGAGTACGTCCGCAAAGGGGGCAGAGTCGTTCTCGCTGGATGCTTTTCGTGCGAAGGGAACGAAAAGGAGACCCAAAAAATTAATGACTACTTGAAGAGATGGGACACTCAGTGGAAGTTTGGAGAGAGCAATGCACTAATACTCGTCTTGAATCGTGCCGCGGAAGGGCTTCCGAGCGAAACCCTGGAGTTCATGTACCGTGACTGTGTCTTCTGCCTTCGAGGAATTCAGGTTGATAGAGAAAAGGGATGGTGTGAATCAAACTCAAGACCAAAGTAATCCACCCGACCCAGCGATGAATGACATTTAACTTCTCATGACTAATGCCTGTGATCAAGGTGAGGACATTTGCCTTCCCAGCCAGAGCAATCAAGATTGGTGTACACGCATAAGCCATGAGGCCCGTCCTGGTGGCGATCGGAGGTGATCCATATTTGTAATGCTGTCGATAGTATGGTCGTGTTGCAAAGGTACAAGCGGCCAGGAACACGATCGTGGCGAGGAGCAGTGCGAGAACTCCAAATGATGGGATTTCAAAGATGCTCGATCCAGGGAAGTGAATGCGCCGATATGCCAGCCAGCGGCCTCCAGCGAGTAGCTTGTTTCCTATTGACGGTGATTGGCTTGCGTTCTTTTTGGAGGCTGTCGCATTTCGATCATGATATGTGCGGTATAGGTATGCGACAATGAACAGAGCGATAATGACAAGATAGTAGTATGTTGCCCAACGACCGTACTTGAACTGGTCTGCCCACGGGTGTAGTTCTGCAGATTCGGCTGCGGCATCTGCGAACGCAGTACAATCACTCGTATTACATCTGGGATCCGACAATGGCAAGTCCACCACAGTCGGATCCGCAGGAGGCATATCCATGTCCATGTCCATTGTGAATAAGAATCAACTTAGTGGAGGGTAGACGAAGGAATTGGACTCAAGATAAAAGACCTATCTCATCAGAAGAGAAAGAAGCAACACTCAACCGAAGCCAACACTGTCAAGACCAGGTAGGGCCGTTAACCTCTTGTACTACAAGTTAGTGAACCTCTTACCTCCATAAACTCCACAATGTGGGCCTTTTGTTCACCTTGAGCAATTAACAGCATTATGATTTGTTCAATTCGGTAAGGAGGGCGTGCAGCGTCCAACAAGCGAAGGGGAAATAGTACGAAGTACCTAGCCTTCGGTATCAAAAACCTACTCAAGAACCTTTGCCACATGCAACCACGAGGCCCAGAGCCCAGAGCCCAGAGCCACTGGTCAGTGGTCAGTGGTCACAAGCTGACATCCAGTCTGACTCGTGGAACGACAGGTCCACCGCAATGGGGAGAGAAACCAGCTGAGAGGACGCCATCAAACTGCAAGAAAAGAACGAAGCACCGGTTAAGCACCCGATCAAGATGTAGCAAGCTTTGTGGATGTGGTGCGGATCATCGGCTAATGGAGAGAAACTTGCTCAAAATATGAGAAAACTTGCGCATTCTGCCGTTTTGCTGTCTCTCGACCCTTGTTGCCGCAGTTCTTGTTCGCCTAGCGTCTTGGGAGAAAGGGCCCTCATCAGCACGATTCATAATGGGTCCTTCGAGATTGAGTTTTATATGTATTCGAGTTGCGTGATAGATACCTACCTGAGTAATTGACTGATGGTGTTTGTGTGGCGGTCTCGCACGCCGCTATTTCTCACATCGTTGCCAAGCATTCCTGCGTGGAGAGCTACAATGAGTTCCATCAAGTGTCACGCTGAACACAATGAGACAAATCAATAGGTTAGGATTGGTGATATTACATTATAAATAGATTGATATCTGGTAACTAGTAATGGATATCCAGCTATGTGTGGCCGAGCCTTCCATGGGGGCTTGAGGCTCTCATTTCAACATACTGGCAATACTGGAACTCACAGGATGAACAGGACAAAAGAAACACGGTCGTGTTTGGTAAAGAAGAGAATTAATGTTCATCTGATAATTCCCGAAACCGAATCAAGCAGATCTTCTCTTTCCCTTCCACCCAGCACGTCCCTGTAGCTTCGACGTGGCATCATGCCCAAACCCATATCCCCCCTGCATACACATATCAACGTCCCCGAACGACATCATTGAAGCAGAATGCAATGGCGATAATTGTGGCGGTGGAGCACGAACCCAGACACCTGATATACCCGCGACGCCAAGATTCTGGTTTTCCGGTCCTGAAGAGAGTCCCATGGTTCCTAGGCCCTGGACGAGATCGAAGACTTGTGTTGTGGGGACCAATACATTTGAGTATATACCCGATACTGGCATTGCATTGCTCTCGGATGGGTAAGTGCGCCCTGCCACCCACGGGTTGGGGTTTAGGGAGTAGGTCGATATGGTGTCTGTCGGGCTCGGGCCAGTTGAGTCATATGAGTAGAGCCCGGAGGTGGGATTGATATTGGTTAGAATACTAGAGAAGCCACGTCGCGGCGGTGGAGAGAATGAGAAACCATCGGAGTATGAATACTGCACTGGTCTCAAAATTGGGGTTGCTGGGATTTGGGACATGAGTGTCTGCTCCATTGGATTTGCGTAGATGCCCTGAATGATGGCTTGTTGTTGATAGTTGAGGAATGGCGACTGTGGCATGGCATCGGTGCGCAAGTGTTGCATCGACGGCCCTGCAGCTGATAGATTGATCATCGCAGCAGAAGGTCTCGTAGGTGACAGGCTGGTCATCAAACCATATTGTGTTTGTTGGGCATAATCATCATGTGCTCTGCGCCATTGGTGATCATCTAATCTCTCCATCTGGGCCACCACGTCCTCGAGACTGGTGCAAAGTGCCCGGCTTGTTCGTTTGCATCTATTCAGCTTCGATCGGAGGATTCTTACTTTCTTTCCAAGTGCTTTGGGATGTCCGTATGGCTCGCTAGTAGTCAAGTTGAGAGCTGATTCGACCTTGCGCAATGTTGAAGTCAACCGTTCTTTGCGCCGTTCTTCATCCGCCAGTCCTCGTAGAAGATAAAGCCTCTCTTGTTGGAGGATTGAATGTTGAGCAGTGCACAGGCTCGGGTGTTTGCCTGGAGGGCTCTTGGGATGTGTCGACATTGTGGACTGGAAGACACTTGCTCTTGCTCACCCAAACGAATAAATAGGTCGTGATCAACCTGTGAGAAGACTGGGCCAAGATCACTCATTGAGAGAGACAACAGGGCCATTTCTTCTATTGCTGAGGACGGCGGAAAAGATCCTTTTGTTTGCGGTAGACAAGGCTGAGAGTGAATCCAACAAAGGGACAAGGCTGGCCAATGGGAAGGCAGTGAATTCCAACAAAGGAAGTGAGGAATGTGCAAGGGACATCAACTGCACGTGCAGAATATCCCGCCAGACCAGAACAGGACGAACCTTCTGTCAGGTGCAATTTGGATCAGGAGGTCCTTGGATCTTTATTTTGCAGATTCCTTGGACTTTGGATGACACAGCCCAGGAATTGTGAGCGCGAGTTGGGTTAGGGCGGATGGGAACGAAGCTGTAATCCAAAGTCATACATTCCAACCACCATGTCTGGCAGCTTCAGCAAACCTCCAGAGTCCAGCATCCCGGGCCGCTTTCTGCACCACATTGATCTCATCACGATTAATTGGTCGGTTGATCTCAGAATACCGTTTGTCTTTGTTGCTATTGGCACCTCTTTTCTCTTTGCCAACATGTGCAGTCGAGAAATATTGTTCCATGACATTGACAAAGACATCCTTGCTGATCGCACTGGCCAACCAGTTCATTATCTCCACTCCTTCTTGCTCCTTACCAGGCATAACCAAATGACGTACGAGAACACCCTTTTTGGCGATACCATCACCCGTGAAGCACAGATCACCTACCTGTCGATACATTTCTTGAATAGATTCCCTAGCTGCGTCGGCATAGCCATCAGCCTTGAGTAATCTCTTACTCGTATCGTTATTCCACACTTTGAAGTCTGGAAGGTAGATATCTACCAGTCCATCCATCAAATGCAGGCTCTCCAGACTGTCAAATGCACTGGTGTTGTAGACGATTGGAACCTTCAACCCCATATCCCGTGCGGTGAGAATTGCCAGGGCCACCTGTGGCACAACATGCTCTGGAGTGACAAAGTTGATGTTATGGACGGCACCCACCTCCTGTAACTTGACCATCCACTCTGCGAGCTCTTCAGGCGTGAGATCAAACCCGCTCTTTTGATGGGCAATGTCGTGGTTCTGACAGAACACGCAGCGCAGGTTGCAGCCTGAGAAGAAGACCGATCCAGAGCCATTGTGACCTTGTAAACAGGGCTCTTCACCAAAGTGAGGTGCGATGGTCGAAACTTTTACCGTCTCGGCACCGATGAGACAATGGCCGGTCGTCTCGTATCTGTTCACGTCACAGAGGCGAGGGCAGAGGTTGCACTTTCGTAGATGAGCATATGCCTTGGATCTTTTCTTCGCTGCGTCCACCGATGATAGTAGATGGTATTTAGGGATATAGTCATCGAGTAGAAACGGTGGTGCTAGATGAAGACTGCGTCCTCGAAATCTAGTGGAAATGGCTGTGGCTGCGCTCACAGAAGTGCTCGGCCATTTCAGTCGAGTATTAGCGAGGAACAATCTGGGCATCTTTGAGAGCTGGGCCACACAAGATCATGTTTGAAGCACAGGTTATAGCTGGTATAGCCAGGAAATTTTAGTGCAATTGATGTGATATGATGGACATGATCCACGTATCTTTCGGGAGCACCTTGCCATTGCCATGCATGAACGGAAGAGTCTCCCAGCTTATCACCCCCATAAATCTGTCGGAATTGCGGGTTCGCAATTCTGATTCACCGAAGTATTCTGACGTCCCACCTGGTATGTCGTCGATTGAACCACGGGCTATCACGAGTACTTTTTGATGAGTCAGATGATTTGGGACCTACGAATTACCTTGCTACCTAGAGCTGCATAATCACCGTTCTGTCAAGTCGAGTCAGCGAGCGTGGTCCCAGCCCAAGCTTAGGAGACTCTCCAAACTATGGCAAACCGTTGGGGGGACCTGAAAAGCGTCTTCCCAATAACGTGTACCTTGAGCATCAGTTTCCCTTGAGGCACATCCTTCCATACGATCTGCTGGACATTGTTTCTAGTTGAACCACGCTTAGATGGTCCCGTCACCAATTGCAAGCTGTTCTTGATCATCTCACCAGGCGGATCTGTCCATACAAGAGTTGCTTTGAGGGTTGTGTTTTGGCGCGCGATGTCGATTTCCTCTTCCCAAAGAGGGTTGCTATCGCTAACTTGAGCCTCGCGAAACCCTGTTTCTGGTTCTTTATGGACGACACTGAGCGTGGCGGCCATGTCAACACGGCCGAAACCCGAGTGATCGCTGGGCACAAAATTGGGTGCACCATATTTCAAGATTTTTGCACCATTTACGAGTAGAGCTTTGACGAGCGCTGCGGTTGGAGTGGGTATTGGTGTACCATTGGGTGGGTTATCGAGAAGGGCTTGACGCAAGGCGACCGCGCAGCCTGCCACGAACGGGGTGGCCATGCTGGTACCATTCCTATAACACCAGCTCTGATCAGTCTGGTGGAGTTGAGTGCCCTGCTTCGCGAGATGTGCAATTGCAGAAGGGGCTTTTGAAGCTGCGGAGAGGATCGACGTGCCGGGTGCCACAACGTCAGGCTTTGCTCGACTACCCCTTGCGTGCCCACTCTGTGCAGGCCCATGGCTGCTGAAGCTAGCCATGTCTTCGCTACTCCTCGCTTCCCGTGAGCTTTCGCTGGCTCCGACTGTTATACAATTCTTCGCTGCTGCTTCAGCACCAATGTGGCCTATATCTGGGTTGGAAATTGGCTCACACCCATCGTTCCCAGCCGCGAAGCAAATAACGGTTTCTGGATTATCGTCAACAAATTTGTCAATCTCTGCCGATCTGAGGTTATAGGGCTCTTGCTTTCTGACAGTGTTACCTTGTGCATCCTGTTTGCAGTAAGGTGTTCCCCAAGAATTTGAATGTATCCGGACCCCTGCCTGATACGGTGCAACGAAGATCTGTGCCAGATTGCTGGGAAGGTCTAAGCCGGCTTCAGGCAATTTTTTTGTATTCCAGATGCTTTGCACAATCAGACCTGCTCGTGGTGCCGTGCCCATAATTCGGCGCCCATTTGAGAGCATGCCGTCACCAACGATTGAGGCACAGACGTGAGTGCCATGGCCGGTGCTGTCCTCCGTGTTTCCGTGAAGGGGCAACCAGAGGATTCTGCTCTGATCAAACGCTTGGTGAAGTGGTGCATTTTGCCCTTGGTCAAGTCCTGTATCCGCGACGGCAACGACATGTCCTCTCCCGTCGTAGGGAGTCGCATGGCCATGCGTAGATGAAGGATGTTTCCTGTTGTCAATATTCAATATCTGACGGGCAATATCGTTGAACGCCACTACCTCGCCCACTTCTTCGATGCAACGCACCTGGTCGATAGATGCCAACGCCTCAAGAAAGGAAGCTTGCACTGTCAGTCGAGCTTTGTGGGCAAGAAATTCGATATCCATATCTCTGCATTGTGACCTCTCCTGTATCTCCTGCTGAAGTGCTTGGGTTTGCGAGTCCACCCCTTCATGGAAAACAAGATCGACTTTATAACTTTCTTTCCTGGGTCCAGTTCTGAAGCTCTGGGCGATCTTGACATGCATCGGGTAAACATCGACAAATTCCACAGGCTCCAGCTTGCGAAGCCTATCTAGGTTGCGATCTTGATATTGGCACAGATATGTGTTCTTTGATACATAATCGGGATGCTGAGCCCCGATTTTATCAAGCTCCTTCCACTCCGACTTACTGAGACGAGCCCAGCTCTGGATAAGCACATAGTCAGTCGTGCTTAATTCAATGGCTGGTGTAGTTGGGTCTAATGAGATGCCATTGATGTTGATAGGAAATATTGGGGTTTCTTGTGCCTAGATGCAACGTCAGCAGGAATCTCGAGCGAGCACATTCCCAATTCCACCACTTCGAGTCTTGGAAGCCCACCTCCCGAGAGACAGAAACTTCTTTTCCATTGAGCCACCGTGCTATATCAACCTGAGATGGGTAGAATCGCGGCGTTCTTTCTTTACTGTCTCTTGCTTCTAGATCTGCCCCAGATTCAATCAGAAGCCTTACAACAAGCGCGCTCTTGCCCTTCGCTGCAATGTGAAGCGGAGTCGATCCAGTACTATCCTTGATATTTGGATCAGCCCAGTGTTCGAGCAGCAATCGCACCAGTTTCTCTTGACCATCTTGAGCTGCTTGATGCAGCGCTGTCGACATTGATCCAGATTCCTGCTGCCCGTTCGGATCTGCTCCGTACTCGAGAAGTAGCTCTACAATTTCAAAATTCTTTGCTTCTGCTGCAGAGATCAAGGCCGTCGATGCAGAGTCCTCGTGAGCATTCGGGTCACTACCCTCGTCTAAAAGGCGCTGAACGCCCTCGACATCTCTCTGCACCACGGCGCGGAGCAACAGCCCCTCAGTGTCTATTTCCAGTTAAGAGGGCTACTCTCAATGCGATCGCAGTTCGGTGCCATACCTTGGGTGGACATCCCGTAAGTCTGTGGATGAGTTGTTGGTATTGAGAAGGAGGCTCGATTGACGAGGTGACATACGATTCCAGGTTACACGAGGCAGCACCTCGCTTTTACCCCTCTTCGTGTTTATGAAATGAGAACCAGGCTGTCATTCAAGATTCAGGAAGTCGTTGTTGACGTATACCGATAACTTAGCCTCGATCTCCGGTGAGTGTTTGTAGTCTCACGCTACTTGGCTCTAACCCTTCCTGCGCGGGACAATCTATGTAGTAGTCGACAAAAGACAATCTGAGTGACTTTAAAATGGATCAGCGAGACGCTGAAGGACTCACGCCGCTCCATGTAAGGGCCAAAAAGGGAGCTTGGGCGGTCGTCCAACTGTACCTTCTGATGGGAGCCGATAAGATGGCGCGAGACATCCACGGTCGAACTGCCCTACATCTTGTAGCTGGAAATGGCCACTTGAACGTAGTGGAAATGCTGTTGTCGTATGTGTTTTGGGATCAGAGCAGAAGCTATGCAAGACACCCACTTCTCTTCAGTTACGATATCAGGCTCAGAGCAGAGGTATGACTTTCTTCACGTTTTGGGCTAGGTTTATCCCTCACTCGCACCCCAGGCAAACAGGATCTTTGAAAAATAGTGCGAAATTGAGGGCCAGAAATCAAGATAGCTAACAGCGTTCAGCAATCCGAATCTGTGAGACATGAGACGAGCGGTGGAAAGCTGGTTGGAGTACAAGATATTCAAGGACGCACGGCGCTCCACTTAGCGGCCGATTTGGATTCGAACGAGGAGGTCGTTTGCTTACTCCTCGAGAATGATGCCGAGATTGCAAAGCGCGATTTCCAGGGACGTGATGCGCTTCCCGACTTGACAGCAAAGTCGATATTGATGTGGGGAGTTCAACACGGCCACCACAAATCAGTGGACCGCCTACTGAACCACTTCAAGTTGACGGGGTTAGCGACAGATCCCGCAATACTAGAATGGGCAGTCGGGTGCAATCAGGTGCGGATGGTAAACTCCCTGTTACGCGCAGGCATGTCGCTTCCCGATATTCCAGGTGTACTGGAACGACTGATAAAGGCTGATCAGCTCGAAATGATCAGAACCCTGCTAAACAACGGTGTTGATGGAATTGTCGGTAGCTCAAACTGCGGACAACGAACCCTCAGAATTGCGGTGTGTAATGAGAGTCTCGATGCACTCAGGATGGTGCTATCGCTTGATTCCCATAAGTGGAACGTTCTAGAGAGTCTCAGTATCGACACGGCTGAGGGATGGAGAGCTGTGTCATTCATAGTTGACAAGGGTACGGAGGAGGACGTGGACGTACTTTGGCGACGTCACGGTTTGTCCAGATTCGCTGGCACAAATTCCATGATCAAGGAAACATTGGTTCTCGCTGCTGAGAAAAAATCGTGGAGCAAAGTCTGGACTCTAATTCGTGATGATGCCATCGAGAGATTCGGCATCGTGCGTATCAATGAGCAGACGCTTCTACTCCTGGTGCTGCATGAGTTTCTTGGGTCCTCGAGTAATAGCACCGATGCTCATAAGCTACAATTGGCGCGTATTGGTGAATACTTGCTACCCTACATGGGGCGCGAGATAGGCGAAACGGACGGAGAGGGCAAGACGGTACTGCATCTGGCAGCAGAGGCACAGCTTTGGGAAATAGTAGTGGGGATTGTTTCTTGCGCTCTGAAGATGGACGTCGACCTCGAAATTAAAGACAGTGAAGGTCGAGTGCCCCGGGAAATGGTCGAGGAGAAAGATATGCGGGAATATGACCAAGCTGTTAGGCGAGGTATCAAGGCACACAAGCAATGGAATACTACCTACCTAGTGATTTAGAGCTCAGACAGAGCCTTAGATAGTCTAGATCTCAGTAGGTAGGTAGGATCTATAACGTTGGCTATTCTTGGTACGACTGTGAAACCCGGATGGTAAAAGTGAGTTCAGACGGACTCATGGTTTCTGCGTATCCGATGCCTGTTACACGTGCTCAGATTGACCGGCTAAAGACCGGCTGTAATCAGGCTGCACTAGTTCAGCCTTCTCCGAACATCCGCACAACTTCGTCAGCCTTGCAACTACTCGTAGGTGCCAATCAATAATCAAGAAAGTTGCCTGTGCCTGCGGCCTGATGTCCTCATCCACACGTAATCCAATAGTTGTTCAGCCCGGAGAACGACATTAATATATTGGAGCAATAGATCTGCCTTACTCCTTTCGAACCTGAGCAACTTCAACATCCTTCCTTACCCGCTCCCATCCTCCAGATCCTCAGCACCCCACTACACACTACATACAGTCCTTCGACTTCATTGCAAGTCTACAAAACAACACACAAAGCTACCTCATAGCCTCAACATCAATCTCAAACCACCCACAATGCGAGCCATAATAGCCGTCCCGGCGACCCTACTGCTAATCATCCGCGCCCACCGCCGCAAATCCCTAACACCGGTGGGAATCCTCGCCGCAGCGATAACCGCGACGATCCACGCTCTCCACCCCTCCCCTCTGCCCTTCACACTGCTCGTAACATTCTTCCTACTGGGCACGACAGCGACAAAAGTCAAACACGAGGTGAAAGCCACACTCACGCTCTCCAGCAGCGGCAGCTCCGGGGGCGAAGGACCGCGGACCAGCGTGCAGGTGTTCGCGAACAGCCTGGCGGCGAGTCTGCTCGTGCTGCGGCATCTGTGGGTGTATGGACTGTCAACGCAGGACAAGATCTGTTTCGGCGGGACCGAGGCCACGAGGCACGCGGATCTGCTGCTCATGGGCATCATGGCAAACTATGCGGCCGTCACGGCCGACACGCTGTCGAGCGAGTTGGGGATCCTGTCCAAGGGGAAGCCGCTCCTGATCACGAGTCTGCGCGCCGTGCCGCCGGGGACAAATGGCGGCGTGTCCGGCGCGGGACTGCTTGCGGGCATCGGTGGTGCGGCGGTCATTGCGGCCAATTGTTGTCTGTTGCTGGATCTGTGTGATGGGCCGCGGCAGGGTGGGGAGGTAATGTTGTTGGCGAAGGTTTTTGTGCTGTTGACGGGCTTGGGGACGGTGGGTACCCTGCTGGATTCGTTGCTCGGCGCGGTCTTGCAGGCTTCGGTGGTGGATCGGCGTTCGGGGAAGATCGTCGAGGGTGCTGGTGGTGTCAAGGTGTTGACGAGGTCTGGACGCGGAGGGAGTCAGGGTGCAGCGGTTGCTCGACCTGCGGGTGGTGGCAGTAGCAGCACGGGAAAGGGGAAGGAGAAGGCCGATCTGCATGAGAGCCGAGTTATCAATTCCGGCCGTGATGTTCTCGACAATAACCAGATCAATCTGCTCATGGCGTCTATCGTCAGTGGGTTGGGTGTTTTTGCGGGGACGTTGCTATGATAAAGAACAAAACAAAGCGATGCGTTTGGATCTAGAAAAGAGTTCATGTCTCAAACAATCAAGATTATTATATACATATAGGTCTCATCAGCGGGTATTATCATGACAATATCGCAATAAAAGAGCGCTTCCAGCGTTTCCAGCAACAAAACCAGTCAGTCCATCAAGGAGAGATCTCTGATGTCTTGCCTCGGCAACGGGATGATTCTCAAGAGTCCCCAAAATTCAATGCCGGCTTAAAGGTCCTTTCCCATAGAACAAACAATAATCCTTCCTCCCAGGCTAAATCTAAACCGACGTTTTATATTTTCATAATGGTCTTCTCTTAAAGACGCCAGATCGCTGCATTCAATAAAACAAAACTCGTCATCAGAAAAGGAAATTGCAGACCAGCCATGTCGGTATTAAGTACCAGCCCAGTAGCTCGGAGAAGTTTATTCTCGGTCCTGCTGGACTAGCATTCTGGTTATTGGCGACTCCTGTGGCAGCACCGGACGACGAGCTTGACCGCGCTCCAGTTGTTGCAGAGCTAGAGGGAACAGCTGTAGGGGCAATCGTAGTTGACTGTAGTCCTATTCCGCTGGGTCCAAATGAGATGGTTGCTCCGCTCACGACGGTGGTCATCTGCGGGGCATTCGTCCCGATTCTGTAAGTCGTGCTGCTGAGGACTGCTTCGTTGTCATCAACCGAGAAAGTGATCCCGTTGACGGTATAGATTACATATCCCGATGCCGACGCACCAACCGGAGAGACGATGGTTCGAGGCAATTCCACTCCGTTGGACCCCACAGAGACTGTCGTGCCATCGATGGTTATTGTAGTCGCTGGTGCTCCTTCACCCACTCTATATGTGGTACCTGCGATAACAGCCAAAGTTTGACCAACGACAAAAGTGAAATCATCTCCGACGGTGACTGTGGTTGAAGTCGGACGTGGTGTGATAGTAGTTCTTTGGTCTTGTGGGCCTGGTCCGACGGTGATGGTCGTACTTGGTGCCACTATTTCTGAAGGCCCGAGCGCGAATCCAACACCATTCACCTGGACGGTCGTCCGCGAAGAAGTTGGAACTGCAAAGCTTTGATCCCCAATCACAATCGACGAAGTATAGATAACGACTGGGATTCCATCGACAGTGGTGCTGCGACCAGTCTCTCTGGGAGGTCTTGGTATTCCGGAGAATATTATGGAGCTAACAAGGTTCCCAAGCCCCAAACTCGTGCGTGAGGTGGTTGACGGAAGACTCGAAGAAGAAACCCGATTGTCTGTCGGTCTTCCACCATTAGGCCCCATTATGTTATTGTTGCCGTTTGGCATGGTCTGTTTCGGTGGAGGTATTGTATTTCCCTCGCCGTTGAAAGTTGGCTCGGTGATTTGGAAATTGACACCCGGTGAAGTAGTTGGAGGTACCACGACCGTTACAGGGGTCTTTTTCGTCACGAGGACGGTGCTGGTATAGGGCACGCTAGAATATTGTAAAGGAGCAGTAGAAGACTGTAAAGGAGCGGTGGCTGTGGCCAACTCGGAGCCGACGGTCTGTGGCGGTAAGGGTTGAAATGTCGCAAATTGGGGTAGATTCTGGGTTGGACGACCAGGCGCTCCTGGTGGACCATCTTGAACTGATTTTGTGAAAGTTGCAAAATCAGAACCAAAAGGCTCCCCATCCATGGTCATTCTCTGCGAAGGAGCCGGCAAGATTGTGGTTCCACATGCGGGCAATGGCGTTATTAGAGTCTCGGACGCAGTCACAGACACATTGGAGGCAGTGACGGTCACCTCGAATCCTTCGGTGACTGTAAGAAACACAGTAGGAGGCGCAGACTCGAAATACGTGGCGAAACCAGTACATGTCGGCTCCGTAGTGGATATATTTTGATACGGCGGAGGGGGCGATGGACTTGAGGTTGATAGTGGTATTGAACCTATGGGCGCTATCCAAGATGTGATATGGTCTGTGTCTATTGATATCGTCCTTGTCGTCGTAGGAACGAGTGTGGAAGTTGTGATGTTGTTCAATTGAAGTGGAATATTGATGGTTGATCTCGTGGTGATGGTATTGTTAACGAATGAATTGTCTCTTCGTAGGTATCTCAGCTGTGGTTGTGAGCCAAGATCCCTAGCGTGCGCAACGACCAGCGACGACAGAAGGGCGCAGCTGAGTATATGCATAATGTTGACGATATTATAAAGATGCTTCTGTGCTTCATAAACGAATGTCGAAACGAAGGTGGGTTTTGCGTCGAATAAGCGAATGTGTATGTGCCAACATGCACTCTCTGAGGTTTTGCGAAGTCTCTATATCATCTTCTTTGGAAGACTTGACTTGCGCGCCGAAGCCCACAACGTCTAGAACGAGAAGCGACTCGCAAGTAGTGGTGTCGTCCGTTCGTAGAAAAGGTTGTTGAAGATTTCGAGTCGACTTTTGACAGAGAACGCGCTACGCCAGGTCCAGAGTCCAGAAAAGCGTAATCAACCGATCCGGTAGCTCTCTTGACAGTTTGCTCGAGTATGTAATACGCTGCGCAGCACTATACACCTGCGAAAACCGACAAACGAGTGAAGTGAGTGCAGATTCAAAAGAGAAGCTGAGATCAGAGCAAGTTCCGATTTGAGCCAAGTTCCAGTGATCATGGACAGCATTGGCAGTGGCACCGTGGCACGTCTCGAAGCTGGAGGCTGAAAGGGCTTACCCCCCGGAGTAACTCGTACGAGGACCGATGCGGTAGCAACAGGGGTGCTAGGTGCTGCGCTACAGGGGATAGAGCGGCCCTTAACCAGGACGGCAACCTCATCCGGGGCATGATTTGCAGGTAAAGCCCAGAGCCCAGAAGATCAAAAGTGGCTCTATTTTCACCGGTTATCCAAATAGCCATTCACAGGGCCGGTCAAATCAACGGTGGGGGATTGGATTCGAATCATCGTATGATAATGATATCGACATCGACTTCATGATTGTTCTGGTCAGTGCAGTTCGTTCTCACCTCCAGGTTTGCCTCCTCCTGAATCATCCGTTTCATACCTAACGGCGATACTCGGTACATGTTTACCATTGGATCTCGCTGGTTAGAGTGCAGAACGGCACGGGTAGCAAGCACTCAGCGGGACAGTTGTTTGGGTGATGGCATATACCCAAGAAATTGAATTCCCCGCCCGGAGGCGAAGAACCCACCAAGCCTATCAAGCCCGTCAACCCAGTCAAGGACAGCCCCGTCGAGTTCCCGATCCTTCAAGCTAAGCAAGCAGGTCCAGGCAATTTGCAGCCAGCCAAACCCAGCCAAGGTTTGTCATACGAGTAGACTCGGACACCATGGTCCCTCGTCCATGGGCAATCCTAATCCCGGTTCCTGGCCAATTTAGCTTACCAGTAGCTCAAGCTTCTATCCTAGCCAAACACAACCTGATGAACCTTGGAAGATGACTGGCTCGCGGGTCTGACTGGTCTCAAATCATCCTCATCTCTAGGCTGACTTTCTTTATCGATTGATCTCTGTTGAAATCAAGACAAGGGTCTCCGGAGACTGACAACTGGTAAGGCTGATTTCAAGATTCTCCTGCCTATCGTCTCCGGCTCGTGATAAAGGGCCCCAAGACCCAAACGCATTTTCACTCGATGCATGACCGTCGACCTGAGACACGCCGTTGACTCTGGAATACGAGAGTTTCCCAGCGACAGCCTACAGGTAGCTAAGTTGAAGGTTGGTTCGGTTTCCAGTACCAGGATTTTCCTTTTACTTCTCTCCACCTCACTGGATCAAAAGTAACAGCACATGCTTTCGACAGGAGTGAGAGCATGCACAGTGGAGATTTGCTCCTGGAACGTCACATTGGTCTTGATATATTCTCCCTAATAATGACTGCGAGCTGTTGTTTGCACATATTCATCCAAATTGATCCAGTTGCGAACTTGCTGTCCTCAAACACACATTGTCGCAGTCAAGCCGGTGATGTTCTAGCATCCTTAATCGGTCAGACGGGCTACTGATGGTCTCCAAGTCATCACCCACCTGTGGCCAGCAAGACGTTCAGATGGGGTGGACACTTGAAACCTGCTCTACGTCCACATATGGAAGGTCCATCACGCCTGAAAAGAGTCTCCGGAAAATGTTGGCTTTCTCAAGTTGCCATGATCAGTGGCCTCCCACCTGCCATATTGACTCTTGGGTGACTCTGTCTCGAATTTTTAGTAAGGTCTCCGTCCGCACTTCAAAAGGTTCCCAAAGAATCCCCCATACTCGGCTCCTTTTATCCACTGCGGATACTATAACGCGTCATGCCAAGAAGCCTCGGGACCATGGATTTCATACGAAGTAACGCCTCTCGGTGATCTCTATGGCTAGGAATGGAAATACAGCTGCTGGACATGAGCCCTGTGTGAGTGTCACCACAAGAGCTCGTGAATGAGTGAATGAACTGGTTCGTTGTATAGATAAACATCCTTATCAGAGGGAATGGCATAAACAGATATCATTGCCTCCCCATGTCTATTACTCACCCATGTCTGAAACATCCTCAAGTCAGCCCTCTCCATTGCCATTGGTGCCGTCATATTCCTGAGGTGGAGCACTCAGCAATGGTTTTGCAGCTCTTTTAGGCTTGGGCTCTCAGGGTGCTGCATTGCCGTAGGGTTGGTCCGGGTCGTAGCTGCTGGGCTGATGGGGCCTAAAGAGGCACTCGGCCTGAGGACCGCCTCCCACTGGCACAGGCATTCACCCAGGCACCGAGTACCTCGTATTAAGTGTTCCAGAGTCCTGCAAGCCCTGTTGGACCTCCGTCGTCGATCAAATTGCACCCTCCTCTGCCCTGCAATCCTCGTCCTGCTCGTCTACTTCGTACAAACGACCTTGGGTGATGAAGGCCAGTACAGCCTCAACTCATTCAACACATTCGCTTTGTCGTACGGACGTCCTCTCGTTGTCAACCGTAATACTTTTTCGCTCATAATTCGTCATTCTGCATGATCCATTATCCTTCCTGGATTTTGTAACTCACCCATTCAGCCTGGCATGTCGATGGCAAAGACTTGCACAATCGCGACATGATGCGCCCTCTATACCACCTCCCGTTCTCGTCGCGCTCATACCCCAGTTGTTGGTCCTGGCTGGTCTTGTCGGAACTCTTTATACCCTCGTGCGTGGCCCAATCTCCACCTCCGATTGTCGCGACACCAGATCCAAATTTTCTGGGCTATGATGGCCTCTGGTCTGGTGTCAAAATCCGCCTCGGCACCCCAGAGCAGTATCTCACCGTTTTCCCGAGTACTTTGAGTCAAGAAACCTGGGTAGCAGGCCCAAGTGGTTGCGATGGCACTTCGCTGTGTACAGCGGAAAGAGGTGGACTTTTTACGGACAACCAGTCTACAACTTTTCAACCACGCGGTCTCTATGAGCTCACTAGTCAATACCTTGATTATGGATATTATGGTTTAGACACCATCGCCATGAATGACGAAATCTCTGTCCCCGACCAAATTATAGCGGTGCTCAATTCCACCAAATACTGGGTCGGGAGACTGGGACTCGGGGTACAGCAAACTCGTTTCGATGGGACTGTGGACCATTTATCGTTGCTATCAAGTCTGGCTCAAGATCGTAGCTTCATCCCGAGCCACAGCTATGGATACACGGCCGGTGCCATCTATCGTGAGTTGTATGCTTCCTGGATATCACCCTAGAGACTAACTTCTCCATCTAGGGCTTACAAGCGTTCCAGCGTCTTTGATACTTGGAGGGTTTGACGGAAACCGATTCGAAGCCAATAACATGACCTTCACTTTAAATGCAGATTATGCCCCTGTTGTAGCCATGAACACGATATCGGTTACAGCGAATGCCGATGGCCCATTGCCCATCAACTGGGATTCTAATCCGGTCTCATTGATGGATAGTTCTGAATCTGCTACCTTTACTATTGACTCTTCCACTCCATTCTTATGGCTGCCACAAACTGTCTGCGATAGTTTTGCCAAAGCCCTCAACCTCACTTACGATGACAACCTGCAACTTTATTTATACAATAATGAAACCTCAACCCTGAATACACTCAAATCCTGGAAGCTGAATTTTACGTTTGGGATTAATACCTCCCCAGATGCCTCGGACGACCTCTATCTCAATCTGCCTTTTGCCGCCTTCGACCTCCAACTGTCGTACCCTTACCCAAACCTCGACGCCAACTTCACAACACCACCCACCAACTACTTTCCATTACGTGTTGCAACTGACCGGACACAATATAAAATCGGTCGTGCCTTCTTACAGGAGACCTACCTCACCGTTGACTATGAGCGTAACAATTTCTCATTGTCACAAGCAGTCTTTACAGACTTTGCAGTCAATAACGTCAACCTTGTGGCGATAAATCCCCCGGAGGACAGCATCTGGCAACCAGCGCCTGGGGTATCAGACGAACCATCATCGTCAATGTCATCATCATCATCACTCTCTACAGGGGCTAAGGCCGGTATTGCAGTCGGGATTGTCATAGTTGTTTTGCTCATAGCGTTAGCAATTTGGTATTTCTGCATCAAGAAGAAGCGACACAACGACGATAAAGCAGCCGAGAGCACACCAAGAACGGGGTTCTTCAGTAGGCTGCATCGGACACTCGATTCCAAGACCTCAGTCTCAGAGCTTCTTGGCGATAAGCGACATCCGACTGAAGTACCAGCGGATGCATCAGCAACTCGCTTCGAGATGGCCGCGGTGGAGGATGTTTCCTCGAGATATTTCCAGCGAGATGGATCAATACCACGAAACGATCCTCGAAATCCAGCTGAACTAGAGAACCAAGACATATCTGCCAAAGCCGCCGAGGCCGCCGCCATCAACGCATCAGGCAGTCAACGATCGGCCTCTCCTGTTCCTCCTTATTCGCCTGCAGACAACCCTAATAGAAACAGCGATGGCATAAGTCCGTATACTCCTCGAAACAGTCACGGCTTCGGGACAGTATCTTCTGGAGAGCAAGGTATCAGCCCTGTCGGCGGAAGTAGCAGTGGCAACTCGCCTAGATCCAGTAACTCCAGAGCGCTCTCTAGTCCCATCTCACCAGAAGCCACCATGGCGAGACCACTGCATGACAGATCTCCCAGGCCCTCCAGCAACGGATCCTCTACAACCCACGGCAGTGCCAATTTGATGGTGCCACAATTAAACGGTCGTCCTGTATCGAGATCACCGAGTACTGGCAGCAGATTTGTGGAGCAAGGGCTGACAGCCGTGGCGGAAGAGCAGGCACCGACCAGTCCTCCTACGACCAGCCCGAAGACTCCCGGCCCAAGGTTTAGTTGGGAACAGTGATCTTTCGATTCGAGAGATCAATTACCTACCTGTATATGACATATTTTTACGACTGAGATGAAATGTTTTCCAATGATGCTTGCACAGTTGAGTGACCAGATGGATATATATGGTCAATCCTAGTATCGAAACCATGGGGGAATCTTGGAAAAAAATAGTTTTTGCGACCCTGGCTGGCTATCAGGTTTTGGTATATACACTACTGCACATTAATATTACATATGCTTTAAATCTTCTGACGCAGTCGAGGTGCACGCCCGCCCCAACAACACGTACCACAACCACTATATCGGGGATTGAACCAGAACCATAAATTTAACAGCCTCCCAATTCTTGTCACCAAATTAACTGGTTCCAAATACACTTAACATTCCGGTTGCGATGGACTTCAAGGCCGATGAAGAAAAAACCCTTCCGTTGGAGTTAAACAAAGATACGAGGGTTTTCACTTGCTGCCCACTGTACCTTTGACCCTGGAACTGGGGTAGGAGGTGGGTTGAAAAGTTTTTGCTGATCTATATCCAGGTCTCACGTTCGAATCTCGTTGTCGGCGGTGAGTTTGGCTCTCTACTTTTTGGTCGTCTTCTCTTGCACAGGTTGGTGGAGGGGGGAGGCTACGAGGCTGAGGCTGAAGCTTCTGTACGTCATACAAGGCTCGGTGGCTCGTGACTTACTCTGTGCATGAGTCCTCAACTTGTACTCACTCGACTGCTAGCCCTTCGCGATGCACTGAGCTGACAATGTGGTTTAGATGGCAGCTTGAATACTTTAAAGAATATTATGCCCTGTATGGAACCTGAGGTATGGTAACTGAGAGCGCTTACTAGTAGCTTCATAGGCGGACTGATGCCGCTATTGCCGAGTTAAGCCGAGGGACAACCGTTTTTGGAGATGACTTCTCATGGAGATCACTTTTCCTAGGTACTACCAACATCTAGAAAACGAGGTAAAGATCATTAACATGCGTAAGACACGGTTGTTGAATTTCTTTCTAGTATAGAATCGCCTAGGTGGGTTGCCTCTAGGATGTCTTCCTCCCAACCTATCAAGATTCTCATAGCCAATCGATCTGAGATAGCATGTCGCCTCATCAGGACATACTCGCTCTACTCGAGCGTCCAAACAGTAGCTCTATTCACCCCTTCTGAGAAGGATGCCACACATGTGCGTCTTGCAACCGCATCAGTGGCGCTCCCAGGAGAAGGTCCACGGGCATATCTGAATGCGGCCAATATTGTCAACATCGCGAAGAAAGAAGGATGCTGGGGTATCGCACCGGGCTATGGGTTTCTGTCCGAAGACGCCGGATTCGCTAGACTATGTGAGGATGAAGGTATCATATTCATCGGACCGTCGAGCGAGCAGCTGGCACAACTTGGAAACAAGATTAGTGCGAGGTCTTTGGCCGCAAATGCAGGCGTTCCTATTCTTAATGGCACGAAGACTACACGGGATCGAGCTTCTTCCATCACAGATGTACTGGCATTTGGGAAGAGCCTGAAACCAGGCAGTAAAATCATCCTGAAAGCCGCGGCTGGCGGTGGAGGGCGCGGTATTCGCATCATTGATGACAATACAGATGAGCAGGCGATTCGCTCGGCTTATGAAGCCTGTCAGCGAGAGGCACAGGCATCTTTCGGCGATGGAAGCTTGTTCGCAGAGAGATACCTCTATGGTGCTAAACACATTGAAGTTCAGCTCCTTGGAGACGGCACTGGCCAAGTTTGCCATTTCTGGGAAAGAGAATGCTCGCTCCAGCGCAGAAACCAGAAGGTCGTCGAGATTGCGCCTTCGCCCTCCATTACGCCACAGCTCAGGCAAGCTATCATCGAAGCTGCGGTGAATTTAGGAAAAGCGGTGAAGCTGCGAAGTCTCGCCACAATCGAGTTCCTTGTCGACGCAGCAACCGACGACTATTATTTCATGGAAGCGAACCCAAGGATACAGGTCGAGCATACCATTACCGAACAGATCAACGGCATTGACTTGGTAGACTTACAGCTACAGGTTGCCTTGGGACGAACCCTGGTAGATCTGCAAATAACACGGGACCCTCCACCGCCTCGACTTACATCCATCCAGTTGCGCATCAACGCCGAAAGTTTCAGGCAAGATGGCACAGCGCAACCTGAAGCGGGGACTATTCGACAAGGATATTTTCCTACAGGAGTGGGCGTGCGAGTTGAGACGGCTCTCGAAGGAGGCCGCCAGTATGCTGTCAGCCCTTTATTTGACAGCCTTTTGGCGAAACTTATCGTCACCTCATCTTCGTATGAGTCGGCACTGCGGTTGGCTCGTCGATCCATCGATGAGACAAGGATAGTAGGATGCAGGACAAATCAGGCGTTTCTCATGGCTTTGCTGGATTTCCCAATCGTGCAAGAAGGCAAGAGCAATATTTTGACCATCCAGGAAAACTTCGCGGCTCTTTATAGCGCCACACAGAAGTTTGAAGACGAATTGCGTGTTAAAGTTGACAGTAACTCCGAAGAAACTACCTCGGTAACCAAGGATGCTCCCAAAGTTGAGCGACCTGCAGGCTCTGAAGAGCTGCTCGCACTTGTCACGGGAGTTATTCTTTCCATCACAGTACGCGAAGGCGACAAGGTCACTGCTGGCCAAGAATTGGTCGTTCTCGAGGCGATGAAAATGGAACATTCCGTACAGAGCGCCTACAACGGTGTGGTGGCCAAAGTGGCCGTCAAGGAAGGACAACAAGTAACTGCCGGCGACGCACTTGTCTTCATCAATTCGGATGGCGACAGTCCATCCACCAGTACGCAAGACCTAGCCGAGGCTGAAGACCCACAGAAGCTCCGGCCGGAGCTGACGGAGCTGAACGAACGCCAGGCCTTTCTACGGTACGCCGGCCGCGAAGATAACGTGGCCAACCGCCACGCAAACGGATATCTCACAGGTCGAGAAAATCTTGACTTACTTGTGGACAAGGATTCGTTCATTGAATATGGAGACCTCGTGGTTGCGGCGCAGAGGAAAAGATACCCCTTGTCACATCTCATCGCTCGAACAAGCGGGGATGGCATCATCGTAGGTTGGGCGAAGATGGACTCTCATCCAGTCGCAATGGTCATTGGCGACTACCTGGTGCTTGCCGGAACGCAAGGACACTTTCATCACCAGAAGTTGGACCGCATCTTCCAATCAATCATTGATCATCCCGCGCCAATGGTGTTGTACGCCGAAGGAGGCGGTGGAAGACCCGGTGACACCGATCACTTGGGCGTGGCGGGCCTAAAGACACCATCATTTGCACTGTTGGGTCAGATCAGGGCAAGAGGGATACCTTCGGTTGCAGTAGCAAATGGATACTGCTTTGCGGGCAACGCTGCGTTGTTGGGAACATGCGACATTGTCATCGCTACAAGAGGCGGATCCAAAGACGCGCCGCAGAGGAAGTCCACCACCATTGGCATGGGTGGTCAAGCAATGATTGAGGGTGGTGGCCTTGGCCGATTTGAGCACGAATATATCGGTCCTGTCGACGTCCATGCGCGCTCTGGTGGCATTGATGTACTGGTGGACACCGAGGTCGAAGCGGCCTCGATGGTCCGCAAAATCATTGCGCTGTTCACACATCCTCGGCTGCCACCAGCGCAAAGTCCTTACACCGCGGATCCACTTCGCCTGCGCACCGCAGTGCCACCACTATCCTCTCGTCGCCGAGCCTACGATGTTCGTCGTGTGATCAACCTTCTCTTGGATGACGATAGCTTTATCGAGTTCTGTCCCCAATGGGGAGTTTCTGTGCTGACAGGCTTTGGCCGCGTCAATGGCCAAGCAGTCGCCATCATAGCATCTAACTCCTCATCCAGTCTAGGTGGCGCTATCGATGTCGCGTCCGGAGCAAAGGTCAATCGTCTTCTCCGTCTTCTCATCCGCCTCGGAGGCATGCATGTCCTCAGCCTCTGCGATACCCCGGGATTTATGGTCGGCCCCGATTTCGAGCGCTCGCTCGAAGCTCAAGGTGGCGGAAGCACATACCGCTGCTTTGGTGACTGGTTCGGCAACTCCCAAGAATTTGCCCTTCTTGGTGGTCGCGTCTTAGGAGTCGTACTGCGAAATGGATTTGGCCTGGGTGCACAAGCGATGCTGGGTGGTGGAAGTTTGAACAACAGCATGTGCGTCGCCTGGCCGAGTGCCGTCTTTGGGGGCATGGGGATCGAAGGCGCTGTGAGGCTTGCGTACAAGAAAGAATTAGAAGCTATTGAAGATCTTGAAAAGAGGAAGAAAAGAGAACAAGAAATGATCGACGCCATGTACAGTGAAGGAAAGGCCGTGAATATGGCTATGGCGTCTGAGATTGATGGTGTGATTGACCCGGCTACCACGAGGAAATGGCTCGAGCAGATGATTGAGGTGCTGCCTGAGAGAGTACCGACGTATATTAAGGCACGAAGACGTACGAAGATATGATGAAAATAGAGAACACAGTATAAACGATGTTGTACGCTACCACTTGTTTTGTTCATCGATTCTATGCAGCTGATGTACAATTAAGAAGTAAGTAAGCCAGCTTCCGCTGCAATTATCTCTATGCAGTAACGCAGTCCGTAGGCTCTGTCACTCCCCTCCCATCTTAAAATACCTGGATTCATCAGGGTGGACGAACTTCGATGTTGTCGTTTAGACGATCAGGGCCGATGCGAGGAAGCCCACAAGGCTGGTGGGTAGGGATTGTACGTCATAAGGCTGTGGTTGCTGCCGATCTGCTGGCTTGGCGAGTGCTGGCCTGCCTGCACTGCACCCTCCATTCACCTGTCCCCAGAGTTCCAGTCCCGTAGCCACGACCACGCATGATACGCAGGTTAAGCTCACAGCCCGTATATCTGATGGGCTATTCTATCGACTTTGCCATCCTTCCAAGGTGAGGAAAAACCATGGCGCTCACCAGCTGGAAAGCCTTCCCGTTCTTCCAGGTCTCACAAGTCCCCGTGCCTGCGGACGAGGAGGGATCCTATGTCTTCGATGTATGTAACCTCTACCCTGGTTGATATTGAACTCTTTCTCTGACAGATTACTACGGTAGAACGATGTCATATCCCTAGCCACTGGATCCGACTCCCTATTCCTGGGCTCCTCAGACGGCACCGTGCGCATCCTGTCCAAAGCACTTAAAGTTATCCGCGCATTTCAAGCCTCCGACACCGATGATGCCTCCATCACTCACATACGACATATCCCCAACACCGCCTTTCTCGTCACCATCTCGGAGAATCTCTCGACAGACCCTTCGTTGAAAGTGTGGGCATTGGACAAGACGGAAAAGAAGTCGAGCAGCCCCAAGTGTCTCTGCACAGTCGCGGTGCAGAACGGCAGACGACAGTTCCCGACGTCCGCACTCGTCGTGCTCGACGATCTGAGTCAAGTTGCGGTCGGATTCGCCAATGGCTCGGTCACAGTCATACGGGGCGATTTCATCCACGACCGGGGCACGAAGCAACGCACGGTGTTCGAGTCGGAGGATCCCATCACAGGCCTCGAGGTCCGGCAGGGCGCAACCAAGACTCTATACATCGCGAACACGGCGCGAATATGCAGTCTCGTCATCTCCGGCAAGGGCCAAGGACAGCCGGTGCGGACTGTCGACAACAAGGGCGCCAGTGTTGGGTGCATGACTCAGGACGCCGAGAGTGGAGATATCATCATCGCCAGAGAAGATGCGGTCTACTACTATGGCCCCAAGGGCCGTGGGCCGAGCTTTGCTTTCGAAGGACCAAAGAAGATCGTCAAGGTGTTCAAGGAATACGTTGGTTTGGTCTGTCCGCCACGGGTAGCTCAGGTGTCCAAGTCCAAGACGTATAGGCGTCTTGGTGGGGACGAGATAGATGAACTGTTCAGCAGCTCATCGTTCACTCTGCTCGATACCGATCTGAAATACATCGCCCACACGGAGTCACTGCCAGCACAGGTCAAGGAAGTTTTCGTCGAGTGGGGCGAGCTGTTTCTGCTGACCATCGATGGCAAGGTGAGTGCCGGATCTACTTGGAAGCGTGGCCCAGGTGAAAACTGATACGGAGACAGCTATATCGATATCAAGAGAAGAGCCTCCAGCAGAAGCTAGAGATCCTCTACCAGCGAAACCTTTATATCCATGCCATCAACCTCGCACAGAAATTCGGGGCGGACAAAGTCCAACAGAACATCATCTTCCGCAAGTACGGAGACTACCTATACCAGAAGGGCGACTATGACACGGCGATGCAGCAGTATTTGCGAGCGATCGACAACACGGAGCCATCACAAGTCATCCGACGATTTTTAGATACGCAACGTATACACAACCTGATCGATTACCTTGAAGAACTCCATGATCACGATAGGGCGACGGCGGACCACACTACACTGTTGCTAAACTGCTATGCAAAGCTGAAGGACACGGAAAAGTTGGACGCCTTCATCCGGACACCCGGAAGTGCCAAGTTCGACGTTGAGACCGCGATCGCCATGTGTCGACAAGGAGGGTACTACGAGCAGGCGGCCTATCTTGCAACAAAACACGGCGAGAACGAACTCGTGATCGACATATTGATCGAGGATTCGAAGAAATACGCCGAGGCACTGCAATTCATCTGGCGATTGGAGCCTGACACGGCGTATCCGGTGTTAATGAAATATGCTCGCAGTTTGATCGAGCATTGTCCGGAAGAGACGACGAGGCTGTTCATCGAGTATTACACCGGACGGTACAAACCAAAAGAAGACGTGCCCGCCGTTTCTGAGGTGCAAGCCCAGACCGGAGGCGGCACATTCCAGAGTCTGTCGGCACTGTGGACACTGCCTTTCATGCATCGTTCGTCGGCAGATACACCAGCTGTAACTCCCGCTGTAGAACAAGAGCCCGTGGCTGATGGCGCAGATCAAAGCGAGGTAGTGGCAGAGAAGATTCCATCTTATCCAACACCACGCCCTCGAACAGCTTTTTCATCCTTCCTCGCTCATCCATCACAATTCATCACGTTTCTAGAAGCGCTCATCGAGCAAGAGAACCTGTCAAAGCAAGACCGTGCAGATCTATCCACGACGTTGTTTGAGATGTACTTGGAGGCCGCCAATGGCGCCGGCGATGCCGCAGCCAAAATACGATGGCAGGCGAAAGCGAGTGGTCTGATTGCCACCAGCCAAGGAGCAACCAGTGATGACTCCCCAATTGATGTCTCAAATGTCTTGCTGTTATCATCGCTCTCGAGATTCCCCACCGGAACGACACTCGTCCGAGAACGAGCACATCTCTATGCGGACATATTTCGATCATTCACGTCTGCGAAGGACACGTCGGGGGCGATATCGGCGCTCCGAAAATACGCATCAGAAGACCCTAGCCTATACCCTCTGGCTCTAGGCTATTTCTCGTCCTCGGTCGAAGTGCTTCAAGAAGCAGGAGTGAGAGAAGAACTTCAAACGGTGCTGCGAAGGATCGATGAGGAAAATCTCATGGCGCCACTACAGGTGGTGAAGGTTCTATCACAAGGTGGCGCTGTCACAATGGGCATGGTCAAGTCCTACCTGGCCGAGAATGTGTCTCGAGAAAGAAAAGAAATCCAAGCGAACCGCCGACTCATCGATTCTTACCGCACCGAGACCGCCAGCAAGACGGCGGAACTTACAGATCTTGAGTCTAAACCCGTCGTCTTTCAGGCACGCCGATGCTCCTCATGTGGTCGTAATCTCACTCTTCCAACAGTGCATTTCATGTGCAAGCACTCATTCCATCAGGAGTGCTTGAACAAGCCGGGGATTGGGTATGGCAACAAAGTTGGCGGGGACGACGGCGATGCTGGCGATTGCCCTATCTGTAAACCGGGCAATGATACCATCAAGGCCATCCGTCGACAGCAGGTGGAGAGTACGGAGCAGCACGATCTGTTCAAGGCTGCTTTGGGCCGCAGTACCAATCGGTTTGGCACGGTCAGTGAGTTCTTTGGCAGGGGTGTGATGAGCCCGGTGCCTCCTGTTGCGGAGTGATTGAACTGACCAGGCGATCGATGCTGTTGCATGCTGTAGTCGTATAGGATGTCGTAGATATTAGAATATCTCGTTAGATAGATTACAGCAAAGTCAGGCTCCGTACTGCCTTAGGGCTGAGATGTGAGCAACAGGCATTCGTCACCCTTTTGACCGGTTTGGTCTTTTAATCTGTAGGGGAGAGAACCCCACAGGAGATTGAAATCAGATATTCAAATAATAGTATTAGCTGAACAAGTATCGGACATTTAATGCATGAGAAGTTGAGTGACAGGGCTTAGCGATAGGCCATGATAATCCGAACGAGGCCAGTGAGGAGGTGATGGTGCATGTTGATTTTCGGAGTGCGTGGGAGCGGTGTTGCACTTCTGTGCGATTGTAGTTAGGATTACCGATCTTGAGATTGCACCACCCCCCAGTCTCAGCTCGTCTGACAATGCACTGCAGACCTGGCCAGTGGAAGACTCCAATGACATGCTTTATGGCATGTGAGCGTGCGTATTCGCACGATTGTACTCGGTAGTCAAGTGTGTAAATGTAAATACTCCGGACAATGTACGAGGTGCATACCTACATATCGATTCTTCAGCCGTTGTCTAAGTCTGAGTCTGCGGACGGTGAGCAGGGAGTCCGTGAGGGTAGTGACAGTATCTCCCTGAGGTACTTACTCGTGTGGTAAGGTTTGTGTCCATGCCTGGAGTTGCGCTTTCCCGGTGGGCACAAGGGCAGGTGCTAGCCCTACCTAGGCAACCAAAAGTACTGCATTGTCATTCTTAGATACTTTGTCTCAGGTATGTTGTAAGGTAGCCTTTGGCTTTCTCGCATCGCATGCCTTGCAGTGCCTGGTGGGGTATGCGTAGAATAGTGGGGGCAACAGAGACACATGCAGTATTGATCACCTTGAGTTGATAGAAAGATTGTCCGAGAGAGGTTCATATTTAGTATCCTGCAATCATCAGTATCGGTGACTGGATATGTAGAACTAATTCCTCGAAACGACATGAAGTAATGGCGAACTAGGGTCGATGCTCAAGGCTCGCTCAAAAGTGGAAAGAATTTTCAATGCCGTCACTCTTTAACGAGAAGGGGGAGGAATGGACCCTGTACAGGGCTGAGGTCAGGTTATCTATCTGTCGAGCAAGAGCAGCCCAACCCCTACAAAATATGCCCCTCCTTCCGTTTCGTGCCTTGTTTCCACTTCCGAGTGGCATGTCCACAATCCCTATGAAGTCACACCAAATCCCCAAGATAGAAAGTCGTTTGTTGCGAGTTCGACTCCAGGACTTGTACCGTAGAGAGAGAAAATATACTTCTCAAATGGTCATCATCTTCAGCTCCTCGTAGTCAACTCAGCCTTCAATTGGACGGCATGTTGTGGCAAGAGGCTGACATAGTAGTTGGTGGCGTGCCAGTGGCCTGTGGTCTTTGCCTGCAAGTTGAGTTTCAACTGAGTTGCAGTTGCAGTCGCAGTCACGGTCACGGTCACAAATTGCACATGAGGGAATAGACCAGGTACGTGCCTTTGGCGACCTGTGGTTGCTGTGGGTGCAACTTGAAATCCAGGCTCAGGCTTTGCTAGGCGCCGAGTTGTAGGTGCAGATGCAGTTGCTGCGCATTGATGCACGAACAAGCTGAGGCTTGGTTATCTTATTGTTCCTCTATTGCAGCCTAAATGTGCCTGCTCCTACCTAACCTCTACCTAAATACGACCACTCCCTGCCTAAGGAGCCGTTGCCAGTGGGCACCTGCCAGTTGACCTGGTACTTCTCCCCAGGTAGCCTGACAGGCTAAGCAAGTACTAACTTAACTCCCTCCCACTTCCATTATCATCACCACCACCACGACCTGCACCAAAACACCGTGACCATCATATTCTTTTTCAAATAACTTTCACCCAGTAACATGTCTATTGGTGATGACACTCGACCATCATTGCCATTTCCATCTACTTGATTCTACACCTACTCTTACACTCGCTCCTCCTCTTCCATCACTTATTTTTTTTGGCCCAGCCTGAGTGAGAGACCTTTCTCCCGTTCCCCACATTGCACGTCAACAAATGCCAGTGCCACTCTTGTCCTGCCACCACCATCACTTCACTTCCTCACCACCACCGCCGGCCCCTCTTGGCCCATGACATTGCACATCTCTCCAATCCGTCGCCCTCACCCTCACCCGTTATCCTCAACGTTCTAATTTCTGCTTGGCCTCACATCCTCCACCACAATGGGTGACACCGATCAGGCCATTGCCGAGGTCTTTCGGAAAATCGAAAGAGAAAAGGCTCTTATCAATGCCGCCACTCACATGCGGCAGTCGACCAGCAATGCTGTTGTGCAGGCTCGCGTCGACAGCAACATTCGTGACGGACGTCGGAACATCACATATCTAGAAGACAAGCTCAATGAGTTACAACTGCGAAAACGCGGAGACACCAACGATGGTTCTGGTGCTCCTCCTGCCCCGCCTACTCATGGTCAAGGCTATCCTTCACCCGACCGCAATCAACGCATGTATCATCCGGGCAATGGTCCAACCCCACCTCCAAAAGACCAGCGAAATTATTTCGGCAACGACCGCGACGATTATGGCGGTCAAGGTCCAGCTGGCTATCCTCAACCCGGTGGTCCAGGAATGAACGCTCCTCGAGGAGGCTCCTACGACGATCGACCCTACAGTGCGCCCGCTCACAAGCCTCGTCCCAACTTCTCAAAACTAGGTATGATCTTTTGACATATTTCTTCACTTCTGGCCACTAGAACTGATCCGCTCCATAGACCTTATCAAATATGATACCCCATATTTGGGTCCCAAAATTCAACTCATGCTTTCACAGCTCGAATTCAAATTGTCCGTCGAAAAACAATACAAAGCCGGCATTGAGAAAATGGTCAGGTTATACCAAGACGAAGGAGACAGAAAAAGCAGATTGGACGCTGAAGGTCGCCGGATAGAAAGCAACCAAAAGGTTCAGCTCTTGAAACAAGCATTAAAAAGATATATGGATCTCCATGTTGATATTGAAACCGCGGATGGCGGAGACGGTATGCTTTGCTTTCCACTAATCAACCTGCTTACTCTACTGACAAATTGGCAGATGATAGTCTCAATGCGCCAAACATGCGCAAACCATTGACCGGTCATTTGGAAATGCGTATTCATGCTATCAAAGATGTCGACCACGCAGCCTCCTCACGCTTCTCAAGAGGCCCTGAAACTTTTGTCATCATGAAAGTTGAGGACAACATTCGTGCTAAAACTCGAGCCACTCGAACAGACAAGTGGACCGAGGAAGTCCACAATGTCGATATCGACAAGGCCAACGAGATTGAACTCACAGTTTATGACAAAGCCGGTGATAGGCCCACCCCTATAGGGTTTCTGTGGATCCGAATCTCAGACATTGCAGAAGAAATGCGACGGAAAAAGATTGAAAGCGAATTCCAGCAGAATGGTTGGGTGTCGGCTGACAAAATGGCCAACGGCGGCAGTCCTGGTAAACCAGGCTTTGACACGCCACAAGCGCCTTATATGCCTCCCGGAGACGGTGCTGGTGCCGGGTCTGCCGCAGGATTTGCCCAACATGGTGGAGCTGGTGGTGGTGTACAACCCGTCTTTATTGATTCTTGGTTTTCTCTCGAACCCGCAGGTCGGATTCATCTCACCATGAGTTTCCAGAAACAAACCGGTGCTCGACGACCATTTGATATTGGGCTCAATCGCCAAGGCGCTGTACGTCAAAAGAAAGAGGAAGTTCACGAGAAACAGGGGCACAAGTTCGTCAAACAACAATTCTACAACGTCATGCGGTGTGCACTTTGTGGCGATTTCCTCAAATATTCGGCTGGTATGCAATGTGCGGATTGCAAGTACACATGTCATACCAAATGTTACCCGAAAGTTGTTACGAAATGTATCAGCAAGGCGAACTACGAGACGGATCCAGACGAGGAGAAAATCAATCACCGAATTCCTCATCGCTTCGACAACTTTTCCAACATTGGTGCCAATTGGTGTTGCCATTGTGGTTACTTGCTACCTTTGGGAAGGCGCAATGCTAAGAAATGTACCGAATGTGGTCTTACTTGCCATGCCCACTGTCAGCACTTAGTTCCGGACTTTTGTGGTATGTCAATGATTGTTGCCAATGAGATTCTGGAAACTATCCAACGAACAAAGCATCATAACAAATCCTCCTCTGTCAGCTCCGGCACAGGATTGAGCTCGCGAACCCTTAGACCAAACTCCGGTCGACCAGGTCCTACTTCACCAACACAAAGCTTTGCTTCTGACACCACCACTTTGGCCCCACAACCATCAAATAACTCTTACGATCCTTATCCTGAAGGCACCAAACCGTCAACTGCCGCTATGAGCGCTGCAGCAACGATGTATAACCAGCCCCAACAGCCTCAGCCTCAACATCAGCAAAAGCCCCTTCAGCAAAAGGCTGTATCTGCTGCTGCGGTTCAAGCTGCCGCTGCAGCAACAGCTCGCCCCTCATCATCAAACTATAACCAAAGTTTCAATGATTATAGCCCTCAGAAACCACAACCACCACCCGATCGATATGCAAATGCTAGGCCTCCAGCGGTAGAACAGCAACCACCACATGCTTCTTATGATCCTCGAGCATATCAACAATACGATCGACAACCAGTTCAACAGCAGGCACCTCAACACCAAGCACCACAGCAAGCGATCGTTCAACAGCACCGACCACAGCCACAGCCCCAACCCAGTTATGCCCCAGGCCCGGTCAAAGCTCTACAAACAGCACAGCAACAAGTCACAAGTCCTCCGTCAGGGAGAGGCTCAGGACCTAGGATCGGGCTCGACCACTTTAATTTCTTGGCCGTTCTGGGTAAAGGTAATTTCGGAAAAGTCATGTTAGCGGAAGCCAAGAGTTCGAAAAAGCTGTATGCAATCAAAGTTCTCAAGAAGGAATTTATCATTGAGAACGATGAGGTGGAATCGACAAAATCCGAAAAACGCGTGTTTCTGATTGCCAATAAGGAGAGACATCCGTTCCTGTTGAACTTACATGCTTGTTTCCAGACAGAAACGAGAGTTTACTTCGTTATGGAGTATATATCAGGCGGCGATTTGATGTTGCACATTCAACGTGGACAGTTTGGTCTTAAACGGGCTCAGTTCTATGCTGCAGAGGTTTGCTTGGCTCTGAAGTATTTCCACGAGAATGGTGTCATTTATCGGGATCTCAAATTGGACAATATTCTGCTCACCCTGGATGGGCACATTGTCATTGGAGACTACGGTCTTTGCAAGGAAGACATGTGGTATGGGAAGACGACCTCTACCTTCTGTGGTACTCCAGAATTTATGGCACCCGAAATCCTTTTGGACAAGAAATACGGTCGAGCTGTTGATTGGTGGGCTTTTGGTGTTCTTATCTACCAAATGCTTCTACAACAATCACCTTTCAGAGGTGAAGACGAGGACGAAATCTACGACGCCATTCTTGCCGATGAACCCCTCTATCCAATCCACATGCCGCGAGACAGTGTTTCGATTCTACAGAAGTTGTTGACCAGAGAGCCTGAACTTCGTCTGGGTAGTGGGCCGGGGGATGCACAGGAAATCATGAGCCATGCGTTTTTCAAGGGTGTTAATTGGGATGACATTTACAACAAACGCATTCCCACACCTTTCAAACCTACAGTTAAGAACGAAAAGGACACAAGTAACTTCGACTCGGAATTCACGAGTGTGACTCCGGTTTTGACACCTGTGCAGAGTGGTAAGTGATTCACAACTCAATCTGAATGGGATTTACTAACGGGCCAACTCTAGTGCTATCACCGGCTCATCAAGAAGAATTCCGTGGATTTTCATATTCGGCAGATTTCATCTAGGAGAGGAATGAAGAGAAAGGATCACAAGCTGAGATTGTGGACGAACCCGACCCTGCCTCGGCTGTGGCACCGGATTCATCGGACACCAAGTCGGAAATTAAAGGAAAGGGCAAAGAAAGGGTTCCACAAGATCAAATTGAAATCAATGTTGTTGATATCCAAATTGTTCAACCAGACCCACTAGAAGTTGGTAAGGAAGACAGGGAACATCAGCAAATTCACGAATCAATACTCAGCAACTTCGAAGAGCCCAGCATTCAAAGTGGCCGTTCAAATGCTCTTGTCGATTGTCAGAACACCGAGCATAGTGGAGACTCATCCCTGGTTGATTAAGAATGAGGTATCCCTTCTTCAACGTTGGAATGTTAGGACGAATGCAGGCATGAGAAACGCAGATGAATGAGGTTGTCCCGAAAGCTCACGATTCTCATCATATACCCATGGACATGATTGATGCGAGGAAAGGGTACTGGCGGGATAAGTGTTGTATTTGAACGTGCCCGTGGCAGAGATACAAGCTCAATGATCCGTGAGATGGTCAACGAAAGCCATACTTTGTGAATCTGGATAGGTATGCAATCAAGGACATCAGTATGAGACTATGTCTTCTATGATATTGTATGCAATCATCGTGAATGCCAATCATGAGACCTCAAAGCCATCGAACGCGGAGGACAGCCAGATGTGTTCAATCAAAATTCTGAACGAATACTTACAAAAATAGCCGATGCCATTGATGGTGATCGTACGGTATTTATCGAGAGAGGAAAAACAATATCTACCGCAATACCACCATCATCTGAGATCGATCGATAGCAGCCAAATCAATTACATCGATATCAGGCTCTGGATTTCCTCAGACGGTGCGCCCATCAGCCCAGTCCCAGGACCCCAAAAGCATGACGAGAACAGAGACAGAGCCATGCCGTAGTTAGAAGATGCTTCTCTTTTACCCCGTAGGTAGGTAGGCGTGCGGTTGAAATTGGGTTTGATAACTGCTCGTGCGGTTCAGACGAAGCATGTAGACATGTATATCCTTTTATTGAGTCCTGAATGTTTTCAAGTGGCTGAGAAGAGGAGCAGGAGGAGTGAAAGAGACTAGAATGCTCCACTCTACACTACACTCTACATCCTATGTACATAGGTGCCAGTTTCCCGCTCCACGTTCTGGATGGACAGCTCTATAGATAAGACCCATCATTGTGGTAAGCACGGGACCACCGAATGGATACATCTGACGGTCTTCTTGTGCTGAAGTGTAATGTCCTGAACGTTTATGATACAAAGCTCGTCGTCGACGTCGATCGCTCATCTCGATCTAAATACCTCCTTTTTCTCGCTTCTCCCCCCCTTCTCGGACTTGGAGTGGGAGACGCTGGGTGAGTCACGAGTAGGGTAGGCACGAGATAGTCCAACGGGGAAGGTCTTTGGATGAGTTCCCTAGATAGGGCTATTGCGATCGATCTCCTTTACGATGTCTGCACGTGGAAAGAATCATCGTGGGACGTGTATTCATCCGTGCAGCAATTGGCTCTCGCTGCGATGATGTTGGTAAACTTTTAAGTAGCTGTTGATCTGGTCTGGTCTAACCAACGCCATCCAGTCCCCAATGTCAGTCATGCTGGGCCCCGTCAATCGAATCCGGTGCGACGCAGTACGGTGTTGGTTCATGTGGTTCCAGCATAGCAGTTGCTTCTACCCATAAATAACACGCTCCAGCTGATTCATGCACTTCCAGTCCAGTCCAGTCCAATTCAAGTCCGTCCCTTCCATTCCACACCGCTCCAGGTCAGGTAGATGTTTAGTCAACGTAGCCCGCGCAAGTTTGAGGTCAATACAATCGTTTCAGTCAGGCTCTCGTGATTCGTAGTCCAGCTCATTAGAGATCGCAAGTCGAGCGGGTGTCAATGTCCAGTTCAGTACATGTGGTGCCATCATATCTCCGCCATTCATCCTGCAACAAGAAGACGCGCTTCCGCCTACTTGCGTTTCGAACCTCCCTTGGCGCCTCCCTTCGCTCCTTTGCTGACTCTGCCTGACGTCGTGGCTGTGGTAGCTGACTTTGTCTTTGTATTTGAACTGACTAACTCGTCGAAGTCGCCACCACAATCTTTGAGTTTCTCCTCCAGGAGCTTGATTCTGGCATCCTGAGATTTGATGAGCTTATTGCTTTTGCCTTTTTCCGAACGTAGGGACGTTCTTTCTGTTCGCATGGTGTTGTAATCTGTCTTGAGAGTCTTGTAATCGGCTTTCAGATCCTTGATTTCGGCTTTGTGCTTGGCCTGGGTATCTTCAATTTCGGCTTTGAGAGCTGCGCTTTCGGCTTCATATTGGGATTTGACATTCAGAAGTACAGTTTTGAGAGCTGCATTTTCATCTTGCTGGTCCAGAAGATGTGGGTTAGTGATGGAAAAAAGACCTAATCAATGGAAAATTGTGATAGCGAGGCACTGATGGAAAGTGGGATCCTGGAGAAGGGGCCGAAGTGAGAGAAGGGAAGAGAAGTTGTATAGTTGGGTTCAGGCCGAAGAAACGCATGTTGGAATATCAGCAAACTCACCTGGTCCTGGAGCATTGACTTCAAGTTCTTGTCATTGTTGTTCACTGCTCTTGCCATTTCTAAAATGTTCTGAACATCTCTATGAGTATGGTTTAACTCCATTTGAGATGACTCAAGGCAAGCGTCGAGCTCGCTTTTGACAAGGGCCATTTTGTTCTGGTTGTTGGTGGTCGAGGCGGCGGTGACGGTGACGGTGAGAATTGTGTCTGAGCTTGACCTTGATGTTTGCCGAGTGGTCAAGAACGATGAAAGGTAATGGATCACGTATGTGAGAGATGGGAAGCGAGGAAATGATGGATGAGATGAAGATGAGGTTAGTTGATTGGAGTGGTAGTGGTGGGTGAATCAATAAAGCGATGTCACATAGGATATCATGTGAGATGGGCACAGCGATACCTGTCAGTATCAGAGTAAGGTTTCGGTGTGGATATTGAATAGGTAGTGACAAGTAAGACCTATCGAAGGTGAAGGAAGAACGCAAAAGTAGCAGACCATGAGGTAGTGGAAGGGCAAAGGAGTTCGAAGAAGATCGAAACACGACTGTTCGATCGAGGTAGGGTTATCAAGTTTGTGAGTCCCTCACAAGATGTGCCTGCATCTGAAAGGAGAATCACTACCCAGAGGAGCGCTATATTGTATCGCTCTCAATCTTCATCCTGCTCAGTATAATTCACTTTTCTTCGTGCGTTACGTCCACTAGAAGCACGAGTAGCGAGCCGTGGCTTCTTCGATTCCTCCACCTTAACGGGACGAATAGCTTCATCTCCATCAGTCAGATCAGGCATTGACAAGTCCTCATCATCCGAAATGACTGGATCCTCGTCATCATGGTCACTTGTACTTGGAGTCAGGACAGCCTTGACGTTGGGCTTAGATTTCGATTTCGGCGCACGAGCTGGTTTTGCCTTTGTCTTGGAAGACTTTGCTTTGTCATACACTGATTTTGTTGCCTCAAGATCAAGATTCGTACCAGCTGCTTCGCCTCCGCCGTTGGTACTTGTGCTCGCACTTGCAGAAGTATCGCGAGAAGCGGTACCGTTATTGGCTTCTTGAGTCGCCTGCCAGCTTGCCTTCTCTGCACGACGAGCTGCCGCACGTTCCGCTGTCGTTTTGGCTTTTTCCGGATCTCGTGGTTTGACTTCACGTTTCTTTGGTCGCAACCATTCCTCCATACCAGGTGGCCAGTATACTCGACCTTCAGGACCACCCATGCCTACCTCTTTCTCGGGGATGATGGCTGGGGGCAGGGGTTCCGGTTCGTCGCCAGAATCTTCCTCGTCCTGTTCTGTTTTGTTCTTCTTTTTGGCGGGAGTCTTCTTGGGCTTTTTTGGGGGCTTCCATGGCTTATTTTCATCATTTCGCACATGTGGTTGGATATCGTTGAATGTATCAAATCCGGGAAGCTTGAATGTTCGCATCAATTCAAATACAGCTTGCTCTTTATCTTTAGCCTCGATCATCAGATCCATGTCATCGGCACAAGGAGGTAGTGTTGCAACTCTGGGATTGTGTTTCCGTCTTTGTCGGCCTGTGATTGCTGGCGGAGTAGGTTCTGAATAATGCATTTTCTGTGTAATACCTTTCCTTGTCCAAGTCGCTCTGATGCGCGGATAGAGGTCCATAATATCCAATGTTCCTTCACGGATTTTATCTGCATCGAAAAGGATATTATGATGATGATAATCGAGAACAAGAGGAATGTTGAGCTCTTCGCAGACCGGTAACAAGTCGTGGACGGTATAGCAAACATCGTCGTTTTCGAGGACCAAACGGTTTTTGACTTTTTGGGGAAGATGGAGATAGCTTTCCTTGAATCGTGCAATTGTGGCAGCCTTATCACCAAAAACACCTCCCATGTGTAAGATCATGACTGCATCTCGATTTTGTTGTTCTGGAAGTTTCAATAAATCCAACAACTCACAATGGTAGTCTAGATCCCGGATTGCGGCCGTAATGACTTCTTTTCGAGGAGAGCCAAGTTGAGTGAACTGACCCGGATGTGTCGTCAATCGATGTCCTAACTCTGCTGCAACGGCGCCAGCCTTTGCAAGAACCTCCGAAGCAAAGGGAGCTAGAGTATACCCATATACATCATGCGATGCGAATGGGAACATCTCAGATGACAAGCGAAGAAACTTGATGCCGTATTTGTCATTCCAGCGTAGCATTTTGACTATATCTCGTGCATTTGCAATACCTAGGGCTTCGACGTAAGCTTGTCCCCTTGCAATATCGGCGGGTTGATCTTTATCAGGACGATTCTTGGTTGAATGTTCTGGTTGTGTTGGATCCCTAAGAGGATGCCGATGTTCGAGGATTGAAGCAATCCGACACGTTCGTGATGAGAAAACTGGAGGATTCGAGTAGCGTAGATAGGTATTTAGACATGCATATCCTAATCTGCCTTTCCATGGAAGGGGAAGATAGGCACTGTTGACTGGTGGTGGGCGAGACAAAGCTTCCTTGAGCTCTTCGGGATCGGCATCCCCTGGACCATCTTCTTCTGGGTCACCTCTCTCCCCTTCATCATCTCTGCCTTTCACAGTTCTTGTGGGCGAGCTGGATTTGACTGAATTGGAAATCTTTTCATTCGCAGCACTATTTCCTGGTGCTGCTTGCGCGCCCTTCCTCCTTTTCTGCGAGCTTCCAGCTACTGCCAGCTCTGCATCGGGTGAGGCTCGGAGTGCGCCAGGAGCATCTTGAATTTTGGGGTTTGTATCAGGATTCGTATCGATGTTTGCAGGGGCAACCATTGATGCTTGCCTTGAGCTCATTCGCCGACCTGGAGTGGGGGCCATCATGTTGGATGCAGTCGAAACAAGATTAATGGGTAGATCTGCTGGAGTGCCAACAGAATTCGCAACTCCAGTTGAACTCGGTCTCTTGCGTTTAGCCATGATGGAAAGGGGATCAGTGTGCAGGTTTCGCCACACCCGTGTTTCCCAGGGAGCGACTCTGTGATACAAGAGAGTATGGGACACAGGGACGAGGCTTCTCAATGAGTGATGTTGAGCATATCCAAGCAGTCTCGATCGAAGGCGCAGATGAACCATGCGAGGCTATGAGTTAATCACAATCTCCAACACGCACCTACATAGATATTCAGAGCCGAGAAGGCTTGACGACAACTGGCCATGGCTTTTTGGTGACAGAATTTCTCTCTTGCCATCTACGTCACCACATATTTATGCCAAGAATGCAAGCACGACGCGAGCGCGTCACGACTTTTGACGTGGACATATCTCCAAAAGTAAGGATCATGTTGGATTTCGTGAAACACAACCCAAACCAGAGCGGAATCAAAGAACATATGAAGAGTTAGGAGGCCATCCTTCGCTCAAAGTAAGTCAGAATCCCTCGGAATTCGGTGCGTGATAAATGATAGTAAGTCGCGTGCAATCTCGGTTTGGATTTCTCCAATCTGAGATCGAAGCTGATATCCGTAATCGGTACGGATATGTGTTGTCAATCGGGGTGGGCTCGGTAGGCTCGATTTGCCCCTCAAATTGACCCATGTCTGTCTAGCCACTGGCAGTCCGCAACTCCTCTTCTTCATTTTATAATTGACCACCTAGGGACAGTGTACTCGAACACCCACTACTTTTGACCGACTGCTGCTCATCTGAACGTCCGAAATCTGTCTTGAGCTGTGTGGCAAAAGGCTGTCTCCAAGAACTGGTGGCACATTCAATTGAAGCTCCCTGGAAGAGCTAGATCTGGACAACCGCCCGCATAAATGAGCTTAATTCGCTCAAGAGCTGTTGCAAGCCTTTCCCCGCTTGTTCCTCGGATATTGGTGTTTTCTTGCACGAGGAACTCGTTGCTAAGTATAGTCTTCATGTTCAGGTCGAACATTTGATAAAATGCCGGTGTTCGAGCGTATGCGGAGAAAGCTCTCACGCACCAAGAGTGTATCGGCAAATGTTGACATTGACAATGATGCCGATGTGCTTCGACCTTGGCCTAGCAAAGCCTTGTCACTGACTCCATCCGACGAAGAGTTAGTGTCCAGACTAACTATCACTGAAGACTCTCAATCACCCAAGTCCGATCCACCACCACCAGTACCTTCCATAGCAACGGGCCTCTCCGAACGGACGATCATCAACGATGTCGATAGTGGCTTTCTCTCTTTACCTACAGAATTACTTATGGTTCTTCGGCCTTATTTGGCTCTCGCTAGCGAAGTCGCGCTCCGCCACTCGTGTTCAAGGTTTTTCCATTTGTACACCACACAGTCATTTCTTCTGACTGGCAAAGAGCTCTTTGGTTTTCTTTGCATGACTGAGAGAGATCAAGATTCTACCAAACTGGAGAAGCTTGTCTGTGGAAATTGCCAGGAACTCCATCATCGTTCCACCTTTCCGGCAGCGGAGATCAAACAACCGCCAGATTCTCGGGACTGTCGACAAATATGGCTTTGCGCGCATCGTTATTTGGGATATCAAAAGTGTGTACGCATGCTCAAAGCTGGCGTCGAATCACCTTTTCGTGTCGAAAATTTGTTGTCTTGCTCACGATGCAGGAACTCAATACGAAACAGATCAGTAGCGGATAGGCCGGAAAAGGGGACCTCTGTGACTGACTTGGAGAATCCAAAATCAGAGTCCTTATTAATATCCAAAATCGGCATTCTTCAGGCTCCTTCGCCTCTCTACAATGTTCGGACAAGCGGAGGCAGTGGTATGTACAAGGAGGTCTTTCAAGCCAGATCAGTCTCCACTGCGTTGCAAGCTGTCAATTTTCGCATTTGCCCGCATCTTCAACTGGGTGATCCATACATCTTAAGCAAGTTTTGTAGGGCTTGCATTAATACTCAACGTTTACCACCAGGAGTGAAGGGTCCGCCTTGTATAAATGAAAGGGACGGTAAATTTCGCCCGAAATGCAAGGGGACTTGCTTTACTCGTGGTTGCAAGACACAATTCATGTTTCAATCAAGGGAAAGTTTATTTCCAGACGCTTCAGGACGCCACCAAGTTTGGTTGATCATTGCGGTTTATCGCTGGCTTGGTCCACTGTTGACTGATACTCGGGATTCGGCTTGGAATAGTCACGCGGTCGACCACAACGAACGTAAGGAAATGCGCAGCAGATGGGAAGACTGGGAACGCGCAAGCAGGTCACAACGTGAATGTATGCCGAATTGGAGCATATGCCTACTCCATCCAGAAGACTCTAACCTCCGTTGAAGATGGGGCGATTTCTTCTGGTGGCTGGTTGCGGTGCCAACACCCTGTGCACGGTTCTGGTCTAGCTCGTGTCATTCTCAACAGTGGCCACCCAGTGCAAGATGAATTCTTATGGCCACATTCAGTGATGGCACTCCTCGACTAACCAGACCACCACCTCTCTGGATCGGTGATGGCTCTCCAATTCTCGACAACTCTGAAGCATATAGAATACGCCGAAGGTGGAGTCCTGAATCGTCGCCATATAATGGTTGTTTTTCATTGAAACGTGGCAGCAACAATCTGTGCACGGTCAGGTCTCGCTCAGACCACGTGCTCCGTGTTGGCCTGCCAGTGCCTCACACACCTTACCGACGTCCCACCAAGTCTTCGAACTTCTTCACATGATCGATAGTCAATCAGCATGCAACACGCAGCCCGCAGTGGAAGCAAGGACGGCGATCATCCGTTGTTACTGTCCACTCGAGACCCTTCAGTGACCTGCCTTGCGAGCCGAAGGTGGGGAAGCTCAATCACTTACGAACTCCTCATCGCGATAATGCACGAGCGAGCCTCGTCATAAGCTTTCGTGGCTGTTGTTGAAGCCCCTGTCACCTAGGCAAAAGCTGGCTTGACGTAAAACTGAGGAAATTCACCGAGTGGCTTGAAGCCGAGATTTTTGACTGAAGATGGTCTCCAGAGGCTGAAGATGGTCCAGGAATATCCGCATTGGGACTAGCGGCGATCGTGCTTCGGCAACGAATTCTCCGAGTGGAGATTGCACTCCACTCTGGGCTTTGGCCTCTATACGAACCTAATGACTACACCACCACCACCTTCAGCCTCTCCCAAAACTTTGTATCCAGATCAACAAGGTGAACGAGCTCCTCTTGACACCCAACCTGCCACAGCAAGGTTTTTGTTGGCAGGAACATGTTTCTCGGGGGCTACATACTAGCAATGGCTCTTCACAACGATAAACATTGAAAAGGAATAGTGAACCCTCCACTGGACCGCAGTCCTCCTGATACCAGGAATCCACATCATATAATTACTCAACAAGCTACACTAAGCGGTTTGCCTGGGTTTGTGTTTGTTGATATCTTGGAAATATAAACTTGGCACATCACTACCATTTGCCGCTATCATCCTCACTGCATTTCACCCTCAATTCTCCTCCACACACAGACAAACTCGCTTCTTCCTTATACAGTAGTATCATACCCAAGGTTGATGCTCACTGATTCTCCATACCCGTCCCCCTGTACTTACCTAAGCATCAACGTTGATATCGTTTTCCCCGTGACAAATTATCACGATGATGCAATACTCCCTCCGTACCCTCATCACCTATTCTCTCCTCACATGCCTGCCCATCTGCACTCAAGCCCATATGCAGATGAGCTCGCCATATCCGCTCCGCAGCCCTCTTGATCCTGATCTCTCATATCTGTCGAAAGATTACGACATGACATCCCCCCTCTTCGCTGATGGTTCTAACTTTCCTTGCAAGCAATATCAACACGACGATGCCTCATACGTGGTCAAAGCAACTTATGCCGCAGGAGCTACCTATTCGATGTCCATTTCTGGAACGGCCAGTCACCACGGAGGATCTTGTCAGCTATCTCTCTCATACGACAACGGGTTAACCTTCAAAGTCATCAAATCCATGATCGGTGGCTGCCCTCTCCAATCCAGCTACGCCTTCACCATTCCGAGCAATGCACCAGCTTCGAGCACAGTTCTCTTCTCTTGGTCCTGGTTCAACGTCGTGGGCAATAGAGAGATGTATCAAAATTGTGCGAGAGTGAAGATTGTCGCTGGACCGAACCAGCGAATGATTCGTCGTTCAAACGATCGCTCCAAACGACAGTCTACACCCCTGCAGGATTTGCCTGATATGTTTGTCGCCAACGTCGGACGAGGCTGTGTGACCAAGGAGAACTATGCATACGTCTTTCCCAATCCTGGTTCAGATGTTGTCTATGGTCAGGATACGGTCCCTCTGGAATCTGGCCAAGGTCTTGTGTGCGACGGCTCTACGGTGACTACGGCGGCTACTACAACTGGATTTTCTGGCCCAACGACGACAAGCATTCCGACATTCACACCACCTTTCCCTTTCAGCAACTCATCGACAACAGCTGGACCTACGAACTCAACTACGACAACTGGATCCTCGGAAACAAATGGCACAATACTAACACTAACCGGTAGCATCACTGACCTTTTCACTACTACGACTCCCATGTTCATCACGACGACCTCAGCATCATTCCCAACCCTCCCAGCAACCACCACCCCTCTCACCATTGCTACCTCCACCCTCACCACAACCTCAGCATCCCTCCCAACAACCCCAACGACATTCACAACCATAATCTCCTCGCTGACCACCACACCCACCACCTCACCGACATCAACAGCCCTCCCCCTGCCCTGCACTCCTGGCACGTTCGCCTGCAACAGCCCCAGCACATTCAGTCAATGCGTATCTACATCCGCTTCCTCGACGATATTCGTCTACATGGGCTCCGTGGCGGCTGGCATGCAGTGCGTGAACGGACAATTCACGCGCCAGAACGACGGGCCGTGCACGCCATCTGGAAACATCTTCTGCAACGGTCTCTCTGCTTTCTACATGTGTGACCAGGGCGGTCTCATTCCTATGGGCTCTGTTGCTGCCGGCACGGAGTGTCTCAATGGAGAGATTGTTCCGGCCGGCACAAGTACTGGTGGTGTCCTATTTGCTTAGAGTTACTGGTGGTGACACGATTTGGGTTGAGATGTTTTCTTATTTCTGCTTGATTTGCTGTATTGCAAAACCAGATTGTCTTAGTATTGCTTTTTGCATTGGGTCACGGGGACGAGTCTGTTCGGGGAAAAGCATGTCATCTGTACTTTACTGCACTGTATTTTTATTTGTATCAATTATCAAGGTGGGGAAGGGGGAATCATTCAAAATAGACTGGATGGGACAACAGCACAACGGAGGTTATTTGGACCGACCATAGACGACATCGAAACGACATTACTGACCAAAAGCATGGAAACACGACTGAGAAGGATTGAAACGCCGACACGACGCAACGCGACACACCCACATCATCACGAAACGCAACGACGACTACCACGACAAAACGCGGTTCGACAAAAGTTCAGACCAGGAATAATATTGCATCGAGGGACGAGACGAGCATTGAAGGGGCAGGCAACGGAAAAGGCATGTAAAAATTAATGGAACCTTGGGGTGGGAGAAGCATGGGTAGGAGGGAGGACATTTGGGGGTGGAGTTCTGGATTGATTGGCTTTCAAGCAGAGATAGACAAGTCATATTGAGAAATGAATCTTTTACTCAAGCCTTCTCCCTTGCCTACATTCGATCGTCGTTTTATTTTATGTTTCATATTCAGCAACAAGAGGAGATTTGCAAAATACCTCACATGTCAACAATGTCGAAGTTCGGACGAGGCTTAACCTCGGCCCGCGCGGCGGAATAGCCCTTATTGGCTACCTACCGACAACGTAGGATGAGATTAGAAGGTGACCTGAGTCAGTGTGAAGGGGAAGAGGCTGGGCATATACTAATCACCTAGATTCTAATTCTATCACCACATATTGCTGCCTCTACTCTGTTTTATATTGTATGCTGCACATGATCGAAAGACTCAGCGTCTAACTCAGTTGTACGTGCCTACAAGGTTACCAAGTTAGCAGCAGTCTTGCCAAAGCTAGCATAACACTTTCTGGGAAACTCCAAGACCTTTTGACAGTTCGGATCTCAAGGTACTTCAAAAGTCATAAGCTCACAATGGCTGCAAAAACATACAACAACTTCACCGTGTCAAGGCCACAGGAATGGATAGCACACGTCGAGATCAATCGGCCGGAGAAGCTGAATGCATTTACGGAGGAGTAAGTCAACCCCTTTCCTCTTCCATTCATCTGTTCCTGTCTTTCGTGGCTCCAAGTATTAATCGCATAACCTCACACAATAGAATGTGGACAACGCTACCAACCGTGTTCGACGATCTATCAGAAGACCCGACAGTGCGAGCAATAGTCTTCTCGGGCGCCGGAGAAAAGGCATTTTCAGCAGGGCTGGACCTGGCCGCCGCCTCGGTTCCGGGTTCTTTCTTCAACCCTGAGCCAGAGGATGTCGCCGACGCAGCGAGGTTCGCAGCGAGGGTCAGGAGATTCGCTTATAAGTTCCAGGACTGCGTGTCCAGCATCGAGCGTTGTGAGAAACGTAAGTTTATTAAGTTCTGCCCGCCCCCTGGTCCGTTGCTGCCCTGGCAGACCATCTCCTTATCTCGTCGACTTACTTACTCGAGTATGATTCATCCCGCAGCTGTGATCTGTGTCCTGCACGGCGTATCCATCGGGATGGCGATCGACATCTCGGTGTGCGCGGACCTGCGAATCTGCACGTCGGACGTGTCGTTCAGCGTCAAGGAGGTCGACGTCGGCATCGCCAGCGACGTCAGCACACTGACGCGGCTGCCCAAGGTCGTCGGCTCCTACGCCTGGGTCAAGGACGTGTGCCTGACGGCGCGCACGTTCGGCGCCGAGGAAGCTCTTCGCGTCGGCTTCGTGAACAGCATCTTTCCAAGCAAAGCCACAGCCGTGCAAGAGGCGATGCGTGTCGCAGGCGTCATGGCGAGTAAATCCCCCGTCGCGATACAGGCGATCAAGGAATTCCTCGACTGGAGTCGAGACCACGATGTTGCTACAGGTAAGCTCTCGATCTGTCCATTTATGAGGGATCGTTAGCCCTGACTTTTACTTTGTTATCAGGTCTCAAGTACACTGCAGTCTACAACGCCGCGGCCGTCAACACCAAAGACGTCCCTACAGCGATGGCGGCACTACGAGCGCGAAAAGTACCTAGGTTCGAAAAACTGTAGTCCTCGGATCGTGATCCAAGTTTTGGTGTCCTTGAAGTCGCCCACTGGCAGTGAATGACACATCGACCTCTAACCCTAACCCGACGTATCTACTCTGCTACTTAAAGCATAGGACCCTTGAACTGGGATGGCAGAAGAACCCAAAATACCACCCAGGTAGCTCGCTGGCCAATGGGGTGTCGAGCCCTAACCCTAACTGACCACATTTGCTGTGCGATCAAAAAGATGGAGGAACGTTGGATTAGGACAGCTCAAATCCCCGAAAAGGGGTGCTACCCACCGACGGAACTCCATCGGCCAATCACATATCGACTTCTAACCCTAACCGATAATTTTGCTGGGTCACGCAATGGGACTGGGAATGCTGGATTGGGAGGATGATTCTTCCCACTTGGGAGCGATGTTCGACGCACGCTTCTCTGGTGCCATGAGAAGACAAGAGCCAGAAGCGAAGGCAAAGGAAATCATCGTAAATCACCTAGGTACCTACTACATAGCATCGCGAGATTTACGTTTATAAACTACCAAGAGTGTATTTCTCAGGACATTTAAACAAATGGGGAACAAAATACTCGCCAAAATTGCGACACGAGGCTCACCATTTGAACCGCTATAATAACTCCGCACGAGCATAAATCTCAGATGTCGACACCAGACATCATCGTATCATAACTTCGTCTCCCTCGCTCGGTCTAGGGAGATCAGCCCGGAGTCCACCTGGACGGTATAAGTTACAGGGAAATCCTTCGCCCAGGCGTAGAGGGCAGCATTACTCCGGCCCTTGATGTGATCAAACACCGCATCACCATCGGGACCCGCTCCTCCTTCTCTGCCAGTATCACCACCACTCAAACCCGCCAAACCGTCAACTAGCAACCGTAAGCCATCAACCTGGCGGAACATGCGCGCCGAGAGCGTCCCCCAAACACTCCACACCAGCGCAGAGGTGATGAGGGCCGCGAAGAAGATGCATCCGATGCCCACGAACAAGATCAGCGGCACGTACGTCATGCGGTAGTGCAGGGTCTGGGCGGTGGTGACGACGGAATAAGCTGCTTCGGCGGGCGTGGCGCGCGTGGTGTTCTGCGTGGCGACTTCGTAGGCTAATCGTTCAGTCTCTGCGGACGCGTAGAGGAAATTGAGTGCCAGGGTTTCGAAGGATGTTGTGGTGATGTTCGGATTGGACGCTGCGGCGCTGCAGTTGACGGTTGTTGTTGTGTCCGATGCAGTTTGTTGGCCGGTCAGCGTGTAGTCGATGCAGGGGTCGGCGGAGCGGGCGAGCGCTGGGGCAAGACCCGGGAGTGTTACGTCGGGCGCTTGGTAGTTGAGACTTAGTTGGAGTTGTTGCATGCGGAGGTTCTTTTGGGGTGTTTTCTCGGGGGAGACAGAGAGGGAGGTTATGTTTTTGGTCCATTCGTTAGTCGTTGAGGATCGGACCAGGTCCAGGGTTGCCTCTTGACGGGAGATGGCGCATGAAATTGCCCAAACGGACATTATTTCTTTGGTTGAGTTGAAGCCCGAGGTGGACATATTGAATGCTTTCGGGGTGATTGTGCCGTAAGGTGAGTTGTAGCGCTGGTCGCTGAGGTTGAAGCTCGTGGCGAAGGAGAGGACGACGTTCGACCCATCGAAGGGGAACAGCATGAACGCATATTCCTCGTTGAAGGCGTTCTGCATCGTTGATATGGAGCCAGGGTAGTTGCCCATGACCAGGTCCTTTGTTCCTCTCGTCATGGTGAATTGTACCGATTTGGATCCCATCTGTAGCACCGTGAATGTATCTGGTACAAATGGTTCACAAGCGATGGTCCAGCGAGAACCCGGGAGTTTGTGAAGAGCAGAAACGTTTTGTGGCATCTCCAATGAGGCGGTAGTTACATTGTCCATGATGTAAGCCTGATCCTCGGTTAGTAGGGAGCGGGCATCAAAGATGCTCAACCCGGTCATGAGACCATTGAATTGATTGGCGAAAGATGACCTTTGTTGCGTGTTGAATCCCCAGGTCCCAACGAATGATTGGGACACTAAACTGTTTGGTACAGCCAACTGTGAGTCACTAAGCAGTCGAAGATTGGCGGAACCTCCCAGCGTGTCTTCAGTGTATGCCTCGTAGGCAATGACATTTCCTAGGGCTGATTTAGCGATGGCTGACACAATGACGAGCAAGCCCAGGGAAAGGAGTCTCTTGGTTCGAGGGGCCAACAAGGTTGAGAGTTTGAGAACATCATATGAACCTCCGGTAGTACTGCTGACCTCCACGAGGCACGAGAGCGGGACTGCGTCATTCCCCGTTTGTTTCTCATTGATGACTGCGACACGAGCACAAGAAAACCAGATGAAGTTGAATGCGCCTAATATCAGCGGTGCGAAAAGAGCACTGCAGACGAGATCGATTGCTTTTGCTTGGGGTTGAGTGAGGCGACCACCGATCTTGTCACTATGAATGGCGGACCAGTCAATGCTTTTCCAACGACCATTGCTCACACCGAGCCATATTGCCAAAGCAATTATTGGGATGAAACCAGAGAGCGCCGTCGCTGAGTAATAGAAGGTTGCATCTTTGGACAGTACTCTCCAGTGTCCTGGGTTATTGTAAAAGACACCATCGTCGAAAGTGTTTGTGGAAGACTGATGTTTTGGTTTCTCGTCTTTGATGTTAGAGGAAGTACTCATTAACGTGGAGATATGTCTCAAAGGAAGAATATCTTCGTGGGATGCTGTCATGGGACCCTCTTGGATTCGCGAGCGACGGGAAGGATTCTTTGTGGGGAATCCATTTGACACAGGCATATCGTAGCCTTGTATGGGGTCCTGCCGGTGCAGTATTGAGTGCTGAATACTATTTTGTTAACACCTTGAGGAATCCTTCTTAGGACTGAGGGAGTTGTAGCTGATCGCAGGCTGCATCATTTGGCAGTTAAGTATGCTTACAAAAGATTTCGTACAAGGCCGCGTTCGACTTCTGGAGGTCATACCACAGTATATGAAGCAGTGAGTTGAGGCTCCGCCCCTTTAGGCGAGCCATCAAGACGATCTCACCAATCAGGCCGTCTGAAACTGATCACCGACACAGCTCAGGAGACTTTTGCATGGTTTAAGCCTCATAGTCGGTTCCAGAAGTCAGCCGGATTAGCCTCCAACGGTACAAACTTGTGGGGGGTTTTCTAGGTCCCGATGTTTTATTTTAGATCTTGGTGACTTGCATTGCTGACTTACCGGGTACCAATGGTGTTTTGGCAGCAACCTCCAGAGTAGTGATATTTTACGGGGCTGTTCATACCTTCTGATTGAATGAGTCAGAATCGTCAACTTAATGTTAAGAAAGAGTGGTATTAGCGATATATCCGCAAGATTATGATTACCTGGAGTGATTTAGTGAGATGATACCTTGAATGTAGGAGCGTTTCCATGATGTCCGTCCCTAGGGCAATGTCGAGGGTTCAAGGGTACCTACCCAAGTCAGGCGAGAAACATTGGGCACCAGAGACCTAGGTTAGGTAGGTAGCTTGGTATTGTGTAATTCAAAATTCGGCATCAGCAACTCTGTCACCAAAAGCCATTGTATTTTATGTTCAGTCAGGATTCATGAGGTAGTCAAAACTCGAGTCTGGTGGCTCATATGCATATGTAGGCTCTCGTTGCCTTTCCCTCCGCTCTCCCAATCCAAAACATGTACCATCACCATCACCTGGACTGAATTTTTATGTTTGGGATTTTCAAAGGGTCCCACAAATATATATGCTTGAATGGTCGATCGCCCAGGGTTGGTCTCCACCATCGTTGCTCCCTGTCGTGTCCATGTGCAAGTTGAACGCAAATAGAATGCATTTCACCCCATAAGGTTTCCCATGTGGAAAGTAGACGCCAGGGCTTAAAAGTGCGTAAGCAAAACTATACACAAGTGGGTATCAATCGAAGCAGAAAAACGGTAAAAGCACAATAGCCAACGCAAATCCAATCATGGGCCTCGAAAATGCACAAGTGATGCCACCCTTTAAACACTGATTCTGCAATCATTGTCCATGAGCCGGATACAAAGTCGGGTCGTTCTTGATATGGTGTGAGGGTCGTGCTTGTGGTATTATTGGTATTATCGAGTCTTTTGGAGGGGTTCTCTCTGGCCCATGGCCGTCATTTCCAACGCCTGGGCTAACTGCATGTCATCGTAACTCACTCAGCATGATTGAAGAAAGCAGGTACTTTCACATCTGAGGCGGTCCTCCTGAGCCGCTTTCCGTCGAAGTATCACCTTCAACGGTCTTTCTCCATGCTTCGGGTAGGCACACGCAAACCAAGGGGAATGCCTTGATTTCTCCCAGAGGTGTTCCTGAGTCTTCTCGAGTTGCCGTCCCGTTCGACACTCCGCTGTCGCGTTGAAGCTTGTGTTTGCCATCATAGTCTTCGGCACGATCATCGATTCGAACACCTGTGGCCCACCCATCATCCCAAATGCCCACCACTTTGAGCATGTCTCCCCTTTCCAGTTCAAACTCGTCTCCGGCGCGAGGCTGATATGCCCACAGAGCTGAGACTTTATCTCCAGGGTGGATGTCGTCATTTGAGTAGTAGTCTTTGAAAAAGGGTAATTGTTCTGACTGGCCACTTGCAACTCCCTCTGGTGAAGAGAAATCACCTCCACTGCCAGGTGAGCTGCCTTGTTGTGAGTCGCTTCCGGGAGAATCTCCGAGCTTGGCGGCCCCCATACCCAAGGCCTTTTGACCCGATCCTGGGCTGCCACCATATGGGTCGGTGTGCGAAGTGTAGTTACGGGGCCCAACATGAGGTGCTCCCGAGGGTTGTTCATCTTGTAGAGCTGACATGCGAGCAACTCGACCACCAGGAAGTACCTCATAGCCTGGTTGGGTCATTGGTTGATTGTAAGCTGAGGATGTTGGTCCTTTCCTTTGTGGAGATGGCTGATTGAGTAAACTACCGGCCTTACTATCGTTCTTCCTGCGGCGTAGGCACATGAAGGCGAGGACAATCAAAGCCAGAAGTAGCAAGAATCCCAGCACTGATCCAACCACGATTCCAGCGATTTGACCACCACTTAGACCATTGCCACCTCCTGTGGATGCTGCGGCATTCGTTGAAGCGCTTCCGGTGGATGAGGAGGTGGCACTGGCGGTTGAAGAAAGAAGGTTTGGAAGCGTAGAGAAGACCGGGAGGGTGACATCCTCACAACGACCAGTCGCGTTGGAGGTCAAACAGCAGGAGTCGGTGGCGTTTTCCGTACTGGCTCGGCAGAAATTGCAGAGGCCCATGAGATTTCCAGCAAAACCACAATCTCGAGGCTCGTTTAATGCTCCAGCGATACATGTTCCACTGATAGAGTTGGCCGGTAGAGCACAGTTGGTGAAGTCAGCGCGCAATTGGTCGGCATAGCTGTCCGCTCGTCCGGAACACAAGGCATTGTTGGATACAATCTGCTCTTCACTGATTGCCATGTCTGCACAAGCGTCGGCACACAGCGGTGTCAGTTGTGCTGGGGTGGATTGACAAGAGTCCCGGGAATTCTGTATGATTGCATTGCAGAGAAAGCTCGTCGTATAACGGGCATAGTAGCTGGAGGTGTTGCCGAGGTTGACATTATCACAGCCAAAGAGGTTTGTGAACTTTTCCGAGACATACTGTTGAGAGACATAACGATTTAATTCGGTGTCGAATGATTCTGTAGATGTGACATAGGCGAGGAATGGACTATTCAAGTCAGTGGTTGATGCCCAAGGTTGGTGCGATGCCGACTTACAATAGTCCAATTAAAGTAGTATTTGTAGCAGATATAGATGAAGCATTGAAAGCCTTGCAAGCTGTCGAGGTGGCCAGGGAAATGCAGTCCTGCGCAAGAACGGCCGGGGAGACCAGGGCCAATGCGCCCAATAGCCTGAAATTTACCATACTCGAAAGAAATCTTCTCTCGTTGGTCAAGTGGTGTTCCCCAAACCAGGTGTCCAAGAAGTACTTGTTTCTCCCAAGATCATTCTGAGCACATCGTCGTCGCAACCCCTATGCCCGGCCAAGCAGCGAGGCTATCGACAGGAGAAGGAGGCGGGTTGACTGAGCTTTGACAGGAACCGGATAGCTGGGTCAGGGAGTTGGTCGAAGCAACAGTCGGGAGAAGGTCCGAGCTGAAGGTGTGAAAGATGTTAAATAAAGACCAACGACGCCGGAAGAGAACCAAAAGAGAAACGAGTGACTATAGGTCAGAGAATAGCTCCAAGAGCTCCGGGTAATGACGCGCTGCGAACGAATGGCAAATCGACAACAACTCGAGTTGAAGGTGAAGTGGAAAGCAGAAAGAGGAAGAGAAGAGGTGCGGGAGAGCAAGCGGTGATTGGGAGGATGGCAAGAGAAAGAGGGTGTTTGTGGTGGCAGGTGCAGGACGCAGGACGCAGTATGCAGGAGGGTGGATTCTGGACCGGACGGACAAAAATGATCATGACACTCACACTGCAGTGGCACTGGCAGACAGTTCCTCATACCAAGTACGAGGTAGACGAGGCCTGGAAAAGACGGACTTTGTCCAGCACAGACACCATTCGCAAGTCGATGGCGGTGGTGGGCCTACGGAAGACAAACGCCTCTGTTGATCTGCTCTGGCAACCACGACTGGAAGGGATTAACGGCTCGTCTAGTGACCCCGTCTAGCTATTCCAGGTAAAGCCTCCAAGTAGCGGACAGCCTAATACACCTTAAGTCCCTTTAACTAATGCCCCCTAAGCCCGTTCCTCTCCTTTCCAATCTCGCGGACTTGAACTGGCCCATCCCCATGCTTTTCGCCTCAAGCCCCGGTCGGCTGTTTTTGTATTTGAAACAAGCCCTCGCTGTGTATATCTTTTCTCTTGAAAAAACTGAGTTCGGAAAATATACAGTTGTTATTTTTGAGACCAGCGTCCTCAGGCTGAGAATTGTGGCGTGTTCGGTGTTTATTACTGTACTCTGACCTAGCTATGTTGAGAACTTACCTGGCCTCGTCACCTCTGGTTTCTTAGGCGAATCGACTTCATCTCCGACGCAAATGCAACACTAGATTTCAACGATGCAGACAACCGAAACCTGCGGCAGTTGGTTTGAGAATAGTCACCAATTCAAGATTCAATGGCGATTGTGATGCAGTGGAGTGTTTGACCAAAAAGGAGATTGCATGGCGTTTGCAGCCACCCGCGCCAACCGCTGGCCTGTGAGATAGTAAAAGGGTCAACTTCTCTTTCGCTTATTCTCTTTGCGTGGCCTGTGCCCATGCGAATGCCTATTTCCTGGCATTCCCTCCAATCATCAAATCTCCTATCCCTCCTTTCTTTTCCACTTGCCTGTCGCCATGTTGCCGCAATCAGTGTTGCGAACTCACAAATAGCGTCATCCCGAGAAGTTTGTGTTTCTTTTCCCACACCGAGTGCAAACATTATTCTCTTACGATGTCGATATCGATGTCGCTAAGATCTGTCCCACACAGTAACTCGGGGTGGTCATCATCGTTGCAACACAATTGGGCCTACACCAACCACCCTAATGCAGTCTTTCCTGTACGTTGATGTCAGAATGCAGGCACCGTCACTTTCAATGCAGGTACTCGTGTCTGCTGCACTTCTACCACCTCGTATTTCAGGTAGGTTCTGCCTTTTCATGCATCACGGTAGACAAATTCGGGAAACCCCTCTTGGACAACCACCCGAAAGTCGAAGCGGGGAAGAGAATTGACTTCCCTTCGAACTGAGAAAACACTGCACAAACGTGGCGTGCTCATCCGAGACCGAGTTCGAATCAATGCATGAGCCTGCTTCCTGCATTCCCCGGTATGAACTAGCTTTGAGGTAACACCTTCTTCGATAGAGAGGATTTGACTAGCGAAGAGTTACCACATCATTATTGATGACTCGTCGAGAGAGACGGCCACTTCGAAACTTGGGATGGCATCATTGAATTAATGAATGCGTAATGCTATCTTACCTACCTAGGCTGGAAGATTCCAATCGTCAATTACCATATGTCCGTCTCCAATCAACGGCAGCTGGATTAGTCCTGTCTCAACGCTCAATTGATGCCTACCTCCAAATAACGACTTGAATTTGACATCATACATGACTACCAAGCCAGCAAGAGATGGTTCATACGAAAGACCTCGCCTTCCTTTCCCGGAGTTTTCTCCGTCCAAATATCTGACCCGGCCATCATCTGTGCTGCTGTCAAGCTCGACTTCCCATGGACCTTTACTATAGTTCAATGCGTGGTGGTCCTCTGAGCGGCAAAGTCCAGAGAACACCAGAGCAGATCACTTCGACTCTTGAGAAATTTGCTTCATCTCCATTACCTAGGTAGGTATTCCAAAACAAAACCCTCTGAGATGCGCAACCAGGTCTAAGGTAAAACCGTTATTGTGCTCGTAATCTGCTAAGTGACCATCATGTTGCTTGTTCGTCAGACAGTGCACCCCAGCGTCAACATTGAGCTTGACGGCTGAAGCACGGAAGAAGATGATTATTGGACCATGTTTCCTCTTTCTTCTATTGGCGGTTGACATGCACGTTTGAAAACAAGACTTGAGCCAAGGCTGCCTTCAAAATGAGCTGAAACCCCAGCCTTGTAACCGATCATCAAGACATGAGACACAAACTCATCGAAATCCTTATTACCATGCTGCTTATGGTTGCAGAATTCATTGGACCAATTCCATCCACCCTTAAAGTTGTTGCTCCGTGAAAACTGCTCCACGTTTACGCACTCACTCTCTTACTGTCTTGCTCTCGGAACGTCGGTAATCCCATGCTTGGACCATCATGACAACACAGCAATATAGATACACCGAATTGGCGACAGAACCACCAGAAATACGCCTACTGAGAGCAGTGTTGGATACCAGCACCGATCAGATATGGGAATCCCTTGATCAGGTCAAATTCGAAATGCAAGTCCATAGCTTGGACAAACTGCCACCATACTTTGCCTTGTCCTACACATGGGGAAACCCAACTCTCCTCACTGAACTCGACTGCGACGGTCAGAAGATTCGTGTGAATGAAAACCTGGCACGTGCCCTCCATACCGTAATCTGCACCATTCACGCCCGTAAGGGTGTTATCTGGGAGAAGCTTTACACCTTGGGGGAAGAGATCTACATCTGGGCAGATGGACTTTGCATCGATCAAAGTAACTTCATGGAGAAAAACACACAAATACCTCTGATGAGTGATATTTATCGCAAGGCAAGGGAAGTCGTTGGCTACATTGGTGCGCCCCAGCACACCGACCCAGTTGAAGCATTTCAAGCCATGTTCTTCGGTAATAATGCAGCACTCTATTCTTCCAAAGCGCATGATGCAGCAGATGCTGATTGGAAAGAACTTTGGTCTCAGCCATGGTTTGGTCGCTGCTGGGTTATCCAAGAGGTCATATTGGGTACAGTAATGTGTGTTTATGGAAACGGGACAATAAATTCTTCTTGGCCATTGTCCCTCTATCAGAAAGATGAATTGTGGTTCCATGTCATGGACCTTTTCCCCAGAGAAGGCGATTGGTCCATCGGTTTCAACATGCGTCAAACCTATACATGGAACCAAGCCGGGCTGCTCTGGCGTATGGATGGCAAATGGTTAGGTATGGTCCGTCATATGTTAGGTTCTCAGGCTTATGAGAGCGCGGAAAAGGCTGGTGCAGAGATGGACTTTCTCCATGCTCTCTGCTATTCCAGGTCAGCCCAGGCCACGGACTCTAGAGATAAAGTCTACGCAATCATGGGTCTCCTCAACGAATCTGACCGCCAATCAGTAAAGGTTGAGTACTCCCCAGTATACACAACTGAACAGCTATATCTTGACACTGCTCTCCATTTCATCAAGTCAGGACAAGGTGCTCGACTACTAGAGCATGCAGGAACATCACGCTCAACTGAAGGTTTGCCAACCTGGGTACCAGATTGGAAGTTTGAACCTCGCTATCCTCTGTCAAGCTTCTACTACGCAGCAGCACGATCAAGCCAGCCCAACATTAGACTTCATTCCGAGGACCCTACAAAACTGGTCGTACGGGGCGTCATCGTCGATGGCATATCAATCACCGGGTGGCGAAGCAATTACCTCACAGGGAAGTTAATCCAGGAGCTTGAGATACAAGACCCACGGACACACTTGGTACTCATGGAAGCCAATGCGATTAATATCTGTGCAGGTATTCAAGAATTGACCGAGAACAAATCAAAATACTATACCGGCGAGGAGTACAGGGCGGTGGTTTGGCGGACAATGACTGCTGACATTGGGAACGACACACCCCGCGCGGGATGGGATGATGAACAATGTTACGCAGCATGGTCGGAGTTGGTCACCGTATTGAGAGCTCGAATGTTCACCGAATTCTATGCTGCGGGTGAAGTCGACGATGATGAAGATGACTGGGAAGATGTAGAAGACGACGACGACGACGACGACGACGACGACGATCTGAATCTTGAAGGCACAACATTGGGTCCACAGAATGAAGAAATCGCTGCAGATAACACTGAAAATGACGCAAGAGATATCACTCGTTTCGCAAATGCAATTGAGGATATGTCCATCGTGCCACAGCCTGAGGAAACATGCACGATCACCGAGGAGGCTCACTCTCCTGATGAACAGGACGAAGTTCCGAAAGAAGAAGCATCACGCGACACCCTGGGAAACATGGACGTCACAACAACGCAAGCAACCGGACCAGAAAAGCCAGAAGAGACTACCACAGGCTTCCCACCATCCAATACCAGACATTTGAAACCCCAAAGCTCCAACGCAGCAGAGGATTTCGAACTCGACAGCCTCCCCACTCACCTCCCAACGCTACCACAACCTTCAACGCAACACGAACGCGAACTCGAACACAAAGGCCGGCCATTCGAGATCAAAGCCCGGCGCCTCCTGTACGGCCGCATGCTCGTCGGGACCGACGGCGGACTCCTCGGCGCGGTGCCCAACGACGCACAAGGCCGCGACCTCATCGTGTGCATCGCCGGCGCGAACGTGCCGTTTGTGTTGAGGCCGATCGCTGCTGCTGCTGTTGCTGTTGAGGAGGGGAAAGAAGCCCGTGCCGGCACCGGCACCGAAGAAGGGGGCCGGGAGTATCTCCTCGTCGGCGCTTGTTATGTACATGGCTTGATGGACGGCTTGATTCCGAGTCGTATGCACACGATGGATTTTGTCTTGCGGTGAAACAAAGGCCTAGGGAAGTGATCGACATGACACGACAGGAGATGCTATAATGAATTGACGATGCGATGAACGTAACCGAATTGATGTGTTCTCCGGGACACAAAACTTTTGGACAACCGCGGCCTCGGTCTTCATGATAAGGATTTCTGGTTGGGGTTATTGAATTTGTCGAGATATATCAAACAACACAGGGAAGTCACACGATCGATGAGGAGTGCTAGATGTGATCAATGCTATGATCTGAGCTACAGATATTCTGATTCGTAAGAGAGAGAAAACTGGGGATATACTCATCATACGCTGTAGTCTAGAGCTTACTTTTACTTTCGATAATCGCTGGTTAATCTTTCTAAAACAGAAATGCAAAAATGCTGTTGTCTTTCTCTCGTCGTGAAAATACATGATGGCTTGCCTTATGCTGTGTGCTAACTAGAGCCAGTGGGGCGAAATATTGTGTACATATATATATTCATCACCAGTTGTGATCGCGGGCCGGGTCCGGCGGGAGGGTGGTGTTGGAGCCGGAGCGGCCATTGGCACTCCCGGGTTTCGAGTTGTCGACGAGCTCCATGACGGAGTCGCTGTCCTTCAAGGGCATATCGGTGATGGTGGTGGATATTGTCTTGGTGATGTTCTTGGACGGCGGGTTGTGACTGTTTGTGTTGCGGAACGTCCTGGCGTGGGAATTGCTGTACGGGTGGAGATAGGAACTCTTGTTGTCCGCACTGCTTCCGAACAGGCTCGGTGCGACTTTGCGAAGGAGCAGCTGCATCGCAGGCATGCATGCGCAGATGATGCCGACGTCGACTTCGAGTGTCGACATGTACTTCGAGTCGACATAGTCCCCTTGATGATGGAACTGTGAGAAGAAGTCTTGATGGAAAAATTTTGGAGAACAAGAAACTTACAAGTAAAATTGGTCGACTTTCGATACGTGACGAGGCTGTGGAAGCGGACCGCGCTGACAATTGTCACGCTGAAATTGTGTTAGTTCGACTTTCTCTGGGGATTGTTTGATACATTCTGGCTTACAATAGTCCTACACTGAACATGGCAACGACTTGTATTTTCTTCTTTCGAGACAGTGTAAGCTTCAGGAGATGTGGAATCGGTACCAGAATGACAGCGAGGTCAAGAACAACGTTGATTGAACTCCCAATCCAGGTCATAAGGAAGGTATTGATACAATGCCCTCCAGTCTGTCCAGGTAGTGAGGTCCAGGCGAAGGATACTGGTGTGCATTGCCAAATGATCGCGGGGATAAATGAGAGGATGCAGGCTACTATTAGGCCCATCAGAACGTAGGTCGAGTATATGAAGGTTCGATCCGGGAAAATTCGTAGGTAGAATGCGAGGATCGAAAGTTTAGTGACCATGATACTAAAGAAGTAACATATCACTCCGATATAGAAAAACTAAATCCGTTAGCTAGGTGTACCACGTGAATGTTGCGAGCATCTTAACCGACCTTCCTAATGGTTGTGATATTGTTGGGTGGTATCGAGTAGACATCTCTACCGAAACCGAAATGTATCACTACCATGTTGTCAGAGTATACTGGATGAAAAATCATGTCTACTTACGGACAAGATCACTCGAGGACATCACAATCATAGAGATCTGGTCATGCTAGTCAGACATGCTGCGAAATAGGGTATATTGACTTACCAAGACTATGAGGATGAGTCCATCGTCCCAGCCAAATGGGGCCTTGAACGGCGGTATTCGTGTGACCATTCTAAGTATGACCACCAGCAGTGTGATGATGCCAAAGGTAGCAGTAACAACTAGTACTTTCGAGCTACTGTTTCGTTCTCGGTCGTTACAGTACTTCAGTACGACATCTATGGCAGCTGCCAAACGTATTAGGGACTTCTGAAGGGGTTGCCATGGGTGTCAAGTGTGCTCCGCTCACATTGAACTTCGCCTGTGGTGCAAATCCCCGTAGAGCATCCGGACACGCCAGTTGCAAACGTTGCGATTTCAGTGCAAAGACATGCTTTGTCCGTCTCTAAGCATGTCGTCCGACCAATATACTGGTTAGTGCAGTTCAACTGTTTACCTCGAGTCAGTGACTATTTCTGTGTGAGGCCCTTGATTTTTCCAACATACAGTACATGATGGTAATTGCTCAAATAGTTCTTGTGTGCGCCCCGGCCAAACCAGAGCCGCCAGCACCAGAAACATTGAGAGCGGATTCATATTGGCTATGTGCGAAGCCCACTCTGAATGAGTCTCGCAGTATATCATGGACGAGTAGAGGTTTTGTAGTATAAAAATGCGTAAGTAGAGAGAAGGGGGAACGCAACGTTCATACACATAAAATCACGGAACGAATCAACATGGGTTGCACCTCAGGCAGAGTGTCCAAGCCGGGGGGGTTTGTACGGATACGACTGGTAAAGTCAAAACTCCGCGGTATGCAACGGCTTGGTCAATAATGCACGAGGGACTGGACAACTTGACGTTGTACCTCGTATGACAGTCTGGTCTGAAGTTGGAAGGATGAAGAAGCCGCGAGACGGGTCCAGCACATCTGGAAGCGACGGCTCAGGCTGTGTTTCCTCCCAAAATCAGGGGTGTCATGCTCAATTCTGCATGGAAGGAATTCTGGAATCTGCGGTTGACTAACTACTCTGAGAGTCTCGTCCTTCAACGGCTTTGCTTTAACTTTCACTAGGCGACTGAATATATCATGTTGTTTGGTACTATGCAGAGAACAAAGTTGTCGGCTGGCCGGACCACTAACTAGTCGTTTTCGCTTCCTCGGTAGGCGTCGCCAATCTAAGAAGTATGCTCTTAGCCTCTTGCGGAGGAGGAGCGTCGGAAGATGCCGGTTGCTCGAGCGTGTTCATGGTGTCACTGACACATCTTCAAACCTTCTCGGTGCCCTGATGGGGTGACTTTCTCTTACTTCGTATCAGTCCTTCGTGATGATGCTTCCATTAGTAGGTCGAAAGGGCCATCACAAAGATACGATAGCTCTATCATTAGACTGAGAAAATTCCGCCTACGATGCGCTGAATATGGCTTACAGTGCAGTCTCAGTAGAGAATAGCACACTTAATGTGAATCATCTTGTCATTTTCATAGCTGATCAAATATTTGGCTCGACAAGGAAACGAGCCCCTGTAAGGGAATTCCAACTCTCGGCTGAGGGGCCGATGGGCCGTGGGGACCCGGCGGGGATCGTGGGGAACCGACGCTTGGTACCACTCCTAATCGGACATCTCAGGATTGTCCTTTGGACAACATCAGCCCCGTCCTCCTAGAGTCTAGCTAGAGATAGAAGATTGGATTCGCCTGTGTCAATATATGGACGATATAGCTCAGAGACAGGAAAGGTGCCATCGGGACTCTGGGGTACGCAGTGACATCCTCAATCGACAGGCCTCAGTATTTGCTTCTCGAAAAATTGTCAGAATCGTTGAATCACTCATACGGCCTGATGAAGCTTGGTTCCTTGGGTTCGGAGCCGCTTTGCTTCTTAATTCGGCTTCTTACAACTTGTCAGGAGGCCACCAATCCCAGGATTATGCGGAAAGGCTTTATAGTTACGGGTGATCTGTTTCCTTAAGAGGTCAGGCTGCCCTGTCACTCTATGCTCGTTTCCCCCGACATTGGGGTTCCGCGGAAGCGACGGCCACTTCATTTGCAAAATGAGACTGGTAATGGTTTGTGGCTAACTCAACGAGAAATACAATGATTGTATTCGATGGGTTTGATCGAAGGGCTTCCCCTTTTCAGATGATAACTACCGCCCTGTCCTTTCTAGGATAGTAAAACCGGATTCGAGCACCCGCAGTGAACTTCGTATCGAATTCTGCTCCTCCTCGAGAGGTAGTGCTAATCAGGAGTAAATTACAGGTTGGAAGGGTATTAGCTTGCCATTATCGCGGACGAGCATGCCTTTATGTTTTGCCTTGTTTTGCAGACTAGCCGCTATGCTAAAGTGCTCTGTGCACGAGTTCTTCATTCGCGCTATGGCTTCGGTTGCAAAGTTGTCCGCTCTAGTTCAGGTTCACACTCGGTCATCTTCAGCTTGGTATCTTCAATGAGACGATGGACCACAGCATGGTCATGCCTTCCGATCACCAGCAATTTCAGGTTTGTTGATATATGCCTATTGAAGGGGTAAACCTAGTAGCAATGTAGCAAAGGGTTATTCGCGCAATGCTTTCTCACGCTCATGTTAATCAGTGGTATAGCCTCCTTGGCTGTCCTTAGAGCAGCACAATGGTACTGGATTGGCTCTGTATGCACCAAGGAATGATTGACTGTTCTGAGCAGTGTGTAGAGAGGAGAGAGGGAAGAGTCGAGCATGACCTCTGCGAAGGTATAAATACCTTTTCGAGTTGATTATGCTCTTAGGTCGTCGGAGTCATCGCGGCACAGGTTTTACAGCCAAACCCAGTTGAGAACTTGTCGGCGCTGACTGCCTCATGCGTGCGTCATAGCGAGATACAGTGAGGTCTTTACGTCGACCTACCTTTCTTTGTCACTGCTGCGGAACCATCTGTCGGCATCTTAGGGGCTGTGAAGTTTGGCTGGCCTAGTCGTCAGGTGTTGAGGAGCTTGTCTCGGGACATCAGGCGACCTTTAACCGGAGATGGCATGAAAAGCCATCTTGAACTTGGATTTCGACCTCTGACTTAGCTAACTAGGTACCTAACCTGTAAGATACTAAGTAACTTGAACACAGGGGCTACTCAGTCGACTTCTGTGATAAGGCGTCTTGTATCAGACTTTTCCAAGTTTGTTTGCAAAATAACTACATGCATCTGCCACGTGTACCAGCTATTTACATCATCAAAAGAGAATGTCATCCACCAACCTCGGAAGTTTGACTGGGATGGGTTTGATTCACAAAAACATCCCCTCAGTGTAACAAGTCGTGGCAAGCTGCCTTAGACCGAATGCTAATCACGATCTACATTTTCATTTCTCGAGTCCTCCTGATAGCCGTTGGATCAAATGCGCTATGTTCTCTCTTGCTTTAGAACTCGGCTAATGCGATGATGGCAACCGGATACTTTTCACCCATCCCCGTCGCTATTAGGACTGGCTCTGAGCTTTCGAGTCGGGCCTTTGCCCTTACAGTCCCCAGAGATACATCATAATTTCTCGTCAAAATGCAGATTCCATTCAAGCATTGTTGAAAAAACCTCTCCGCTCACAGATGTTGCGGCGTTCAGACTCCAGACCTCTATCCATGACGAGACCTTCCAGAATTCAACTTGTCTCCATGATGCAGTTATGCGACATACATTATGTCTCCATCTCGTATATACAACAAGGCACGCCCTGCTGATACAGTCCTTGTATACTTTCAGCGTTGTCTGGAGTGCATACCCGCTCAAGATGGAGCAATGTTCATGACGGAACTCCAGCCCTGGGCTGCTCAAGGAGGCCTGAATGGTGGGTGAATAGCCTATGTGCATCACTTGTGTCATTTTTGTCATCCCCTGAATATACTTGCTTGGATATATTATATCATTATCGAGCATTCTCAGAGAGTGTGGTCCTCTTACCTTCAGCCCTCTGGTATACTCCGTACCCGTCATCCGCTCACGATCCGTACCCGGCCCCCCAGGCTACCAATCGCGATCAAACATTGTTGATGAGCCTGGCGAAGGTATCAACAATCAGTTTGAGACGTTAAGACAACAATATACAAGTACGAAAGCCCATTTGTTTGCGGAAACCATTGTGATCTTACTTTCCGTCAAGAAAATTACAACCATGGCAGGCCAATGCTCCGATTGCTCAGTGCAAATCTTCGGACTCGGGGGACGAGGATTTCACCTTGTTGTACCTTCTGTGCTGGGCCCTAGCCTTGCGGTGTTATTGGTTATGAATCGTCTTTATTGGCGTTTTCGTATGTTTGGACGTTTCGGTCTTGATGATGTCGCAACGATGTTGGCTACGGTAAGATGCCTGTGTCTTTGTTCAATAATGCTGCAGTTCTGACCACTGGACAGGCTTTTCTTCTTGCTCAATGCGCTACTTCCATTGCGGCGGTCGATTTCGGGTATGGCAGACCGCTTGAAACTCTAGAACGTCACCAAGCAGCTCGAGCATTGAAGGTAGGAATGTGTCCATTACTGTTCCCTATATGCACAAGTCTCATGGTACCTCTAGTGTTTCTTCCTCGTCCAAATATTTTACAAGTTGACTATCAACTGTACAAAGCTATCCATACTCTTCCTGTACCTTCGAATATTCATCGATCGTCTGTGGTTCGTACGTGGGTGCTGGTGCTTGATTGTCTTGGTCCTTTGCGCTTGCATCGGCTTCACGGCATCAACACTGGTGCAGTGCAGTCCGATATCAAGTGCCTGGCAACCCTGGAGCACAGAAAGAAGTTGTGTGAACATCTTTGGATTGTGGTACAGTAACGCCATCTACAATATCTTGACGGATCTGATCATCGTCTTGATGGTACCACCAGTGATCTTCACCTTGAAGCTGCCAATGCGACAGAAGCTAGCCCTGACTGGAATCTTTGGATTGGGTACCATCGTGTGCGCAGCATCAATCTCACGACTTACAACACTTTACTCTTCGGCGTATGGTACCGATGCCACGGCAGGCTCTCTGATATCGACAATATGGACAACGATTGAAGCTGGCCTGGGGATCATCTGTGCAAACCTACCAATGTTAAGAACACCAATCCAGCATTTCTTCCCACGCCTCTTTCCTTCCACATCTGGGACAAACCGACTATCAAGCAGGGGTGTATCTTTGCCATGCAGATCAAGTCACAGTACCACAAATGTCTGCCATTCTGAAGCACCTCAGACTACTGTCTATCCAGCGGAGTTGGAAGGTGGATCGAAGCCAGGAACCCACATGTATGAGACCTCCGCGACAGCTAACACCATCATTTATCCGCGAGATGAAGCGTTTTGGCGGCCATGCCTTGATACCCTACCTGAGAACAGGGACTTTGAATTACATACGGAGCCCAATTTTCAGACGATTGGATTGAGCTCACATCATGAGCAAGTTCCTGAAGAGGATTGGTACAAGTACCAGCATAAAGTATGGTAATACGATTGATTCAGTGAATCGGGTCGGTGGGTCGTCCGGACAAGAGAATGATTGTGAGGTATCAATCCACGGTAGGGTGTAAATGGTGACTTGTGCAGTTCAAGAGCTACTTGGTCGGAAAAAGTGTGTAATATTTGAAACTTCAGGTATCCTCGATTTCAGAGAGTCGCCTGTAGTTTGTCAATATTGAAGGTCTTCAAAATTCAAGGCCAGAAGGGTGCTTAGGTAATCCGGGATAGCCCGTAACTTCTGACACGTGACTTAAAGCTCCAGGGCTTGGCACTTGCAGGGTGCAGGAGTTTGAATGAACTTGAAGCTGTCGACCAGACATTGAATCTTCAACAGCTTCGAATCACTCCTTACGCCACGTACGAGCAATTTGAGTTCTCTGTATGTGATTTCAAACCTCAATCAGACATCTAAGTAGTCACTAATCGGGTTCATCAGCTCAAAATGTCGTTTGTCATTCGCAGAAGCGTGTCGACTTTGGTCCCTCCCAAGGTAAGGACAATCCCAATTGTATGGACTCCGCGGCAGCTAACACTCTTACTATAGGTTGCAAACCCAGCGGTAAGCTCATATTCACCTTTGGATTCCCAGACAATGTCGCGATCGCGCGAGCATCTCGATCGCCCAATTCGTTCTCAATAACCAGTCGCCCGAACGCCGACTAGGGGGGATTTATGGGCCGCAGCTCTCGACATGGATAGTTTCTGACCATGGAAATAGGGACTTGGAGCCGCCAAAGATGCCGTCCGAATGGCGAGAATAGTTAAATTCTACGAGAGACTACCAAAAGGACCAGCACCTGACCGAACAAGAGGCGGACCATTGGGATGGTATCAAGCAAAATACTTTGGCAAAAACCCATCTTCGGCTCGTAAGGCTTTACCAGCATGGTTGTGAATTGTCAAAAGACTAACACGGAGCAGCTATCTGGCACGCTATCTTCGGTATCATGACGCTGGGTTACAGCATGGAGTACTACTTCCATCTGAGTATGGATCGTCCCAAAACAATTGGAAGGGACTGTTGGCTAACGAGTGACATAGGACACCACAAGAACAATGCTCATTAGGCGAAATTGACTGTCAAGATGAGACGAGGCAAAACTGTATATAAGCATCAAGCATCAAACAGAAGTTGTGAGCTTGAATGAAGTTGTTCTAGACCAAATCAAGCGTTTCATCAGTTTGATCCCACTGCTATTTGCTCTTGTGCCCAGTGACGTTCTATGATATCCCTTTGTGGCCAGCCGTTTGTTATACAAGTGTCAGACCAGGACTGAGAAATGAACGTTCTCGGTGTGAGCACGTTTCGTCCAAGATGAATGACATCCAAATCGCAGTGCTCCGCATATGTATACGAGTTCGTACCGTAGCTGAACATTATTGAAAAAGAAGGGTTGATAAGTGGTCCATGCACCGGGCTATTTGTGGCAACACTTGAACGACCAGTGCTAGCGGTTGCGCTGAGCCTTATGACTCCTTTGTTAGTGTGAACCTGAGGCATGAACTTCATGTCCATTACTAGTATTGAGCGCCTGATTGAAGTTGTGACTTGTCACCACCAAACTGGCGTGAACCTCATTAGGCTCAAGTTTTAGGTGCTATGTTTAGGTAAGATCAGCCGTCAATCGCTACACCTCTAGGTACTCCCCCGCCCATAAGCTTCCGAGCCTCAGGCATAGACTTTCCATAACCGACGCCTAGGTGTCATAATTGTCGGCGCCAAGACCTCTCAGCCGACTCTGAAGTCGAACCTGAATCTGAACGACTTGACTTCCACTTGCGCAGCCTTCAAACCCTCCTATCTCTCTAATCATTCGCCGATCTATCCACGGTTCCTCTTCTTCCTCCCTAATTCCCTCTATTCCTTGCCGAGGCCTCGATAGAATCCATACGCCTCTGGATTTCGATCGCGACCCCTGTACCACCAACCCATAGCAAGCCTGCGACGCCCATCACGTTAACCGGACCACGCTGGACAGCCTGGCAGCGGCAACCGTGGCAGACTACACACCCTAACAGGTATACAAGAGTCCGAAGACTACTATGCAACTGACTCTGACATCGTTGCGCGCATTTTAGATCCGAGTTTGTTATGGCAGAGCAGAGAGCACAAGATGTGGTAAACCAAACTCTGTCGGTCGGCGACCTCTCGCCTTCCGACGCACCTGAGACCACATCAACATCTGAGATCAAACTACTGCGAGGTGGGGAAGATAATGCTGTTGTAGAGGTTGTGCCAAAAGAGAATGGAATCCACCACATGCCTTTCCGAATGGATGAACTCGACGATGCCTCCGGTCGATCAGACACCGATACCAGCCGTGCCGAGGGAGAGGGTAGTGTGACTGGCGAAAAGCCTACAGAACAGAAACCATTGAAGAAATTTGTCGCAAAGCCTGTCAGTTTTGCGAAATATTCCGTCCCCAAGGTGATCGCGGCCAGTTCAACGACCAAAGGCACAGACAAAGGTATGAACCCATGCCCATTGTTCGCATTGTGGTGACACAAATAACCCCCGACATTAGCTACACCTCCAAATTCCCTATCTTCATCAACTCCGCTCGCTGGGCGTCCTCGCTTAGTCGCGAAGACGACAAGCTTACTTCAATCAAAGGCTAAACCCTTCAAAACTGCCACACCTGATCCTATGCAGGTGTGGAACAAGAACCGAGGTATGACAATCCAGTCTTGATCATCGACCAACCATGGAGATCTGTCGCGTGGTGTCTTTGCATGCTAACCCTCTGCAACAGTAACACCCCAACCCTCAACGAAGCATCTGACGGATGAAGAGCTTAAGCAGCAATACGGCATCCATTTAACATCACGTATTCAAGAGGATGGAGATGGGAAGGAAGCGAAATGGGCCGATATCGACGACGATGAGGATGACTGGGCCCCGGAAACGATTGAGTGGAATGACGGCACCAAAAGCACCCTCACGCCTGCCGAAATTGCTCCTCCACCTACTCAAAAGATCGTCTCATCTGCCGAAGTGAATAACGAGGTCAAGCCCGTACAACCACCTCAACCTGTACCGCCACAATTTACCAGTTCCGTCGGTCCAAATGCTACTGTGTTGAAGTTGGGCGCCAATGCTGGAAGACAAGCGCAGAAAATTGCTACTCTTCAGTCAAGAAGCCCCTCCGAGAAACCGACCCTCATGACCTCGAAGAACCATGCGCCAACCCCGGCTAAGTCACCTTGGGCGACGTTGCCGCCAGTAGACAAAGTCTCGCCTATAGCTATCAATCCGCAACCATCAATGCCACCACCCGGTCGACTTCCCCCAGGTGGAAACTATTCCCAAAGTCCTTCTTCTGCCATTACAGCGCCATCTCCAGCGCAGGAAATATCCGCAGATGACTTCAACCGCTCATGGAGGGATTCTTCACCCGCACAGACGCGAGAGCTGTATATGCCAAACTCGGGCAAATACGAAGCAGTTCCCGAAAATCGAAGGCGCATGTCTCGGAATGATCAAAATTTCCGTGCCGCTGCTGTATTACAACGGCCCAGTCAAGGTGATATACACGCACCTGCCGAACCATCAGCAGCTTTCCAAACCAATCGAACAAGCACTGATTCGGCAAGGAGAAGGGCATCATCAACACTTTCTGGGGGCAGTGGACAGTTTGCTCGACGTATGTCGATCAAGTCTACTGAGCATGCCACCCCCGTCTTCGAAAATCATAAGACGGCGAATGAGGTTGACGTCCCACCGTTTTCGGGAGATGGGACCCTGTCGCAAACCCAGACCCCTGCCTATCAAGCCCGAGGAGCCAGTGACTATATTTCAGCAGATCCTCATCACGCACCAGAAAGTGACCTTGAAGAACAAAGAGCACAACAGAAATTGTTGATGAAAGAAAAGATCGAGTTGGCAAGAAAGAGGAAGCTTGAGGTTCAGCAGAAAGAGGAAGCTGAGAAGCAAGAACGAATCCGAGCTAAGCTCGCGTCCCTTGGTCCCAGCACCATGATCACTAGTAAAGCAGATGAGAACATTCACGACAGCGCGGTGAAGAAAGCCGAGCAGGCAGTGCCTGCGCCCGCACATGCTTTGAGCACCCAACAATCCCCCCCAAAGCCACCGCAACCACTTGCCTCAGGAGAACCACAACAATACGGCATGATGAAAGTACATCCTCTGGATTCAATCAAGAAGCATGGAACTTCATTGTCACGTCCTGTTGATTCTCATAAGACAATCCCTCCTGCCAAAATTGAGTCAAACTTATCCAAAGAGCAGCCACAAGTGGAATCCAATCAAGGCCCATCACCTATCATCAACGGGGTTCGAGCAGTGTCTGAAGGACGGCATTCAGGTAGTCAAGAAATCGTCGGCCCACCTGAGCCTAGTCCTAAGTTCCCCAAGCATAATACTGGGAGCGAAATGCGAAGCGGGTGGAATGACTTGCGTCACGACCATCGCGCTCCTCAAACAAGCAATCTCTGGGGCGTGCCAAATCTGAATAACAAAGCTCTCGGCAATGGCACCTTTGATCAAAGTCTAGCTGGCTACGCACCTCAAGATCTTTCTCGGACGTCCTCAACTGCGCAAGGTTGGATGAATGGCAGAACGCCCCACGCGGGTCGCTCACCTCAAGTGAATCACGCGCTCCCAGAGTCGCGATCATATTCATTTCAATCTGTCACTTCACCCGACCAAGGACCTCTTGCTGTTGACAGTGAGATCGACTCTTTGTTTCCTACCACGAAACCTGCGCCCATCGGTCCCCCTCAATCACAAACAACGCATCCAGTCATGGAAAATTACCAGAATGGATCTAGGCCTACGGGTCTCGCAGCGTGGGGAAATTTTCAGGCCGTTGCAAGTGAGCGTGAGCGAATTGAAAATGAAAAGACTCAACGTGAAAATACCGCTCGCCGTGAAGAAGAACTAAGAACAGGAATTCGTCAAGGACCTCAATATGGCTTCAATGAAACATGGAAACAAGTACAAGTTGGTGATCAAGCAGGTCAACGACAACTCACAAACATTTCTCAGGCCAACATCCCGCCTCCTCCCCCCAGTGTTTTTGGCTCTGTTGGCTCACTTACAAACGCCGATCCACTTCCTAGAATAGGAAGTGGTCAAGCTGGACGCGGTTCACGCTTTTTCCCTCAGCATCTTGGTAACCAACAGCCTCAAGACAGACGTGCTGTTACTTACAGTCACCCTGAGCAGCCGCGTACGCCATCGCCTCCCCCAGCAGAAGAATTTGCAAGTGCTCACCCCGCCTTTGACGGAGACTATGAACGACCGGTTGTACACTTCCCTCGAGAAAAGGCCGTGGTCAAGCTTCCTCCTGCGATGCCACCTACTCCATCAAGCCCAGCCCAAGTTCAAGCAGAAGTTGCACCTCAACCAGAATCACACACTCCGTTGACATGGGCAGCTAGAGTCTCAATGCCACCACCGTCAGTGCCTGTGACTACACCTGCCGCGACAGCTTCTTCATTGCGTTCAGTGTCAACCCCACTAGCACAGAACCCTTCTTGGCAAGAGCGCTTTAATGGATTGCTAGGGAGAAAGTCTTCACCTGCCAAAGAACCCGTCCGATTAGTCGGCCCTGCTTTAGCTGTTGCGTCCTCCACAAAGGAGCCTCTTGATGTCCAACATATATCCATCCCAGCCGCATCTGTGTCTCTGCCCAACGAAATTGAAGTGGCAACAGGCCTAGTTATTGACGAAGAATTGGTGATTACCAAAGATGTTGAAAGCGAAGATGACCTCTTTGAAGATCGTGAGCCAGGTTCATTGCCTGCTATCAAATTCCCACGAGAATCATTACCGTCTCAATGGGCGCCATCAACTTTCTCAAGAGTTTTACCACTTGCTATCGATGCCACGTCTACTGCGGCCTTTATGGTTAGCAACCTATTCGAACGTCATAATGGTCCACAAAAGCCCCAATTCGCCATCATCAGAATTCCCGGAAGTATCAAATCAATCAAGAAGGATATTCCAATGAAAGCATCTCTCTCGACTGTCGGAACTCGGCAACGAGCCTTTGGTAGTGGTCCCCCAAGTTCCAGTGGTTCATACAATGGGCGCAACCCGAACACCCGTCATCGAACCAATCACCGAGCTCGTCAGACTTCCAAGGCAAACTAGAGGGCCTTATCGTCTGTTCATGTTCACAAAGGGGGTCGATGGTGAGAAACGAGGTTTTCGAATTTGTCAAGGACAGATTCTGACACAAGCAATACTGGGTGTTATTCTATTACGGGAGACAAGACCGACTCGTCAACGAACTGGTCCACAGAGTGGATTCTAAAAAAAAAGAGCTGGGAGGTGTGGGATTATCCTGGGATGGTGAATGAAACCACAATGCGCAATATTGCGATTCCGACTGTAATCAGGTGACTGACATTCAAGTCACAATGGGAAATGGATGTGCGAAAGAAGGAAGCCTCCAAACCGACCTTCTACTGTATTATTGAAAACAAAACTTTCTCCTTGTTCTTCTTTTTATCATCATCGTCCGTCATCGTCTTTTTTCCAAACCGGACAATGGAAGGGGGGACATTCGGTTCTCCAAACAACAACCACCTTGCACCGCTATGCCATGCCATGCCATGCAATTGCTCTATTTTGTCGCAAATACTACTATCGTGTGTCGTGTGTTGTGTATTTGGGTGGGGAGGGGTGCCTTCATCGGTGGCTGGAGTGAGTGATGGCATGGGTATGGACGCACGATGTTCAACACAGATGGGAAGGCACGAACACACATACACACACTCGCACTACAACTAGGTACCTTAGCTTACCTTAGACAGAGACACATATCGTTGTCGTTTTACCTTGTTCGCGCCCCTCGCACTCTGGCTGACCGAGTGATTCACCGTTCTTGTTATCACGTCCCCATTGCTGTACACTACAGCAGATTAATATAATGCAATTCAATGCACTGTGCTACAATTCACTGCACTGCGCTGCAATGCTGTCATTCCTGCCTGCCTTGTTTTCCTTGACGTGAGGAAGTTGTGCTTTGAACTGTTCTGTGTTATCAAGGTACTATAGCTAAGGGGACTCAACTTAATCGGGGCGTAGAACTGTTGGCCGGTATGTGGGGCTGAGGCGTGGATATCCTCTGCATAGGCGTCGCGTCACGGGGCAGAGGGCATGTATCACAGCGAAAGGGCATGGCGTAAGGAGTAAGAATGGCATACAGACACGGATTTAAACACGCGCAATGGAGAGATAAGACCCTTGATTATCCGAAAGAGCGTCCCGTCGTCAGAGTGGGTTTGGAAGATGTTGTCTGAGGGCTGCCATTTCTCATCGACAGGGATATGGGATGATCATGGTTCGATTCTTATCGGGGGACAGAATGGGTGGGAGCAGAACTTTCACATATGTTGCATAACAAAATAGCAAGGAGTTGTCAAACGGTCGTTGTTTTTTTTTCATGTTTCAGAATGGATTCTTCATTTTCTGTCTCTCTCATTCATAGATGAGGTGATATCGTGTCGTGTATATGGATTGATGAGTGATTGATTGTGGATTCGTGTCGTGCCAATTATTCGTGAAGGAATTGAACAGAAGATTTGGTACTCCAAACTGTTAAGTTTGAGGGTGATGGATTCGCAAGACATGGCATGACATGGCGTGGTGTGGTGTGCGCGGTGTGTTGTAACCCCAGTCTATCCCCAAGAAGGGTACTGAAAGAAGACGAAACGAGAAATGATATCGGGTGGTATCTGACGATGTCCACTGTTGGAAACGAAAGGTTCCAACCCACCAGCCAGCTTTGAAACCCATTTATTGGAGAGGTCGTGATTCCCAGCTGCAGAGATGGCAAACTACTTGGGAGAGAGAAGCTGGACGAATTCCTCGTCTGGAAAGGTATGAGTGATTAGCCTGAGATGCACACGTACAAACAGGAGGATGTTAAGAACTCACAATCTATCGTTCCATTTCGATCCTTGTCAGCCTCACGGATCATCTCGTCGATTTCCTCATCCGTAAGGTTCTCGCCAAGAGATTTCATGACCTGGCGAAGCTCATCGGCGGAGATGGTACCACTACCATCCTTGTCGAAGACATTGAAAGCAGCACGAGTCTCGTGGGCAAAATCGGTCGCCTTGACTGTCTGAGACATCATCTTGAGGAATTCATCGAAATCGATGCTGCCGCTGTGGTCGACGTCGACTTCATTGATCTAACATTTGGAGTTATTGTGAGCAACGAGTTCATAGTTATGAAACATGATATTCATGGGGCATCTTGATGGAAATGGTGAATCCTGGGCCATTTGGAGGTGTATATACGTTGAAGCGGGGAAACTCTCGGCGTGATGGAGGTGGAGGAAATCTTACCATGTCTTGTAGCTCTGACTCGGAGGGATTCTGACCCAACGACTTCATGATATCGCCAAGTTCGGCGGCGGTGATGGTGCCTAATAGAGGAAGATCGTAGTTAGAAACATGATTCCCTTCACGATGGGTATGCACGCGAGTAGGTGATAAAGGGTAGAGTCAAGCTTCGAAGAACAAAACCTCAGCCCCGCTTACAAGGCTGAGGCTGAGAGCGTTTGTCCCGAGAAAGACGTGTTGATTCCAAAGGCGGGGCTGAAAAGGTTGATGCTTGAACAGCCGTGGTGGGTCGACTTACCACTTCCATCCTTGTCCTAAAGAAAATTGTCAGCAACGAAGCTCGAGAGATGAAATTAGAAGATAAGTGAGATACGTACAAACAGAGCGAAGACGTCCTTGTAAGCTTGGGTTTCCTCTGCTGATAGTGTAACGGGGGTCTCTGGAGCCTATAAGTCCACGCGGTTAGGCGTGCCAAGGGTTAGTCTGAGAAAGATCAATGGAGGGGTGGTTTTTAAACATGTGTCCAGGATTGTTCGGTGTGGAGTGACAGGGGAATAAATGGAATCAAAGGTCTGAATGCATACCATTGCGGGTTGAGCAGGCTTGTTGGAAGTGGTGCGGGATGTTGTATCAATCTTTTCGAGGGTAGGAGGCATATGGGAAAAAGTAATGAAAAAGAAAGAAGAGTTGGGCTGAGATATAGATGCTACAGATTGAAACCCAACCAGGTGAGGTTGTGTGCGTGTAGTGGAACGGGAAGAAAGGTGATCAGGGGGGGTCTGACTGGTTGAAGATTAGGTCAGGGTGGTGGAATTGGTAGTACGAGGTCGGGACCTGGGAGTTTACAGCTGGCCAAGGATTGTGGAAGGATGGGATTCGAGATTCCAAAGGGCCAGAAGATACAGGATGCTAGGCAGAGAGTGGGCGTTAGGGAGATGTGTGTAAGACCAAGGATGGGTTGTGGTGGGTTGGGCTGAAAGAGGTCAGGAATCAAAGAGGTGTCAAAGGTGTCTCGAAAATGAGCTTGTTTCCCTTTGGCTTCTTGGTCCTAACAGGCATCCAATTTTTTAACAGAGAGCAAGGCAGAATTGGTTCTCTTAAAACATTGATGATTGGGGTCCAAGTTGATGAATGATGCAGCAAGCTTGCGTGTGCGTTGAGGGGGAAGCCAGGGAGGGGTTGAGCACGTGCTTCGGTGAACCTGCAACCACGTGATATGAATCCCAATTCGGTTGGATTCGGACCAGCAAACTGAAATCAAGACATCATCATTCATGCCTTCCGGATGCTTGTACGAGATATCTCCACAGCCTTGGAGAAAGGGAAAAAGTACTTCGACCAGCATCGAGCAAATAACATCTACTCCTCCCACTGCAAGTGTCAGGAGATAACAATATACAACACATCCTCGCGGGATCATCTCAAGGCGAACGAATAGTCAATTTCCTTCATGTCATAACTTTCAAAAAGCAATCCAGCTTCTACCAGCGAGTAACACAAACTTCGGGATAAATAAATAATCTCTCGCTCCCAGACTTCTGACTTGAATGTTGCATCGACGTCTATGTTGATCAAGAACAGCACTTTTCACAAATTGACACAACCGAGAGGCCATTCCTACTTCTACAACCCCCTTTCACATCTACAACCCATGCTTCACCAAGCCACCATGGCCACGTCTGCTGCGCCGCCCCAAAAGGACAAGCTTATCTGTAAGTGCAATATTTCTCTCTGTCTGCCTCGCTAGTTAGCGAGGTCAAGTTTGAAACATTTATACCAGTTTTTGGGCCCCGCAATGAGAACCCCCTTGCTTTCTGGAGCATGTGGTTGCCGTTGATGACGGCGTTCTTCCTATGATGGACTCCATGACTCAGATAAGGAAAAACATGTCCGAGACAGAAGAGCGATGGTCCGAAAAGCAAACACGCAACAAAGACATCAAACTGACATACTCCCCTTTTCCACAACAGTCGCTCCCGGCGCCACTGACAGCACGACCACCGACAACAACAACCAACCCACCCCCCAACGCGCCGCACAATTCCAACTATCACGGCTCTCACGGCCCTCGCTGTCCCCCTCCCCCTTCACGCAATTCCACACGTGGTTCACCCACCCAGCACTGACACACTCCGTGCCCGAAACAACAACCCTCTCAACCGCACACCTGCCCAGCGGCCGCGTGTCCTCGCGCGTCGTGTACCTCAAAGAACTCGACGCGCGCGGCTTCGTCATCTACTCGAACTTCGGCACGTCGCGGAAAGCCGCCGACATCGCGACCAACCCGTTCGCCAGCCTGTGCTTCTGGTGGAAGGACGTTGAGCGGCAGGTGCGGGTCGAGGGCCGCGTTGAGAGGTTGACGGACCAGGAGAGCCAGGTTTACTTCGACACCCGGGCCAGGGGCAGTCGCGTCGGTGCGTGGGCGAGTCGCCAGAGTAGTGTTTTGACGCCGAGGGCGGAGCCTGACGCAGACACGGCGCCGCATCAGGGTGAAGCTGACGCTGAGGTCGACGACGGCCGCGCCGAGCTCGACGCCCAGGTCGCCGAGGTCCAAGCCCGCTTCGTCGGCCAGGAGCACATCCCCGTGCCGCCGTTCTGGGGCGGGCTGCGCATTGTGCCGGAGACGGTCGAGTTTTGGCAGGGCAGGGAGAGCCGGCTGCACGATCGCTTTCGCTATACAAGAGTCGACGCCGTCGGTAGTGGGGAGGGGAGTGGCGAGTGGAAGATTGAGAGGCTTAGTCCGTGAGATGTTGTGGGCAACGAGTATGTCGCAAGACAAGCAGACATGAAAGGGCAAGCAAGGGAAAGAACCAAGAAAAGAAAAGGAGAGCGGACGAGAAGCGGGTTTTTGGTGTTTTCAACATCGTATAGAAAGTTGAATTCTTCAACCACCTCGTGGCAATAATGACTTCAGCCAGGGCAGCCAGCTTTTGCTGGTCAGCCCGCTGCAGTCAACAACTAATGATGCCCCTAGCCAATATTGGTACCTAATCGTCCTCAAAGTATATTCGGGGGCTTTGGCCCGGGCATCCTGTTCCATCACAGACCCTAGACATGGCCACAAATATCTCCCACGGGTCTATCCTATCTAAAGATTTGAGTAGAGTGTATCCTTTTATGTTCTGTTGTTACATTTCGCATTCCATCAGTACCATTCGCCATGCATTTGAAATTTAAGTCCGATTCGCCTTTTGTTGGGGGTCGCAACCCGTTGCAATATCCACATCTCCCCAGGTCGCCATCATCTCGAGCACCACGCTACCATTCACTAGGCTGGCGCCTCAGAGAAGAAGCCCCGAAAACCAATAAAACGCCATAGGCCGTACGAGTCCAACATGCTTGGTTGCTCGTGTAATTCTGGGTATCATCATCAACGAATAACAAAAGAAAAAGGTAAAACATCCGAGGCAAGCATCGGAATGCCACACTCGAACGTGATATTAAGATTTTTCCGGCGTCCAATAGGCCTAAACTGTCATGCCTCCCACCAGGGCAAGCACTTTCTCCGTGACAGCACTAGGATAACCCTTGCGCATCATTTCTTGAACAATAGCATTGGCGCTTGGACGGTCCTCGGCGGTGAGGAATGCTCGGGTCATTGCCTCATATGTACTCGGTTCGCGTTTAGAATGTCCAAGTGTGTCGTAAATGGCCTTTGCTTTGGAGACATCTCCTTCTCCAGCCCAGCCATGAATGAGAGTATTTGCAATATATGGTGTCATTGGAATACCACGTCGTTGCATATCGCTGACAACCTCGGAAGTCTTGGCGACTTCGTGGTTGGCAACCATTGCCTCAAGTAGATTCTGGTATAGAGTATCTGTAGGTCGCATTGTGCTACCATTGATGACGGAATCAAAGACGGCTCTAGCAGCAGGCATGTCATGCATGACACACCCCTTTGCATGGATTAAAGAACCATAATGAACTGCTTCAGGTTGCACACCAACTTGTTTCATCTCAGATAGGAGAGCTTCAGCGGCCTCAAGATTGACGGGCTCAAGAGAAGCATAAGCTTCGATGAGCAATTTGTAGGTGTGTGAGGTCGGCTTGATGTTCTTGGACTTCATTCGCTCATAATACTCCAATACCTTGCTGCGGTCGCGCTTGGTGTTCAAGAAGTACTGGATGATGGAATTGTAGGGAGCTGGTCGAGGTCGATAGTTTGGTGCAGCCTCCATTTCATCAAACATGTCCACAGCAAAACGTTCCTCACTGGTTCGGCAGAGGGCGTTGACAAGGGTACCATAGGTGACAGAGGATGGACGAATTCCTCGACCTTCCATGTCCCCGAAATATCGGAGACAGTCATCGATGCGACGAGCCTTGCCAAGTTTGCCAATCACAGCATTGTACAAAAATACACTTGGAGTAACACCCTCTGACAAAGCACGTTGAAAGATCTTGACGGCCTCAGTGGCTTCATCAAATGTACCTTCTAGTGTGGTGATGTAAATACCGAAAGTGTTGGCTGATGGTGCGGCACCCATTTCGAGAAGGTCTTGGTGGAATTTGTTTGCCTGATCACGTTCGCCAACAGTGAGACAAGCCGCGACCATTGAATCCAGAATTGAAACCCATCCAGCTCGAACAGCAGGAATTTGCAACGCCATAGGCACGTCAGCATGAGCCATGCTCAAAATCTCGTGAATCAGATTGGTTTGCTTGGCCTTTCCAGCACCAGTTATTAGTTTAGCATAAGCCGAATAGTGAAGATGTCTACCGGCACGACGGACATTTCTCAAACGACTCAGGGCATCACTCAAGTGATTTTCGATACGGCCACTGGTGCTTTCAACCAGATCAGAGATAGCCTTCGATGCGCGATAATCAGTGGTGTGAGCATAAGGATCGAAGGTATCAGTAGGAGCGACATGTTCAGCAGTGACAGATTGAGGTGTCACTGGCGAACGTGGTTGAACATTCAGAGGCGCGGGGATACTGGGGTGTAATAAATCTTGCCAACGTTGAACCAGATCGGGTCGAATAGTGGTGATCTTGGTGATGCACTCACTAACAACATGAACGGTTGAAGGATCCATCAGAATGCCACGATTAAGGACCGTTTCCAAGAGATGGGAGAAACGAGCAGGGTGGGCGATGTCGGCAGAATTGTCAGACATGAACATCTGAGCTTGGACGTGAAGAGCCAACGCAATATCTTGAGCACTGAGTTGATGAACACATTCAGGACCAAGACTAGCAATGGCATGTTGGGCAACAGGCGAAACCAAACCACCATTCTCGATCATTGCCCGCAACATCGAAACACTAGTTGGTGCCGAAACCACGGCTTGCTGCTTTGCCAAAGCCTCACCAAAGAGAACAATGGTTTCATCGATTTCCGCAATGGCGAGTTGACGTCCAGCTTCAGAAGAACTTGATCCACGGATTCGCTGGAACATTTCTCGTGCTTCAGTGATACCTTCCTCGATAGAACCATTTTGGACAAGTGCTAATGCATACATCGCGGCAAAGTCGGTAGTGGGTATCAAAGGAATGGTTCGGACTTGATTCCAAATGGATTTAGCCTTCGTCACGTCACCGGCTCGGATGTGCATGGCTACAACGGCCATGACAGGCTCCGCTTTGAGGGTTTCAAAGGTGATAGCTTCGAATGCCACAAGAGCATCTGTTTGGTTGTTGGCATCGGCAGCGGACACACACACCATAGACAAGGCCTGATCGCGAGCAACAGGCTGAAGAGCAAAATCATTGATGCTGGAGATCGCAGTTGAGAAAGCCTTGTTTTCAATGTGGTGCTGAACGAGACCATTCAAAATGAAGGCAGTGGTCAAATCTTCAGAAAGATCGTGCTGGTTGACGGAATCCTTGAACGAATGCAAGATTCTCTCGTAGAAACGTAATCCAGTCTCGGCGAGACCAGTGCTATAATATGCTTTGATCAATGCAGCATAGACTTGCACATCGAGCGGATCGTTTGCAGAACGGCTGATGGCGCGGTCACGATAATCTTCGTAGAGAGTTTGGGCGGCATGAATATCCTGCTTGCTTGCCTGAGCTTCGATGACAACTGTGTATAGACGGGCGTCAAGTGGGATATCATAAGACTTCATATCGGCGAGAAGAACATTCATGTGGTCCACAAGTCCACTTTGTGCTGAGCTCTTGACCAGCGCATTGTACAGAGATGCTGAAGGTCTGAAATTTTGTACTGTGGCTCGAGCAATGTTGTACAGTTTTGTTGCAAAGGTCAAGGAAGTGTCAGCTGCATAGAGTTGCTGTTGGTTGGTAGCAGAAGGTAAGACCAGTGCTCCCTCACTTCCATATCTAGCGGCATTTCTACCCAGGGTCTTTTGAACTTGATGTGCCTCAAGACTTCTTGCTGCCAAGAAGCGTAGAAGAATAATGTACGTGGTGGCATTGAGTTCGACGGCACGTTTGGTCATGTCGCCATAGACTTCGAGAGCTTTTGGCCATGGTTGATAGGCATTGGTCAAGTTGATTGCGGACAACAAAATATAGTTGTATGCATCCACACTCGGAACCTGACCATCTTTGATAATGGCTTCGAAGACTGCCGGAATCTCGGAATATCGTTGTTGCTGTCCTAGCTGAACAATATGCTCGGATAGGATAGACTCATCCGAGGCAAGGGATGTGGCATCTGTTGGTGGGGTTGTTTGTTCTTGAGAATAAGCAGAGGAGTCGAGGTCGGTATTATTAGAGTCCTGAAGAGCTGGAGTTGCGGCTCTTGTGCTGGCGACGGGAGTGCCAACCTCGGGCTCGCGAGAGGTGATGTCCTCAATTTGTGATGTCGCTTGGACGTCCTGAATCTCTTTTGTGATGACTTCATCGACCTGAACAAGGAGGCCCTCAGTTTCCGACTCATTACCCTCTTGGACTTGGATGGCAAGACGATCGGCATCATCACGTGAAATTGGAAGACGAACAGTATTTCGAAGAGCATCGATGGGTTTTGAAGAATCAAGGCGAAGGACCGGTGGCTTTGTCGAGTGTACTCTCTCTTGATCCTTCCATCCTATCCTCCTCGCTGACTCATGCTGTTTCCAATCTGCGTCATCCCCTGTCTGTTGTGCATGTTGCCATGCTGCATAGTATTGAGCTAAACCAGCATCATTTCCACCAGATTGTGAACTCTGACCAGCCTTTGCTCCAGCGTTGGAACCTGCAGGACCGGAGAAGGTTTGTTGTAATTGAGCGGTCTTTGAGAATTTGGCAACGGGGTAATTTTGAAATTGACCAAGTGACTGACCAGCAGCGACAAAAGAAGGAGCGTAAGTGTGGGCGATTCCCTTTGCGAAACTAACTCTGGCGAGATGTGCGAAGGGCTTGAAAGGCATTTAGCGAAGGCCGAGTCTCTTCAGGTGGAAGAGTAGCGAGTCCAGGGGATTATGATTGCGGAAGAGGCAGGTTCATTTGACGACTTGGAAGCCGTCAAAGAACGCGCAGATAGAAGTGGTGAAGGGATTATGGAAAGGGACACCCTAGAGTGGAGTGTCTTGTTGGAGAGAGGTCGTATGTGAATGGTGAAATGATGGAGAAACGAACGTTAGGGGAGAAGGATATCTGTGATAGAAATATCGGGTGGGTGTGGTGTTTGAAATCTGAATCGTACTCGTAAAAGTCGTGCCTGGCGGGATTTGACTCCTAGCCCGACTCGGAGTGGTGACGAGGTAGACCAACTAACGAATGATCAGGCTGGCGGAGCAGGCGAGTTCGAGCTCCCTTCACGAGAGTCAGGTGGATGATGACCAGATGAAGTTAGTGAGAGGAAAGGATAGGAAGAGAGTCGAAGGCTGGAGCCAACCATTTGGTGGAAACAGATTGAATTGTTCGGGAAGATGAGGGAATTTGGTGGTGGAGAATGAGAAGAGGAGCAGGGGACAAGACGTGTGCCCGCGGATGCAGCCTATCCTGGCGTTTTAGGGATGCTCCACCTCCTGAAGGTATACCTAAACTTCCCGGGGATATTGCATGGATGACGCCTAGGATGCCCGCCTAACGGGTATCCGAGCCCTTAACGTTTAGGGACAAGGGAGGCGATGCAGGACTGAATGAACACTCCCCGGGCCAATAATGACAGCTTGTTAGCTACTCTCGGAGCTTGGAGCTTGACTCTTCCGCCACTCGGGCACCCGGAATGGACTTAACGAAGCCTGGAAAGAAGGTTCTCGAGGCTGAAAATATCGTGGCACATGGACCATGCATTGTTTTTCATCTGATAGCCATGACTCACATGTGGTGGGTTCAACGGGTATTACAGGATCTAAGATGATGGACTCTCCATTTGATCAATTTAGTAGAGATCATCCCTCGTGTTCCTGGTTTCGTTCCTATCTTTCTTCGTGTTTTTCATCTTTGAGGTCCTGATGATCCAAGTTGGCAACGGAGGTAAAAGGCCACTTAAGTCACATGCATGTGCTCGTTGTTCTTTGACTTTACTGCGTGGTGTGCAGGCTGCACCTTGTTCCTGAGCCACGACCCTGGAGGAACTGCCGCGTGCTATTTGCCCGTCGCCTCGGCAGATGAATATGACCTCCAACGAGGGCTCCAGGTTAACGACCATGAACAATCGGTAAGTAACACATGAAAAATACACCGGTAAGTGAGTGAGTGGCCCGCGTATAACTCTCCCTCGCTTCCTAAAGCACCTCTCTCAAGTTCTTGCAACCAAACAACATCTCTCGCGAGTCGAGTAACGATTGAGGTTATCCCTAGGATCCAGCCCCAACATGGCAAAACCTAGAGGCACGACAAGCACACGCTCGATCGACCATGATTCTACAACAGGAACACCACCAAACAAAAGCACGAAGTCCAATATCATGGAGCGCGCGAGCCTGTTCAAACGCATCAAGTTCTTCTTCCAAGCATGGGCGTTGAAGACCTTGATGGCGTCCATGTTCAAGATGATGCGCCTCACGGGCGCCAGCAAGTTCAAACCACTTCTTCCTGAATACACGAAGCGATATCCCGAGCGACCCATGCTGCAGCACAGGGTGTTCCTCCCTGGGAAGCAAGCGGAGAACGGAGAGCGACCGCCTCTGTTGATCTCGATCCACGGTGGAGTATGTCTCTTGAACTTGCTCGCTTGCTCCATCACACCATTACTCACTCTCAATCACCTCACAGGGCTTCGTGATCTGCGACCCACAAGTCGACGACCACATCAACCAACACTTTGCGCAAACCCACAACATGCTGGTCATCAGTATCAACTACCGCCTGGCCCCAACGCACCCCTACCCAACACCCCTGCACGACATCTCCAGCACAATCCTCTCAATCCTGTCCGACCCAACCCTGACACCTCTATACAACCCCGCGCGAGTCTCTCTCATCGGCTTCTCCGCCGGCGGCAACCTCGTGCTATCCGTCGCGCAACTACCCTCCCTGAAGGATAAAATCCACTCCCTCGTCCCCTTCTACCCGGTCGTCGACTTCACCGACAAATACAAAGGCCCTTACATACGCACGCGCGACGGCAAACCCGACATGCTGGAGGGCCTGGCGCCCCTGTTCAACTGGGCGTATATATCGCCGGGGGTGGACCGGTCGGACAAGTTGTTGAGTCCGATCTACGCGGACAGAGAGGATATTCCACAACGCGTGTTTTTCGTCGTCGCCGAGTTGGATATGTTGGCTTTTGAGGCCGGAAAGATGGCGAGGTTGTTGGCTGGCGTTGACGATGGGGAGGTGTTGCTACAGGATGAGTGGGAGCGGAATGGGGTTCGATGGCGCAAAGTCAGCGATGTCGTCCATAGTTGGACGCATATTCCGTTGAAAGGGGAGGAGGAGGTCGCGAGGCTGAAGGGGTTGGATGGCCTGTATAAAGATGTGGCGGATTGGTTGAGGGATTGATCCCGAGGACGTCTTGCGAATTTGGGCTGATTCTGGATTTAGATTCCTGAGAAGAATGACGATTCAAACGTGTACATGAAGATTAATATCATTTACATCCTATCGCTATCTTTGTCTCAGTGCTGTTGCGGGCGGCGTGACTTCCTCTGTCAGGGGTACGTATGTAGATGCGATTGCATGAATACACACGTCCGCCATCCAGTCCAAAACCAACTACAGCATGTATGCAAGGCAACTGTGCTAATGCCGATGCTTCCAAGCCGAGCCAAGAGAACAAAATAGGTACCTACATAGGTAGGTTTGAGGTCGATTCAAAATGCAAACCAATCTCATCTCGCCGGACCTAAGTCCTTGCAACCCAAGAACGCCCTGCTATGCTAAAAAGGATGGAACCTCATAATTTTTCCCCTCGCCAGCCGGATGGATGAAATGTGCATCTGTGTGCGTCAAACGAAGGTGGCTCTCTTTGGCGACCGCACCTGATCAACCACTGGCCTCGTCCTAATATAATGCCTTCACCCTTTCGTGAATCAGCACATGATGTATGTTTGAGCAGGCCAGTGGTTGTGCCAAAATTAAGCCTGGCGGTATTAAAATGAAAATAATGGACGTTTGACTGTACAGTGGCTTGAATAGGGAATGCGAGATGGGAGAGCATTCGGTGTCCATCCGCAATTTGTGACTTGTGATCCCTGCAGATTGGGTTATTGGTAGGTGGTGATTGCCCGGAAATCGCATTTCTAACAAGCGCACCCATCTTCGGCCGGTTTTTGGTTGTTTATCGAGACATCGATCACTATAGTTTCATTCCAAATTAGCTCTGCAGTGTTCACCGTGTATCGTACTCGAGACCAAACAACGAGGGTATGACTCACTCTGTGGATTGGGCTGATTCTCGCCCTCTGCATCCATGCCGGGTAAAGCCTGTGCTATCCTCCGGAACAGAGCCTTGACATTATGACCAACCTTTGCAGAGGTCTCCATGAATATGGCGTTTGAGCGCTTGGCTTCCTCCTCACCCTGTTGGGTGGTGACTTCTCTCTTGCTATCACCCAAATCGGTCTTGTTTCCGACCAGAACGACGATTACATCGTTGCCTCGTTCGCCCCGCACATCGTCAATCCATTTGCGCGTTTGTTCAAAGGTCTTTTTGGATGATATATCGTACACCACCACTGCAACAGAGGAGTCTCGAATATAGGAGGGAATGAGGGAGCGGAAACGCTCCTGACCAGCTGTGTCCCATAATTGTAGCCGCACCGTGCGGTCCTCGAGGTACATGGTTTTTGAGAGGAAATCGATGCCAATAGTGGCTTGATACGTGGTGTCAAACGAGTCGTACATAAACCGGGTAATCAATGAGGTTTTGCCGACTGTTGGGATGATGGTTAGGCACGAGTATCGGGGGAATGGCCAGGCGCTGTAAACATACCACTCTGTTCACCAAGAAACACAAGTCTGTGAATGATTGCCCGTCAGCCTACGGACTTTGGATGCATCTGAAAGTGGAGGAATTGCGTACTTGAACTTCTTCATCGGGTTCGAGTACGACCCAACTGCGGGAGATGCCATGATGGCGGCTATGGATATAGACCAGTAGACTTGAAGTGAACCAGGTCAAGAGTATTTTGAGAACAATAGATGCGTAAGTCGTTTGGAGCGAGGTGGAATGCGGACGTTGGTTGGGATATGGGTCAGAGTTGGCCTGGAGAGTAAGAACAAGAACTTTGTCGACTAGATTCGAGGAGCCTCGGGTTATCGTAAGGTCATGACAATGACCGAACAAACAAAGATGGTGGGATATTACTGTGCGTTCAACCACAATTCAAGACTCGAAGGGAGTCGAAGGTATATGAGCAAACAGGGACAGAATAAGGTCGTGTGGTTCAGGAGAAGATGTTGGTGGGCAAGGGCAGGCACCAAATTTCCGTCAAGTTGTTGAATGATGAATATGTGGAGTTGTGATCTCTATTCGTTCGGATATTATGCTACGATATCATTTCATATTGATTGCCTTAGATCCAATAACCACTTAAAACTTGAATCCTTGTCATGCTTGTCAGTGCCATTCAAGTTTCCTGTCGATCGAAGAATAAACGCAGTGGCCTGCCGGGAAGGTCTGTGCCCGGGTAGGCTGATCGTGGCTGTGGCCGCCTAGAGCGTTCTTTTAGGGGTGCCTAAACCGACGGTCGATAATCTTGGTCACTGACGAGGCAATTTCGAGACCAAAAGCTGTCATTAGGGGTAAAATCCACCGTCAGACACACCTTCTTTAAATCACTATCAAATCCGAGTCCGAGTCGAAGCCACAAGTCGATCCCAAATCTTTTGTAGAGAACTACCACAAGCAAGTGGGAGACCACGCCACAACACTACACCTCGAGGATAAGCAGGCCATGACCCTACGATAACCATGCGCCCAACACTGTCGCTCCTGAAGCGATCTATCTGGAAAGGTATGCAACACAACTTGAACATCGAACCTCTCTGCAGCAGAACAGCTCCGTCTCTCTCCCAATACCAACTCTCGAACTAACATATAACCCTCTCTCTCTTTTCTACAGGACCAAACCTAATAGCCTTCGACCTCACGGGCCCCAAAACCCATGCCATAAAGACGCACGCCCGCGCCGCAGCCATCACGCCATACATGGTCGGGTTCAAGTTCCTGGTGCACAATGGCAAAGTATACAACGACGTCTACGTGACGGAGGAGATGGTGGGCCGGAAGTTGGGTGAATTTTCGCCGTGAGTTCTCCTGTGTGGACGAACGGGTTGCGTTGGTTGCTGACCCGTGTAATGCGCAGGACGAGAAAGCGGTTTACTTATAAACTGAGCAAGAATAAATAAACGAGCTCGACGAAAGCAAGTGTTGTTGGATTGGTCTTGTTGCTGGCGTTCAACTGTATCAACATACCGACAAGGGGGGGCTGGAACCTGGACGGTATGCGCATTGAATGGATACACATGCTACACTACCTATCACGAAGGACAAATGGCTTGTCAAATCCAAGTACATTTACTTGGACGACTCATCGATTTAAGACTTGGCCATGCTAGATCTCATGGGATGCGCATGAAACTCAGATGATCAGAGACAGAAGAGCCATACCCCGAATGCCCATCTGAACGACAAGGAGGAGCTCTCTCTCTTTCTTCATGCGAAGAAAAGCGGACGACCTTGTGTCACCTCTCAGCTCTATCTATGCCGGCAGATTCTCTGCTGATTTTCGCTGATTGCCTGTCTTCAATGACTGAGGCAGGTGAAAAGAGAAAGCAAGAATACATGTACAAATACCACCTTGAGCATCTTTTTCTCGTTAAACATTCCTCCCAAATGTATGTGTCCATTCGTCCGTGGAGGGCTCCCACCCACCTGAACGCCGTCGCTATGCAGTGCAATGATCCCATGATCCCAGAGACCAGAACCAGACCATGTAATCCGGCCTTCACATCATCACACGCAGGAAACTCTCGCCCAAATCCCACTCATCCAGGCCCTCCTCACCAACTCAACTCAACTCAACTCATCGATAGAACTCCCCCCTCTTAATATTAACCCCGTACTCCTGGACCGCCATGCCCAAATCCTCCATCGTCAACACCGTGCGCCCCTGTCCGGTGCCGCCCTGCCCTCCACCACCAAAGCCACTCCTCTGCACGCCGAGCTGCGCACCCTGCTGACCACCCTTGCCCGCGGCGCCCGCACCAGATGCACCGATCGCTGCGCCGCCAGGGCCGCCGGCGCCGATGCCACCGCTGCCGAGCGGGTTGTTCGCGGACGCCGAGTTCGACGACCGGATCCGGCTGTACTGGTACGCATCGGCGGCGATGTCGGCGACGAATTTCTGGGTCGCGAGCGCGAGGAGTCGCGCGAGCGGGAGCGGGGTCGTGTTCGTGCTTGCGCCTGTTGGGTCTGCGGGCGATGGCGGTGGCAGGCCGGAGAGTGTGAGATAGTGTGCTGTGACTGCGTCGGGGATCTGTGCGAGGATTAGGTATGTGGGTTAGTGATTAGGTTCGGTGTATGGGATACGACGTCGTCAGAGAGGTTGAAAGTGATGGGTAGGTATACGTACAATTGGCGCATAGTCGTCCATCTTGCTCAAGAACTCGCGCAGCGTCACGTCCTTGCGATTCCCGTGTAGAAGGCCCGTGCCGCCACTTGTTCCTCCTGTCGCGGTCGTCGTATTTGCGCCTGCGCCGGCCCCCGAGCTCGCTGCTGCTTGAGTTTCGGACTGCGTGAACTCGTGGTCGAGTGTTGCAGATGAGGAGTCATTGTTGTTCTGTGAGTTGTTGGGTTTGCCAGCGGCCGTTGTCGTGCTGGCATCCTGAGTGCTGTCCTCCATTTCGGCATCTACGTCCATTTCCACGTTCATCTCTTTGGGCGCTGCTGCCGTGGCGTCGTTGGCTTCTGTGGACATCGTAGATGAGATTGAGAGAGAGGGAGGTGAGGGTTGGATTGAAGGTATCAAAGTGTACTGCGATTATGGGTCGTGGTGATGAAGATGTTGAGGTTGCGCCAAAATTGTTTAGCAGGTTGGAGTGATGGGCGGAGAAGACGAATGCTCAAGGCGGGGAGGGGAATGATTGGGGTTGAATCAAAAGACTAGGATATTCACCCTTTTTCTAAACCTCATCTACTGAGGATCAAGTTCGCTTGATGGAAGAATAGGTATACAGGATGTCGCTTTCCTGTTCCTTTGGATTCATTTGTCCATTTTCTTACTCATACAAGTTCTGAAGCGAGCGAGTCATTCAAGTTTGGCTATCAAATATTGGCCACTGACCTCTCCAACACGGGGTACTCGGGTTTATATAGTCATTGGGATCAGGTTAAATCCTCTCTTTTCGTGCTGAAAGACAACAAAATCGTCAATGAGATACGAATGTGAGATTTGTCTCTTGTCGATTGATTGTCGAGAGCCTGCATATCTAAACCCAACTCAGCGACTAGATGCCCGTGTGCGTGTCGCGTAAAATGGTGTTACAAAAACCAATATCTCGAGAAACATTTGTCCGAGATTCTTCTGTTCATTGGTCGTCATCATGGCCAGTCGGAGCCCAGTGATTGAGATGCTTGTGCTGCTGCTCTAGCTATCATTGCTTCCACCTGTGACAAGTCCGTTAGCTCTGTCCGACGAGGGAACATGAACCACTGGCCATGTCTTCACACGGGGGACTTTGAAATTCAGGACGCACAGGTGAAAAGGGTACTTACATCATCCATGCTGGGCTCGAATGGCTTCTTGACATCGACCGAAGGCAGCATATCTTCATAATCATCAATGGCTGGTGACTGACGACCTGACCCACTAGATCCTGTCGCCAGCCCTTCCTGTTCAACTTCATCAATTGATGTGAACCCTTGCCCACCGTCTTGATCTTTCGACTCTTGTTGACTGGGATGTCCAGGGGCCCGTGTCTTCAGGTCACCCGTCACATACTTGAGATAGTACGGTACCTCAATGCCACTTTTGAGGAAAAAGAGCTTTAGGTTCCGTGCTTTATCCTTCAATTGAACCTGATTGCGGTCTTTGAGGGCCTCATTTATGGTCCCTCCTGGTCCATACATGGCCAGGATCTGACTCCAATGTGGACCTTTGACCCGATCAAGTCCAGCCATCAAAGTGTTCTCCTCTTCAGTTGTCCAAGGCCGCCTTTGGCTTGGGTTTGCCCCTTTCCGTGCCGCAAGTGCTTTCGTCGTTGCGGCCAGCCGCGCTCTTTCGTAAAGGACTGACGTGGGCGCTGTCTGGGAGACATGCGGTATCTCACTCTGAATCGATGGTGTATGCTCCGCTGGTGATCTTGCTGGGCCTCGCTCTATACTGGGATCATAGTGCTGATATTCGCTCTTTATGCTTGGTACCGTGTGATTTGTGCTTTGATTGGGTGGGGGTGTTGACGTTGTCGTAGGCAATGGGTCTGCAAATGGAACTCCACTAGCAGCTTGCATCGCAATTTCTGCAGCCCTCGCGGCCTGCGCGACGAAGTCATCTAAGCTTGCTCCTCCCGCTAATGATGAGGTGAACGGCTCTTGTGATCCTGATGCAAAAGACCCAGGATTGACGGAGAATTGACCTTCCATTTGTCCTTGAGGAAGAACACGAGCTCCCTCGCTTCTTGGGAGACCAGCTGTTACATCATTGTTGGCAAGAGGGTTCTCGGTATTTTTGAAAAGATAAGAGGAAACCTCCCGACTAAAATCTTCCCATTTGTATTTCTCCGGCAATTGATTGAGGGTGTTATTCTTGATATGGGTCTGAAGGATTTCACGACGAGAAGCAAGTCTGTTGAGAAAATCCTGCTCGCTCGAAGCCAATGCAGATACTCCAGGCCTTCTTGATAAAATGCTTTTGTCGATGTCAGGACCAAATAAGTCCGACATGACTATCGCTGGTGGTGCTGCACCTGTCCGCCAGGCCGTAATAAATCCTTGTGTCTTCAATTCGAGATACATGGAGCCCTGTGGCTTCAATAATTTCCCTCCTTCCGGCACGAAAACAGAAAGGAAACTGCGATCCATATCACGGAGGCCAATCTCTCCTGTAAATACACTTGAGACGAAGATGGCTTGATTTGCCTTTCGGAGGGTATCAACCTGTCCTTTCTCTTCGAGTCCTGTATCTTTTGGTGACAAAAAGTGGGCTCCAGTATTGTAGAATCTCCGGATATATTCGAATTGTGACCGTAAAGCAGCATATTCTCGTGAGCTTGGGGAGTCTGGGGCTCGGGAAAGCCCTAGCGCATCGACAGGAGTCAGTCGTGCGAGAAAGGATAATATATGGTAAGCTGCATTATCGAGGGCTGGTAGATTTTCCAGTCGAACAGCAAGAGCAGGATTCTGAGGTTGGGCTGCAGTGGTCGCAATCACGGGAGTTTGGCTTTCTTTCTTCACGGTCGGCTCCTCGACTTTAACCGTCTCGACATTTGGATCGCTGGGACGGTGGTGAGGGATCTGTGGCACGGGCGCGCTACTCGAGGCATCTTCCTCTTTCACGGGAGAGATTCGTCTTCGCTTCGGACTTCGAGGATTATCATCAGAGACGCTCGAGTATTCTAGCTGGGAAGTCACATTCGCCGACTGACCTGTTGATCTCAGTCAAATCCGTAGCAACCAGGCGGCGCGACTTCAAACCACTCACCTGGACTTCCCACCTTCAAGACGGCTGCCTCAGCATCACCAGCAGCGTCTGGCGCGGAGGATACCACCGACATTCTTGACAGAAGACTTTTTGAAGAAAGTCGAGAGAAGGGGAAGACCGTCACGTGGGAATTATTTTGCGCCTTTGGAAATCACATATGCGGGTCTGACAATTCTCCTTACGCAACTTTACTCCATCACCCGCCAATTTTGTGAGCATCATGGCGGGGTTAATTCTTGTCAGGACAAAATATTTACAGGGTCGGGGAAAAGCTTTCGAGTATCACAGATACGGAGAAATTCCCCCGATGAATCTGAGTGTGGGGAAGTTGGAAGTCCGACCATGACTTTAGCCTCGAGGTCTGTACCACCAACGTGAAGTTTTGCATATTGGATGGAAAGGATACAGATACAAGGTCGCCCAAAAATCCCCATAACGATGTCATCATTTCCTGAAGTCCTTCGTGATCAAACCCACCTGCTTGATGAGGGAGGCTTGCCTTGCATTCCATTACGAGCACTCGGGCTACGCTAGGAGCAAGATATCGCTTCGTGGTGTTCTTGGTACGGCTAAAGCATGCGATATCCCAACCCCCTCCATTTCACTTTACCTTGGGCATCTGCCTACGACGTTCTACGGATACCATCCTCGATCTAGCGATACGGCCCTGAGGTGACTTCAGTATTTGGGTTTGCCTTCTTTGGCTCGGACCACTGTCAGCTATCCGCACGCCTCGGGCGTCATTCTGGGAACCTTGGAAACCCCATCTATCAAGGATGTACGAGGTACTTTGGGGTCGGAGTCAGCGTCCTCCTTTACAAATTCCGGGTTCTATGTAAACCATGTTCACGATCGCGTCATCATTTACTTATTTATGAAAATCTGTCGTGCTTGACAGCTCGTGTCGCAATCATCTGCTCAACGCCTCCACGTCCATCCATTTCCTAACTCGAGATATCAATGGTTGCATGATATCGTTTATCAGGTACCATTGCACCATGCTCTGGCGCCGAAGCTAACGACGGCAAGCATGGGGCTATCGTCCATTCGTTCAAGGCCATTCGGTACAAAGTCTACAAAGGCTACCGAAGACTTCTGTCAGCGAATCCAAATCAATTTACAACCATGAGCCCCACTTTCTGCCTCAGCTATCGAGAGCCCTCTACGGCTTATCCTTCCCACCTTCCCGTCTGCCGGATATACATGATCATGGGACACTCACCTCAATGTAGTAAGCTTCATGCATGGAGCTGGTTATCGAGAAAGCTCTCCAATGCATGCCGCATGAGCTCTTTTGGACCTTGCCAGCTACCACTTATGGCCCATTTTGCTTCTCTGCTTGACCTCATAATGCAAGCTGCACCCCGCGGCGGGTATTCACCGTCTTCTCTCAATTCGATATACTGCAAGTATCGAACGACAGATTGACCATTCATCCTGCCAGTCTTAACTTGTGTGACAATGGATACCAGTCGTATCTCGATTGCTCTCCCAACAGCTCTTCTTGTTTTCTCTTCTGCCGTAGTCGCACAATCGTTGACAGGCCTCAAACAGCAAGTGCTGAGCACATTCATCTATACTAACTATGGAGATCGAACCCCGTTTGTCTTCTCTTCGCCAGCGACTCTGACTCCACTAGGTGCTCATCAGCTCTATGAGGCAGGTGCCAAAGTGCGAGAACGATATGTAACCCCCATTGAAGGCGATTCAGATGTCACCACCATCGTGGGCATTTCGCCGTTTCAGCTTCAATACGATCAATTGACTGTTTTGGCCGGTCAGGAACAATATGTCACCGGTTCTGCTCAGGCCTTCCTCCAAGGACTTTACCCTCCACTGGAGACATTCTCCAACTATACATACATCGCTGGCCAAAGCACCATCGAAAATGGCACCAATTTGGTGGCCCCTCTGAACGGCTACCAATATCCGGATATCTTGACCCTGACCAGCAATGATATGAATTCAATCTGGATTGATGGCACTCAAAACTGCCCGACATGGAGATCGTCTGTCAATGACTACTACCAGACTGCCGCTTTTCAGAATTTGCGAAATACCACCCAAGAATTCTATGGCAGTCTTCAGTCAGATTTCCTTGATGGATACTTTTCTACACCGTCCGCCGGCTATCTTGATGCTTACTACATCTACGATTATCTCAGATATGCCAGCATTCATAACACCACGGTTGCAAGACTTCTTGAGCCAGAGGATTTGACCAAGGCTAAAATCCTCGCCGCTGATTTGGTATTCGCCCAAAATGCCGACATTGCAGTCTCAGGGCCGGTTGAAGGAGACCACATCAGGGCCATGGCGGGCAAGACACTAGCAACAAGAATCCTCCAATCTATATACACCAGTATTAGTACCGAAGGGGAGTCAGCGAAGATGACACTGCTTTTCGGTGATTTCCAACCTATGGTCGCCTTTGCTGCACTGGCAGGCTTGACATCACCACAGAATGCCGCTTTCTATAACCTTCCAGAGCCAGGTGCAAGCTTCATCTTTGAGCTGTACTCCATGCAACCGGCGACCGACAAGACTTACCCAGAGAACGATGAGATTTTTGTACGTTTCTTTTATCAGAACGGCACGGGTGCAGATTCAGAACTTGTCGCCTATCCTCTCTTTGGTCTGAGTCCAAGCCAGACAATGATTCCTTTGCAGGACTTTGTCACGAATCTGCAGAAATTCATGATTATGAATGTGGAAGACTGGTGCACGACATGCAATTCATTCTCGGTTTTCTGTCCTGCATTTGTCGACGACGATGGATCTCTCTGCCCAACGACACGATCTCCAAACAGCAAGAGTGGGGGGTTGTCACCCACTGTCGCTGGTGTGATTGGTGCAGTGGTTACTCTGGCTGTTGCTGGATTACTTTTTGGTGCAATAGCACTCTTTGGCGGTGTCCGAATCTATCGTGTCCAGAACAAACGGAGGTCAGAATTGGGAGGGTTCAAGGGGTCGGAGAGACTAGCAAGTGATCAAGATCTGACAATACCAAAAGGGGGTGCTGGGGCAACTGTGATTGCAAGCCCAAGTCCCATCCAGACACGAGGCCATGAACGCGTGGGAAGTTGGGAATTGAGGGAGCAGGCAAAGGCCCAGGAGGCAGAAAGGAGAATCTTCGAGACTAACAATCGCCCAAGACGTCCAAGCTATGAAGAAGACGACATGCCCATCAATCCGTTCACCTCTCCAGTGGACCCTAAACACCACGTCTGAGCCATTTTGTATTCGGAGTCAGGGCGTCATCGCATCTGAATTATGAGAACATGAAACAAGGAATGACATTATTTGATCGGAGGGCTACAGTGAAGATGAAGCTAGGATATACCCAACTACTTCCATACGGACATGTGATCTCCTAAATGTGAATGAAGATTTTATTAACTGCTGGGATCGATTCTGAGAACATTCACTTCAAGTCGCTTATCTCGGCGCTGCCTCTAAATCACTTGTTGTTTTTCTGACTTGAATTTCTTCCGAGTGTGTGTGTACACTTTCTTTATCCTTCCCATTGTTTGGTATAGGCAATTTATCAATTCTCTTGGATTGCTTCAAATTCGAGGCCCCACCGTTGCTCTTGCCTGTTGACATCCTATCCTTCTGGTGAGTTGCAACCCGCAAATCCTACCGTTTCCCCAGTGCTCTTTCATCTTGATGATGAAGAGTGATCACCTGGTCCTCACTTTCCAAATTCTCCTTGCCCATCACTTCCACCCTCTTTGCCTATCATCCGCAAAGCCCATGCCGGTCTGATTGTGCCAGTCGAGAGGCTGTCTTTTTGGTGCTCTTCTTTGGAAACGCAACTACATCTCAAGCTGCGCTCAATACACCAGATATCACCAGTATGATTAAACAAATCACAGGTTCCCTGCCTACTCGGCCACGCAGGTACACCCTGACTCGCCTCCTCGAACTCGCTCCCTCAGCAACAGAATCCAACATCGATCTGTCCAAGTTCACATACGACGCAGCCAGCGGTAAGGTTTTCTGTATCGAGCACAGTGATCCAGACACTGACTTCTCACTCTCCTCAGCTGGTGTTGTACCTCCACTGGGTGCCTGTGTTATGGCCACTCGTCGAGTCGTCAGTGACCAGCCTCGAAATTGGTCACACGAATCCAGTGAATCGCCAGAAGAAGTTGTTTCCTTCACTGGACGTGGTGTGATGCAACCTGCGAGACAACCCACAGTTCCACCCAGCATTGGAGAGATCAACACCCACAAAGACAAAGGTTTTGCTCGCTTTCTTGAAAAGCATTCATCACCCACCCATCAACGTGTCACTACTGGTGGCCGCATTGTTCCGATGGAGCAACGTCAGCGACCTCCCGTCTTTTCCCTCCAACCCTCCTCCAACGGTGCGGTCGATCTTCGCAAGGATTCACCCAAGGAAGCACAAAGCCCACACATCCTTGCACCGATCCCGAAGGAGATTAACAATCAAGTCAAGTCTGAAGTTGGCATGAAAATGACTGAGACAGCCCTCCCCAATGTCTCTATGCGTTCAGAGACTACAGACAACTATGCCCTGGGCAATGGTCTTGACCCCAACTTTGTTTTCCCAACTGCACATTTTGTTGCCAATGCAGTGCCTGCTCAATCACCAACTTTCCCACTGATCCAACCCATCCCGTTGTTCCCAGGTGTCTCACTCGATAGCTACGCGGTTCAACCTGCACCGATCTTTCCGATGGCAGGGTTTCCATTTGGTCCAAGCATCACTACCTACCCTGGTCCATTTGGCAACCAATACCATCCTTCTTTGTATTCATATGGAGATCCATACGGTATCCCAAGTCCTATGCCTATGGCAGAGGGCCAGGGCGCTCTGGTGTACTGTCAACACATGCTCCTTGCTGCTAAGGGAACTTTCGAAGAACTTGATAAACAACTCAAGTCAATTGACCGCCTCCGGGCTACCATCAACCGTGACATCAACGTTACCAACCAGCGCATGGCAATTGTCACGCAGCGTGCGGATGTGAAGAAAGAAATAACTTACTGGGAGGAGAAGCTTGCCTTTGAACAGAACAATCAAGCAGCCACTCGTCATCATGCGACTCAACAGAGCAGCCCCTTGAATGTTCAAGCTGAGAGCTATGTTCCTCTCAACTCAGCGCCAGCCACGGCAACTCAACCCCTATCTGCCAACACCATGGTCGATTCGAAATCAGAGCGTTTTGATGCAAGCACCAAGACCAGTCACCCTATCATCAAGGCACGACGCTGTGCTATCCCAATTGTAGCTCCGCGCAAAGCATCCCCTCCTGGCAAGGAAGTAGTGGGGAAAGTTGTTGAGAGTGTTTTTTCCAGCCCTGCCAGTGATCAAGGAGTTGATGAGTGGGGTGTCCGAATTGGTCGTCCACCTCCACACATTGAACGTCAACAGAGTGAGATGTTGGCCGCTATTCTTCGTTCACAAAGCGACTCTCCAGCTGAGCCTGTGGGGTCATCAATCATTGCCTCTACATCTCAGGCTAGCTCCAAGTCATCCAGCTTCAATCAACAAGCCGTTGCGGTGATCCCCGAGCCCATCAGCGAGAATGACTCGGAAACTGTCGAATGGTTGCCAGTCAAGCCTGGAAACGCACCAGCCAGTGTTGAGGCCTATTATGAGCTCCAACTTGACGCCATGAGACTTCCACAAGGAGTGGTCAGCAAAGTCCGACTTCCCGATGGCACATATCATGAGGTCCCAGGTCGTGGACTACAGCGACCCCCATCTTTCAACATGGACGACTTTGAGCGACGCTACTGGACCTCCAAGCCAGTCGTGACCAAGGAAATGGCCGACCAATTTGTTCATGTAGAACGTTCTGCCGAGGGGAAAGCGTTCGATCAAATGTCATTGTCATTTGGCTTGAATGGAATGAGCATGGAGGAAAGGTTTGTTGCTTCTCAACTCTTTCACTAGAGCTCTTGACTGATTGCGCTTGTGCATCTAGTGCCACCCAGACCGAGAACTCCAGACAAACCATGTCATTTGATACTTCTCATTCCGCACGCCCCCAGCAAGGAAGTTTCGAACAAGCTGGACATGATTTGGCAATGTATGTGGAGTGAGACCCCCGCGCATCCGGGTCGAATGCTAACCCGAGTTTTAGGAGCGATGGATTTGAATATGCAAGTTACAAGCCTGCTGATCATCCGCCTGTCACAGCAAAGACCGAGAGATTTTCGGGAACGCAGACTTTTGCATCTACCTCCATCATCTGGAATCAAGGCAATAACCAGGCAGATTGGCCAAGCCAGGATCAAATCATGAAGGACTGGGAATCTTTACAAGATGCTCAGGTCAATAAAGGATACTCATCAGTGTCTGTGCAGAATGTGCATGCAATGGGTCACCTTCCACACATGCTCGATGGAACCACTGACGGTCAGAAGTTCTCTGCAAAGTCTTTACTTTCTGCAGCAGGAAAGTTTCGTAGCCCAACTCTTATTCATCGACCAAGCCCAACCGGAGGCGCATGGTTCGGTCCACATTCACGCCAGGTTCAGAGCCAGGCGAGTGAGGGAGACGTTGCTTTTCCACCCCAACGTTGAGGGAGTACAGAAGATCTGAGGCTTTGTCCTAGGATACCAAGCCTGGATTTCGACTGCGAGTTGGTGTGCAGTAATATTGAGATTGGAGTGCCTCCTTCCTTGGGATGTATGATAGGTACGAGCTGATCAGTCGTCAACTTGGAGACATGATTAGTATGGTTGGCTGTATGACTTTCACGATATTGGGAGGGTGCATGACACAAACAAACAACAGAGCATATTCACCAATGTCAGTTCAACACGGCATGGCATGACCAACGCTTGAGGAAACAAGTGTCGAAAGCATTGAAGATGTATTCAGTCTCGGAACATACATGAGGATCAAATGCAGACCAACAGTTGCATGAGCTAGATAATGATAGCAAGTGATAGTTGCAATAAAGCTAGCCAATCCCGGCAGGCATTGAGCCAAGCACATGGTCATTCAGTATTGATGAGTCTTCTGTACGGAGTAGGTAACATTATGAAGAAGGATGGAGGAAGATGTCAAAGTCGATCGATGCTGAGAAATCAACCGGGTTCCGGAGGTGCAGCTGCAGATGTCCTGATTCCTGGGCGATGACGACGACTGGCAGTGTTCAACAAGTCAAAGCACAAAGTGGAAACCTGGATGCTTACAATTAAAGCACTCGTTTGCTCTCATTTATTTCACATTCATGGATCTTCGAGGCAGAGGCAGAAGAAAGCAAGCAATAGAAAGTGGCTCCCCTTTTAGCCCGTAATGATTTCAAAGGGAGCCTACCATCCCCGAGTCCAGACGGTGGTCTGTGTGCAAATTGCTGCTTACTGCTGTGATGTGACATTCAGGTAATCTGCCAGAGGGATAATACAGATTCGTACACAGTATTACTAGTTAGATCCTGATCACAACTCGCTGGAGCTTGAAGACCAGAATATACAATTCTATTCTTTGAGACCTCAACTTTTCATGGAGGAACGCGAGTGAGAGAGCTTCCCACGTTTCTTGACCCCCACATTTAACTGCCATGCCTCTAGCAGCCGGCCCCGGGTAATTTAGGTGCGACACGCAGCCTAGAGGCCTATAAGCAGGCTGCTACAGGGTGCCAGTGGCAGCTACCACGCATACTCCACAAGGGCTTTACATTGTTGCGGGTGCAGGTGCATTGCTCCTCCTCCATCCAAGTTAGTGGCAGTACCGGCTAGTTCACTACCAACTTCCCTAGTCCTCATCAACGGCATCACCCTCACTCTCTAAGCAGACAGCACTTGCTCTCCCTACTCCCTCCTCATCGCCACACAATTTGCAATCTATTTTACACTCGCTCATTCCTACAGAGACGTCTGAATCCATCTCAGGCTTCTAATCACCAGCCGAAATCTGCCATCTTGACATGGCGTCCCGCAGATAACGCCCTATTTCCAATCCATCGCCGTCCACTCACCCACCTCTATCCTCCACCCACCACCTTTGTCCCCCTCATCATCCATCCGCGACTTCTACTTCTCGACCAGGTTTACATAAGCCTTCCTGAAGTCGGTCGCTCTTCGAGTATCCAGACCACCTTTCAATCCCGATTCTGCGGATCCATTCACTTGGTCTCTGCAATACCATGGCTACTGAGAAACGCAACTTTTCAAGTCTCTCCTTCTCCTCCAAGAAACACCTCAATGGCGATACCCCTTCAGGTACACATACACCGACTACCACCAAACTTAAGAATTTCTTCCGTATAAATAGTGGTGGCAGTCAGACCTCGATAGGTTCCGATGGTTTACCAACTCCCAGGACCGAAACCAAGCCTGGCAAACAGTCTCGATTTCTCCCAGCGTTAGGCCGGAATCGTTCCACCACCATTGCCAGTGATGGCCATCCTCTTGACGATACTATAGCCTCTCCAACTGCGCAGGCCAACCCTTATTTCATGCACCAAGGTCTTCCGGCTTTGCGACACCACAATGAGGGGAGTGTTCCCCCTTCCCCTCCCGATACCCCAAAGGTCCAGGTCAATGGTTCATCGGTACAAGAGAATGTGGTTTCTGCAGGCAAAGAAGAGTTGGCCCGAAAGCTGAGACGAGTGGCTTCTGCCCCCAACGCACAAGGACTGTTCAACTCAAGTAAGAACGCTGGCGATCGACCTCAGACCGCAGAACTGGGCAAGGAGCCCCTTGCTGTCGGGTCAGGGTCTTCGCCCAACCTCGGAATGATAGCCCAAGAGGATGTCAGCACGTTGAGTCTTCCTGGCCTTCCGCAACCTGGTTCAAAACCCCCTCTGCCGGGACAAATCCGACAGTCCATCGCATTTAGACGAACCTATAGTTCGAATTCGATCAAAGTGCGGAATGTCGAGGTGGGTCCTGGTAGTTTCGATAAAATCAAACTCATCGGCAAAGGCGACGTTGGCAAGGTATATTTGGTCCGTGAGAAGAAGTCGAATCGGCTGTATGCCATGAAAGGTGGGCATGCTGCCATTTGTCAGCACACGGTGTAAACTAAACTGACTTTGAAATAGTCCTCAGCAAAAAGGAAATGATCAAGCGAAACAAGATCAAGCGAGCCCTCGCCGAACAGGAGATCCTGGCGACGAGCAATCACCCGTTTATTGTCACATTATACCACTCGTTTCAGTCCGAGGAGCATTTGTACCTATGCATGGAATATTGCAGTGGAGGAGAGTTCTTCCGAGCACTACAAACCCGACCGAACAAGTGTGTAGGCGAAGAGGATGCTCGGTTTTATGCGGCCGAAGTGACGGCTGCCTTGGAGTATCTCCACCTGATGGGCTTCATATATCGGGATCTGAAACCCGAAAGTAAGTTTGTCCGCAGCGCGTCTGATCGAGGTGCTGACATGGATAGACATCCTTCTACATCAATCAGGCCATATCATGTTATCCGACTTTGACTTGTCGAAACAATCGGATTCGGGAGGCGCTCCAACGATGATCCTGGGGACTCGGAATGCTTCGAATCCTACAGGATACCCACTTGTGGACACAAAATCGTGTATCGCTGATTTCCGCACCAATTCATTTGTCGGCACAGAAGAATACATTGCGCCAGAAGTGATTAAGGGTAACGGGCATACAAGTGCGGTGGATTGGTGGACGCTTGGAATTCTGATCTATGAGATGCTGTTTGGCACGACACCATTCAAGGGTAAGAATCGTAATGCGACATTCGCCAACATTCTTCGAGATGAGGTGCCATTCCCAGATCACTCTCACTCCACCCAAGTGAGCAAGTAAGTATTCCGATGTCCGTCATTTGGGGTGTCGACTGACATTTTGCAGTCTGTGCAAATCTGTGATTCGCAAGCTCTTGATCAAAGATGAGATGAAACGATTGGGATCACGGGCAGGAGCGTCTGATGTCAAGAGTCATCCATTTTTCCGACCTATCACATGGGCACTTCTTCGACATATGAAGCCACCAATGATTCCACATCAGGGTCGTGCAATTGACACCCTGAATTTCCGAACGGTCAAAGACAGTGGCAGCGTCGAGATTGGAGGATCAGCCACGAGGCTCAAGGGCGTGCCTCTTGACTCGGGGATGGCGACTCCTGGAGGAGAAATCGCGGACCCATTCTTGGAATTCAACAGTGTCACATTACACCACGACGACGAAGACACGATTGTAATGCAAGACAGTGGACCACCGACCAACGGGCGGTGAGGTTAGCCGGTGGCACTTGGCCTCTTTTTTTGGGTTTTCCGGGGAAGCTTACTACCTAAGTATCTACTTAAGGTATTCCCCGGAGTTGGCGTTCACTCAGATTGGTGGACAGTGATCATGTGAGGCGATGGAAAGCTTCTCAAATTTCTCACTCCGACAAATCTTCAGGTCAGGTGCAACTTGTGGAAGAGGAACTCGGAGCGCTATGCTGGTCACGGCTTTTCAGGCATCTTCTGGCGTTTGTTTCTCATGAACCAAAAAGGCGCATGTACAGATATACAGAGGATTGAAGACCAGGAGTTTACTGAATCCCCCAAGTACCAAGGTAGCTTTTATATGACATTGATGGAAACCGAGATCTATTTCCATTTCCAGTCCCCTGTATTGTATTGATGATTGGTGGATTGATGGAGGAGGCCGTGGTGTGAATGACGAAGATGCAATGCAGGGCAGAGACAATGCGTTCAAGTTAGCCTTTTCCACCTTCACCTTCACCTCATCATTCGGTAGCGGCCGGGATTATTCATCCCTACCTACACCAGGTCTCTCATCCCATGTGATATGCAAGGTTCCGAATGGGTGGATGTTTTGACCCTCTTCGACTGACCCTCTTCAAGTTCTTCAAAACGTGAAGCGGTCAGGGACATCTCTGGCCAATAACCAATAGCACGCCCGCCCGGAAAATTCAAGCAAAAGGCCCAATAATACCCAGCATTCTCTCCACGAGACAGTCTCTGACCTTTTTTACTCTCACTTCTTTCTCCCCTTCACTTGATTCCCTTTGTCTCGTCCCTCTGTTTCTCTCCGCTACCAAATGGGCCGAGGAACCACCCGTTAGTCTGGGACATGCGCCTTATGTTGAGCTGGCCTTCACACCCTGTACGACTCCATCGTCTGCTATGGCCAACTCCCCTCGTTTCCTCCCATTTATCCCCGTTCGTCGAGTCCGTCTAAGATCCCTTACCTATCTGTGACCGATTGATTACGCATGGCCCTTTCTACTATCCAATTCCCCTCTTCTTGTTCTTTGTCCGTTGGTCTGAGACTGCGTTTTTGAGTTGGGAGAACTGCACCCAGTCCAACATCATGAAGTTCGGACGCAATCTGCCCCGCAACCAGGTCCCCGAATGGGCGTCCTCGTACATCAACTACAAAGCTCTGAAGAAGCTGATCAAAGCCTCGGCGGAAGGAGTGAAGCAGGACGGGAAACTCGATCTTGCTGGTAGGAACATAATCGCTGCGGGGCCCGATCTTAATCGATCGGCTTCAAGGCCCTGGGCCATTTTTGATTTGTTTGGCACGAATACTTATTGTGCTCAGGATTCTTCTACACCTTGGACCGCAACCTCGAAGACGTAGACCACTTCTACAACAAGAAGTATCAGGATTTCTCCAGGCGCCTCAAACTGCTCGAAGACCGATATTCCCCCTCCCTCCAGGCCGCCGCTCAACTCGAAGAAGATGAACGTGAAGACCTCCTTGCGGCTCTGTTGGAACTGCGCGCCCAGTTGCGGAATCTACAGTGGTATGGCGAGGTCAATAGGAGGGGCTTCATCAAGATCACGAAAAAGCTGGATAAGCGGATCCCCGAGGCGCAGGCGCAGAAGAAATATCTCGAGTTGAGGGTCGATCCTTCAGCGTTTGCGACCAATGCGCAGTTGTCCAGTTCCTTGAGTAAAATCAACGATTGGATCTCCGTACTGGGCGAGGTCCCTGTCACCATCAGTAATGAGGACCGGGCATCTATATCCTCGGCCTCTCTGAAACGCACCACTTCTCGCCCCTCCCTGCATGTTTCTCCAGAACGCACGGCAAAGCTCGAGGCCGGCATACGACAAGATGACCCCGTTGACCTAGAAGAACTCATCCAGGAACTCCGTGCCAAACCGGATTCTGATATCTCGGAGCATGCCATCCAGGAGTTCTTGAAGTTATTACTCCAACGAGCCATCTCTGCTCGGAGTCGAGTCTCAACTACCTGTCTCCTACGGGAAATAGTCTTTCTGGATGACGCAGATGACATCAATGGTCGGAATGCAATCCATCGTCTGGTGGTCTCGATTGGTCGTAAGCACTCGAACGTTGACCAGGAGCCCAGCACTCAACTCCTTCCCAGTGCGGAGACAGAACTGACGAACTTTATTGATCCCGCAACACCTCCTGTGCTCCCCTTTAAAAGGTCCGTCCCTCAGGAAGGCAAACGAGCTCAGATCGTGACTCGGGCCGACACCTCGATTTCCTTCCTTGCTTTCCTTCTTGATAGTCTCTCAAGTTCACAGCGACCGGGACTGGTGGCGCGAGATGCGTCTGGGCGTACTCCCCTTCACTTCGCCGCCGAATACGGCATTCGAGTCATGTGCGAAGTCATCATTGAACACCTCCAGGAGTGGAAGATATTCAATGTGGAAGATGGCATCGATGGTCCATTCTGGCAGGACAACGAGGGCTGGGCGCCCTTGCATCTGAGCGTAATTGGTGGCCATCCACTTACCACCCAAGCACTACTTGATGCCGAGCAAGCAATGGTACCAGAATTCTCCAAGTCTACCATACGGCGGAATTCTCCAAAGTCCTCAGCCGTCCTGGCCCTAGCTACAAAGGCCAATTTCGCCGACATCGTCGGACTTCTGGTCAAGGCAGGTGTCGATATCAATTATCAGGACGATCACGGTGATTCGGCTCTTCATTTGGCCGCTAGATTCGGTCATCTGGAGTGTGCGAAGATCTTGCTTGCTGGGAGTGATATTCAAAAAGCGAACACTGAACTATGTGAGAAGACCTACGGTTGGACTCCACTGTTTATCGCTTGCGTAGATGGTCATCAGCCGGTCGTGGAAATCCTTATTGAAGCTTCAGCCGATCTGGAAACACTCGATTCATCAGGATGGACCGCTAAGGAGCATGCAGCTTTACGCGGACATGTCAGTATCGCGAAATTGCTCTGTGAGGTCTTACAAGAGCCAGAGCAAGATCCCGACTCTGTCGCATCGACATCACCCCCAGTCTCGTCTTCTCTGGCAGAGAGGAAATCAAATGGCATTGCCACCCCGACCCAGGGTGTGAAGATGAGCGAACCCGTCAAGAGTTTCGGCCATCGATACCTGACGGATAAAAGCATGATCCTCGTCAGTCTTGGTACCATGGATACCCGCAAGTCGATTCGACCCGTCAATCTCGATAGAATACCTTTAGCAAATGCGCATTCGACGCAACTTGATACCGCACTTTCAATCGTGGTGTCTGCAAAATCTGCTGAAGGCGAAGCAGAAGTCATTGATTTACCAGTGCAAGATAATATCTCCACTGAGCCAATTGTCTTCCATGCTGCAGATCCGTCAAAAGTCAAGTTGTTCTTTGATCTCATTCCGACTTATTCTGGATCAAGAGAACGCATCGTCGGACGTGGCGTGGCTTTGCTTTCTACCATAAAACCCAATATTGGTACTAAGCGCATGCTCCTACAGGGTGATGTCACAGTTCCTATTGTCGCCGCCAATGATCTCGAGGTGATTGGTTCTGTGACCTTCAATTTCCTGGTTATTACACCTTTTCATCATCCTAGTATGGTCGTCACAGAGAATCAGACATACTGGAAGAGTATGACTTCGACAATGGTCATCGGTCATCGTGGATTGGGCAAAAATCAGGCTGCTGGTCGTCGCTCTCTTCAACTGGGTGAGAATACAATTCAATCGTTCATCGCAGCCGCCAATCTGGGTGCGTCATACGTTGAATTCGACGTTCAACTCACCAAGGATCATGTACCGGTCATCTACCACGATTTCTTGGTTAGTGAAACAGGAGTCGATGCACCAGTGCACACTCTGACGTTGGAACAATTCCTTCATGTCAATGAAATGAGAACTCCACGTCATTCAAGACCGGCATCCCCCGTGCCCTTTGAAAACCCAAAGGTCAGTACCTTGAAGAATGGAGATTCGCGAGGACCCAGACTTCGATCCATGTCTGTCGGTGGAGGAGATAGCAACGAATCAGTCGACATGGAAGAACGAATGAAACACACACGAGATTTCAAAAAGAAAGGATTTAAAGGCAACAGTCGCGGAAACCACATCCAAGCCCCCTTCGCCACTCTGGAAGAAATGTTCCGTAAAGTGCCCTCCAACGTCGGATTCAACATCGAGATGAAATACCCAATGCTCTCTGAAAGCGAAGACGAAGAAATGGATACCTACGCCGTCGAACTCAATTCCTTCGTCGACACCGTCCTGACCAAAGTCTACGACATGGGCAAAGGCCGAAACATTATCTTCTCCTCCTTCAACCCGGACATCTGCCTCTTACTCTCCTTCAAGCAGCCGAGTATTCCCGTCATGTTCCTCACCGACGCGGGCACCTCCCCCGTCGGCGACGTGCGCGCCACGAGTCTCCAGGAAGCCATTCGCTTCGCGAGTCGCTGGAATCTGCTCGGTGTTGTCAGCGCCGCGGAGCCACTCGTCTATGCACCCCGCCTCGTCCGTGTCGTCAAGGAGAGCGGTCTCGTCTGCGTTAGCTACGGCGCGCTCAACAACGATTCTTCAAAAGTCAAATTACAAGTCAAGCAAGGCATCGATGCCGTCATCGTCGATTCCGTCCTCGCCATCCGTCGAGGTCTCACCGGTGCAAACACCTCCAAACCAACTCAACCTGCAAAAGACGCCCCCAACCCTGCAGGTAGCAGAAGCTGGCTGAGCACCGAGACCAGTGCCTCGCACAACGATACCAACAACAAAAGCCTCGCTGAGAAACTCACCGGAAGTACCGAGAGTCTCGAGATCCCCGTCCCCATCTCCACCCCAATCCCTATCCCCGGCGCCACTGTCGCCTCACCGAAGATCGTAACGTTCGAACCTGAAGAGTCAGCCGGCAGCAGCGCTGGCGATAATAGTGTCGGCAGCGCGGTCTCCGAAGCGGAGACCGAGACCGGGAGTGAGAGCTTCAGTGCCGCGAGCACGGGCGATTCCGAGGGGCGACTGCTTGACTAGGATGCCGTCACGGTGGCGGCGGCGGCTGGTGTTGTAGCTGACGCTGGTGTGAAGAAATCGCTGCCGAGACAGATTCGGCGCCTGGCTTGATGCTTGGAGTTGAACTTGAGCACGAGTTTGGACACGAACTTGGATACGAGTTGACTTGGGGTTGAGTTAATTTGATCTGAGCGTTCGCTTTTGCATTGAGCGTTCATGAATGAACGGACGGGGTCTTGACTACCCCAAATGGATCAGCTTACGAAAAGGAGTTTTACCTCGATGGGCTGGATTTGTGACATGTTGATTCAGGAAATCTGTTTTCCATATCCTGGGCAACCATATGCTTAACTAAGCTCACATTCAGACTTGGGTACTCGAGCGAGTATTTTGATCTTCTCCCTCCCACGAGCTGTATGTAGTTGGCTTATTTTTCACTCCTTTCACCACCTTTTAGCATCGGAGAGGAGACACAAAAAGAGCTCGAACACAACACCCAGGGAATTTGATTTGGCTGATTGAGGTACTTTGGAAAAATGGATGGATGGATGGATGGAGTTGAAATCTACAGATTTGGGCTCACTAGCATAGACAGCATCGACAGCATCGACAGCAGCAGGGAAGGAGTTCATGACGGACCTGCAGACTAGTATCCCCAATAATACCGAGCATAATGAACGTACGGTCATTCCACACAGATACGGATACGGGGTAAGGAGATCCTCTTCTCCTCGGGAGATTTTATGACATGATCTACGTACGTGACCACTTGGTCGTATGACATCTCAGATGTATACGGCGCCCACGATTGAGCCTTAGTCGTTCACGATTAGATACACGAGAAGACACAAGGAAAGTGGACATACCACTTAAGAAGCTGGAAAAGAATTCCAAACAGATCGAAGGCTCGGCAGCGATATTATAGACTAGGTATCCATACGACCCGAGTAAGGGCGCAAGAATTACTCGCTGTAATTACCTCCTGCACCGTCATCATCCTACCGTCAATCAAAAAATGCGAAAAGAAAAGAAATACAAAAAAAAACAAAAACAATCAACAATCCGGATTCCCAAATGGTCACCCACTTTAGTACTAACGAATCGGCATGGAGCTTAAGTACGGCTGAGCGAACGGGAAGCCCTGTTTTCCCCATCCTATGGTCGATTGCGAAAGACTGTGGACGAAGTATAGAATATATATGGAAACAAAAATTTCTCTGAGGACGAATATCTTAGTTAGTGCTAACTTTCAAAAGCTAAGACGGCCCGCGCCGACGCCTTGATGCCGCCAAGTTTCTACGCGACAGTATCTAAGTACCTAAGTCAAGGAAGTGCACTGGTAGTACGAGTAGATAGAAGAGTAGAAGACTCGCTTGCGACCGGTCGATCCCTTCGTCACTGGCAAGTAGATAGCCCAGACACGATGCCAACTGCACAGGTCCCTGCGGTCCCCCTGACGGAGCCCGTGCTTCACGTTTAGACACGTCACTCGCCGCTTCTACGTTGAACCCAAGCCAGGCGTCCTAGACTCCTGGGCAGGTCAGTAACTCAAGTAGCTTCGTCATCCCGGAAGGATATATCACGCCATGCCTCGCAACCATACACACACCAATCGAAGCAAATCGGCTCTTCTAGGACCATCACATCACATCACATCACATCAGACAAGCATCCTTCTCGCTCGAATGCAATTCACTACCCCCGACGCGAACTCTCCTCGCACGCTTCTTTCCGCCAGCAGCAGCAGGAGCTTTCGCTCCAGCTCCGGCTCCCACTCCAACCGAGATAAAAACGTCGACGATCCACTCATACCACACGCGTCGGTCGTCCGTCTTGCGCCACATGGTGACACGCAGCTCCGAGTGATCCGGGACCGTTAGGGGGACCTATGACGACGGATTACATTAGACAATGCCACGCAAGGGTATTGGAAACAGAGCAAAACGACGCCGAGCTTAAGCAATCTTGATCCAAGAGACGTACGTACCTTCAACGGGAAATATATCGGGAACCAGGAAATCATGCCCTCGCTCTTGGCGTCCATGGTAGCCGGATTGGTAGAGAGCTCGACGCCCTTGTACAGCACGGTCTCGAAGTAGCCGGCCAGGCCGTGGCAGGTGCCGCGGTGGGGGATCGGGAACGTCAGTGTGCTGTGTCGTGCGTTGTGGGCGTTGGAGATTGGGGGGAGAGGGTCCGTGGATGAGGAGGGTGGTGGTGGTTGCGACGGGTTTGAGGTTGAAGACGAAGACGAACAGGAGGGGAGGAGCGGGTTTGGATGCTGGAAGGACCATGTTGTGCCGATTATGGGCTGTGGTGTTTCTGATGAGGATGGGTGGTTTGCGTCGTCGACGTTGTTGCCTTGTTGTTGCCGCTGTTGCGTGTGGGCTTGGGCATAGCTTGGTGGCGAAGGGACGGAGGATGGGCTTTGAGGTTTGTTGGCACCTGACGGCACATCGCTAGAGGTGGAGTCGGAGGTTCCGCCCGCGCCGGCGGTGGTGCTGAGATAGTCAATCGCGTTCAGCATCACTACATATGGGATCTCGGCTGCGTTGGGCGTTGTACTGGTCATGCCGTGTGTGATGTCGGCGTACAGCTTCGGCGCCGCGATGGGTGTGAGGTGTGCGGTGTAAGACGCGGGAATGCTGATTCCGTGTACCGGATTCATCAGGTGTTGTACCCCGTCGAGACATTCCGGACTCAGTTCGTTGTCCGCGAAGGAGCCAAGGAGTTCGGAGATCAAAATGTCGATTTTGTATGGTGTTGCCGGAGTGTTGGTCGGTTGTGAGGTTGCGAGGAGGTAGGTCGAGTCGAGAGATGGTGAGCCGGTGAACGTACCGGTCTCTGCAGGGGTTGAGCTGTTGGTGCGGTCATCCTTCTGTTGAGTGTCTTGATCATCAGAATCGTCTTGCTCGGTGTTGTATACCCGACTTGTTGGTTGATTGTTTGCTGCGCGGATCGGACCTCTCCAAGTCCTCATATCAGATTTGACAAGCTTGACCCGGTTATTCCAGATCGTTTCGTTGTGTCGCTGTAACAATACAAAAGCGTTGGGATTCTTCTCCAGCGCCCACATATCGATTTCGACACTGACGTCCTCGCTGGCCTTCAACGCTCGAGTCACGAGAGGACCACGACCGGCACCAACCACGGCAACGACGACACGGCCATCTGGGTTACTAGTGGGCTTACCTTGCTCGATCCAATCGTGTAATGCCCTGGCTATCGCACGCTCGTACCAAGCATATTTGATTGGGTCTTTTTCAAAGACTTCATACGTAATACTCTCAAGATTCACCGTCAGTGGTTGCAATGGAGCTTGGAGATAGTCTTGGTATCCGGCACCGAATTTGTCGAGAGGCGTTAAGATTGGTTGTTTGGTCTGTAGGTTTCGCATGTATGAGAGTTGAGGTGTTGGATCTTTCAATTGTGGATTCTGAGCAGCTTCGGCAATTGTTGGAAATGTATTTGTCGCGAGGCCGTCGTGATCGGTCGAGTTCGAACTCGGGACAGATCCAACATCGCATAACAGAAACCATGGTGGAGTTCGAAGTCGCATGAACCGGCTGATCATTGCTTGATGAGCACGAGAAAGGACTGGATATCCCTTCGCATTCTTGGCGAATATTTTGTTGTCTAGAGTCAGAAGTCGAACCGGTTCAGAATACCACCTTGATTGAACAGCCACAGGAGGAAGAAGCTTCGGCATTGACAAAGCTAGAGAAATTATCAGCCTCAGATGGCAATAGGAACAGAATGGCCGTTGCTCATGTAGGCTTTCAGGGGCACGGGGTTGGGAATGGAGATTATCATATGCTTACCTACACCCAACCGGGCATGATATTTACAGATGGATCTAATTATATCCCAAGCTTCCCAAGTTCCAAATAGATCCAGTCTGCTCTGTTGATCTAGATCTTCGTTTTCCAAGAATTGTTGACGGGCAAAAGCTGATAAGTCGCCCATCTCCTTGACCTGTTCCTCTGAATGATCGAGGATGGATTGCCATATGTATATTTGAACGTATGGAGCTTGAGATAGTGCATCCATGATCGCACGACCGTATTGAGCGATGGCACTATCAGATGTACCATGACCTCGTAAATTGGGACCAGGAATCAGAAGATAGGTAATGCCACAGAAGGCAGCATAAGCCAGTTCGAGGTTCAGAACTTGACGCGAAATATCCGCGACAATTGGATCTGGAGATGTGAGGTCAATCCATGAACTAGAAATACCAATGATCTGGCTGATGGAATCATCAGGAGTCAATGGTGTGTCAGCCGGTGTCAGAGGTGGAATGGCCACTGGAGAAGCATTCTTTGTCTTAGTGATGTCCTCAGCTGAACTTGCCGCCTGGGAGAGATATGTTGAAAGCAATGTCAAAACCCGAGATTGAAAATGGGGGCTTGTTATTGGGCTTGTGAGCATATCGTACTTTGGGGGATTAGAAACAGTGGACCTCATGAGGGGATTATTCGACTCTCACATTTGCAGCATGAGCATTCTGAACAGTTTGGGACGTGACTGGCAGAGGTCTTTTGGAGTCGTGGTGACCAATGACAAAGTGTGGAAAATCGTCCATGGTTTATGACTGACTTGTTGAACTGATCTGTGTTCTAGCTTCGCCCAGGGCTAGTAGAGGTCAAGTCCTGTGGATGAGTATCGATTTTCGTAGCATACACTTTTAGTAAGGCGGAAACAACATCTTGAACCAGAGTAGGATCTCAAGTCAGGTGTTGCTGTGTCATCAAGTTCCGGTGCTGATGAGCCATATCCCTTCTGCAGTCCGAGACCTCAATTCAGAATCAGACCTTTCACACAAAGACTGTGCAAGGCCACGGAGAAATATCTGAGGGAGGCTGTATCAATTTGGAAGTGAAGAATGCAAGGCCCTGCAAAATTGTCCAAAAGGGTTTAGCGTTTATGGTGGTGCCAAGCATTCGAGTTCGAGTTCCGGAGTCGAAGTTCGGACTTTCTGGACTTTCTTCAGAATCTTGAAGCTCGCCTGGTAAGCATCCACATCTCATCCTGGCCTCCAAAGATGAGTGTGGCACGCTCATCAGAGTGTCTCTTGTGCTCATTCTCAAGATCTTCTCGCCCAAGCACTTCCGCTCGACGACAACTCCATTCTACCTCCGTCAATCTGAATCGCAAACCACGATTCCCTAGTGTCAAGCATGAAGAACGAAAACGACCCACACACCCTCTTGCCTACCTGAAAGATCGTGCCAATAAGTTCTTCTCTGAAGATGAAGCCTCACCTAAGAAATACTCGGCTCAGCAACGTGCTGCCATCGCAGCGGCCAAGAAGTTTGGGACTCTACAACACATCAAGGATTCACCAGGTCGCATGCGTGCTGAGCCCTGGACCATGGAGTACTTTGACGATTTGACAACAATAGATCCCGTCATCGACAAACCCGTCCGAGCCCCGTGGACCAACATTGATGATGCCCAGCGCATGAAGGACGATGATGAAATTGCCGAAGACTTTATCGAACAGGCAATGAAACAAACAAACCTTGAAACATGGGTGGACGAAGCTGGTGTCGAACACCTCGTGCCTAGTGCCGCAGAAGACGAGTTCTTGGACTTTGACAGGAACATGCGGTTGACTACAGGCCGGGAAGAGGCTGAACTCGCACCTCGATCTGCACTGGCTCCGGATCTACCCAAAATGTCGGAACGAAAAAAGATCAAACAGGAAAAAGGCAAGGGACAAATGGATGAAGATGGCGACAGAAAAGCTCCAATGTCACAAGAAACTCCCTCGCCCAGTCTGGTTGCCTTGATGCAACAGACAGGGTATGATCGTAGGGATCTCGCCAAAATCCGAGTCAAGACGGTCATTATGCATCGTGTAACCAATCAAACACGAATGGGAAAGATCAGCCGGCTTTACGCTTTAACTGTCGCAGGAAACGGTGATGGACTGATAGGTTATGGTGAGGGCAAGAGTATGGAAAGTGTTGACGCCAGAATGCAAAGCACATATCGCGCCATTCGCAACATGCAACCGATTCTACGGTATGAAGACAGAACCGTATTTGGTGACCTCAAGGCGAAATATAGCGCCACAGAGTTGGAGCTGTATCCCCGACCTCCTGGTATGTTTTCAGCGAGTTCTTTCTTACAGCCAACGATTTATGCTAATTGCTCCATTTTTCAGGGTTCGGTCTTCGTTGTCAGCAGTACATTTGGGAAGTTTGCAAATGCGCTGGCATTCAAGATCTTTCCGCCAAGGTTCATCGTGCCCGGAATCCCATGAACACGGTCAAAGCCACCATTCAGGCTTTGTTGAGTCAAAAAGACCCTGAAGATATTGCTAGAGGTCGAGGTAAAAAGCTTGTCGATGTCCGCAAGGTGTATTATGCTGGACTCACATAGAAGCTGTACAGTATACTTTGCAAGACTTTAGCGACCATGTCAATACTATGTAATATAGATCTCCGTGATCAGGTGTTTCGTGTCGTGTCGTGTCAACTGTGACTTCTTATGCGTTTGTAATCCCAGCGGATCGTCTGGAGGAAGAAATACCCAGTATTGAGTTGATGGGCGCGTGACTCGCGATATCGGCATGTACAATCGTACGTCCAGTCGTCGAAATCCAGTCATGACATCGAGTCTTCGGATGTATTTGGCAAAAGTTCAAGGCTGGCTATTGCTATCTCCGGTAAAAGCACTGCCATCATCGCCCTCCAATTGACCCTGTTGCAACACAATGCTGTAGACACTGGCTTTCATCAACGTGTAGACACTGGCGACCTTCCGCTCCAGCAGCCTCAGGCCCTCGGCGATTTCCAGTGTCATTGGACCACTAGAGAGACTGGCGAGAGTTGACGATAGCTAAAGACGGGGTTGGAAGGGTCAGTTTCAGGTCGCATACCATATCATCATTCGAGCGCTCTGAGAATGACTATCGCTGAGACGACAAGAGCAACAGAGTCGGGTGCTACCATGCCACTCACTCACCTCGTTCATGTTATTCAGCAGTCGCTCATATTCATCCAGCACTTCTTGCTCGAGTGGCGAAACTCCCGAATTGGCATCCCCGGTCAGACTCAGCAGCGGATTCTTTGGATCATTGTAGATTGCACTTTCGTCCATAGTCGACCTGTGGTGGTTGGCTTGCTTCTCCTGTGTGTCTCTCTTTGCCTGTTGATGTCGAGGTTTGCTAGTTATTGGATCGAAGTGGGGAAACAATTAATGATGTGACTAGGCCCGTCTGGGCGACGCGTGCTGGACGCGATTTTGTGTTATGTACCGCCGGAGAGATCACGCTTTATCACCGGCTCTCCACCGGATCATTCTTTCTGCTTTTGAGTCTATTTGATGACGAGATTGGATTGTGTCACTGGAAAGCTGTATCTCCTTGGATAGCGAACGAGTCAAAACTACGAGGCTTGCTCCTCCCTCCAGTTTCATGAGGACTCGGCCGTTCAGATGTCTTTCAATTGTCCAGCTGTCCATCCTTTGTTTACGAGAGTTGGACAATGGACAGGCCTTTTGTAAACCTGCTCCACAAAGTACCGATTTCTTTAAGCGATTTGGCTTCAAAAGTGTTTCGGCTGCTCCGTATCCACGTGGCACCGAGTATGGTTTAAGGAATGCTTGTAGTTCGTGACTCTTGATTTCTTAAATTGAGGAGCTTCGTCTGTGGAGGAGCTTGACTGATCATCGCATCGAAATCTCGGGCGCGGTCCATCCGCCTACGTAGTCTGTCTGAAAACCCATTAATCCCAGATTTTGAGTTCAGCCTCATGATCGATGGTACTGTTGGCGGTTTACGAGCCTGACAAGTCCGTGGCGTTACTACTGAGGCCCCATGTTTGCAAGGTACGACTGACCAGGGCCAATGGGCCAAATTTCAACAGCTTGACAGCGTTTGACACAAGATCCGGGTCCACGGGGCTTGAACGAGGCGCTGTTCAATAAAACTCCGTAACCGTACGGAGTAAAGTGTCAAGAATCAGAGAGCATTTTGGGCACGGAGAAGCATGGGTGTGGATACTGGGGTCGTAGGCGAACCAGGATTTCCATCTTCAAAAAGACTCGAGTCTAGAAGTCGAATTGATGCAAGCCAATTTTACTGATTCTTCAGCTTGGCCTCATGCTCAAGTTGTTCAACCATTGACAAGGCAGAGGCTCCAAGGTTCTTATCAAACCCGATTATTAGCCAATGAACGTTGAGAGTCGCTATCATCGCGTGTCGCGCCTTTTTCTTATTTCTTTCCTCCAGTTTTCATACCAGGCACCCTTGGGCCACATGTGGTAGGCGAAAGGCATATAGTCCTGATCAGCCATCGCCTGGGTCCGTATGCCCCCTTTATTCTCCCACTTGGTCAAAGGGTATACCCGACAAGTTCATTCAGCTGGCGTCTTTAGAGGCAGACTAGCTTGGGAACCATCATGATGCTGCAGGCTCGTGGCGTAACATCTTATCTCTAACTAGCCAGCCACTGGCAATTCCAAGACGTGCCCTGGCATTACAGGGTCAGATGTTTTCCAATGCCTGAAGACTATTGTGCAGCCTGAGCCGAATCTGTGCAACCACTGCCCACCACCTCCGGGCGTCGCTTACTTTATTCGCTGTTCGATATTTTCAAACTCCGTCCTTATGCTACACAGCCGACTGTGTACTCTTATTAGGTAGCCGGAGTACGATACCCTGGGGAACACGAGGACGACCTTGTCAATCCTCCGTGACTCTGTGACCTGACTCAGCCTCAGCTTCAAAAAAGCGGTCGATCGCTCCCACCTTGGGATTCGTCTTTTTGTCTCTCCTTTCTCTTTCCCACTGCTTGTAAAACTCACGCTATATCATCCCCACGTTCTTGGTCTTGATCTGGCACGAAGCCCACTAGTGAGCTAGAGCGAAGACCCCAACCTCTCCGTGAATGGGGAAAATCGACCATTACGGCGACATCAGACGTGTTGAAAGCACTCTCAACACAAAACCATGGACGTTCTATCCGTTGAGTCGTGTGTCCAAGCAGGTGAGATCTTATTCTGAATCCTCTGTTGATGGGCCCCACAAACAATTCTACGAACATCCCACGGCAATACAGGATTGGACGTTTGTCAGGCGCCTTTCAGGCCGCACATAGACAGCACACCTCCACCAATATTGGCCCAATGACTACGCAGCTACCCAATTTGCCAGAGAGACATCTCAGATCATGATGACGTCCTCGTATCATGGGCCTACTGTCTATTCCTGGGCACTGTCGTGCAACCACTACTCCATATGCTGTCCGACTCCTTTCTTGTTACCTAGACCATGGTTTATGTCCGGATTTTATATGATACCCACTTGTCACATCCCACGTCCAATGAAATCATGAGTGATTAATTACTGATTGGAATAATGTGCAGTGATCACGGCATATCGGGATTCATCCAAATTGGTTCAACGCCTCAGGGACAAGCAGACCAATTCAAAGGATTTCATTCTACCAGAGGACCTCACGAAAGAGTTCGACGAGTCCCTGTTACTAGGGTGTGCAGCTGTCCAGAGTCAATACGATCACGATGTCCGAAGGTTTGGTGAAACGTACGTACGAGGTGATGCTGTTGCTCGAGAACAGATGAAGGATATCCTTATCACTTTGCAACAAAATGTCATTTCTCATCTGCGCGAAGTTTTCATGGATGAGGCTTCACTCAATTTACACGCCCTGAAAGAAACCTCAGATGACTGTCGTGTCAACGCAACAGTCTCTCTGGGTCAACTGTATCAGCGCATGTCTACAGCTACAGCTGCGGTAAAGCAACTCCATCGGCCATATGTCGATGAGCCAGACAAGGTCCATCTGCAGGGTTCACTCGCATACTCAAGTAGTCGAAGTACTCATTCTTCATTCGGAGGCAGACCATACGATGCGCAATCCTCGACCTCATACACGACTTATAGCTCGAAAACGGCAATCGGACACGACCGCAAACCCTCTGGCGGATTCACTCCACAGAGAAGAATTTCGATGAACTCGGCCATGTCATACTCTAGTGAGCGCGATCGAGATAGACCTCAAATGAGAACACCAGGGGAAGATAATGTTCCAGCACTTCCCTTCCCAATGCAGAGACAAGCAAGTCAGGGTCCATTGGATAGTGCGTCCACAGGTAGTGGACGCTTTCCCTCAAACATCGACACGGAAACTGCTTCGAACCCTTCTTCGCCTCCACCCTACGCCGCCAATTCTTTCATTCACACGACCGATGACAAGGGTCAGAAATTTCCTCCAGGTTCAAGTTTCTATGAGCCACCGGTAGCAGAAGTGCCCGAAAATGCTATTCAAAGTCCTATTCCCACGCTCTCCCCTGGTATGGCACAAGTCGAAATTCGATCTCGTGCCATTCACATCCATGAGCTGGATGACAATTCCAAGGATATGCCTCCTCATTCTACAGATCAAGATTCCTCGGTCGGAAGTCCTTCGATCCCGCAAAGCCAGCTCGTCCCTCTGAACCCCGAATACAGCACATTGGAATATGTTGCAGCGCTAGAGTCTCGAAGTCGACCTCCTGCTGCTCTCGCAGCGTCCGTTGAATATCAACAATATATGCAAGCCATGAACATGCAGAATCAGTTACGCCCGCAACCTCTTTTCAGTCAAGGCGTCGTGCAGCAACGACAGTCTATGATTCGAGCCGAGTCATTCCACACTTCCCCCATGCAAAGTCACCTGTACAATGGCCAGTATCCACCTGTCGCACAGAACTATTCCCAGCCTCTCGTACAATCTCAGTTCGTGCAGCCATATCGACATGTTGGGACAGGAATTCAACAACAACAACCACCACCATCTCAAACAAACTTCGAAGTGTCAATGACCAATACCCCAGCGACCATTGACCCTTTGCTTCAAGCTAAGGTGAGTTGTGTTTTGACAAAATCGACACGGCCACAGCAATCACTAACTAGGTTAATGAAGGTTCCATCTATACCGGCCTCAAACTCAAGACCACTATCGATAAGATCAACGGCTTCCACAGGATCCAGACTTGCTTCGTTTGCTTTAAGAAAGGCGTTGCCACCTGGAATTGTCGAAGCGATTAACAAGCCAGCGCCCCATCCTCAAGAAGAACAACCCCGTTACATCAAGCCTAAAGCGCTAGATCTGACACAGAGTGACCGGTCAAGTACGACGGGTAGTAATCCCACATCTCCTATCGCGCGACATATGAATACGCTCTCCTTAGATGAGAAGCCCCGACCACCATCTTCGAATGCGCCTTCGCTTGAATCCACCATGCGCGCTGTCGCCCCATCGTCATCTTCTATCCAAATCGCACGATCGGAGCTCAATCTACCCAGCGAAGCCAACCTCGGCGGTTTCTGCAAAGGTGCAGTCCGACAGCAGCTCGGCGGCCGCAAAAAAGGCTTTGGTGTTGAATCAAAGAAAGGAGGCAAAGCAGGCCAAGAATTCTGCTTCAGGTGTACCAAATGTAACTTCGAAGGTCCCGCTGTCGTCTCAGCAGCACTTCCAAGCGGTGGTAGAGGCGCCGTCAAGCGAGAGAAGACCATGGACACGAAAGTACGGACCTCAGGAGCCATACGCTACCGCTGGGCGTTCCTCGCGAAGAGCCACATCCTCAACAAGACAGCCAATAGTGATGCCACGAACGGTAACGACGCGTTTGGCTGCTATTTCTGCTGTGCAGAGGGTGCGGCTAAGGGATGGCTGGACGACGGCGGTGCTGCAAGTCAAGTTCATGCGCAATTGGCCACCCTAGGGACATTTGGCGGCAATAAACCAACAACAGCAGCTCACGTCACGCCGACTTTCCATGGCTTGAAGGCTTTCATGGCTCATCTGGAAACTCACCGTCTCTCGGCCCGCTTGCCTGGTCTTGTGGCCGCGAACGAGATGAATTGTATCATCGGCAGGGTCGCACTTGACACGGAGGATTTTGATTTGAATCTACCTCCCTTGGCGAGTTGAGGACCAAAGGCCATGGGGCTTCGTCTCGAATCAAAGCTATTTCTCGATCCTAAGGATAAAAGGATCCTGGCTTCCTATCTACTCGGAAGCCTTCAAATTTAGGGCAGCGAAGGACATTATGATTGACGAACGACATGACGTGGATTTAATATGCCGAATCACCTTCGGGCGGTCCCCCGGAGCAATAATATACTGCTGTGGGAAAAAGCCGATTCAGGAATACTTGTCCATCTTTAGAATCCTGCATGAAGAAGAATCCTTAATATGGGATCACAAATGGGATATACTAGTTAGTTAGAGGACCGATGGGCTCTCCAAAAGATAATCTCCGTGACTGGCTGCTTGAACCGGGCGGGATGTCTTTGCCGACCATTACCTAGGCAGTAGTGACATATTAACGTATAAGTGATCCCAAGCCAACTATTTATCCGTACAGAGCAAGATCTGACTTGCTGGACACCCTGATAGAGACATTCGACAAGATCTTCAAATCTCATAGCCTCGAGTGACGAACGCCATTTCGCCTTCGTATTGTAGATACAACGCGGTTGATATTGACCCTGACGTCACACTTGATTTGTCCTTTGGTAAGCCATGCAGTTGCAACTTGCAACTCCTCAGCCCATTGTACCGGCAAACCAACGGGAATCCGTTCATGTTCCCCCTCAACACACTCACATCATGACCCCGGAAATAGACATCCGTTTGAAGCTCCGACTTATCATAATGCAAGGATCCACGTGATTCGAGCTGAACCAGTCCTTGGTTGATCAATAATGATTAAACGACTTGTTTTCATCCTCTGAACGCTGGACGGCATTATTTCATATCGACGGTAGAGTCCCATCGTGATCGAACCCACATCATTGGAGATGCCGACTCCGTCACGTTCGTTACGACCTCTTTACCCGGTCTTGTCGATCCATGCGCAACCAGAGCCTGCCCCGAATCGAATACGAGCACGACGGCCAAACATCTCCAATGCTTGTCAGACATGCAGAAAAGCGCGTCAAAAGGTATGAAAGTCCATAATCTTGTGTGCAATTGCTCAAATCGGTCTGAGCTATAGCTGACCAAACGTTCTTCTCAATCATAGTGTAATGGCGGTCGGCCATGTTCGAGATGCTCTCGGTCTGGGTATGAATGCCACTATGATGCAGATCACCGTAGCAAGATTTACCGTCAAACTCTGGTAGCAGAAGCCACCAAAAAAACCGTCGAGTTGGACAGGCTGTTGGAGATGTTCAAAAGTGCTTCGGATTCCGAAGCATTAGAACTGGTACGATCCTTGCGCAATGGTGTTGACATCACCGCCACACCACTGAGTGATGGAGAGGATACAACCCAGTCGAATTGGGTCTCCAGAGACCGAACACTGGACGAATCTGTCTCGCCGACCTTGAGCGCCATCCCATCGGTCCATCCACTTTTCGGTTTGTTACAGCCATTTGACCTTGCTCCTAATCGATTAGAGTTCAGAGGAAGTGAGAAGGTGTGCTGGACCACTGTGACGCAAGATCGAGAAATCATCGACCACCTTCTCTCCTTGTATTTCACCCATCACCATCCAATATGTCCTGTTATCCCGGAATCATTGGTTCGGGATGATCTGGCCTCTGGTAAAACGACATACTGCTCACCAGCGTTGTTGAACGCGATGTTGGCTGTGGGATGCTCACTTCTTGGATTCTCTCACGAGCTCAATCCAAGTGGTAAGAATTGGCCTACTGTGGAGGCATTCACCGGCGAGGCTGAAAAATTACTGGCGGCACATCCCAAGCCAAACTTGACGGGCATTGCAGCCCTGTGTCTTCTGGCGATGCTCGAAAACTTGCAGCTTCACGATCAGCGCTGTTACCGGTTTTCAGGTCGTGCTTCTTGTATGGCACTGTTTCTCGGCCTTCACATGGAGATTGTCAGCGACCGATATTCAACCATGGTCGATCATCGTGAGGCGACTTTAGCCTACGTACGCCTTCAGCTGTTTTGGATATGTTTTCAGGTGGACCAGTCAGTCAATCTTCCATCTTCCATGCTAAGCAACACCAAAGCTAATCTCGTTCTAGGATGGTTTCCATGAATACAGGATGGCAACCACAGATTGTCCTTGATGAGACAGATGCCAGATTTGCAACAATTAATGAATTATGCGATGCACGTGCTTTGTTGCCCACGTCTCAAACACGCCCCGAACTTCATGTCGATGTGATGCGTGAAGCCTACATGCTCCAAATGGTAAGACTTGCAAGGATTGTGAACACAACATTGCTGGAGTCAAAATACCTTTCTTTTGACAATAAGAAATTCGACATTGAAAATTGGGGAAGGAGGTATTCGGCGTGGTATACTGCTCTCCCGATCGACCTTTCTATGAATGAAAATGCTTCCGCCCATGTTATGATGATGCACATGTGGTTTCACGGCAGTCTGATACAATCGTTTCGACCTGTCTTAACACGTGGCTTACAAGAGACCACTATAGCGCATCGAGTTTGTGAAGAAGCCGCCCACACGATCAATTCACTCTTGATTCACTACCGAAAGTTATACGGATTGAGAGGCTTCAATGCAATACTCTGTCGAGCGCTTCTTGATGCTTACACGATACATCTCCACCGTTTCCCAGTCTCCTTTCAGAACTTACGCGGCATAATTGAAATGTTCGAAGAGCTTTCCATGCATCAAGAGTGGGCAAAAGCATGGCTGGAGAAACTCGTCCATGAAACTCGACTCTCGACGGCTGCGGCCGCGGGAGCAGCAGAGGCTCTTTTCGATGGCAAGCCTCCCGCTCTTCCACTCGCAACGACTGCACAAACCTCATTGCTGGCCCAAATCGACATGAAAGCTCAGGAACTTGTCGGTGAGAATGTAAGTCAAAGCGGGAAGAATAATCAACAACAAAACCTTTCGCCCATCCCGCCTCGACCATACCGACGCCGACACGAATACTTCTTCTCACCCTTTGCTCGACAATAACGTACTGATGACGGGACCGCATCTGCGATATGCTGAGTGCAGACAACGCTGATGGCTCAGTTTGCATCTCAACACCACAAAAGATCGCTCGGTCAGAACACGGTCCAGAAGCAACGCCCTGGGAGGGGCTAAGAGTTTTTATCAACGTAGTGATCCAGCCACGCCGCCAATCCCTGTTAAAAACGTTGGTTGGAAATGTTGAATGAAAGTTTGGGGAAGGGCTACTGCATAGACGAGGCCTGAGGCCTGAGACTTAAGCCTCTCTTTAGAATCCTGAGGCACATAGTCCTTTAACATTCTAAGTGGTAACCTCAGGTTATCCCTTCTTGGCAAACCTGTTATTGAGTGATAAATTCTGGTGAAGGCTGATCTCTAAATACGATTAATCGCCTATCACAAAGATCTCGATGCAGCATCCCAGTCGATCATGATGTGGTTGAATGCCCGGGTCGACACACACTATTTACTCTCAAGGTGCGTAGGCACATAATGGATGAGGGGTAACGGAAGGAACTTCCGGCGCCCGGAGTTTCACAACTGATTGGCTTTAAATGACCCCTCACCCTTCTCTTTTCCCAGCCTGAATACCACAGTATCAGATCTGATAAGTGCTGCCAGTTCAGAAGCTCGCATGGTGGCGAATGACCTAGACCTGCACTGGAGTTTACTCGGCTGAAACTGTGCTTTGTCTCAGGGGCATAAAGAACACAACAATTCTCATGTCCTTGGGGAAAGTAGACAGACTTGATAATAACCACTGTCATTATGTCCGTCTTACCGGAACAACTTGCGAGATTGTTGCTTGCACCGATCGGACGTGAGAGAGTCGAAGACCAAAGAGCATCCCATCAGGTGGAGATCCTTCATGATGGGAAACTCGCAAATGTGTCCATCACCCGATCGATGGTTGACCTGTTCTTCAAATGCACTGGAACCTTGTTCTACATTTTCACTCCCGACGAATCAACCAAGCTCTTTCAAGCTGTCTACGCAAATCCAGATGTTGTGGCGAAATCATCGATAGGTGCTCTTTACGCGCTCGTGTGTGTGGCCAGCCAGTATGACGATTTGCACATCGACCCGGCCTTGAGACTGTCGTACTATGAAACGGCCAAGTTCTATCTCGATGATTGCATCGAAGAGGATGTCTTGTTAGGCATGCAGACTTTATGTTGCCTCGCGATATATTGTGTAATGGACAAGCGGCTCACGGCGTGGACTTGGGTTTGTAAGTTTTTCTCTCCGATTGAGGCATAGGGAGTGCCTGACTTTTGTCTAGTGACTGGCTTGAAATTGGCGAGGCTGCGAGGCATCCACCATGAAGAGCGGCCATCTTCGACTTCCCCCGAGCAATGGATCGCTCAGAAGAAAGTGATGAGAACCTTGATTTTCCTGGCCAGGTGTGCTTCAGTCCATTTCGTACCTCTCGGACAGGATCTCACCATTTCTTTTCCAGCTGGCTATCCTCCACGCTAGGCTCAAACCCAGAGATTGTGGCAGCCTTCCGACCCGAATTTGAAGAGAATTTCTCCGTGGTTGAGATCAATCCATCCATTGAGTCTGTGGCGCAGGAACAAATGACAGCTGTTGGGGTCCTTAGCGCAGGCGTCCTTCGAGAAGTTTTCTTGCCTGATGCGCTCAGCCTCGTCAGTACACGGAAGCACCAGGCCAAACTTCTCGAGTGGATCCACAACCTTCCTCCCTCAATGCAATTCGGGTCACTAAGTCATGATAATGGCTTCACAGTCGTACAAAGACGCAGTATCTACTTGATCCATCTCAACTCTCTCGGTGCATTACTGCTCCTCTATCGACGCCACCTGTTCTACCTCTCAACCAGACAAAAAGATGGTGAATGGGCCCTTGATGGAGAGGTAGAGGAGGCGCTGCGCTATGCCGACGACGCTGTTGATGTGGCCACACATACCGCTCGACTGGTTCATTTGCTACTTGCAGAAAAGATCATATTCAAGCGTTGTTGGCTGGTGATTTATCAGTCTTTTAGTGCATGTGCTGTGCTTCTGTTTTATGTTGCCCAAACACGACTTCATGGAGCTCCAGGTGCACAGTATGAGGAAGAGCTCTCTCACGCGGCAGAATGCCTGGCTGCACTGGAGTTCTGCGCACAAGGCGATGTCGTCGCCAGGGGTTATCATTCCATGCTTGCCTTCTACTACAATGCCCTGAGAACCGCAAAGGATGATTCTCTAGAGCATGGAAGTGCAGACTCCGTCATGAACGGTGAGATCAACCACTCTGATACCACCGATGTGAATCCACTGCCAGAAAGACTGTCGCAACGGCATCTCGATGGTGTGGGCGATATTCTGAGTCATCCTTTCAACTACGGCTGGCCTCCTAACGCCACCGAAAGAGCTCCGAATGCCAGTGTCGCGACTACTACCGATCAATACACAAGTGCTTGTGATACTGGCACAGCATCACGCCCCTGGTATCCCGAGTCCACTCACGGAAATGTCTATGCTGATTCACCGGTGCTTGGTGGCCCTTTTCAATGGTCGGCGAACACCATTCCGCCGTATAGCAAGACATGATAGCTGTTGCTTATCCGTGATTGTATTCGTGAGGCCCAGATCAAGTCTGGATTCCACCTTATTGCTGATCAGTCCAATGTGACCTAGCCACCGCACTTAGTTGACCAGCTACGGTCTCCTTTAAAGATAGAATCCCCGGGCGTTAAGACGAAAACAACCGCAGTCCTAAACTCCTCGGTTCTACCATGATGCATTATTGCGGTTCATCGATACAAGACCTTGGTTCGCATGTCTCAAACATCTTGCGACGGACATCAGCCGTCGGCCGAGCTGTGTACATGCATATTTATAGCGGCGTTGATCAAGCAAGACCCAGAGAATGGGGCTGCTCGAGGTCCAGTTAGCATATTCGATGGATTGCACATGCATGGCCGAATGATCTGCGACGAGGCTGGCACACAGACCGATCGATGACTTCGTTGTGGAGCATTTAGCGGCCCTTAGATAATCCCCGTTGGCGTCATCCTCGGATGCTGTCGGCTTTAGTTAACGGGGTACCCTCGGACCACCCTACGCCCCCGGGGTCAAGCGGCTTAGTTAAGTAACTACTAGTAGAAGAGAACGACGCTCACTCAGCAATTGCGATAGGATCATCTTTGAGTCGACGGAGTGGAAAGCTATCTTTGACGACTACCTGATGAAGTAAAAGCCTTCTCGCAGACCCGGCCCCATGAGGAGAGCTGATGGATCTTCTAGGATTCAAAGTCCCCTTATCACTTCTCTGGGCGTGTTTGATAAGTTGGGGTCCGCCTAAACTCTAGTTAAGTGAGCGGCTTCAAGTTCCAGTTGAAGAATCTTAACTTGAAGGTCAGTTTTAGCCGAGCACGCACCTCAGGCTCGTATTCCTTCGCGAACTTGAAGGCCAAAGCTCGACTGGCGCAATCCGCTCGCATCCGGCCTCCCATCCTACCTTGATCTTCAGTTCCCTCAATATTAATAAGGCCGGCATACCCTCCTCCTTCTCGTCGTCGCTGTACATAGTTTCACCACTGCTCCTCCACACGTTGCCGTTGCGCACAGCAGTATCGGGATAAACTCACAACCACCAAGGAATGTTGACGACTCTCCCGCCTCGATTCCCTGTACCACACCACCCTTCATCCGCTATTGCTACATTGCGACCCACCAAACAACCCGCCCGGTTGCAGTTGTGAGGTCATACCCAGACATTTTGTATCCATTGCCAATTTGCCCATCGTCAAATTTCAACTCACCTACGAGTAAGCTGGTCCTTGGAAGTCAAAGTGCCGCGAATTTTCGAGAGGCGGTGCCATTCGTTCTGAGTTCCTCCAACCGCGCTCTACACTCTGTACCCGTCATATCTCTACCTCGGGAGCCAGACTTCTGCGGAGAAACCGCTTGCTTGAACTCAGATACCACCGCGTGGCTCGATTTTCTCAGACAAAGCCTTTCAATCCCGCAAACCATACATACTATCACGCAGCTCGACACGGACACGATCCGATACGCACGCGCAGGGCGGACTACGATCTCAGGAGGAACCACCGCGCTCACATAAGAACCGACATCCAGATAGACCTCAACATCGACGGGTTCCTTGTCAGCAGAGCAAGGGCAGGCACCTAGCTAGCACGGCCATCTCCTCAACTATATCAACACGCAACAAATCCTCACCACCACCCATCATGTCCACAGCCTTCACCTCACCACGGGCGCTCGAGCCCTTCCCACTATTCATCGACTCGGCGCCGCCCAACAGCGCGAACTACTTCTCGTCACCCATCGCCATGGCGGCGGTACAGCTCGTAGCCGCCGCCTCGTCCAGTACCTCCGCGTCTTCCACGACATCCGTTGCCTCACTGCTACCCTCCTCCCTCAAACGCCCCACCCTCGTCATCCACCGCCGCCTCTCCAACTACGTCCGCCTGCGCTACTACCAATACGAAGTCACGTTCGGCGTTTATATGATGACGCCGCGCGAGAAGTGGATCTTCAATGCCGTGATCCTGAGCATAGCCGCCATGATTCTCTATGCGGCGACTTGGGGCATGCGGGCTTTCCTCGTCGGTTGGTTGTGTCGCCTGATCTGGTATCTTGTCGGCGATGGCGCCGGAAATAGCGTGCTGGAGGTTTGTGCAAAAGGTTGAGCATATCGGTTTGAAGCGTAGCCGCGCTTTTGTAGCCTCAGCTGGGCAGAGTTGAACAGGCTGCGGATCTGGGCTGGGCCTGGACCGCTGCTGCAAAATTGTGGTTTTTATGACATTGGGAACTCAACAGGAGAAACAGCACAGTCACCAAACAGCCAATCGCAGTATTGGAAACCCACCTCGAAATGTCAGGGTCATTGTCCTCCACCCACCCATCCATCCATCCATCCATCTCTCGGATGACATTTGTCTCACGGTTCCCTCCCAACCATCAGTCGACATTCCACCACGCACCCAACACCAGGAAAATCGACCGACAAGCGAAATTATTACGCGACATGAACATGACCGCTCACTGCACTGCAAGTTTCCCAGACTACCCAACCAGTCACTCGCTCACTTGCTCACTCGATATCCATTAACCTTCCTATCGATCCGGACGTCACTCCTCCATCCACCACGTTTGCCCTCCCCCCCGTTTGTTCTTCTTCTACATTAACGACTTATCACGACTCAATCAACTGTATTTTACTCCACACGCCTGCCCGCTTCTACCCCTCCCTCACACAAATGGCGGCGAAGCGCGAAGCGGCGTTGGGAACGAGACCCACGATGTGATGGAATTGGAGCATGCATTGCATTGCTTACTCGCTTATTCATTTACTTTACTTGCTTACTTTATTATTGAATTAGCCATTCCGTGTGAATGACTGAATCGGATGGGATGAGACGGGATGGCCCCTAATGAGGGTGGCTGCTGGTGCTGGAAAGGGTGCGGTTATTTATCCGTGCCAGGCTTCATTCAGATCACGAGGGTTTGGATTTTGTGGTCAGGAGAGTGCGGTATTCCACGGAAGATGGGACAAGGCAGTAGTTGAGATTGTTGATGTTTGGGCGGCCTCCTTCTTGACCTTCCTGGGTGCCTAGCCTAACTTGGTCGGTACGTACGCTGTACTAGGTAGGTATTTCACTTACATTCGTTGAAAGAGAAAGAAGAAAGCCCTTGGAATGTAAAGAAGTCCTGGATTACAACACGATAATATTCCTGAAGCTTATGCTTATTTCTTCCTCATCCTTAACCAACTCATTTCCTACCTTTGCCCATGCCATGCCACATCTCCAATCTCATGAAATTGACCCCTTTCAATTCCTGGCGAGACTCGATCCTGCCCAAAGATGAATAACAACAAATCGACCCTATTCTATCTATCCCATGCATCGTGATTTTCCCCAGACGGAAAGAAGGAATAGAATGAAAACTCCATTCCATGACATGACACATGACCCCAGAAAAGAAACTATCATATGCCGATACGTGAAGAAAAAAGAAATAGTGAAGAAAGATTAGTGGAAAGAGAGTTCGTAGACCATCGAATATAACTCTTCGCCCCATCCCGCCCCCCCGCCCCTGTCCTGCGGAATGCCGCGCATTTGTAGATTAAGTCATCTCAACTTGTGATGAAAAGGAAGATTGAAAGGAATGAAAAGAGAAGAGAAAAGAAAAAGAAAAAGAAAAAGAAAAAGAAAAGAAAGTAACATCCAAGTATCCGATCAACCAAGGTTGAAAAGCGACACCGAAAAATCTCTAGATGTAGAACATGTGGCCCTTGAGATTCTGATGCTCAGCAAGCAGACCACCCACGAACTCGGCATCATGTACCGCTCGATCGTATTTCTGTCGCTGTCCGTCAACCTTGGGGGCGTTGTAGAAGCGTCTCACCCAAATACGGGCACGATCAGCTGCCAGGTCGGCGTAGTAAGCGGGCGGGCAGACACCGACGGAGCGAGTTGCACGGCCGAAGAGATAGCAGAGGTTGTGTGTCATCTGAGCCATTGCTCCAAGTGAACAAGGCTCTTCGAGGTCGTTCTTGAGGACGACGTAGTGAGTTGGTCGTGCGGTGCCTTGGATGGCCTTCTGGCTGACGAGGAAGAAATCGTCGCCGTCGCCATAGGTGATTGATTCATCCACCATGGTGCCTGGTGGTGGATTTCCATTGTCATCTACCAGGCCCCTCTTCAGCGAGTCCTCGTTCGGAAACAGGCGGGTGTGATGCCGTTTAACAGCGCAGATGAGGATCGCCTTGGGTTTGGGAAAACCAAACTCCTGTGCGACTTTGTCGAGGCCTCTTTGTATGGATGGATACTCGGTCTCCCTGCACATTCTGAACTGTCCCTCTGACAGGCCGTCGCGGTAGATGATGAGTTTGTCTGGCTGTACGTGGTTTCTTTCGAAATAGTCCTTGATGCGCTTGTAGACAAGGTCGCCGAGGTTGTCGATCTCCTCTTTAGACTCCTTCAATGGATCCGGGTAGACTGCGCCGAAACTAGCTGGCCATTGTGCAAATTCCGAGTCAACACTGCCGACCACCGCTGCTATGCTCGGCGCTCCAAGCATTGCATTTGCTCCAGGGTGAGTGACATCGATTCCTATGATCATGGTCCGCTGTGTCAGGATGGGTCCTTTGAACGTCAAAGCTTGATTCACAGTTTCCTTGCCAGATTTCAAATTCATTTTGAGGCACAAATTGGCCAAGAAATCTGGACTACTTTTCGGTGCATTGAGAGCATCAGAAGCGCCTTTCACTGGCTGGGTGTTACCTTTCTTTGATGGTCGAACCGCGACTGTGCAGACTGTAGAGATCCCAACTTGGACATCGCCCGCTCGTTTGATCGCGCCATAGAGGTCTTGGTCCTTACTAGGAAGGACGATTACAGCGAGTCGGACTCCAGCCTGTTCAACCAACTCCAGCAATTTGACCTTGATCAATCTGAGTTGTTCTGCCAAATCATCTTCCTGGCGAGTACCAGGCAACCTCTCAAATGGTAGTGTCAGTCGATGATTAGAGGGGGTTTTCGACTTTCTCAGTTTGAACCGCATTCCATAGCTATCGAGGGCAGTCTGGAGGCTGCTACCGAAGCTAAATAGACTGTCTTGATGACACGTCTCTTTGTTTGACAGGTTGATTACCAGGTAAGTCCAGTCTGTTAGCTTCTCACTGGTGATGAAGAACCTCTGGCCCTTCAAATCCCATGCCCCAGTTGTGAGCTTGGCCTTTTGCACCGCGGACCCTCGATACTGGATCTGTGGTGTTCCCATTCGCCTGACAGGTACTTGTAGCATCTTCTTCTCAAGCCTCAAATCGAATGCCCTTGGGCCTTCCTCGTTGGGAACACCATAGAAAAGATCGAAGCCTTTGTCCATTATCAGTTGACGGTTGTTTACTGGCAACCTGATAGCACCAACAGGCTTGTCAATACTATTCTTGAATAATTGCCCAGGAATAATGTACAAGCGCTCTGCGGGGAAAGGTGTAGGATTTTTGCGATCGCCAATATGAACAACATATCCAGTTGGTACTATGTTGCCATAGCCTTGCGATTGGAAGAATTGCACCAAATTGTGGCCTTGTGGAGTCATCCAGGTGGCAGCGGTCGGCACATTTTTTTTGACCTGCTCCTGGGACGCCAGCGATGCTTGTGATGTAGTCCACAGTTTGAGAATGAAGGAAGTGTGTTCTTACACATAAATTGGTCAAGAACAGATCCAGATGGTGACTCTGAGATCGATTGAGGTTCGTCTGCTGTCCAGCCCAGAGTTGGATCAATTCCGCGACCGTGCCAGTTGAGGGATAGCACATAGCGGTTGTAGTGTTTACGTTAAGATGTAGCTTGCCTGGAATTCCGGAGAAAGGTCGCACACTCCTGGTAAACCCCAGAATGCTTTTCACGCCGTCGCGTCTTTCCCAGCCTCGATCTTTTAGTGGCTGTCCAGTCGCACTATCGTTTCTAGTTCGGTAGACAACACCATAGAATTTTCCCCCATCTACTGTAGTGTATGTTGGCAGGATTTCAGTTTGGCGCGTCGCAGTGGGGGGTTGCTGCACGAAGGATTTCTGGTATGGGCGATAGCCAAAAATAACATTGAGTGCCGTAAGAGTTTGGTCGCATTCTTCAGGATTGGAACCCCGAGGCTGACCACTGCTCAACTGGTTCATGAGTTCGCTAAGAACTAGTTGCTCTGGAGCCTTAATGAGGACATTGAAGACAGTCGGATTGGTCTGAGGAGGGCTTTGGTGAAATTGGTCATGATACGGCACTTTTAAAGTCAGCGGAAAAGTGCTTTCACTAAACTCTGCGCTGGTGATAATCATGGTCTTGTAGTTGGTAGCCATTGCCATTTTGACCTTGGCATTTTCTCGTTTCAATCGATTCATGATGAGCCAAACGATTCTTGCCTTTTGACTGGCGTTTATGTGTGGAGGCCTTTCTGCATTTCCAGCGTGTCCAAGATTCCTGGCCTTTTCAGGCTTTCCGGAACTTCCAGAGGATTCAGGTCTTGAAATTTCCAGGTCATACTGATAAACGACATTGATGCTTCCGATCTCAATAGGGAAATAATTGGCAGCCAGCGCCGAACTGGTGTTTGAGATACTCAATTTGGAGAGATCGTTGCGCATGGATTCGTGAGTGTCTTGAGGCCTTGGTACTGGCCCACCTTCTCTACCATGTGGAGGTACGACAGGCCGACGATGTGGCGGCGTGTCATTTGCTGGTGGACCATATTGATTGAAACCTGTATGAGGTGGTTGTGGAGCATGTGGTGTTGTGCCTGGCGGTGCAGCATCTTGAACTGGAAGGGCGGGAGGCTGTGTGGGAACTCCAGGAGCATCTGGAACTACTGGATCGGGAACTCCAGTACCACTGACATTTGTGCTGGTGGTATTTGGTTGTGCTTGTTCTCTCTCTCGCTTCTTGCGTCGAGCATTAGCACCTGCCATGGGTGAAGATTTGATTGAAGGGGAAGCAAACGGGATTGACAAGGGAAAAATTGATGGAGGTGGAAAAAGATGAAGTCCATCTTGGAATGGGCCTGAAGAGATGTTATATTCCTACACAGTGCCCAACGGATCAAAGTCTGCACCATCCCTCAATCCCAACGAATGGCTGATTGCTTGATTGTATGACAATGAAGGAAGTATTCATGCAGAGACAGTATGGTGCCAAACGACAGAGAGCCTGACTGTCGAGAGGAACGTGGTATTGCTTGCTAGAGGCCCTGCATTCAAACCATGAGATTGTCTGAAGTGAGGTTTGGAACCGCTGCAAGGCTGAGGGTAACGTTGTAGACAAACAAGAGCTTTGTGATGTGGGCCAAGCTTGTTTGAAGAACCAAGATGGCCAGCTTTGTTTATAGCACCCATGCACCTGCAACCGAAAGAACCCTGGGGGAGTCTGCAGCTGGTACGTGAATAATTAGCACCACTCACATTAGATGTAGAGCGCAAGATCAAGCATGATGGTCGGTCCCATATACAGCTTGACTAACAAATGCTAGAAAGGCCATCAGTTCGCATTGACGGAAGTAGGTGCTTGCTTGCATGAAATCGTGGAAAACGCCACACTACAATTCAAGCATCAATACGTGCAGGCTCTTATGCTGGAAGCCGCTTCTTGGGATCTCAGGTGAACATGTTCGCAGTTGAGGATACTGGTTGCAACAAACAAGTTATCGGAATGGCGCTTCAACTGCTCATAAGGGTTCCATAACACTGACCTACCTGTGATGTACCATGAATCGCCTTGTCAGTCGGTAAGTCTGGTCTAGGTCGGCACTCACTGATCAAGCTCACCGACGTGGAAACAAAGACTTGCTGAGAAAACATCAAGAAGACGATGAAAATAGGAGAACTATCGCTAAACCTGCCTGATTTGTGGGGTGCCCGATTATGCTAGTGAGTTAGTTGGTACTGGGGCTGCACTTACGAGTACATTAAGTACTTAGAGTACGAGACAGGTACCTATACAATTAAGGGACCGGGACTTTTGGAGCAAATCGACCATTCTTGCCACACGAACCGTCGAGATTCACCTGAACTGAATTCGTATGCAGCGTGGTTTCAGCTGAAGCGCAGAGTGAACATCTACGTAAGCCCAAGCGATCAAAGAACCAGGGTGATTCCCAACTGGGTGACTCTAAGTGGACGACAGAACTTATTTCGAGGAGAAGGGGCACGATCTAATGCAGGTACAAGAGCCGGGGACCAGTTAAAAGCCTGTCATGGGTGGCTGAAGAGTGGGCTACGGAGCCTAATTACGGGCGCCTTGCTGGATTGCGCCCTCTCAAACACGCCTAAGAAGAGACACCTCCAACCTAACCCGAACCTAAGCCACGTTTCTCACAAACACAGCCATTGCCGAGTACCAGGCCATATCACACGTCTGATTCTCCATCAAACGGACTCCTTGACTTCAACATCATCGTCGTCATCCATCACCACCATTTCTCAAACACTCATTCCCGCTTCCGTGGTCAAGGGGCTGCCATCTGCAAATCCCCACCAACAAAGGGACTCCAGCCCAATCTGATCTCTTATTGTTTGGCACCTGTCAACTTCCTTCATCTCACCTGCGCGGGGGTGTCAACTTGATTCCAGGTTCCAGGTTGCAACTTGCCGGGCGGCGAATTGCACCTTCACCCTCGTTCAACCTTCTTCCATCTTGATTTCCTTGCTTCGATTAATCTCAACAACCACCCGACTGAGCTTTGTCTCAATTCCTCAGCTCTCGCCTTTGAGCCCGACCGACTACTCGTCATTCTTTCATCCACTCTGCCTTGCTTCACCCATGGTGAACAGCACCGGACTCTCGTTCTAAATACACTTGCACACCGTTCTATTAACATCTCTATCTTCCTCAACTCAGGTTTCGCACCATGGCGGCCAACGATTATTATTCAGGACAGTCGTCACAGCCTTATAACAGACCCCAGTATTTGGACACAAGGCCAGCCGGGCAAACTGCAAACTCCTACAATCCCTCATATAGCTCCTCCTCCATCGATCAATCACATCCTTCATTAGTCTCCGCAGCCGATGGTCGAAGAGATGACTATGATCATTCTTCTTCCCGAATCTCCCAGTTCTCCGATACAATTCCTCTCAGAAATCAACAACAAACTATAAACACTAATCAGGACGACTGGCGCACACAATCAAATCAATACTCTAATTCCCCCGAATCGCAGACCGCGCCTCCTCTCCTACCAAAGTCAAAGACAAAATCAAAGAAGAAGGATGGGTGGTTTTCCGGAAAGATCCCCTGGGTGGTGTATATTGTCAGCCTGGTACAGATCACCGTCTTCATTGCTGAAATAATTCAAAACTGTAAGTCTTTATGGAACTGTTCGAGATGCATCGTACTAACCACAATCCAGCCATCGTGACCGGATCCCCGATCATGATTCATCCCCAATTCAACCCTATGATCGGACCTTCGACTTACATACAAATTAATATGGGGGCTCGATTTACACCATGCATGCGCCGTATTCCAGCCATTCAGGATTCCAACACCACTATCCAATGGCCTTGCCCAAACACGACCACTTCCGATCTCAATGACCCGAGCAATCAGTGCGATCTGGCTGAGCTGTGTGGCTTCTCCAACTTCAACAACGATCAGCCTAATCAATGGTTCCGTTTTATACTCCCAATGTTTCTACACGCCGGTCTAATTCACATCGCTTTCAACCTACTTTTGCAATTGACCATGGGTCGAGAAATGGAGAAAGCCATTGGTAGTATTCGATTCGCCCTGGTTTACTTCAGCTCGGGAATCTTCGGCTTTGTCCTGGGCGGTAATTTTGCAGCCACCGCAATTGCATCTACGGGTGCCTCTGGGTGCCTTTTTGGAGTCTTGGCCCTGGTGCTTCTTGATTTAATTTATACCTGGAATGAGAGGAGAAGTCCCGTCAAGGATTTGATGTGGATTTTGGTCGACATTGTCATTTCTTTCGTCTTGGGCCTACTTCCAGGACTGGATAATTTTTCGCATATTGGCGGATTTTTAATGGGCCTCGGAGCTGGTGTCTGTCTTTTACATTCACCCAACATTCTTCGACAGCGAGTTGGAAAACCAATTACCAAGTCTTACAACAACATGGGATCTGACAGCGAGGTGAACGATGTCAAGAACCCCAAGACTAGCCTCATCAGTGGTCCCCAGTCAACGGCAAAGCCAGCCGATGTTGCTGCTTTCGCAAAGGGCCCGATCAACTTTTTCAAAGGCCGGAAACCATTATGGTGGGGATGGTGGCTTCTCCGTGCTGGTGCATTGATTGCGGTTCTGGTCGGCTTTGTTGTTCTATTGAACAATTTTTACACATACCATGATACGTGTTCATGGTGCAAATATTTGAGTTGCTTGCCAGTGAGCAATTGGTGCGATATTGGAAACTTGACTTTTACGGACACAGATTCGACGAAAACAAAGAGAGATATTTTGGATATGGGAGTTGTACTGGTCTCGGATTTGTTCGACGTGAATTGAGACATGCCGTCGTTACCATACTTTCTTTGAAGCGCAGTCAACAACAGAAGCAAAGTCTTACGAACACATTCACGAATCCATCCTTTTAGTGCATAATTGACAATGATGCAGCATGGCGTTTGGTGCAAGCCTGCCTTTAATTATGAAGTGATCTCATCTACAATATCATCACATTTGATCCCTCCACCATTTGTCTTTTTGTGTTTTGATCTTTCCAGCTAACCATGGCTCTCAGAGTGATACCTGAGCAGAAACGGCCATATTACTAGTAAAATTGGATACTCCGATGAGGATATACAAAAACTCCACTATCAATTCCTAAGTTCTGATGGGAAACCTTTATGCTAGGCTTCTTCTCCATCCAGATGTCCGATCCGACCATGGTCTTTTCCGCAACGGAGATCCACGACTCGATGTGTCTTTGCTTGGAAATGGAGCTGTGGAATGACGACCCCCATCACTAATATACTACATGAGAAAGGAATTGCAGGCAGATTTGAGCAATCTGAAAACCTTCATCGACTTCTCAAGGCCTCGAAATCTCGAAATCAATTCCAGAGGCTGCATTTTAAAATACCGAAGCAGTCAGCCATGGCCACCAACTACACACCCAACAAGATCCACCAAATCCCAGCCCGGTCAGGCGTCGCCGTCGCGGTGAAGCAGAACCAAAAGATAAAAGTCATTAACACGCACGGCAACCAAGTCATTGACTTTTGGGCTTTAGCCTTCTCGGATTCACCAACCTACCAGTACCTCTCAATGTCGCACTCGCGCGGCGCAAGCCTGCACCTCAGCCCACTCATCGGCGACACGCTAGTAACCAACATACGCGCACCACTTCTCAAACTCATCGAAGACACCACACCGGGCGTGCACGACACGCTCATCGCAGCGTGCGACCCGGAACGCTACGCCCAGCTGGGCGCCCCCGGCCGCGCCAATTGTGCGGATAACTTCTTCCGCGCGGTGCAGCCGTGGGGCGTTGAGCGGGCTGTGTCCGGACAGGTGCCGCCGGATCCGTTGAATCTGTTTATGAATATCCCCGTTGTTGCGCGGGAGGGCGGTGGGGATGGGAATAGGACGGCGGGTGGAGAGATTAGATTTGAGGCGCCGTTGAGTGAGAAGGGTCAGTTCGTCGTCTTTGAGGTGCTACGGGATGTTGTCGTTGTCATGAGTGCTTGTCCGCAGGACTTGGTCAGTGTTAATAATGGGTCGCCTACTGAGGCTCATTTTGAGGTTTATTGAGATAGGTAATATATCAATAGCTACCGAGGTCGTGATCTATCCTAAGAGAAAGGGGAGGTTATCCCAAGCCATAGCCTTACTGATTTCATATAATTGAGACACATTTGTATTTATGTGACTAGATATCCTTGAGAACCTTCCACTTCAGCCACATCATGATCAATTTAAGCGTGAAGGTCGATCGGATAGATCACGGACTTCAAGTTGAAGCGGGATGTGATGCCAAGAGTCGAGGAGTTCAGGTTTTGGCCGATTGCCAACTTGATTAGGTTTTGGCTTAGCTTCTCCCTTCTCCCCCTAAGCTTAACCGAATGGCAGCTGAAGTTGGAATGCTTGAATCACTTGAATGACAACATAATTGCTCCTCATCTGGGCACTGCCCTCACTGACGATATTGAGTTTACTGCCGTCGAAAGATGCTGTCATTTGGTTAGAATCACAATCATATCTCTTTCAGACATACCTAGTCACTATCCATGCGTCCTCGAGGGTTGATATTCAACTTGAGGACCTACACCCACGACGCGTCCACTATGCCGCCCAACCCCCAAACACCAAAATCTACGCGACTAATGCAGTGGATGGAAGACGATGTTCCCGTCATCGACTCCAAGGAATCTTTTACCGATGTGGTCGTCAAGCTGTCGACTTACATCGCCAAGGCAATCGATTCAGCCTACACATATGAACAACTTCGCACCACCACCGCCGGGCAGAGTCTGAAACCCTTGATCTCCAATTTGAGTGATAACTGCCACCATCCCGCAGTGGTTGCCGGGCTACTCGCCTCGAGGTATCTTTTCACCAATGCCGATTCCGACAGCGATAGTGCATTGAACGACTCGAGGGCTCTTGCCTGTGAACTCGTGGCCTGGCAATTCTTGACCTTCCTCTCTGAGAAGGAGTTGATCGACTACCTGCTGTACGAACTGCCCGAATATGAGTCGGCCGACGACGAAAACGACGAAAACGATGAATCAGCCATTGAAGAAGGTTCCAATGGCCAAACTCCAAGGACCCCCAGACCACATGGGAATGGCCATTCTGATGAGAGATCGCCACTCATTCGCACTTGTACCGCCGAATATGGAAACTTCCGCCCACCGAAGCGTGCCAGCATCGATCATCTGAGTGGACACACTCCAAGTTCCATGTTTCAAGACGACGCGAATGGCTCTCGAATCAACCTCGACGCGTCCATGGCCGGTATGAATGCTTTGGAAATAGCGGCGATTGGTGATGCCAAGAAGTTTCTCTCCCAGAACCCGGTGCAGAAAATCGTCGAAGATATCTGGAACGGTGACGTGGTGTTCTGGGAATCCCTCTCCGTCCATGCGGTCAAGAAGCCTCGCGTCTACAACAAACGCCTCGCCGATCCATTCTCTCGCCTTCGTGTGCCCAAATATCAAAAGTTCTTCCAGACCGCGTTTTTCGTCTCGCTCCTTGCGCTATATTATGCAGTACTGGTGGAGCGCAATCCGGATCATATTACTGCGACTGAGGCAATGTTGTACATTTGGATCGCTGCCTTTGCATATGATGAATTTGGAGAAATTCAGGATGCCGGTCTGATGTTCTACCAGACCGATTTTTGGTCCCTGTGGGATATTGGCATTATTGGTGTCTCGGCTGCCTTTGTTCTCACCCGTGAGTTGTTCTTTCGGATGTCTCGAATCTCTGCCTAACGTGTTTCAAGGAATCGTGGGGCTCATGAAAGATAGCGACTACATCATTGATGTGGCTTTCGACATATTGTCCATGGTTGCACTCTTCCTCGTTCCCAGGTAAGGCTTGCAATCATTTTGGTGCATCTTGGATGTTGACACGGATTTACAGAATATTCTCAGTCATGAGCTTGAACCCATACTTTGGCAGTTTGGTAAGTAGTACCGTACCAGTTGACTTGTAAGCAACGCTCACAATTAGGACAGATACCTGTGCTCAAAGAAATGGTGAGTCTCACTTCTATACACATAAACCGTATCACTGACAGTCGACTAGACTAAAGCATTCTGCAAATTTTTGCCTGTCATAATCGTCCTTTATCTTGGATTTCTCACCACTTTTACCATGCTGGCTCGAGATCGAATGTCACTTAATGAGATGTCCTGGCTACTCATCAAAGTCTTTTTTGGGTACCTATTGTCAATAGTGAATTGTGATACAAAGTACTGATCTTGTTCTAGATCGAGCTATCTTGGTTTCGACATGGCTGTCAAGGTACACTGCCTCTATGCTTTTTATGAACTGACACTAACATCTGCAACTTTACAGATCTCACCACTGTTTGGATATACCTTGATGTAGGTTCACCAAGCCCCCGCGACTGCCTCGCAGCTTTCCAAACTCAATAGCGCTGCCATCATAAAGCAGGCCGGCGCTTACACGAGTCAGTGTGGGAACACATCCTGGCAATGAAAGAGTCAGCCTGGGCGCGTATTTGGCATCTGGCTAACCTTTATTCTTCCCAGGCTGATTTTCGTCTGCTTGACCAACATTCTACTCATCACATCTCTCGTCTCTCTCGTGTCCAACTCCTTGACTGAGGTACGTGTTGAGTTTTGAGGCAATTCGCATTACTACCAAGGGCCGCATAAACGCGGCCGGATGTGCTTCTTTAGCGCCGCGCCTCCCTCCTTTTCGGGTTCCGACTTCTGATTGGTTACAGGTCATGGCACACGCCCGAGAGGAATACCTTTTCCAATATTCCATCTACGTGCTCGAGAGCAGTACTTCGCGTCGCCTCACCTATTTCATGCCCCCTCTGAATCTGCTACCTCTCACCCTATTGAGACCCCTGCGACTCTTTTTTCCCTCGGAACAGGTTCGGCGGATCCGTATCTTTGTCTTGAAAGCCACCCACCTCCCATTCATGGCTGTCATCTGGGCATACGAGAAGTCTCGCCGACTAGTCTCTCAACCCCATCCTACTTTAACAAAGGCCCCACACTTTTCGACTCGCCCCCTTAGCTCAGGTCACTTCAATTTTGACGGGGGTCACGATTTTGTCAAGGCATCTTCCTCACGTACAGCGCTTCCTGAAACATCTCCATCAAGGTCTCCTAATATGGTCGACTCAACGCTGAAGTCTGCCTCAGGCGGTGTCGAAAATGCAGAAATGCTCCTTCTCATCCAAAGGTTGAGTGAGCAAGTGGATAGCTTAACGGCAATGGTCGCCGGTCAACGGAAAGACTAACAGACTGACCATCAACCTGTGCAGTCCTCAACAACTTGGCATTTTATCCTTGCATATTGGTGGGCATCTCTCCAGTACTAGTTCAGCTTAGCAACATATCACATTTCATTCCGGTTCGGCACCGCCCCCGGTGGTCGACTATTGTTTGTTCCTTGTATACGTGCAGTATCAGCCAGTTCTTGACTGGAGAACCATAAGTCATCATGCGTCCAGACTCGCACTTACGCCACTGCCGGCTCGGGTCTATCCTCACTAGTTCCTTGATGTTGCTTCCATGATGGCGCTCTAGGTGAAAACTGAGGTCATCCTTCATGCTTCGGATTGGATTATATTATCTTGGGCGTTCTTCACCACTCCTTAGCTGGGTACCACTGCCGAAGCCATCCAGTCATCTTTGTTTCCACCCACCTGCTTTGAATTTGGGTATGATCTCCTTCCCAGGAGGGACGTTCACAAGCCTGCATACAGCTGCAGTGAATGTCAAGACGTTTCCGCACTCGGTCAGAGAATACAGGGATTATCAATTACCCTGTAGCTAGGCAGCTTCTTCATTCCTCTTCTTAGCATTCTCAGGTGTAGGTTTCGGGATCTTGTCCCTCTTTTCATTACTAGGACACTCCTCGTGTCCTCGCTTACTCATTCTTCACTCTCCATGTCTCTCTTTCTTGATTCTACAAATCCTTCTCTGAATGACAATTTCCGCCCCTCAATGTATTCAGAGACGACGAGCAGCATTCCAATATCACCGAATTCTTTAGAAGATGTGACGATCGAAGCAGCTCCACAGAGTTCTGCACCGAGAGCCACCAGGATATTCAAGAACGCAACCCGAGCCACGATCGAGCGAGGCAAGAAAACTTCCTGCAAGACATGTGGTCAGCAGTTCGTCAGCGCCAGGGCATTGACTGACCACAAACGACGGTCAAAGAAGCATTATCCTCATGTCCACTTTCCACGAGAACTTCCCTGGATGAGCAATTCCCACCGGCATAGTCGACGCCGAGAAGGACGATATGCCTGCACGCACTGTAGTCGATCGTTCGATGACAAGAGCACACGCAGACAGCATTTGGAGACACACAATCCTAATCGTCAAACATATCCTTGTACAAGAGTAGACTGCGACAAGGTATTTCAGAGGTCTGGGGACTATACGCGCCACGTTAGGTTTGTCAGTGTGGTCCTTACATTTAAAAAATATGTTCGGTAGTTCCTAATACCTTCGCAGATACATGGAAGTCAAACATTCACATGTCGGTACTGTCAGAAAGATACATTCAAACGCTCCGATATCAGAATCAGGTGAGCTTGACATAATTTTACTGTTGGTGAAATCAGCCTTGCCGCTCCGCCCAACAACCCTTGGCCCATGCCTTTGAGAACATGTCTTCTGTCACTCGACTGCATTTAAGAGCATTCACTGATTACTTACTGCAACCGCACAGGCACGAAAGATCATGCCTTAGTCGCGTCGAGCACAACCAGGAAGCAGTGGCGGCAGAGACTCTTCCAATACTGGTAGCAGGCACAACGATGCCATTATTCGAAAACGTTGATCAGACTTCAACTCCACTCTTCCCGAACCTGACGGACATAGATAACGGCTTCTCATATATGACCTCAGAGGAAGGCGATTCCCTGCCCGACTTTACCCTCCTGCAGGGGTATTCTCCAGACAACATGTACTACACCGATAATGCTGCCAACTTGTCATCATACAGACCACCTCCAATGGCCACCCTCGACCTTCAAACTAGCAACTTCCTCTCGTGCGATAACGTTGATAGTGCTATGCTCCACACGGTCAACGATCTAGACGCAAACCTTCTCGTTGAGAGACCCCCGCTCGCCTATCAATGTCCATATAGCTCTTACACGGACAACAGCATCGCCAAGGGTTACGATCAAATCAACGTGGACGACTTCAATCCACCGTACGATCCATGGTCGTTCCTGCAAGCCAATCCCCCCTGGTTGGACTACTACTACTACTTCCCTTATAGCGGTCCTCTGGAAAGCAGCTTCACTAATCCTGACGACCCTGGTCTGTTTCCAACGATGATGGTGAACTTCCCACCGTCGGATCCTGCTGTTGATTACTCCTTGGGAAATGTCATGGAAGAAGCCGACGTAACATTAGCCTCGCATGCTATCTGGGTCACCTGATGTGGTTGATTGATTGCTCACATCAAACAGTCGAAATGGGCGGGCGTACGGGTTTTCACGCTGGTCAGTGATTGAAACGCTCATATGACGACGTGCTTCGGTGTCTTCAACGGCTCGGCGTCGCGCTCGAGTGGCTCCGTCTATCTCTCATGACCAACGGTTTGATAATGAATCACCCACACATCATTAGCCCAGGAAACGGTGATGTTGGTCCCCAGTGCGAACGAGGCTGAAATCGACAGCTCTGGTCGATACTTCGAGAGAGAGAAAAGCAACGGCTAACACTGCCTCGGGCAAAATCGCCGGAATCTCACAGAGTTGACGCGGAGTATGAACGGACCAAGCTCAATCACGGCAAATGCCAGTGTCTATATCGCTCACCACGGCATGTTAAGAAAGATGATGTGAGGAATGGCCACTGGTCTTAATCTTCCTAACGATGTCATTTTTTGGCATGCGGCAGTACCCGAGTGTGGGCTCGGGGTCTTCAACCCCATGTAACATGAGCGGTGTCGTGGTTCTATGCTATTGAGTTTCTTTGGCCTTGTTTTGAGATCTCTGATCTAAATAGGTCTGGAGTTGGTCAAAGGGTGGCAGAAGGTAGAAGGGGCATCAACGGGCGCATGCGTAGATGATGAGTGAGGGTGGATCAGGGTTAATTCGGCCAGCACAAGGCTGCATATTTCGTCTTCTTGCAGGCATAACGCCGTTTCAATAAGCTGGGAAATATATGATCGTGTGGATCATCATTCTTTGAAATCTAGTTTCTAAATATTAGCAAGGCCGAATATATCTCAGTACAATTAGTGATAACCAATCCCAAACTTCTAGACGTGTTATTAATTATTATACTGATGTGATCATTTACTCTGACTCTAAGCATCGAAACATAGCGTATCAAGGAACAAACCCCCACCTCCCCCTCTTTGGACGCCTTGCTGTACTATATATCATTCAAGTCATGGAGAAAGACAGCGAAGTGCGAAAATAAATCAGGGCAGCCGATAATATCATGAAGTCTTTGATGGATGGGAGACCAAATACTGATTTTGTGCAACGACCAGCTGAGAGAAATGAGATGGGTCGGATGTTAGGTGTGGCGCTTATTACATGACCGGTGATTATGACCGCGTATTTAAAACTCCTTCATCGCGTATTTACTCCTGTGTCGAAGTTTCGCACCATACTGTTTTTTCATGTCAGCTACGAACTCAACAAAGGGGTAGAAGGGACCGGGAATTAAGAAAACTGACCTTGAACAATATGAATGGAATCGGAATGAAAGCAATCGAGATGAACCCCAGCGTCGAGCTGGCCCACCCAACACCGAGCTTCTCATACATGGCCGTGGCAAATAGCGGGAAGCCCGCGCCGAAGGACGAGCGGAAGAAATCGTTGCCCGCGAGCACACTGGCCGCGTACTTGGGATACGCATCCGACAGGTAATTGAGGACGGAGTTGAAGAGCAAGAAGGCGCCGATGCTGAACCACGCGGTGCCGATGATGGGCACGATCCAGTGAATATCCGGACGCGAGGTCCACGCGAACCAGAAGAGACAAAGCGGGATGGCGAAGGCGCCGACGAATGAGGGCGGAAGGCGCCACTCCGGCTGCAGTTCGCCCTTGTCGTTGAATTTCGGCTCGATGTACTTGCGCTGGTAGTAGATGAAGGGCGGTAGCACGGCGAAGACGCCGACCAGAATGCCCACAAACGCCGTGCCTTCGAGCCCTAAGCTGAAGTGGTAGATCTCGGTGAACACGATCGGGAAGCTCTCGAACCAGATGTATAGTAGGCCGTAGATCAGCGCGATGTACAGGTTGAGCAGGGAGACCATCGGCTCTGTGAAACATAGCGTGAACGGGCGCACCAGTACCATCTGCGCGATCTCGCGGCCTGTCATGTCCTGGCCTTCGAGCTCGGGCTCGCAGATGAGTTTGTCGTTGCCGGTGAGTTTGCGGAGACGTTGCGTGCGCCGGTAGAGGATGTTGGCGGATGAGGTTTCTGGCATGAATAGTGTGATGAGCACGAGTGTGAAGCCCGACAGCCACATTAGCTCCCAGATCGTCCACGTCCATCCGCGTGCCTCGACCGCGAATCCTCCGACGAGTGGTCCTAGCACCGGACCACAGACTGCCCCGACGCCCCACACAGCCATACCATACGTTCTCTTCGCGGGCGTGTACATGTCACCTATGGAGGCGCCACCGGTGGCGAGCGACGGTGAGCCGACGAAGCCCGTGATGAAGCGGAAGGCCAGGAGCATACCGAAGTTGGTCGCGAGGGCTGTTGGGACTTGCAGGATGACGAAGAGTGCGAGGGTTCCGATGTAGATGGGACCACGGCCGATCTGAGGAATTTCCGATAGCGGAGACCACAGCATGGGACCGACACCGTAGCCCAGCACGAACAGCGTCAGGCCGAGTGTGGCTGCGACGCGGCTGACACCGAATGTCTCGCTGACATCGAGGATGCCTGCCGTGTAGATCGCCGAGCCGATGTAGACGGAGAAGGTGAGTAGGCAGATCTCGAATGTCACCCAGACTTTCTTCACGACACCCCAGTTTTGCGGGTTGTCCGGGTCGGTCGGTCCGTACCAGTCAACAATGTGTGCGTCGCGGCCTTTCTCAGGGTCGACTTTGGTGTTGCTGGCCGTATTGGTTCCGTGGTTGTTAGTGTCGGAGACGTTGGTTGTGGACGAGTTGGTGGAAGGATGTCTGCTTTCACTTGACGGGGATTGTTCTTCAGTCTTTTCTTCCTCCTCCTTGGGTGGTGGCGGTGGTAAGTTCGTGCTCCCTACGCGAGCCATGTTTTCGGACTTCTCGGCATTGATATATTTTTGGCATATTGATGGATCGATTTCTTCGGGATATGGGAGTATTCTGTCTCTGGTCACCAAGCGTAGGAGTTGCCCTGCAACGGTATCTCGAAAGAGTTCCTTCATTGTGTGCAATCAGTTCCACAAGACAATATGGGAATGCAAGGAGGGAGTGGCAGCGCGAAGCGAAATGGCAAAACAACCAAAGACTGGAGGTCTCAACAACATATATAATTCATATATTGCAGCATCAAGGCTCGTATTAGGAATCATCAGGGATATCCGACCCGACTCGGAATGGGGAAAAATCCCAACACCCAACGTCATGAATGCCCATGGGCGTCATGATCTAAATAGGCGTACCCGGGTCTCCGAGACGTGGCGATCCCAGGTACCCATTGCTTAACATTGATAGGGATGTGGAGACTGTATGGCATTTTCGATCGTGGTTGATGCTTGAACTGATTGGCAATCGAGATCTGCATCGACATTACCAAAGATCCATGACGCGCATGGTGGAGACTCCTTCGAAGTTTGATCGTACTTGGTCCGTTCTCCAGCCTGACACGTGATCGAGTGAGCGGTAGGGGAGGATCCGACTCGGAATGTTTTGTTCCGACTGCTGAAGTGCGTTTGGTCTGCGGTTAAACTTCGTGTTGACGATCGCCCTTTCTGGCGTGCATCCCTTCAGGAGATGAGAACTGTTGTTCTATCATGGCTGATTGTTTCACGGACAGAATTTCTCCAGGCATGTCCCAAAGTCAGAGGTCGGAGAGACTTGGAGTTGCAAAGTCTTCGTCAGCCATCGTATATGTGTGCCTGTCCGCCATAGTTTTGAGACTGGTCGTAGACTGGCCATCAAGATGTGAGACCCAGATTCGTGAGTTTGATGGCAGACCAGCCTATCCTGCGAAGCCTTTCGCGGAGTCTGTAGTTGTGGTTCGAGTATCACCATGCTCATAATAGTTCTCCTTATTCACAGGTGCATTCCATCAGCACCGTTGTCCTCATCATCATCTCCCAGCTGATCCCTCAATTGCTGCCGCAACTGTTCATCCGTCAACCTGCCCCCAGGCGCGGCCGACGAGCCATTCGTAACGGCCGGCCGCTCCTGATCAGCACTGCCATTCACCGCACTTCCCTCCTCATCACCTCCATGCCACCTACCACCTCGTCGCTCGACCTCCTCTCTCAACAGTCGAATCCGATCCTTCTGCCTATTAATGACGACCAGATTCTCCTGGATCGCCTCAAGACAGTCCTTGTCTCCGTCTTGCCGCGTTTCCTCTGGCAGTGTAGTGTCGGCCCGGATGCTGTCACTGTATTCTTGTAGCTGCCCGTTGGAGGCCTCGAGGTGGGTGATGGAGTTTTGGATCTCGTTGGCTTTGGAGTACAGGTTCTCGACGGGGAGGTCTTGAATTGCGAGCGCGAATTGTGAGGCGTCGATGGGTCGTGCTTCGCTGGACATGTCGGTGGTATCAAGGGAGCTTAGTGCAAACAAACGAGTTTCTTCAATATAATCTGGGAATGTTTAGAGTGTTGATGACCATGGACAATTGCAGAAAAGTCAACTGGTCTGGAGTGGGGTGAGGGTGACGCGTGCGGGGAAGCCTGGCAGAGCCTTGTGGCTGCGGGCATTTCTTCACATTTACAGTATGATGATAGCAGTCCAGGTGGTATACAAAGCAGCTGAGGAGGTCTGGAAGCAAATGCATTTATCTAGGGCTCTGGAGTCTCCTCGGTCTTTGCCAAAATGGCTTTAGTAGTACGAACAATCATGCTCGCCAGCCTTGCACAAATTCATGTAGGCGATCGATCACCACCCCGAAGACTGCATTGACACTGTCGGCCAACACCTGGTCAAGGACCTTGACTGCCTCTTCCTCACTCACGTCAAGATGGAAGCGCTCTCGAACTTTGCCAACGGCACCCCCAGTCAATCCCATTTGTTCCTCCACCAATCTCACATCCTGGACCGAGCTTTGGACCATGAGACTAAAGAGGTTCAGCACCAATGAGCTCGACTTTCGCAAAGCTGCGTACGCTGTGAAGCAATACTGCTTGAATTGGGCGTACTGAGGCGATGCGGTTCCACCTAGGCCCTCCACCATTTCTTTGCAAAGCTTGATGAGGGGTGCGAAAGGCTTGGGATCTCGTCCAAGGATAAAACCAAAGTCAATATGGAAGAAGTGTCCAGAAGGTTGTAATAAAAGGTTGTCCAGATGACGATCTCCTACTCCAAGAATGTAGGTAATCACACAGTAACCAGCACATGATCTGATGTACGTGTCCATGGTCTCCTTCCGAATGCCTTGCGGGCCTGATGCATCGGGATTGTTGGCACGCAAATATGCGAGCACGGATCCTTTGTACTTGGATGACACCACAGAGATCGCAGTAGATGGGATGAATTGAACAGCGCCAGCCAATGGAGAGGTTGCCAGGATCCTGTAGGGGGTGAGTTTGAGATCGAGATTTTCTTTCAACAGTAGGTTATTCATAAGCGTGATGATCTGAATCACCAGTTGATCTTGCCTGAGATCGTCTCCGGTCTTGAAGATGATCGGGTACTCACTGTGCGAGAGCGATCGGGACTGTGCCGAAATTGTAGATGACTCTCCTGAATTGGCGATCTTGAACTTGAGTAGCAATGGTGACAGGGATGATTTGAACACATTTGCTCCATCGGGAACCACGCCACTAATCTCAATGCTAGGATCCAGTGGTAAAGGGATTGGTGGCTCGATTTTGATGAGTTCATTCTTGGGATCCGCCAGATATTTCTTAAGTCTCTCAATCTTGTTTGGTCGACTGTCTCGTCCAAACCGAATTTCCTTGCCAATTCTGGACAGTACCGCCATCATTTCACCTTGTCTCAACAAGATCTTTCTCTGTTCGGGATCTCGTCGTTCTAACTCGGTCATAAAATGATATTCGACTTTCGCAAATAATTTTCGGTCCAATGTGTTGGTATCTAGTCCTTGATCGTCAACTTCAACCATCAGAAACCAATGCAAATAGTTCCCCAAGGTGAAATTGTTGGCGGCGCGATCAATGAGAAATGTGGCTAATGATGAAACGGGTAAGCCATCCTCTTCGGCCTTGTACTTTTCGAATTTCAAGGCTTGTACCAATTGAAGAAGGTATAATAATAATTCGGTGTCGTCGGCTTGTCGTAACCTATCGACTGCGTAGGCTCGAACCACTGGACTGTCATAGGTAGGACCAAGCAGCTCGAGTGCAGAGTCGATATCAATCTTTGCCCACTTTGGTATCAATTCGCCCAATTGGCGAGCTTCATTGGGGTGGTTCCAGTCCGTGGCTTTGACAACTTTGGTGAGTGCCCGCTTGTCGCGGCTAAGGTGACGACGGAAGGTCCATAACACATCCTTTTCCTGAGAAGTCAGCTCTTGGGTCGGTCCATAGGACAAGATGTCATTTAGGATATCCCTCATTTTAGCATTTGGTTTCTGATCGCTGTCGGAGTAGGCATTTCGGTCGCTTCGAACGAGACGGTGATGTTTGATCTCGCAGGGATTCTCCTTGTAAAATTGATCAGGATCAAAGAGTTGGATGACAGGGAATTCTTCGTCGTCCACAACAGTTGTTCCTGCTGCTATCCCTGGACCATAGCGGACCTCAGGTGGAGGCTTAGCACCAAGAGCTGAAGCTGAAGGAGTGTGCTGAAACTCTTTCATCATTTTGGATGGCTCATATTCATGGTCTTCAAAAATAACTGGAAAGTCCCATCGTGGAAAGTCGACGTATAATGTAAAATGCTCTTCGTCGTCCGTCTCAGCATCTGAATCGCTGTCCTCGTCGGACTCGGTATTCTTGGTTTTGAGCTCTACAGCCTTGTGCTTTGCTGCTTTCGCTATAGCAGCCCGTTTTCTTGAGAGTTCATCTACCTCGCGAGCTTTCTTGCGGACATTCTGAAAGACCAACTGATCTAACCAGTCATTCTGGGGGAGTTCATTCATTTCGTGCTTCTTGAATAACTGTTCGAGTCTCTCCAACTCCTCTTCCTCTGGAATGGCAGGAGGCGGGTTCTCGTCTCGTTTCCGTCTTTTCGGTCGAGGTATGTGCGGAGTTGATGAGGGAGAGTGACCATCTGCTTGATGACGGCGGTAGACTCTACATTTTTGGCGACCTTTTCTCAGTGCACCATCGTTATCAAACAACTGTATTGTTGTCCCACCAAAAGGGATATCGTGGTTAATGCTCCCATCCTCTGGACAGGGAGAGAGATCCCATATCGTGATGGCAATCTGGGCAGACAGAGGACAGTCCTTAACCAAGACTGGTAGTTCCAACCATTTGTTCCAAGTTCGAGTGTTCTTGAAGAAGATATGCGGGGTTTGCATCGATACTCCTAACGATTTGGACTCTGCCCATAACTGTGCCGTCACATGAAGTTCCGATGTTGGGCTTTGCACTGATCCGATATGCCGGATTTCAGGATGCTTTAACAAAGTCGAGTACGGTATTGATTTCTGTCTTCCCTCCAAGTTGTTTCTAGATGTGTGTTAATTCAGCTGAGAGTAAAGACCCATGGCTTCAAGGATAGATAGGAGCCTTGTGCTGGATAAAACATACATCTTGATGCAGACCGGGAAATCTATCTGACGAGATGTTGCAAATGTGTAAGAGTCCATGATGTTCCGAGTGACAGATGCATCACGGAAGCATCAACCAAATTCCAAGTCGCTCAGACTCTAGAGTCTTCGATGTATGTATTTGGGTATTGAGCAAAGTCGTCGTCAAAGGCAAACCCGGTGCTGGCGGTGGCTTCCTCCTCGACAGCCTATTGCGGCCTAATTAACACTAGCGCCCCTCAACGCGCCAAGCTTGATTAGGGACGCGATCCAAGTGGCAGGCGCGTCTGTGGTTGCTCCTCCACCGCCACTCGCACCTACCACATTAGTTTACATTTACTACAGGCTCATCCTAGACACTTCAATTGTTCGATCTGGTTTGGTGTTATAAATTCGATTGCTACCGTACACGACTATTTCAGCCAGACTAACTTCCCTACTAATGTCAGTCAGGCTATGATTTGACTATGGCTCGGCTAAACACCCGACATCCCTCATCTGAGATAGAAAGCCGCAGGCGATCCTCTTCTTCTACTCGCGAATCTTCAACTGCATCTACACCCCCATCGGTCGACTCTGACAAGGAGAATAACCAGCGATCAAGAAAGAGTCAGGGAAAGCGCAAAAGTGGGGCTGTATCCATGGGTGATCGATCAGACGCTGGATCCGCCAGTGCCCCGAAGAGGAGGAAAGTCAGTGAAGGCGGCCCTCAAAGTCAGGCTGCACATCGGAAAGAACTGGAACGGCTGGACACGAAATACTATGATCCTGAGCAAGATCCTGAAGCACGACGAGAATTGCGCAAAAACTTTCGCAAACTCTACTCCAAGTACAACGAATCCAAGACAGATTATCTCAAGCCAGACAATAAAGGTTTAGAAGAGACCTTGCGAGAGGCAGACAAGCTCTACCAGGATGTCAAGCAAACGTCAGATGCCACTATCGACTCTCGGTTGCTGGTAGAGGTTGCAGATTTTTCATACAAGAAAATCAACAGCTTACATCTGGGAAATGTGACCACTGGAATCGATGTCGACGATTTTGTCACCAAGTGTATTGGCTTCATGAAGAGAGGACAGGAAGTTGAGAGAAATATTGCGTATCATCCGCGCAGCACTCAGGCTGGGTCCCAGCACCAGCGGCGGCGCACCCGAGCTGAAGAAGACGATGAGGATGATGGTGATGGTGATACGATGAACTGGGAATATCTTGGGCAGAATGCTTGCTTCCTCTACAATTCTCGCCCATGCCTCACAGGTTTCATGCTTGGTCCGCTTTCTGTTCAGAAGAAGGTGCGACAACAGACACAACGGAAGGCGAGAGAGGCGCGCAGTCAAAATACACAAACCACTCGGCCGACGGAACTGGGTGCTGAAGACCTAGAGAGCCAGGAGTCTGCTAGTCTCACAGTGGTCTGCACCGAAATTGCACGGCTTCTCACGAATGCACAGGAGAAGGGCAGCGAGAATGCCGAGAGAGAATTTGAGGAACTTGTTGGTGATCCTACCGACGAAGAAGCAGCAGACATCCTTCGCCGCAACAACATGGCGGATAATGGATGTGTTCCACTTTTCAATTTCTGCGTCAACCCCAGGTCGTTCGGACAGACCGTGGAAAACATGTTCTATGTAAGCTTCCTAATCAAGGAAGGAAAGGTTGGACTGGACTTCGACGCGAACGGTCTGCCAACACTGGGTATCGCAGCCAGTCGGTCAGTTGCTGAAAGACAGGAATCACAGCGAAATCAAGCCGTGTTCACTCTAGACTTTGACACCTGGGAAGAAATCACCAAGAGCTTCGGGATTGAGAAATGCATTATACCCCATCGCAAGGATGAAAAATATGATGATGGCATTATTGAATATGCCGAGGAAATGGAGGACGATGCGGATCGAGTAGCTGAACGAGAAGATTCCGAGCTCTATTCATGATTCATGTGTTCCTGTCAAGGAAGATTTTGATCGAAAAGATCCCGGTGGTCGATCGGAGAAGAAATACAGATTAATGCACATGATACGATTCCCATTGAAACGATACCTAGCTAGACGATTGTTGGATCCAGATCATGAGATACTAGTATGCCATGAATATCAAGTACGCTACATGTTCCCATGTGCGTCCAAGAAATTGTTCTGATCCGAGTGATTATGAATGGATTGATTGATCCTCTTCTAAATCGCCTAGGTGATTCAGAGCCACATCGTCCCTCTAAGCACTACAATAGTAACGGTGATCTCTAGAACAGATAATAGTCAACTCTTAGTTCAGTGCACAGAGCATAGCTTCATCCATGTACTGGCAGACTCTCCAGCAGATAGATATCTTGAGATCAAATCGATAAAGGGCGTATGTGTAAAAGGTGCGAATTTGGGTGGTGAAAAATCGGGCGACTGTCGCGAAACAGGTGACCATCACCTCTCTATCGAACGATGTCTCAGAGCCCTGTTGCTTCGACAACAAGAAAATGTATCTCCATGAAATAGAGATATCTCATTCTCACTGAAGTGCCGAGTCCTCGTCCACGATTCTTCCAACCCTGCTTCGGCTTCGGCGTTTTGCAGACCTTTTGGAAGTGAAGAGAAGGACCCTGAGATCCACAAATCAGGGTTCGGGATCCATTCGTAGGCCCGTCCGGCTAATGAGAAGCCTCCTGGCCGTGAAGATCACACTGGTGCCTGATCGAAAGTGACACCCAACCGTTTGATCCAAGTGATTCCTTGGCAGCATTTGCCATTCCCACAGAGGTATAAATACCTCGCTTTCCCTCCCATTCTTCTTTGAGACCTCCTCATACTTACCTTGTGGGAGTGGCCCAGCTCAAGAATCGGGCTTACTATTACGGTGTCCCTGCATTGCACATCGCGGTGGAGGTCGTGATTAAGTGTCCTTCGGGGCTCTTATCCGCGCATTTTTTGGCTCTATCATCACATTGTGTGATCTTTTCATCATTGGTCTTTTCGCCCTTGTGCGAGGCTTTGGAGAAGAGTGTTCTGTTCTGTTTGTGGACGGGTGTAGAAGAGTTCTTGGGGATCCTTGGACTTGACGGTTGCTGTATCCATGTGTCATAATTTCATCGACGGGATGGGAATAAAAATCATTTGGAAGACTCGTAGAGCTATCAGCTAGGTTGTGAGAAGAGGGCGTTCTGAGCATATGGTGTGAAATTGGAATGAGGAGAGGACCAGGGCAGAGGTGCCGGAAGGTTTTTTTGACCACAACTTCAAGAACTGCAGGCGGGCGATGAGAACAATATGAAAACTAGATATTCTGACTTCGGTCTCTACCAAAGTAGATGTAATTTGAGTGCACAAATTTCAATTGTTGAGTGACGAGGGATGTGGTAGGTGGTTGTCTGTGCCTTCCATCTCACGGAGGTCTAGTTTGAGGTACGGTCCTGCCGCCGCCGCGAGCAGCAGAGGAAGCTCCTGCTTCGGCGATTGAACCTGAACATCGCTCCTTCCCCAAATCACTCATCATTGCGCTCTGCAGTGGTCGATTTTTCTCTTGATCAAAATCACCTGAGCATCTACACTCTAGCTGCAAATTGGCTTGTGCGTCAATTCTACCCTTCAACTTTCTATGGAGAGTTAGCTGGCCTGATTATGAAGCCATCGGCTACGAACGTCTTGTCCATCACACTCTACAACTTGTCGACACAGCCTTGAACGGCTCTATACTGAACTTGAGCAAATATATCCAAGTCATCAGCTCCATAGCTCAGCACTGCGTGTGTCCCTCGCCTGCACAGCGGGCAGGGGCTCTAGGCATCTCTGGCTATAGCATCCTGCCCAAGCAGACATACTGTTCCCCGCATCTTGCGCCTGTGGCTCGGTGCCTGCAGAAAGAATTCTCCAAATTCCATCCGCGGCCCACAGACACGTACTTACCTAGGTCTTCCTTGAGCCGAGGATAAGTCTGCAGGTAAGATCAACCCATCAAATGTACTTGAAAGATGTAGTTCGGCCCTGCAGCCGCGACTGTTCCTCTCCGTTATACAGACGACGGAATACAATCTCTACTGATATCGATAGACTCCCTCAGTGATCTGATCCATCATGTCTTCCCTCCAAGCTCCCCAATCCTACAACTCCCTCCGTTTCAACCACATCAAAGTCTCTCATGTCCCAGCATCCTCTCCTACTCCCACAGCCGTCATTCAGATCACATTGTCTCGCCCGAATAAGCACAATGCCTTTACAGATGTCATGAGACAAGATCTCGAAAGAGCGTACGGGTTAATCGATATTGACGAACGAGTCAAGGTTGTGGTTTTGACTGGAGAGGGCAGGAGTTTTTGCGCCGGAGCCGATCTTGAGATCGGTTTCCTCGGTGGCAAGAAGGGAGATGGCAGTGTTGCGAATGCGAAGACTGAACGTGATGTAGATCACAGGGATGGGTGAGGAATATGAGATGGCCACGCAAGAACCCATGTACTGACAAATGCAACAGAGGTGGCAGAGTGTCTTTGGCCATCCATCGCTGCACCAAACCCACCATTGCCGCCATCCAAGGTGCCGCAGTCGGTGTCGGTATCACCATGTGCTTACCTGCATGCATACGAGTTGCATATTCCAAGGCCAAGGTCGGCTTCGTCTTTTCCAGACGTGGAATCATCATGGAAGCCTGCTCCTCCTACTTCCTTCCTCGCCTGATCGGACACTCGAGGGCCCTACACCTGACCACGACTGGTTCAGTATATACCGCCGACAATCCTCTCTTTGGCACACTCTTCTCCGAGCTTCTTCCAAGCCCAGAAGCAACATTGGCTCGGGCCTTGGAATTGGCTGACGAAGTCGCCAATAACACGTCAACGGTCTCTACCAAGATGATGAGAGACCTCATGTACAGAGGCCCCGACAGTGCCGAGGGTACCCACCTGCTCGACTCAAAAGTCATCCATGGATTATTCGGCAGCAAGGATAACAATGAGGGAGTCCAAAGTTTCATGGAAAAAAGGCCTGCGAAGTTTACGGGACAGATCCCTCAAGACGCACCTGACGCATATCCTTGGTGGAGTCCTGTTGATATTAACGGTGGTGTCGTAGAGGGTCAGCGCCCAAAGCTGTAAAGGAACTCAATCAGCAACAGCGTGAATAGTAGAGTCGTACCTTGCGCATCGTCCTCGAAGCACGAATAGATTCATGACATCATTTATTGAACCATTGAATCTTGATGCTTCGAGTAAGTATTGACCTACTAGAACCCGTTAGCACTGACCACAAAGGGGGAGGGAGGTGCTAATAAGTCTGGGCATCAGGTAATGACCCAACCTAGTAATGACCCACGCCTCGATATCGCCACCACGACAACTAAATCATGAATTTCCTATTCTACAGGGCTATTGACACTAAATTGATGCATGAATGGTGTCAAGGAGTCATCCAAGTGTCTATTACTAGTGGTATTCCTAGTGGTTGAGCGCGTAGTTGACGTCGCTGTCGCCCCTAATGCCTCCATACCTTGCCTAGCTTGCCTGATAGTCTCGATACTCGCAAATACCTCATTACAATCGATTGCGACTCGCGGTTGTCTCCTAGCAACTAGCTCATCTAGCTGTTGACGCTGAGTAACGAGCTGTTGCGATTTAATAGTGATATCCCATTGTAGCTGGTCGAATGCTTTAGCCGTTTTTTGGAGTAGTCGACGTACTAAGCGAGAAAGAGTCTCCTGGGCTGAAATCGACTCTGTTTCCTGTCGTATTTGCTGTCGAGTAAGTGGCGTATGAATATCATTCGATATATACTGAGCTTGCTTGCGTGACGGTGGCGTAGTTGGTAGTATTCGCTCATTTTGGCTGTTTTGAAGGACTTGACTCGATCGAATGACTTTACGAGGATCCTATGGATATATACCAGCTGCATTCCACGCCGTACGGATATGATAGGTTGATAAGGCCTCATTGCTTGCTTTTTCATAGGTTTTGAGAAATCTGCTCTTCTTTACGGCCGAGGCGTCGTCGTACCTTGCTAAGTTAGCAATCTCATCTCGATAACGGCATTTTAGGAGCGAAAAGTAGGCAAGATCTAGCGGCTGGAGAATATGGCTTGAATAAGAGATTAGATAGACTAATACCACTCGATTAATATGGCATTGCCACATAAACTCGTACGTAGCGTAACTTTTATACCCGTCAAGTAAGAGGAGTCGATAGCTATTCGTTACCGTCTGAGGGAGGAATATTTGATGTAACCAAGCTATTCCAATAGTATTTGATGTCCATCCATTAGGTGAAACCGTATAGGAATAGTTAGGAGTGTCTAGATTCGTAAACTACGTTGATTGAAGCATATTTCCTTTAAATATAACGAGATACTATAGTCGACGACTAGTCGCTGATATTGTCTCAATAATTAAGACCCATTCACGATTTTCTAGTGTTACTTTGTAAGATTAGGTAGTACCAATCCTACCAATTACTTGTTGATTGGCATAGACGCCTAGGGCGATTCCAGTCTCATCTATATTGTAGATATGGTTCGAGAGTATTGAATATCGCTCTCGAATAGTATTAAAATGCTTAAACCAGCGATTTAAGGACTTAGGAGTAGTGCTCTAGAGACGTAATCTATGGATCTTTTTACCTACTTTAGAGCGAATCTCTGGATGACGTTAAATAAATCGTAATATCCAGTTTTAACCAATACTCGAATGCTCCGTTGGAACACCTCGAATAATAACGACGAGATCTCGTACTTAAGTAAAGCTAGGAGGGTGTCCTTACACCTTAAGGTCGAGTATCCATCGTACGAGCATATGCTCTTGTTGATTCGATAGGAGTTGTTGTGATTCATGAGTAGTTACTCGTGAAAGACCACCCTGTAGTCGACGGCCAAGGCTTTTTCGATCCACGTCATTTGCCGCCGCTGTAGCGCGGATACTGGTATATCGACAATTTTGGTAGTCGGATATCGCTTGGAGCATTCTAGTCTCTCGATTTGATGCCATTATATCGTACATAGAAAGGAGGTGGTTGAGTAATGAGGTGTTGTAGGAGACTAGGAGCATGAGACGCGACTGGAAAACGCGTGGGTCATTACTAGGTTGGGTCATTACCTGATGCCCAGACTTAATGGATGAGACTCTGTTCCTATATCGGATGAATCCCTCTATTTTTCTTGTCCCTGCAGCCCGCTCAGTCATCTGACTAAGGTTCTTCGATCGCGATGCAAGCCTTGGAGCTTTTGTCAGCAGCCGACCAGCGTGGACCAGGGCCTGAACCTCGGGAAATGATGACATTGGTGGAGGGGAGTTTTGGCAATTATTTCATCGCAGCATGCTACCACTTGAACTCGCAGCAGATCACATCATCAATGCGTTCTAGAACTGCTTGCTATCCACTCATTCCCTTTTCCAACAAAAACACTTGCATCACTGGTCGCCGACTCGCCGTGCTGGCTGTTCGTTCTTTACACAAATAATTAGTTCCTTTCCCTGCCCTCTCCCACAGTATTTATTTCTTCCTCTGTGATATGTCCGCTGGTTCCAGGTCTCTTCCCAGGCAACTCTCTGCTCTTTCTCTCCGTCCAGCACATCTGAATCTGGCATCCCAGAAATCCATCACGACTCTTTCTCCTCGCCCCATTCCCTCCGTCAACCCCGCGTCATCCTCCACATCTCGCCTTGCAGGCATTTCCAGACAGTTTTCGTCCTCAACGCTAAACATGGCGCCCGTCACGAAGCAGTTTGACTATATCGTAATTGGTGGTGGCTCTGGTGGTTCCGGCACAGCCAGAAGAGCCAGTGGGTGGTACGGTGCAAAGACCGCCATCATTGATGCTGGCGTCTCAGGCGGAACATGTGTGAACGTCGGGTGAGGCTCTCCTGGGACACCGCACCGAGTCCATATACTGATGCTCTCTGCTAGATGTGTACCAAAAAAGATGACCTGGAACTATGCTTCCATTAATGAAACCCTTGAGGCCGGGAAACACTACGGCTATAAATATGGAGAGGTGTCGCACGACTACCAATCCTTCGTCAAGAAGAGACATGCTAGAATAAAGGTTCTCAACGGCGCATATGAAAGCAATTGGGCAAAAGAAGGAATAGAATTGATTCATGGAACTGCTTCTTTCATTTCAAAGACCGAGCTCGAGATCAAACCCAAAGATGGAAGCGAAGCTTACAGAATCACCGCACCACACATCGCCATTGCCACTGGAGGATATCCCACAAAGCCCGAGGACATCAAGGGTTCTGAGTACGGCATCACCTCTGACGAGTACTTTTTGATTGAGCATTTACCCAAGAAGATGGTCTTTGTCGGCGCAGGCTACATCGCAGTCGAACTGGCAGGAGTCATGAATGCGATTGGTGTTGAGACACACCTATTCATCCGAGGCAATACCTTTTTGAGAAAATTCGACCCCATGATCCAGGAGACCATGACCAAACACTACGAGGAGGCTGGCGTCATCGTGCACAGAAACCACCCGGGAATTAAAGAGGTCATCCAGCTGCAAGCAGGTGTGGACGAAACAGATCCTCGCGAGAAGCAATTGAAAATTATCTCCAACGACGGATCCGAGCTCATCACAAACGAGCTCCTATGGGCCATTGGAAGAAGCCCAGAGACGAGAGGTCTTGGTCTGGACAAGATCGACATCAAGCTCGGTCCCAAGGGCCATATCGTGGTCGATAAATTTCAGAATTCATCTGTGGATAGCATCTATGCTCTGGGCGATGTCACTGGCCAGGTATTTTTTCCATCCTCTCAAGGGGAAAACTCGTTCTTGAAGGCCTCGTCTCCGTACTAACAACCCGAAAACAGGCCGAACTCACCCCCGTAGCCATCGCGGCCGGAAGACAACTCGGCAACCGTCTTTTTGGACCCCCAGAGCTCAAAGAATCACATCTCAACTACGAATTGATCCCCTCGGTCGTCTTCTCCCACCCCGAAGTCGGATCAACTGGCCTGACGGAACCCGAAGCCATTGAGAGATATGGAAAGGAGAACATCAAGATCTACCACACAAAGTTCTCGGCCATGTACTATGACGTGTAAGTCATCTATTATACTTTTCCTTCCTGCCCTAAAATCCTTCGATGTACTGACACACCTGTTTACCTACAGCTTCCCCAAGGAAGAGAAAGCCAAACACCCCACCGAATTCAAGCTCGTGTGTTTGCTGCCCGAGGAGAAGATCGTCGGTCTCCATATCCTCGGTGAGGGTGTCGGTGAAATGACCCAAGGCTTCGGCGTGGCCGTCAAGATGGGCGCCACGAAGAAGGATTTCGACAGCACTGTTGCTATTCATCCGGTAAGTGCCAAACGCTTCCATTTCGTTTATGAATGTTTGAGTTGTGGTACTTTTGCTAACTGTGATTTCCCCACGACAGACAAGCGCAGAAGAATTGGTTACTTTGAGATAGATCTCTTACCAAGTTGTGAAAATTATGAACGAAGGCTTTTACCAGGCTTCGGCTTGAGAGGAGGAATTAGAATTAAACGAGGCAGTGATGACCATCCTGTCAGACTCATACGACAATGATATCCTTAAGACTCAACAATTCTACAGGTGTTTCTACGTCCTCGAACGGAGTGGCAGATATGAGCGTGATGATCAGCCGTACTGTAGTTCAAGCCGTGCAGTGGGCGGACGTGACGACTGACTCGCGGGCCACATTTTTGATCAGCTCCGCGACTCAGGAGCGTGTATGACGTCACAGCACGCAACATAGCGGCCTGGGACGCGACCTGGATCGCTTCATCTCTGTTTATGGTACGTCAAAGGTGGCGACACAATCGGTAGACGACATCTTTGTGATGATGCCCGAGTAAGTTGCATTTCTCATCCGTGATTGTACAAAGCTATCAGTATTTTTAATGCGGACCCTTTCACCATTGACATTCCTTTGTTGTGTGCCGCTGGGTCACCATTAACTGAGGCATTCACACAAGGCTGCCATCCCGTGGCAGGTGGGATCTATATTCCACAAGCACGCTTTCAATCCTTTACACACAGGCAGTCTTTAATTCGACATCTTAGATCTGGAAGTCCACAATGGCCCCTGCCTCGAGATCTCAACTCGACGATTCTTGGGTAGTTGATGACGCCAGTTCTGATGTGAGTTGGGACGGCACACCACCAAGCCTTCCAGCATCACAGGAGACCAACGGATCTTCAAGGCACGCAAATCATTCGCAAGAAGAAGAGAATCAGACTTCCAACTACTCTAACTCACGTTCTTACACCGCAAAAGGGGAACCGGAATTCATCATGCCTGCAATCGACCATGAAGTTTCACCTACTCGACGACAAGTCCGAACACGCAACCCTGTCACACCAACTCGAAGGCTCGGCTCAAAACCCAATCCAGGATCAAGGCCATCACAAAGACCCCTGAGAGCTGCGCAGAAAGATCTCAATGCAACATCGCTCAGCGACCAAGCAATAGAAGTCATTCTTCAGATCGGAGGGTGGTTTTTGGATGTGCTGGGTGGTGCCCTGAGCACACTCAAGAAGCCTATCTCATGGGTTGTTGCCGCCTATCTCTTCGCCGGCCTCATCATGACGATCCAGAATCTCCTTACATCTTCCATCTACACTGCGCTCTCACCAATATGTCGCGTTCCAGGTGTTTCGTTGCTTCATTTGCCAATCTGCCACTACGCCTCGACTGATGTTGACACTCCTACGATTTCATCAGGCTCTGCGCCCGTCGAGTTCGACGAACTGATGAAGACGCAATCTCATTTTGAGGAGATCATGTCCGAGTCGGCAGCGGGTGTATCTCTCCCAATGGATATGAAACGCTCTGAGACCTCCATACGCGACCTTCGGCAGATCGTACGCCACTCTCAACTGGCTTCCCGCAACGAGTTGGTCCTGGAATTCGACGGCTTCATCGAGACCGCCAGGATCGCTAGCTACGATCTCCAGAAATTCAATTCCCATGTTGGTCGAGGCGTGGACATCGTACTTAGTACGGCGCGCTGGACCCAACGCGTGCTCGACGACATGGACGTGAAGCAGTCCTCTCGCGGAATGATCCCCAGTTTCTTCCAGGAAAGGCTTCTCGCGCCCTTCAAGCCCGTTCAATTCACCGAAGACCGCCTTCTCGACCAATATGTTAAGCACACCCGCATTGTGTCCGAGGAGATCGATCGACTCATCGAAGAAGCACAAGCTCTACTTCTCGTCCTTCAGAATCTGGAAGACCGACTCGATGTCATTCATTCCGTGGCTATGCACGACAATATTGCGGCGCAGGCATCCAAAGACGAAATCCTGACTCATCTGTGGACGCTTGTTGGTGGCAATCGAGGCAAGCTGGGCAAATACAACAATCAACTCACCCTTCTCCGCCAGCTCGGCCAGTACCGTAAGGTCGCATGGGCACATGTCTCCGGCACAATATTGACGTTGCAGCGCATGGGTGCCGAACTCGAGGAGTTAAGGACACGTGTGGGAAGTGCAGAGCTGCTGCGCGAGCACAAAGAGATTCCACTGAGTGTGCACATCGAGAGTATTCGACTTGGCGTTGAGAGGTTGGAGGAAGGCAGGACCCGGGCTAGAGAGGTCGAGGGGCGACATATCCGGAGAGTCGTGGATGGCGTGGACGAGCATATCAAGGGATTGAGTTCGAGCTGAACAATCTTGAACCAGCGGGTGATGATTATGATGTGATGATGGAGAGTTGTTGGATCTATTTTGGGACATGAACAAGGCCACACAAAGTCCTTGGAGACATGTGCTTGACAGAGTCCTAAGACGTGATGCTTTCAGGCGATTGGATAATCTTGAATGATTGGGCTGATACACGGGAATGAGGTTGGTCTCACTGAGCTGCAGAGCAATGCCACAATCAATGCATTGCTCGCCAAGACCATAGTATTGATATATCTACCCACCCCGGCGTTTTGGCATACCCTGGCTGCGAGTATACGAAATGATGATTATGGAGCTCACGGTGCTTTTCCAGACGACCACCCCATCAATATCACCACTTACCTAGGTAGTTATGTTAGCTAGAGGGACCTATCTATGGTGTCCACATAAAGCCTTTTTGTCTGCCTCTTAGCTCTTCGTCTATGTATCTTGTACTCTTGTTAGAATGGAACAATAATCCCAGAGATGTCGCGGTTTAACCTTGTCAGCCACCGCTGAGCACAAGTCGAGTGAGTTTATGAGAAGCTTGTTCTTTACTACAGCCATGAGTTTAGTATTGATATGGATTTCCCCAACGCTTACATCTCTATTCTCTGCTCTCTATGACTTAGATAGGAAATGAACGCTATCTCATGCTTGGCTTCTGACCTCGCTGAACGAAAACGAAAGGAAGGTAAAGGAAAATGAAACCCCGGTGGTATCTTCAACGAAAGTCGAGAAAAATGAAACTCCTCCGCGATGCAATTTTGACCCCCTTGTCGATCTTGCACTCTGACTTCCCCCCAAGGATGCCCGACTACTCACTGAGAACGATCGTAACACCCTCTTACCCACCTTTAGTCTCCCGCTACGCCACGTTCCATCTCACCTCACACCATCGTACCAATATCCCTGGCACCAGTGACAGTACTCGGTCCCGGCACACCACCACCTCCCAGACTCGAGGTCCTCGGCCGTCTCAACCCGACAAAGCTTCCCGTGCGCTTATGCGCATCCTCCTCCTCGGCCCACGCGAGCGTCTCATCCGGCATGAGCACCGCACGATCGATCGCGACCGGTAACCCGCGATGCCGACCGCGTAGCATCATCACACACAGCACGAGTTTACTCGCGGTATGCCACGCACCCGAAAAGCTGTAGGCGTTCCACGGCACGCCCGTGCTGATCCCGACGGTGCCGTATGCGGAAATCACCTCGAAGATGATGTTGAAGGTGCTGAAGACGACGGGGTCGCGTGAGAATTGGCCCTGTTCGATCGCGGTGATCATGAACACCGCGATCCCGATCAGCCAGAGGTCGTGGCCCAGTTGGCTGCGCAGTTGTTGTCGGATGAAGTCTTGGCGTGTCCAGGTCGACTGGGGACGCGGGGTGGTCGGTGGGCCTCGTGTTAGGGCCACGGTGCGTTTGAGGCTGGAGAGGATGCGGTTGTTGGTGGGTGTGTTGGTGGTGTTGAGCTTGGGACTTTGCTTCTCTTCGTCGTTGGGCTGGTAGTCGTCGACACTCGCTATATTTCGGGATAAATCTTCAGCATAAAGACCGAGGGAGCGCTCTTCGTAGACGTTGGAGTTTCTGATTGTCATCGCCACCGGGAATGCGCTCAAGTACATCATGAGTACATAGAGGACGAGGAGGCCTTGTCTGAGACTGGGGATCGAAACGACATAGAACCCTCCACTTCTCACGGCAAAGGCTTGAAAAAGACCGTCCAGGACACGAAAATGAGTAGGAATGGCTTCCGTGACGGGATTGCCGAGATTGAGCAACTCGAATGCCAGCCAGTCAATGCCATTCAGTGCGATCAGCGAGAAAACCAGCCACCAGGTCTGCTTGCTGTTGAAGAGGTTGGTGTAGACTCTTCGGGGGTGATCGAGACAGAATTGTAATGTCCGTCGTCGACGTTGCCATCTCAGTGAGGGCGAGTTCTGCGGGATCACTCTGTTCATGGTCCATAGGATCAATCTCAAGAATGGTGGGAAGCAGGTGTTTCCTGCCAAGATCAACAAGGACAGTGTCAGCAGGACATAATAGCTCGTTTGAAGCACCGTCGCGTTGGCATCCAATAGTGCCATGCCGGAATTGTTGAAAGCGCTAATGGCGAAGAATGCACCTGTCCAAAACGGGTCCAGGCCTACTGGTGTTAGTATGATGGATGAAGTTGACTCTCATCGGATAGCTCACCATTGGTAAGAGTCATGCCTGGACGATTTACCCAGATCCAAGCTCCGACTCCTAATGCTCCTAAGAGCTGCCAGAGGACAAAATATAATGGCACGACCCAAGAAAGCAGGCAGATAGCATCGTATTCGATGCCTCCAAGCTTCCTTCTCTCCTTGTTTGTCAGATGATAAATCTGACTGTTTCGACCTAGATATCCATTGATCGTATGGACATACTTGTCTAGTCCAGAGGGTGGTCGACGAGTAGAAAGATCGGTGTCATCATCCTCTATGGCTGACTCGTCCAGCGATATATCGTAGCCCATCGGTCTCGTATTGCGAGGATGATTCTCCAACCCATGTGCACCAACACCACGACCTTCGAAGAAACTTGCATGGTGTCTTCTCGTGGTTCGGTGTCGAGACTCAGTATGTTCAAATGGATAGAGATAATCCTTGAATCGGACATGATTCGCATCGCTGTCAAGGACCGTCCCATCGATCTGTGACCCCACCTCGGTCATTTCCAAGGTGGCCTCTGACAAAGTCCTGCCATGCCGTTGCGAGTTGAAGGATGCCGTACGACCGTGTTCTGCGTAATCTTCCTTGATGGCTGTGCCTCTCAGGGCACCAGAAATTATGGCATTTTCTCTCTGGTCTGACACACTCGTTCGGCGCCTCGACCATGAGAAGGACAGGTTATGGCGTACTTTCATGTGGTTGCGCCGTCTTTCGGCCAGTTCCGCAAACTTTCTCTCAAAAGCCCGCTTTCGGATGTTCAAGATAGCACTCGACACGAAAATGGCCGAGCCTATGATGATCAGCAGGAACAGCATTACTTGCTGCCATGTGTTGAGCTCTGATAGGTTGACAGTATTCAGGCCTAGGAGTGTTTAGATGATAATGATGAACGGCTTGGTTTGAAGAGTCAACTTACCAGCCTCCGTCATGGCTGAAGTGCAGAGGAAAAGACTGTCGACATAAGAAACGCTTCTCTCTGGGGTCGAAGATCCCCAGAAAATCAAGCTTGCAGTTATGCAAGTGAAGATGAAATAGAGGTAATGTAGATTGATGAAGGATGGGTCAGGGAACCAAGGTCGGATGTGATCTCGGAAGAAGACATATGGTTGCTGAATTGCTTTTCCACCTCCAGCATCGGCATTGACATTTTTTTCTGAGGATTTCGGTTCTAGAGAACGGCGTCAGGGAGGGCTTGTTCAGAATCGGGGTCGAAATTGTATACTAACCCGCCATTTTGAGATTTGGGCGCTACGCGTTCTTTCCATTGATATCAGTATCGTTCAAGAGCTGACGTCTGGGTCTCGGCAATTATCGTACGCCATGATGATTTTTGTGCGTTGGTAAGTGGCTACGCTTTCTCTCAATCTCAGGCGTATCGACGGTGATTGAAAGAAAGTTGGATGTAACGACTTTCAGGCTTAAGTAGTGAAAAGGAGGTGAAGAACGCCAAGTCCAGCAAGCGAAATGAGCATAGTCTCACTGTCAGACAAGATCATTAACACTACTTTCGCGCCGAATATACACTGATTTCTGCATCTGCTTCGTCATTTGAACGATGCTTAAAGTTCCCCAGAAAACTTTCTCTTGACCTTCTCGTTCCACTTCGACATCAGATTCACAATTGATGGACGAGGCCGCCACTGGAACTTCTCAATGAGCCATTCACCCAAAGGAACGCGCGTTGAAAATACCGTCTCCAGTCATTTGGTGCCAGAGCGGGGAATCACCTCGTTTGTTGCTTCACCGCTCTTGCGAGAGCCTACCGGACCAACTCCAGACCGCCGACAGTGTGATACACGTCGCATTGCCTGCACAACATCAAATTCGTGTATTCTTTGCTTACGCAAGCTTTAACAAATCACCAACCAGAACTCTCGCTTCCTACTTGTCTCGACAGTCGAAGCCTATGCTAGGTAAATGGTTCTATGTGACCCAGTCTGGTAAGTGGAACATCCTGTGGACTTTACTGCACAAGGCCAGATATGGCAATGCTATTGATTATCCAAATGACTCAAACAGCTCAGCTGTTCTTAGACGATGGTTGGTCTCCTTGTCTGAAGCACCATAGATATGCTGCGAATCCCCCATTGGATCACTGTCCATTTCTCCGGATTAACATTTGTCCACATTTGTAATTGACTTCTCCATAAGTCTTTCAACAGCTTCGGATCTCAAAGGTAGGTCGCAGTTATGCTGGAACTATTTGAGACTGTCACTCAGTGTGTTTCAGTAGGGCCGGCGACAAGACACGTGCGTACATGACATGCCCAAGTTGAGCCACGGCAAGATTGCCTCTTTCTTTGTGACTGCTCTCTGTTCTCCGAGCGTTGTCCTTTATTTTCTATCTTTATTTTGGTAAGGCATATTTCTACGGAATCTCTTTGAGACGTCTGGGCACATGTATGAGACGACATGGCAAGGCAGTGTTTAAGCTTGCCAGGCAGCCGGCATTGGTATGCGGTGGCCAACGATGGTGTCTCGGACTTCTCATGGTGATCTGAAGGCAGTGAAAGAGATAAAAGCACTTAGATATGCCATTCCTTCTCCTGCTCTTACCTTCTCTTCTCATCCTCATCTCACACACACAAATTTCCTCATTCACCCAACAATGTCTTCCAGATACCTGCTTCGAGAACCTCCCAGTGGTAGTCCCAGATATGAGCTTCGCGAACGCGCCTCTAGTTCTGCCGAACCGACACACCAGCCTCCCGAAGTGATTTCAGACACTGCCGTCATGACCACAGAGAATATTGCAGGCGAATTTCGAGTTGGCAAACCATGGAAACCTGAGGTCAATGGAATTAGAGAGCCGTATTTCGCCCCTACCGCTGAAGCTGTAGACATTATTTTCCAGCATCACGCTATTGACTCAAGCATTGAGCACATTCCCCATGATATCAATTTCACTACCGACCATGAACCTCTTTTCCATATTGGCGACAAAGTCTATACCAGGGCTGTTTCTGATTCATCCGATGATGAAACTGACCAAGATGACACTTCCGATGACGATGAGGACGAGTTTGAGGATGACGAAGCATCAGTTGAAAATGACGAGGCTGTTGATACCGGTGATGACGCCGATCTTGCCGATGATGACAACGACAAAGAATCGGAGGTTGACGATGAGTCGACTGAACCTGAGCAAGCATTTGAAATTCTCGAGATTCGCAAGGGCTATGAGATCTTCCATCTACTAAAATTCAGGTCCCAAGAATTCGAGAAGCAAAGTGATGATAGAGATCTCGACGCAGGAAGTGTTGATTCCTCTGAAAGACAATCCGAAATTGATTCAGAGGACGAAGACGATTTCATTTCTAATCCTGATTGGACAAGCAGAGGAAACGAGTGGTTTTATCGTCTCGACATGAGTGACAGTACCAATGGACCAGTTCCTCTTGTGGCCTTCTGGCACGAATCTCAACTCGAGTTTGCACCTCTGGCCACGGACGATCTTTCTGAATGTGAGAGCGACGGCGAGATCTTGACAGACATTCCCATCAATGATGACAGCGACTCAGAGGACGGTGATACTGCAATGGACGATGCTGTCGCTGAATCTGACTCTCCCACTGGCCTTGCCGATATCCCTTCCGCTCAGGGCTCAGATGTTGTTGTGATTGACGATGATGAAGAGGTTGACAAGGCCATCACTGACGAGACTTTGGAAGAAGTGAAGAAGGAGGCAGTGGCTGATACAGGCATTGCCGGTGCTGTACGACCAACCTATCCTTCACTCCCAAACTTGAACTTGGACACCGATGAGACCGATACCCAAGGCAACAATTCAGCCCACCCTGAAATTGGAGAGAAGCGTCGCGCTGAGAACAATAACTTTGAGGAGGATGCCAATCCACACAATGCGAAACGCCGCCGCTTCTGGAATTGGTGAAAAGACTGCTATCAATAGGAAATCTTCTTGCAATCGCACCTGTGATGGAGACCAGGGGGTAATGCAATCTTGCCGTGGTCATGTAAGGTGGAAGCCATGTTGGTGATTGCTTTGTTGCAATGTTGAGATGGTGAATATTGCAGTACAAGTTGCTGACCTGCTGTGCGGGTGCAAACTGTGCTCATGTGATATTATTCTGTCTCGATAAACGATCAAGACGACTTGCTGCCAGTCTGATGACGAGACTATGTACTTTAGACAGCCAGAACAAGAGGTTGCTGACTTCAGAAAAGCTCAGCCTTCCTCAAATCACCTCCCTTCCTTTACTTCTTGCCTTTCCGACACGCCATTGCCCTTTCCCTTTCCCTTCCTGTGTTGCCAAATCCCTCAAAGTTTCGTCGCTTCCCTTTCTCCCACTTGGGGTTTACTTTACTTTCCTCATCCAGTCCAATTCTTTCTCTCAACTACCAGTATCTGACTCGTGTTCATCAAGACCAGCCTGTGCGGCGTCCACTCCATCTGTCACCACAACGCTGTAGCAGTCCCCAATTCTCTCAGTCAAATCAAGACACTCCTCACACACTCCACACCTACACCAGTCTCTGGCAATCTCCCCACATGGCTGGCGGCAAGTCTCGACGTCACCATCATCAGCTGCCATTAGCGGTTGAAGACGAAGAATCTCAGACGGACACCGATACCGAGACCAACAACGGCTTCTATGTTTCTGGACCAGAAGCAGCAGCGATCATGGCCGAATACATGATTGACCAACAGGAGCACCCAGACAGTGAAGATGAACATATCGTGCCCACCGATTCCTACGATATCAACAACGTTGACTTGATTGAACCCAGATTCTCAGTCGGCCAAATGGTGTGCATCCGACAGGAGGGACCAGACTCATCGACACTCGGAAAAAAGAACAAGGACGATGGAAGTTACTGGTCAGAGTCAACATATCACATCCTCGCTGCAAGACGGCGCTGTGGTTTTCCTTCACAGGACGAGAAGTCATGGACCGAGGAGGAATGGGAGGAGGAGCAGATGACTGCGTCACGCGAGGCCATTCCTGACGACAGCTTTGATCACGACTGCGTTGGTGCCGACGGAAACGAACCCTGTGATGGGTGTGACTTACGTGAGAAGTATGAATGGTGCTACAAGCTCTGGTACAATAGTGGCCAATTTCCCCTCTTTCCTGGGACTCTCTCGCCTTGGTTCGCTGCAGGATGGCTGGCGTTCAATGCCGAAGAAGACTATCATCCGCCAGACCTCGAGGCCGATGGGGGAAATTGCATGGAAGGTGAAAGCATTGGTGACATAGATGGGAATTAGAACATGGATGATGCTGTGTTGGAGAGTACCTGGACTGGTCGATCATGTCTCATGCATCTTTGTGGTGGAGAATATGGATGATGGCGCTGAACAGCAAAGGAGTCTGAGAGTTGCATGGCAACCACACGATTCTCATGGCAGAGCGTTTTAGGCTGTGGCGATGACCAGCTGCTCGAGATACTTCACCTGATTGTGAGATCAAATAAGATGCAGAGTGTTAGAATTGTGGGAGTTCTTCCAAAGAGACCATCAGAGGTCAATGAGATCTCAATGTACATGGGTTGCTGAAGGAGGTGGTCAGAATAAATACAACGTGCCAGCCAATGGCTCAAAATTTCCCCTTTAAAACTTCTCAATGGGCGTGTCTGAATCTTTTGTAGAGGAAGATCGGCACTTATCCTGTCAGGGGCCAACAGGCACTTTCATCTCGGCTCGACGCCCTTGAGCTCGAGGTAATGCCGCACCACACCGACAACCTGTTCCTCGTAGCTCTTGAAATCGATTCCCAACAACCTTGCAGTCTCCGACGCATCGATCTTGGTCCGCTTGGTCGATGCAAAGCCGTTGTTAGGCAAAACCCCAGCAGCTACGGCTTGGGGAAAGCGGCGCTGCACGATCTCGATCGCATCGCTCCAGGTCGTTCCCTGCACTCCACCAGATTGCGCGACCAGACAGTAACTAGATGGAACACTTGGCTCCAGAGCCTTGACGTGGGCTGTGGCGACGTCGTCGAGGTGGACTGAGGTCGACGGCGTCGCTGACTCCTGCTTCACGCCGAGGACCTGTCGTAACACCGACCCGTTCGTGCCGACCGTGATGTACTTGCTCTCCGTGACAAGCTCGTCTTTCCCAAGGACCCAGCTCGGGCAGACGTGGACAACATCGAAGTGCGGCTTTTCTTCCTCCAAAAATCGCGTTGTAGCATTGAGTGCTCGTGCCTTGCTGGCCGCGTACGCCTCGGATTCGCTCTTGTATGGGCCGGATAGGTCGTCAATGCGGCTTTGCTCGTTGAAGACTTTGCCTGTCTCGGCTTCGTACAGGTCGTACCACGGGATCAAAGCGACGATGGAGGACGTGATCACGATGCGCCGGACGGTGGGAGACTTTTGCGCCGCGGTGAGAATGCCCAAAGTCCCTCCGACGGCAGGTTGGATCAAGTGTGTTTCATACTGGTCTGGAGTAATTCCGCTTTCGATTGGCGAGGCGATGTGGATGATGTAGTCGACGTCTTTCACTGCATCGTCATAAGCGCCGGTCAGGAGAAGATCCGGCACAAAGCAGAAGGTCAGGTCTTCTCCCGGCTCCAGAGCTCGGATTGATTGTGCAGCCGAGATGCGGCTGGCTTTTTCTTGGTTCCGAACCGCTGCTCTCACCTTGTATCCCTCTTGCAGTGCGAACACCAAGACCCGGAAGCCGATATGACCATTTGCGCCGGTGATCAGAACGACTTTCTTCGTGGCCATATTTTTGGAGGTTGTCTGAAATGTTGTGATTCAAGCAAGATTGAGGTGGTCTCCATGGTTCGCCGTTCTCAATCACCTACCCGAACAACTCACGTATTTATATTCATGATGAGCCACCAAGGTTCTAGGATGACCTTGCGGCTTGGTCGCCTGAAAGCAACCCGTTAATCACCCATGTCCCGCATTTCGCCAAGGAGGCTTGAAAAATGACGTATATCGCATATGAGGCGATGAAGAATAAGTTAGGAGAGACTTTGGCGGGGGGGCAGAGACGACCTTTGCTTTTGCTCGTGTCAACATTGCAGGCTCAGATGCTTAGGCAGCTGCCCGAATTCGATCTTGGTGGAATATGAATAGTTACGTATGCCAGAAACTTGGATTTGCAGTACAACGTGATAGAAGCGCAATCTCTCACAAACGGGCATGAACAGCCTATGCGGACACAGACAAATCTGGGGGTAAATACAATGTGAGTATGATTAGATTAGCGGTGCTAACAGAATAGTCTCGGTGCTTGGGGACTGCGTAGGTAGGATCGTATCTAATATAGCCGTGTTAAGCTTAGTCGAATAAGTCAAAACGAGCCTCGATTGTAATAGTAGTAGGGTTTCTAGCTACAATTCCCTATCCCTAGAGTTCGAGAACCCTCAAGGAAAGTAAGCTGACTAAAGAATTCTCTTAGAACGAGCAAAAAAGGTGCCAAAAAAAAGTGTTTGCACACCGACACCTGCAGGATTCGAACCTGCGCTCTAGGTGAGAGTTAGTTTTTGGTTGACCACTTGAGCCAGGAATTCACATACCCCGAAGGAAATGCCTAGACTAGAGGATAGCAGGGCATCGCGTTAACCACTCCGCCAAAGTGTCAATCAATCAAGGCCCAGTTGGTCGAGACTTTGTGGTTATTGTGAGAAAAATTTCCGTCAAAAAAATATATGTATGACAAAAAGTGACAGGTGTGATGTAACACCGCGGCACTCATCTCAGGGCCCCAACAAATCACCTTCGCAGAACCTAGCTCCCGAACTACATCCACCGACACTCCTTATGTCCGTCAAATACTTCTCCTGAAGCCAGGTATAATGGAGTACTTGCAAGATCATCACATGGACGTATATGGTTGAACATTTATGGGAATACTCTGAGCCGCCGGTTCCCATGGATTCTGGGTCGGTTCCTTACAAGCGTTGGCATGCTGAGTACGAGTCCTGGGCTTGCCGTCGTGAAGTCCTCCGTCCATTTACTTCGACATCTCTTCTGGACCCTCTTCAACGGACAAGTGAGAGTAGCAGATCATCTAAGCATCGTTTCAATACATCAATGACATCGAACAGCAGGTTTCAGCCTCATCCGAGATAGCTTGACTACACAAAGCAGTAGTTGAGCAGGTTGATCTGTGGCCAGCGGTACGGTCTCGAACACAACTGCTTAGGCCCAAAATCGATTACACCTGTCCTAGTCTATAAATTATACGTCAAGTCTACTCGTGAAACCCACCAGCAGATGCCTGCATGACCAGAAGCGCCCTCTCCTCCTTGAAACCTGGTCACGAATGGCCGCGGGCGATATTGGCCCAACATCGTGAGTTCTGCCTGGGCTTCTACCCAACTATAATAGCCTTTCTTCGACTGCTCTACCTCAAATCAAAGAGCAACGACCTTCACATTTACAATTTCATATTCTCTTACTCAGAGTTTGCCTCCAACAGGATTACCTGACCTAAGGTTTCGGGTCCTGCCAGTCCTTCAGCCATGGAAGGTTTGTGGACCAGCAGCCAGTCTCCAGACGAATCGCCATGTATTCTCCAATCCCGAATTTTCACACCAAGTCCAACCGCTTCGATTGCCGCATCAGACTGGTCAGATCCTGATAGTCCTGTTGAAGGAGCATTTCATGTTAATGAAGGCTGGCATGCCTCGGAAGATACGGTTTGGCGTACCCTTGCTCGCCATTTTCGAGACAGTTGGTGGAATTGGAGCGACAGCAATGACAATTGGTTGGATGATAGCACTCCGGGTGACTATAAATACGAGCCAGCATTCAGCATTGATGCTTGTGTTCGTATCCAGGGCCAAGAGAATAGCAAATGGGCTAAGAAAGACGGATCAGGGCGCTACTGGTCTAAGAAGTTGTACAGGGTAGCTGACCTACGATGCACGGCTGATGTTCTGGGACAGGGATTCTGTTCAGTCGGGCAATCTTCCGATGATCATGAAGATGAATATAGCGAGGACTCTGATGATGAGATGCAAGACGGGCAGCGTAATCGTAAGCACGATGCGAGGAATACCCCGAGCTACTGCGCGAAGGGGAGTTCACCAGATACCAAGTTTTGGTATTACAAACTAGACATGTCTTCGGAGGATAACGAGCATCCGCTGGCCGATGCTACGTGGTGGGCGGAAGACCAGCTCGTCCTTGATACTGAAGCGGACTGGGACCATGAAGACCAGATGACAGACTGTGGATCCGGTATTGAGGACGATGATGCCAAAGAGGAGACGGTGCCCTTGGACTACGGTGATCAGGAGATGACAGACGAAAAAAGGATTCAGGACGATTTTCATGGAGAGGTGGCCATCGCGACGCTCTCCCTGAATTTTCGAGGCTGTTCATGACGAGTAAAAGCGGGAGGGAGACGTATCTCCTTTGCTGCGACGTTGGTAAAGCTTGGATTTTGGCTGCTCTGTAACGATGGTGATGATTGAGTTTCTAAAAACCTGCGTTGCTGTCCTAGCTATTCCATCATTCACTTTAATACAGGCCTTGCAGTTCGAGATCTGCGATATCAATCAATTAGCAATGCGATAAAGCTTGACTTTGGTTTGGTTTCAATTCAGCCATGCTTCTTTATTGCAGATTGACTGGAACTTATGAGACCCCACGGTCTGATACAGCAACATGTACTTGGTCTTGTACACCATCACCCATGAAACTCTAGTGTCATCATCCTTGAAACGAGTGACCTTGCACGTCCATTGACCCATTACCTGGACTCTGCCTGAGTTGCCCCTCAGTCACAGGTCTTTTCGCCTACGACCGCTCGATCTCATAACATCCTCAATATCCATTGAATCAAGGATCTTCCTTTCTCATCATTGAAATAAGTCAAGACAGCACGCCCCGTGCGAAGCCCACAGATGACCATCTTCCCAAAGCCGATTCGCATGGCACAATCAACAGAAGCTGCCCAGGGAGAGGCCGAGCTTTCAAGCGCGCCTTCCAGCATCCACCGCTCTCAAATTATGACACCTAGTTCTAGCACCGCAATTACTATGTCGGACTGGTCGGGCGATGATAGCCCAAGTCCGACTGAGAGTGAGTTTCACGTCCCCGAAAGATGGAATGCCCCGGAAGACGATATTCGCTCGTTTCTTGCCAGCTACTATCAGAATGAAGATGCGTCTCAGAATGATGTAAACGACGGATTGAGTGTCGACAACTTCTATGAGTACGAACCAGCATTCAAAAAAGGTGACTACGTTCGCATCCTAGGTCAACAGGACAGCAAATTGGCAGAGAAAAATACCATGGGATCTTACTGGTCGAAAATGCCATATCAGATAACCGCTAGTCGCATGGGCCACGAATATTTGGACTTTGATGAGGACGAGGACAAGCGTAGTGAAGAATACTACGACAACGGCAATCAGATCAATAGTATACGCAATGCAGAATGGCTCAAGGGACGCGCCCAGAGCGAGATAGAGAAGTTATTGGACGAAGACATGTGGTACTATCGACTGTATATGTCGGGCAGCACGGAATTTCCCGTCGCGGACGCCATGTGGTAGGCTGAAGGACAATTGGCTTTTGATGCCGAAGCTGGGCCTATGGAAGAAGAGGACATCGACGTGGAAATGAAGGATGAGGCCAACATCGTGGTCGATCTGGATGCTGAGGTCAAGGATGATGTGAATGCTGGTGATGCGGCCTTGCACGCTTCACCAATGCCACTGAGGGTATTGACGGAACAATAGGCGGCTCCATGGATGAGACCGTGCATTGCAAAGGAGACTACCTGTGACGCGAAGAGATCATAGGATGTGGGAGAATTCTTGAGTACGTCTAGTTGGTTGGTGATGCTTTTTTCATTAGGGGTTGGAGACCCATGGCCAGCACATAACTGCTTGAAGAACATTCGCACCTCCTTCATGCGCGACAATTTGAGTCGACCGGTACTACCCTTTTCCCAAATGGATCCAGTTTCGCTAGCGAGCATTGCTAGCTAGGGCGAAGAAAATCAACAATGAAAAGAAGAGATTTGAAGACAAAGCCTACAAAGGCAGTGATTCAAAGGCAGTCTCTCAAAAGAAAGCGGTTCGGAGGCAGCGCATCTGAGGCAGCGACTCGAAGACGGTCCGCATATCTTTATAAGTACAGAATGTCTGTCCTTAGAGCTCATCTTCTCGCCGTACGCAACCGAGGACCGAGCGACCTAACCGAACTATTCACAAGTACTGTTGTTGAAGCAGTCTACATTCAGCACAAGCTTCAATTCGGCGAGAAGCACCACCACTACTCTGGAATTTTCAGCGTGGAAGATTCCTGCTACCTTCAAGGCGTCCAGATGCAAGAGCGTACTCCTCCTGCTGCTATTGAGCAGTCGGGCGCAGATTCAGACAGCGACAGTCCAAGCACTCTAACACCACCTTTGGACCGTATGGCTGATCTTCCGGACCAAAGTGAGACTGCTGAAGCTACTGGCAAGCGTTGGATTGCTCCAGAAGACAAAAACTTACCTGTTTTGAATGAACAATCTCGGGGTGATATGCGCGATGAACGAGCCGGGGAGCAAAGCGCTCATACACACGATGAAGGCACGGGGAAGTTGGAAGAACACGATGATGAAGCGGCGCTTGAGCTAGGCCATTGGCTTCGTATCAAAGCTAAATTTCTTTGCTTATGGGCGGAGGATGATGGCAAGGGCGCTTACTGGTCGAAAAATGCTTTTGAGATCTCCGCAGTTCGCTTGAGGCATGGGGCTATAGATCCAAAACGAGTCTTCCACGAAGAGTCCGAAGATGAGCGTGATCCCAGTGTAGATAGGGCAATGATCACGCCGAGCGAGCTGCCGGTCGAGGTAATAGGGCGAGTCGACGCCAAAACTTGGTGTTACAGACTGACGATCTTACCCAACGAGTTCTGTTTCAGGTTTCCCATGCCCAAGTCCACGTGGTTCACGGAGGATCAATTGGAATTCGACTGGGAGGCCACCTATCGTGAAGGGAATATAAAGCCAAGGCAATCGGCTCTTTGGAGCATGATTCCCTCGGACATGGAGAAATACTACCGGTGAGCGTTTAAAGGAGGTCGAAGAATAACATGAACAACTGTTCGGTGAAAGCATCGATGTCATTACGCCAACAGAATGGCTGACAGAGCTATGAGGGACATGCCTCCGCGCCAAACTTGTTACGAAAGCCACTGCTAATCCGCCCGGCGCGGACGAGCGAAGAGCTCAAAAACGAGTTCATCAAATTCAATCCACCAGCGGAGACTGGTAACGAAAGCTAGCGGAGGTCTGCCCCAGCACGAGCAAACAGCTCACCAAGCGCATTCGACAGAAGAACCCTCCTTTCACAGTGAGGAGATATGTCCGTGCCACTATTAGAGCTAGACAGAACCATTTTACCTGGCGTCAAATGCTATTCAATAATTTACTTAGCACCCCAACTTTCGACCCCTTTCTATTCTCTCATCTCAACTCGAGTCATGAATTCATCGGACGCTCTAGATTTTCCTCGTGCTTAGCAGCAGTATCAATTCTGTAGGTGTCAATGGCGAAAATGGCGTTGAAATTGACATAGGAACTTAGGTAGACATGGAGCATCATTTCATGGCCGTGGTGGAAAGCAAGACTAATCTAACAAGCAGGCTCTGGGAGAAAGGAAGGTTGAAGGGCGCTCTCGGCACTTTATGCAGGGACTTATAGACTTGATTGATTGTCCTGTAAATCAAAGAAGGGATGTTTCCATTTTCTCGAAAAGGGGCTCGGTAATTGAGATCATATTTACACAGAAAGTAGCAAATATTCCTCTACAAAACTAAATTCTACTCACTTCCCGAATCTCGATTTCCACAAAACACATCGAAAGCAAGCGCTTTCAAGTCCATGTCCTTTACATCACTAAACGGCGATTTGAGCTCTTGGCCATGGGGTCGTTTGTTGTGTAGACACCAGTGGTTCGAGGCATTCTCACCCACTTGAAGAAGCCCAGAGACCCTTGAGCGAGAGGCCACGAAATCACGCACGGTTGATGAAGAAGTCGACGAGGAAGAGGTTGAAGAGCGTATGATTTGGGAGGAGTTTGTCGCGACCGGGTCGATAACATGAGCTTCCGAAGGCTGTCTCGAGCGAGAGCAGGAAAGCACGTTCAGTTAAGGCGTGGTGGAGAAGGTAGCACTGGTCACAGATTGCAAGGCACAAACCCGGACATAGAAACACATAAAAGATATTTAGATTTCCTATGGCCAAAAAAGGGAGGACACACATATCATAGAAAAGGGGGTTCAATGAGATCGAGCAGAAAGAGAGAGACATATTTCTCTACCATGTCAAATCCCATCGACTTTTCGTTCGCTTTCCGCACAATCGCAATCACATGCGCAAAGATTCCTCTAGTCCGTTTTTCATTCACATTACCACACAGCGACTTGATTTCTTCCCCTGAGGTTGTTGTTGTTGCTGGCTTGCCTCCGGCCCCGGCATGGGTGTCTGGGATCTGCCGGGGCCGGCGATCGGGTCGCCTTTCTTCCGCTTTGCTTTCTTCTTCTTCGACGGTGTTTCCAGCATGGTCGGATCGGATGAGACTCGTCGGCCGCGCAGTTCAGGGGCATCTGGAGTCAGCCATGATCCTGGCATTTGGCCGGGTTGCTGGAGGTAAGGGGCTTGGAGGGATGGTTGGGAGTGGAGTTGTGGGTTATGGTTGGGTTGCTGTGGGTAGCCGTACATGCCCGTGGAAGCTGAAGGGACATGGCCTGGGTGGTTAGGATAGAGTCGAGGGTCTGTCTGTCTAAGCGGACCTTGACCCGTGTCGAGCCGACCGGGCATCGGTCGTTGGTGGTTCATCCCGGCCAGGAGGTCGGGAGTGGACGATGACATTGGGTTCGAGTTTCCGCTGCCTCGAGAACCGTGCCTGATGTCCCCATTTGGCAGACCCAGTTGTTTGTGGAATGCCGGTAAACCCGCACCGCCTGGTGCGTTCCATCCATTGTTCATCGACGAGTTCTGAGTGTTCTGACCCATGGGGCCACCACTAAAATTTCGATTTGGGTTGTTCTGGGTCGCATAAGCGCCGCCGTTAGTTGCAGTGTACGGCACGGGTTTTCGCTGAGCAGATGACGGCTGGCGGGCCACATTGGCCATGGGATCGCCTGGCCCAAATCCTAAACCATATGGCATTCCAGGCGTAGCCTGAGTGGGCGGTTGGGTCAGGCCGTTCGGTTGCGCTACCTGATGTCTCCGCTGGCTCTCTTGTGAAGGGCGCAGTTGCTCCAGCGATGGAGGTGTTGGTGGGACGGGGTGATTCAGTCGAGCTTGCAAATTTGCACCCGTGAGGGTCACGGAGGAGTTTGATAGGCGGTTCTGTGCCTGTTGCTGTTGAGAAATGACAGGGCTGTCCATAGGTGGTGGTGAGGGACGTGGGTGATCACCTGGAACGCGCTGAGAATTTGGGGTCTGAAAGGGAGACGGTCTCCCATCGTGAGAGACTGGCCGAGAGGAAGAATCTCTCGAAACAGGCAGGACAGGAACGCCGAATGCTGGATTCATGGGCGGTAACGGTCCGTTGGATCCACTCGAGACGATGCTGGGTCCAGACACACTTCTTGGAGGAGCTCCACCGTAGTGATTGGGTTGTGGTAGCCCGTTGATACCACTCCCACCCATCGGGGTTATGGGAGAGACGTTCTGGGCCGCAAATGGGGAGACTTGGAATGGACGCTGTGTCTGTGTCGGAGGCATGGGGGGAACGTGGTTAGCAGTAAATGAGGATGGTTGTCCCTGCCCGCGCATTTGTAGGTTGACGTTCTCTGGAATACCCAGCAAGGGCATTGGTGACGTAGGTGGGCCTTGCATTTGACGCGGTTGTACTAGTGGAGAGCCGAGCATGGCTCCTGGATGAAGATGTGGCGATCCGTGGCTGTTGTTGGTGTATGGAGGAGGGGGAGACTCCCAGCCATCCCCCGGCGGATACATTTGCCCAGGAGCTCGGTGGTACATAACATGCCCGCTGTCATCGCCTGGCGCAGCGAGAGGGGGTCGGGGTGGATACCGAGCGGTAGTGAATCCAGCGGCGGTGGCAGACCGGTGCAGAGTGGCCGAGGAGGGAGTTCGAGGCGAACGGGCCGCTTCAGCCTGTGCCTGTGCCTGTGCCCTCTCGATCTGTGCATCTACATCGAGAGGAGAGTTTGGCTGTGATGAACTTTGACGTCGCTGATTCCACAACCCCTGAGAGGGTGACGCAGTTGTGATCGAGCGACCAAGAGGCATTCCCCTTCCACCTCTTTGCCGGACCGTCCGCCGTCGCTCCATGGCGACCTCAATATCCATGTCGCCAATCTGTTCCGTCAGAAGCTCGGGCTCTTCCTCACCAACTTCGATTGTGATTTCACGGTCAGCTGCCATTGAAGGGGCATAATCAAAATCGAGGATCGAGACACGAGAGCCATCTACCGGCATGGTCTCGTCACCCAATTCTTCCACAAACTGGTTGACGCCTCCGGGGGCCACCACGACCAACCTCTTCCCACTAAAAGCACAGGGGCGGTCGTCACTTTTCTCGACCCATTTGACTGCCGTACAACCGTCGATGCTACGAATTTGCTGGCATTTGACAAACAGACTCTCTCGCCAGTCGACTTTGGCAGCGATCGAATCGTCTTCGAAGTCTTCACTGCTTCCTGATATGGACGGTGAATACGCCATCAAGGGTTCCATGTGACCGGTCGCCGACGTCAAAGAGACCCCCCGTCCGTGAAGACGTTTTTCGTGGCTTTCGACCACGGAACCCATATCAGGGCTCACGTCGAGTTTTTCTGGGACACCGTAGATCCACAGGCCACTCCCACTGAAAGCTGCAACGACCAGTGTGCCGCAGACAGTCGCCGTTGGCGCCGTTGACGGTGCGGGTAAACTAAAGCGCCGTGCGCTGGCAGGATTCAGGAAATAGGCCACGCCCGTGCGTGTGTCGTCCGTTCGAACAGCTCGATACGACATCAAGGTGTGGTCGTATGCAAACAGCCAGTTGGCATCTCCCTCTGTATGGCCTTGAAGTAGTTCTGCATGACTGCAGATACTGCTGATCTGGGGAAAGAGAATCTGGGTAGTCCACATACGACTGTGGACTTCCTTGGGCGGTAGATCGTTCTCGGTGTAAAACGGTGCCGTAATGACAACCGACGACGGTTCTTCGAGACTTTGAGTGCTACCTACCAACATCGAACCGTCTCCCGAGAAACCCAGGATGTCGACTCCTTCGCTTCGTACTGCTCGTCGATCCGTGGATAGAGCGCTGGGGGCCAAAGAAAATACCTCCACACCACCTTCGTAAGCGGCTGCGAGAACGGTACCTTCGGGCGCGAGCGCAATCGTCCTTGGTGGGTTGTCCATGACGAGGACCTGGACATGTTTGACCCCGTCAGGACCAATGTTGTAGATATTGGCCTGATGCCGTGAGGAGAGCACGGCGAGAATGGTTCCATCGTCAGTGACAGAAGCCGAGAGAGGTCTTCTCTGAGTCTTCAGCTCCTTCCGTACACCAATAGGGTCCGTGGTCGCATCGATGACATAGATCCTCGAGGAGCTCAGAGCGAGGATGGTCTGACCATTGGGCGAAAAGGCGAACCGGAAAGCTTCCGCGCCAGGCAATGCGGCCGATGAACTTGCATTGACCGAGATCAGGTTGATGAGCGTCTGCCGAGGACGAAGATAAGCCTGGAATAGATTTCGGCGGACCTCTGCGGCAAACTTTGATTTCAACCGGTACAGATCGTTTTTTCGAAACGGCCCGGTGATGACGGTATTGGCGAGAGCGTAGGAGGGACACCGAGAAAGATGATGTGCATAGAGATCCCGGTCTTGCGCAACGGCGTACCAAGCGCGATTGAGAATGGCCAAAGAGGCAAAATCATTGGCATCCACCGACCAAAGAATCCTGTAGATTGTCAGTACATCGTCGCTCGCTTCGTCACAACAACAGCTTCAGAGGAGCAAGTGCGAGTCGAGGCAAGGACAGACCTGGAGATCGCTTTGACCGGCAACTCGTGGAACTTCACCGCGGGTTTGCGACTGCTCTGATGATTTGAACGAATGGTGGCTGGAGATTCTGGCTGAAAATCGATGGTCGGTGGATGATCATGTGACCGAGACGGAGAAGTTGGAGCCTCATGATTTAGGTCGAGTGGCTGAGGCGAGATTCCGTCGTAAGATTCCCTCGAACTGCCTCTGGAAGCAGGACGCACCAGCACTTTGGGTGTCATGATGCTAATGAATCACAGGGCTCCTCATGAAGCATGGAGGAGTGTCGAGACGTTGAAGCAGATTGACATGGCTGATGGGCACTGGCACGCTAAACATCCATGACTCTCCATGAACGCGTCGCGAGGCACCAGGCGATTTAGCTGCACAAAACAGCACCGCGCACACCTCCCTGTTGATGCGAACGGATGACGATGGGATGGCTGACTCAGTTGCTGACCATATCGACGAGATGTTGTTGATGAAAGACGATCGGAGGTACGATGGTTGATGAGAACGATCAGGCTCAAGACGTCAAAAGATGTGTGTGGCCAGTTCCCAAGTGATGGATAAGTTGGGGTCAGCGGACGGAACACCAGAGTCACCTACGGAGTACCCAGAGAGCACTCCAGTGGACGCTCCCAAGCTGAAAGGGCATCAAACTCAATTCAGGGTGTTCGGGAGGTAGCCACAAGAGACTCTGGTCAAGGACGCTTTAGGCAAAGGTCCCAGTGGCTAAGCGAGATGATATGCCAATCGCGTCGAGAGCATGTAGAGAGGCTGCAGAGAGCGGCATGCCCTTGGGCAAGTCTAACCATCAACCGGGGAGGCCTCACATGTGCCTAACGTGCCCTAAGGTTTGCCCGAAAGTCTCCCCCCAAGGCCCGGGACGATTATCACCAGAATCGGCCGCTGGAGTGAAGCTAGGCACCTTAGCCTGGGGTCGTGGATTAGCCATTCTCGCCCCCAGCATGTTGACGGTTCTTTTCTTAGAACAGCCCGAGGTCCATCACTTGACAAGCTCGTCAAGAGGCTTAAATTCCCACCAATTCGCACAGTCTGACCAGGCACAAGCCGCCTGTAATCACTGGGTGTCAGACCATAAAGTTCCATCACCTGTGGGGGTTAGATCTAACGAGAATCCATTCCGCTGACATCAAACACAATGTACTTCATATTCTCGAGTAGATGCAACATTTCACCGACCCTTTCTACCACGACTGTTTCACCTCTCGAGTCTCGACAGGCGGCCGTGCAGATCGACAAGACGCTGGAGAACAATCGAACATTGCTCGTCCGCAGATTGACCCAAGTCACCTCCCCTGACCAGGCTGCAAATCGGCAAATAGAGACTGTGATCCGTCCGTTGTTACATGAAGGGAGATTATTTCTCGATCGTCCCGTCAGTGCCGCCTGCAACCAGGCTACCTAGGTATGTATACAGCCCGTGGGTCGTGGCCAGTCCAATCGTATGATACACTCAACATTATTCTACATCGCCTTTCACGATTGCTTCTCCTCGACAGCTGGAGGATCTTCAGTAGCCTTCTTGCCACCTCCTACAAATGAGCCAAACCACCCACCCATGGCGCTCTTCATGGCTTCTTCTTGCATCCTCTTTTCCTCGGCCTCACGCTCAGCCAGCCATTTCTCGCCTTCCTCCTTGATCTTCCTCTCAAACTCCATATAGTTCTTTTGACCTTGTTCTCGAATGCGATCCCAGACCATCTTGCCTTCCAGGGAACCGTCTTCAGCGGCATCGGCAGGTGGTTTCGAGAGGCCCAGCATGGCGCCGATGCCCCCGATGCTCTTCTTGGGCTTCTTTCTCTTCTCTGCCTGCGCGGCTTCAAACTTTTCTCGGAGGAGCTTCTCCCTCTTGGCAAATTCTGCCGGGATATACTTGCCCTCAAACGATTTCAACACCTCTCGTGCGTCGTCGAACCCCATGGTCGCAACATATTCCAGGAATGGGATCATCTGGATGAGCGTCTGGTCATTTGGATCGCCAGTCCATTTGGGAAGCAGGATCGCGTTCTCTGGCTGGTGCTTGACGTGATGTGGATCGGTGTCCATGATGAGGACCTTCTTGAGATCTCGGTTTAGATACGACAGATCCTAGAGCTTGTTAGCCTCGTCATGCAATATTGCCGGAAACGTTGCCTACCTTGACATAACCGCCGTCCTTGTAGAGTGTAGCCTCACGGAACAACGGCCATCGAATGGTGGAATAGGGGTCAAGTTTGCGGAGAATCTGGTCTGTCATAGCCATTGGCTGGCTGGTGAAGAGCACGATCTCGTAGTAGCTTCCCAGGTAACGGAGGAAATAATCGACACCGGGTCGTTTCGCCACCCTCCATCCCTTTTCACGGGTCCACTCCGAGTGGATGAGCATATCTTCGAGACTGACCACGAGAGTGAAGGGGTACCGCAGATTTGGGTCCGGATCCTCGTCAGGTAGAAGTTTTCTCGTCACAGGATCGCGATAGTAGCTCATGGTCGATCCGAGGCGTGCCCTGACTCTGTTGAAGAACAAGCCAAAGCCCCAACCGGAAGGTGCGTCTTCGTGAGCCTTTTCTTCCTCCGGTGTATCCCAGTTTCGGCCCAGGTAGACGGAATAGCCAATGGCACCGAGACCGAGGACGATGTACATATACCTAAAAACAGCATTCTTCTTTCGATCACTCGATGAGATGTATTCGGTTCGGGGTATGTCATCGCCTGGTCGTTGACCACCCGGGGAGGGTACCTCTTCCGAAGGCTCTTCAGTGATGTTGAGACTGGATGAGGATGAAGATGCTTTCTGCTTGGCCCTCAGTGCTTGATTCAGTTCGGCATCCAATGTCGACGGAATGCCGCGTGTGAGGTCCGGCAGGGGCTGCTGCGGCTCTTCAGCTACTTCTTCGACCTCGGGATTCACTGATTGTTTATCGTCTTCTCTGACCGATCGTTGACCGGCCTGGTTGACCGACTCGGAGACATCATCGAGGTCACGCGCTGGATCTTGGCCAAAAGTTGTCTCTTCGGGTTGGGGCTGGTCCTCTTTGCGAGGTGTGAAATTCGTGGACGGCGATGGGACGTCGCGAAGAGAGGCTTTGGCTTTTGGGGATGGCTTTTCGGAGGACGAGGGAACTTGGTAGCCTTGTGAAGGGTTGGGATGCCGGCTATAGGAGCGCAGTTGAAGTTGGGGAAGTGATTGCCGGACGACTGCAGATTGAAATTGTCGCGGCTTCAGGAGAGGTAGAGCAGCCCGTCTTAGCATTGTGAAATCAGCATGCCCATTCACAAAGTGCGATGGGAGATGTCCTGAGATTTCGGAATGCTAAAGGTGGCGCTGGTCGCGGCGGCGTGCAGTGGTCTTCAATGGTCTTTGGAAAAAAGGTGCTGATGAGCCCGTGAATGCAAGTTGGAGAATCTGGTCACGCTTCGAATCCACGCTAAGGTCACTATCCAACGTCGTTAACCATTAACTAGCGATTGAGGGAACTTACCCGGAAGGGAGCGCTCCTTCCTCAAAAATCTTTGCCGGCTTGGCGGGAAAGAGCCCGAGCGGAGAAACTCTCCTCATGCATGACCTTCTTTGCCGCCTTTCTCCTCCTCTCTTCCTTCTTCTTCTCTTTTCTCCAACAAAGAAAGTTGAATCCCCCAGAATAATTTGACTCGCCGTCCACAGACCCATATGTTCGAAGAGTTGTATTAGCTGGGCAGACTGAATCTTATCGTTCTCCTCAAGAGCGCAGGAGAGGCAAGCCCATGATCTTCAAGTCGCCCCGTAAGAACGAGACAATCACCTCCCCTCCTCGATTTCCACGATGAGTGTGTAAAACCAGATCCCTGATCGTCTTTTACGCGCGTCGATCATTCTTCCCACTATTTTGAGGCCCCGATGCCGCCGTCGTGGCGAGATGGCCTCGTCAACGCTTTCCCCATTCCACAAGATCGCAAGAAGTCAAAAAAGGCACTGAAAAGCAGTCTGGTCACATCGCCGCCTGCTGTCAATGTCGCCTCCGAGGTCGTCTCGACTATTCCTGTCAAAACATTCCCTTTCATGGACCTCCCTGCAGAAATCCGCAATGACGTTTATTCGTTAGTACTCTTCACAAGCGTGGGCTACCGTGGACTGGACGGGAGGAAGAAGTCCCGTACGTCCATCTTGGCCGTGGACAAGAAAATTCATCTCGAGGCATCTTACGTTCTCTACAGCTCGCAGAGCTTCAGGATCTTTCCTATCCAAGATTTCGTGCCGTATCCGTTGGTGTCAGAACTGCGGCCTGTCTATCGGCCCATGGTGACGCAATTAGAGATGACGGTAGGATCCAGCTGGACTAATCCACCCAAGACGTGGCGAGTCAGCAAACTCCTGGCCAAACGTCTTGGAAGGTTGACTGCAGTGCAGACGTTGAAAGTGTTCGTGACGCTGGATCCGAGCGGACCGATGTTTGAGAAATATCGCATCTCGCCAGACTTCTACACTGGATTTTGCGGTGATTTATTCCGTGATGTGCTGGGGGTGATGCCACACATCCAGCTAATTACCATGGATGGCAACCCGAGTATCGACTCGACGGGACCACTGGTCACTCGACTTCGAGCCGAGGCAGAGGCCAAGGGCAAAACGGTCTTGATGGGCAAAACCAAGCGGATCGCCACCCCCGACGGTGTACAGATGGTCTTTTGGCAATGACGGAGTCCATGCCTACCTCATCGATCGATTGTAGAAGCGGATGATTAGGTGGAAGATTTGGTACATAAATCAGCAACACAAAATTGCAACACCAGCTTCGCAAACATTCTTCTGCGTTTTCCCGAATAAATCCGTGTATGTCTACCCATCGAGGTTACTCGTTTCGATCTTAGATCCTCTCAAAGAGCATGCATCAGTTTCGTGTCAAAGTTCGCTTTGATGGTAGTTTTGATTTTATTTCATCTCAACGAGAAGTAGATATCTATCTCATCTCGAATGTCTCACTCTAGCCATTTTGGTGTAGCTATATGATTGTGATGAATCAGTCCCAACGCCATGCATGCACGCGTGTCCAGTGTCCTCAGCCATTGGGGGAAGGGCTAGTCCCCGGCCGAGTACCTATTTCGTAGTTACAGAACAATTACACCGGGGTATGAGAAGTTCTTCGGGATCTCCTTTCTTCTTTACATATTGTCTCACAACTCCTCGTCAACATCCATGTCGCCATTGTGCAGTGCATGGGTCCCATTGCCGTTGGTCTGTTGCGCCTTCTTCGCCACACTGGCTTCCTTGTCGATCATCTGCCTTGACACAGCCACGATGTTGTCTTCGATGAGCCGCTGACCCACGTCTTCGATGTGTTTCTTCGGGTCGACTTTGCCCACGTACCGCGTCTTCAACTGCTCCGGCGATAGCTCGTTCTCTTCCCGCACTCTCCGCTCATAGCCATCGGCGAGCGAGACGAGTTGTTGCAATCCTTCTTCGTTGCGTTTGCGTTCGTTGCTAAAGCTGTGTGGTAGTTCGAGACCTTCCGTCCAGACTTCTTTGTGCAGGTTCATCAACATGTTCTCCTCAAGGCCGGTCTTGCGGTATTGGATGCCGATGCTGTAGTAATGACGATTCAGACCGTGGATGAGAGCTTGTATGGATGGTTTGTTGAGATGACCGAGATTGGATGTCGTTTGGCGAGGTTCTTGTCCCATCATCATCGTCTGCGGATTGATCAACCGGAAAGCATCGATGACCACTTTTCCTTTGACGGATTGAATGGGGTCGACCACTACGGCGACGGCGCGAGGAGTCAATTGCTCGAAAGACTGTTGTGTGTTGATATCGACGCTGGACAGCCAGCAGCCAAAGCCGGGATGAGAATGATACCATCCAACCACGGTCTCGGGGCGACCAGTCTGTCTCAGCATATCCATCATTTTGGTTTGGAAGACTGGATCGACGGACTCGACACTGACGGAGGTTCCCGACTGAGGCATGGCAAAGACATCCACCACGCGCACGGTGAAGTCGTCCACGAATTCTCCCAACATCAAGCCCATGACTTCCATCGGTACACCGGCACGCCCATGTCGGAGCATTTTCAACAAGGCGAGGGATGAAATGTAGACGGTTTCGGAGTTATCGACCAAGTTCGTGTCACCGCCGGCAGCACCTTGACCCATGCCCATGCCCTGAGCGGCGGCCAGCATTCGATTGAAACGCTCCATGGTGTTGGCTGTGAAGAGGAGAAAGTAGAAGAATGGAGGAAGGAGGATTGAACGGAGGTTGAGGGTGGCGTGGCTGCGCCGATTGAAGCAAAGGTGAGAAGGTCCCAATAAAGCAGTCGGATGTAGATGATAAAGGAGACTTTGGAGATTCTTGAACCAGAGGATATAAGTGTGGGAAAGAAAAGATTGGTGGTGTAATGGCTGACAAAAAGGCCAAATGTTGACGATGGGTGTGTACTTCAGATACAGTGCAGATGGAGTTGCAGTTGGAGTGCTCCCGATGAGGACTGCTCTTTCCTGCAGTGCGTGTTCCTGGCGGCCTGCGGCGGCGGACAGGACAGGCAGGTTCGCCTAGGTCACGTGACCACGTGGAATGGAATCCACCATCCATCGTTTCGCTCAATAGGATGGATCCCCAGTAATGCCTGTCCTGTGCCCACCAAAGAGTCTCCACCCAAATGAGGTTCTGGTTCAAGTTCCTCTACCAGAAGTTGGAGATCCCTCTTTCGCATTTCATCTCTCAATTTCACCTTCAGTTTCTCCTTGCCCTCGCACATTTACCGCTCCTCATGATCAACTGAACACCATTCGCGAGCATTCTCCTTCGATATCCTTGTATCATAGCTTTCATGTCTGCCGGTAAATAAATTCGTTTTACACAGAAAATTGCTTCCGATCTCTCAAACCACCCTCTCCTCCCTCTCCGGTGAACCTCTCCGCGACGACCTCGAGTCAACACTCTCCTGCGCACCCATTTCTTAGACTTGCTCTGGAGAGCAATCCTGAAATTGAACCGGCAGTGAGAGTCTCAAACGAGAGCCTTCGCAGCAGAGGATCTGCCTTCTCCTCATCATGTCCAACTCTTTCGCACCTGTCGATTCGATCCGTGTCAACGGTGATGATTCCAAGAAACGCGTCGCCTACTTCTATGACTCAGATGTCGGAAACTATGCCTATGTCTCTGGCCATCCCATGAAGCCTCACAGAATACGGTTGGCTCACTCCTTGGTAATGAATTATGGCCTCTATAAAAAGATGGAGATCTATCGAGCAAAGCCCGCCTCCAAATACGAAATGACCCAATTCCACACCGACGAGTATATCGATTTTCTCGCAAAAGTCACTCCAGACAATATGGAGTCTTATCAAAAAGAGCAGCAGAAGTACAACGTCGGAGACGACTGTCCAGTCTTTGACGGCCTCTTCGAATTCTGCGGCATCAGTGCTGGAGGCTCTATGGAAGGTGCCGCCAGACTGAACCGCCAAAAAGCTGACATTGCCATCAACTGGGCAGGCGGTCTCCATCACGCCAAAAAGAGTGAAGCCTCGGGCTTCTGCTACGTCAATGACATTGTCCTCGGCATCATTGAACTCCTCAGATTTCACAAGAGAGTTTTGTACATCGACATCGATGTCCATCACGGTGACGGGGTGGAGGAAGCTTTCTATACCACAGACCGCGTCATGACTGCCTCGTTCCACAAATATGGAGAGTATTTCCCTGGCACTGGCGAGCTCCGGGATGTCGGTGTTGGCGGCGGCAAGTACTACGCGGTCAATTTCCCTCTCCGCGATGGCATTGACGATGCTTCATACAAGGGCATCTTCGAACCTGTCATCCGAGCCACCATGGAATATTACCAACCGTCGGCTGTTGTTCTCCAGTGTGGTGGTGACAGTTTGTCAGGTGATCGTTTAGGTTGTTTCAACCTCAGCATGAAAGGCCACGCCAACTGTGTCCGATTCGTCAAATCTTTTAATCTACCCACACTCATCCTTGGTGGTGGTGGCTACACGATGAGAAACGTGGCGAGGACTTGGGCCTTTGAGACGGGTTGTTTGCTTGGTGAAAACATGCCGGCCAACCTGCCCTACAATGACTACTACGAGGTAAGAAATCAACTCCTTTTCACAATTTGATGACTGACTGGTCCAGTACTACGCTCCCGACTACGAGCTGGATGTTCGACCCTCAAACATGGACAACGCCAACTCGAGAGAGTATCTAGAAAAGATCCTCCAGCAAGTACTCGAGAACATGAAGCGGACTGCCCACGCACCCTCAGTCCAGATGACAGATGTGCCAAGAGACTCCTTGGGACTCAACGACGACGACGAGGCCGCTCTCGACGACATGGACGAGGATGAACACCCAGATAAGCGCCACACCCAGCGCAGATCTGACAAGTACGTGCAGAAGAATGGCGAACACTCTGATAGCGAGGACGAAGATCCCGATGAGCAATCGACACGCAGACGACGCAATATACAGGCCAACTTTCGTAACATCATGGATGTTGCTGCGAACGATTCAGGTGTCGAGACTGGCAGCGCAGTTGGTACCCCAATGCAAGGCTCGAGCGTACCGGATGATGCAGACGAAATGAACATTGACTCGGTTGAGCAACCAATGGCAAGCCCAAGTGCTACCGATGGAGTCATCAACGGCTCCACTGTCATCTCAACCGCGCAATCCCCAGCTCACATTCCATCTGCCGAAGATGGTGATGTCGAGATGGAGGATGCGGACGTCAATGGGGATGATGCTTCAGCCACCAACCACGTTGCGCCACCTGAAGAAGAGTCGACAATAACAGTACAACAGCAGAGAACGCCGCCAGACTCTCCTCCTCAATCTCCCCAACAAGATCCCGCACCTGCTGAGGAACAGGCACCTCCTCCGGCAAGCACCATCTCACTTACAGCACCACCTGTTACAACAGAGGTCACTGAACCCGCAAGGGAGCCTACCCCCGATGTCGCAGCGGTCCCTGCAGCTGCGGCAGCTCCCGTTGAACCCGTGGGCGAAGTTGAACCTGAGCCCGAAGCCGTCATCAAACCCGAGCCAGAGGATACCAATGACGACATTGCCAAAGCACAAGCAGCGGAAGAGGGTCGGATCGAGCGAGAAGTTGCCAACGCGGAAGGTGAAGCCAGAACGGAACAAGCAGCCAAAGCGGAAGAAGCAGAGGAAGGCAGTGGCAGCATTGTCGTGAATGAGGCCAAGGATTAGGGACTCTCAAAACCCCTTGATCGAAGCTGGAGATTTACTTCAGCTCCGCCATACCAATATTAGGTGGCCGTCAATATGGTGTCAGACAATTCGTTTAATGACAATGAATGATCATGAGGCATCAGCTCGGTTCTGGAGTGACCTGGATGGAAGCGTTTCCTGCCCGCATGGCGCATGGAGGTATAGCAATCAGAACTTTGCGTGGTGTTAATGGAGGATCGGTGGAGTTGATGACGACCTGGGAAAAACCAACTTACTCGGTGGTCATTATTTAGTCGACCACCTTTTTTGCATTTATCTAAAAGCCGCTGCGAGATGGCCGCACGCGCGTATCAAGAATTCAAATGCATTGGTATCTAGGCACTTGAAAGCTGCTCTCTTCAAGCAGGGAGACCACAATTTTATTTCATCTTTCTCGGCTTTTCTTTCAGTCCAAAAACGCCTTGCGACACCTCGTTATGAGTTGCGAAGACGCTTCTAAGCCAGTCCCTGGATCAGACGCCATGGAATCCTTTATCTTCCATATGATACAGTCAATCCAAGACGACGAGTTCCAGACAGAAATAGACCGTTCTTGGTGTGCTTATTTGTGTATACCACTTACAGCCTGTCGACGAGAGGCACTCACCCGAAGCCACAGGTGGTAAAAGTCGTACGGTCATCAACCGTCAATTAGACTACGACCTCCACCCACTCCAGTTAGCACAACATCCCCCGAAATCCTCCACGGCCCATGAATAAGTAAGAAGCTATTCCTCCGCGACCCTCAACACAACCTTCCCACCACCCCTCCGACCCCGACTCTCGACGACCTGCATCGCATCCCTCCCGTCTTCCAACGCAAACACCTCATCGACAAGACCCCTCAAGCGGCCCTCCTCCACCAACCTCCCCAGAACCCGCAACTCGACACCGTCAGGCTTCACGATGAAGAAGTCGGCCGCCACGCCCGCCTCGTCCAGCGCGGCCTGATTCGCCGCCGCTTGCGTCTCACTCCCCGCGATGACGGCGAGGGGCGCGACGACCGTGACGATCCGCCCGGCGTTGCGGACCAGCATGCTCGCGGGCGAGGAGAGGATCGGCTGGAGCAGGGCGGAGCCCGTACAATCGATCACCAGGTTGACGGGCGCGAGGGCGCGAGATGCGAATGCGTCGGGGATGCTAGTGAAGGACTCGGATGTGTAATCGATGACGGCGTCGGCGTGGAGGGTGTCTGTCACGAATGGGAGGGACGTGCTGCTGCACACGGCTGTGACGTGGAAGCCTGCCGCTTTGGCGAGTTGGAGCGTCGGTGCCCCGACGCTGCCGGATGCCCCGGTTATCAGGACGCGTGGTTGGGGGGATGGTCGGGGATCGGGAGTGGAGAGGGATGATGGCGGGAGGTGGCCGTGCGAGAAGAGGGCCTGGTAGCCAGTCAGACCCGAGAGCGGAATGGTGGCGAGCACGGCGTTCCATTGCGATGGGCTGATGTTGGTGATGTGCGGTGGGATGGCCGGCACGAGGCTGAGCTCATGCTCCAGCGCGATCGTATACGTTGCGGCAGCGCCGTCGCGGTCGAAGTCTAGGAGGGCCCATACTTTGTCTCCCGGAAAATACTTTGGAGGAGAAGCTTCGGTTTCGTTGCCCTCTACTCGAAATACCTTTTCGACGATGCCGACGACGTCGTGGCCGGGAATGGCGGAACCGTATGCATGGAATCGGGACGGTTCAAGGATCTCCGCCCAGGTCAACTCGCCTCGTGTCAGAGCCGTGGTGAGCACCCGGAGGAGATAGCTTGGAGTGGTTGCTTTTGGTGATGGCGGTGGTCTAGGCTCTGGGAAGTCTGCTGTCGTGTAGTCCAGGTCCGCTGGTTTGGGTGGACTATCGGGAAATCGAAATGGCGGCGTGCTGCCATCTGGCACGCCAGGGAGATGAAGGGCACGCATGCTGGGCTTGTTTCTTTGGTCAGGATGGGATAGTCCCTAGCTACGACTCTCATCTGCTGTGGACGACGGCGTCTTCACCATAGGGCAGACCACCTGGGGACCCAATACGAGGTTCAGTCAGAAATATCCCTCCCCGCTCCCCACAGGGACACGCATGGATTCAGTGAGCCACTCAGTAGTGGCTTGATGTACGAACCGTGCTACGCTCCATCACGTGCTGTATGTCGAGATGAACGACATTTGAATGAATGTCCCCATCAAGATAGACTCACATTTGCAAACTTTTGGATTTGGTCAGGCATCATTTGGTATGCAAAGGAATTTGCTTTGCTTTGGGCAGTTCTCGTATGCGAGAGGCCTAGGCATCAGTAGTTTATTATTCTCTTTAAGCTTTCTCTTGTGGATAGGGGGAGATCTCTTGTTATCAATTCCTGACCACATGCTGTTCAAGTTTGAGATAACGCAACAATGAATCTGTAGAACTGCTCGGGGATCGAGACTGAATCGTGCCACCGCAGAGTCATTTAGCTACCTCCTTTATTGCTCGCCCTGAATCTCATGCTCCAGGCTCCAGGCGAGCCTACAGAGCCTAAGGAATCAGGTCACCGAGACCGACAGCGCCGGAAGTGGAGGGACAATGGACAATGTTTAAGCAGCTTGTAGTGGAAGAGAAGCCTAAATATCCGCCTTGGCGGGGGCGCTTCTGGGCTGCTTCTCCCCAATCGGTTGCCTGCGTGCTTCCAATCTTGTTATCTTTCTGGCAGCTCTTCCATCAAATCCATCCACACGTTGTCCATGTTGCCATTCAGAGCTTGCTTGACGACTCAGGTGTGGGCCATGTGAGATTTCCCATCCAGCTTTTTGCTGCCCGTCTTTCCTTCTGCCATTTTAGTCGCGTCGGTGGTGCTCACTTTTCTTATCCCTCCAGTTGTTCAGCTTCGGGCGACACTGCTCGCCACCCTCTCTTCTTCGAACCCTATTAATTCGACAACTTCTTTCATTTCTTACTCAAAGCCTGTGTAATCTTGTCCTGTCTACCTATTGACGCCAGACCTCTGACACGCCGAGGCGGGCAACAATAGCCTCCACTTGGTGGTGACATGTCAAGCTGCAGATCCACACCCTGAGACGTCACTCATCGCCGCACGACGACTGCGCCTCCCTTCGCGTGTTCTTCATTTCAAAAAGCAAAAGTCCAGTTCTCTTCCTTCTCTACAGCTCCCGCGGTCGATCACTTACGGTACGACCTTGCGATGCCTCTGTCCGACTATATCACAAGTCCGACATCTTTTGCAACCCGCCAGCTGCTTGGTACCTTGGCCAGTCGAGATCAGCAATCTCTCAATGGCCACATCGATGGCGCGATCCAAGTTCTGTCTGCGGGCGGTCGACATTCCTCGCATCCAGACTTCCTTCACTTGACCCTACTCGTGTTTGAAGCCGTGTTGGAGGTGGTGTGTGTCAGTCTACCGGGTTACATCGTCGCGAGACAGGGCGCTTTCGATGCGGAATCGCAGAAATTCCTTGCCAACCTCAACGTCGTCCTTTTCACGCCATGCCTTATCTTCACCAAACTTGCCTCTCAGCTGACGGCAGAGAAGCTGGCCGATCTCGCAATCATTCCCGTCATCTTTGTTGTTCAGACCATCGTCTCGTACATCTGCGCCTGGATCATCTCAAAGACCATGGGATTCCGCAAGAGGCAAACAAATTTCGTCATTGCTATGGGTGTCTTCGGCAATTCCAACTCCCTGCCCATCTCCCTCGTCCTGGCATTATCAAAGACCTTGAAGGGCTTGCATTGGGATAAAATCCCACATGACAATGACAACGATGTTGCGGCTCGAGGTATTCTCTATCTGCTTGTGTTCCAACAGCTTGGACAATTACTTCGTTGGAGCTGGGGTTACAACGTCCTGCTGGCACCGCCTGAGACATACACAATTGAAGAAGGTGGCACGAAGCAGCCGGATGCTGCAGAACGAGGGCGTGGAGAATATCGCGATAGCGTCGACAGCGATCATGAACAACGAAGACTACTCAGTCCCAGCTATGACGGTCCTTATTCCAGTGACGATTTTGAAGAAGATGCCACTAGAGTTGGGACCGAATCACCCACCATGTCAAAGTCTGATGGGTTCAAAACCCCTCGCACTCCAATCAACCCATCGGCTGGCACTTCCAGAAATTCGTCGCATCAAAATCTCAACGGTTATGCAACGACGCCTGATGCCATGGCAACTCCCACTAATGGCATGGTCGCTCCCCACGCTCACATCGACATTCACAAATGGTTGAGAGACCCCGAGAATCGAAAGTATGATGAGGAATGTGGTGGCGTCGAAGCTTATATTAACAAGGCGAGGAACGGAATCAGAAGATTCTTTTTGAGACTAGGCCATTTCTTCAGCTCGACGTCGAACAAGGCCTTCCAGTTACTTCCCAAGGTCGTACAGAAAGGCCTATCCACGATTTCAGCCAAAATACGGGCATTCTTCCATGGCCTCGCTGAGTTCATGAACCCGCCTCTGTGGGCGATGCTTGTGGCCGTCACAGTCGCCAGTGTTCCCAAACTTCAACACCTGTTCTTCGACCAGGGAACATTTCTCCGCAACTCTGTCACGCGTGCAGTGGAACAAAGTGGTGGTGTCGCAGTTCCTCTCATTCTGGTTGTTCTTGGTGGAAACTTGGCCAGGAACACTATTCCACGCGATCCGGCTGCTGCTACGACAGACCCGAAGGAGGAAAAGAAACTTCTGATTGCATCTCTCGTTGCTCGGATGCTTTTCCCTACCATCGTCATGGCTCCATTCATTGCCCTTCTCGCCAAGTATCTTTCGATATCCATTCTGGAAGACAAGATCTTCATCATTGTCTGCTTCCTACTGTCCGGAGCGCCAAGCGCATTGCAACTGACCCAGATTTCGGCACAGAACAACGTCTTCCCAGGACTGATGAGTCGGATCTTGTTCCAAAGCTATGTCGTTTGGATTCTCCCGTCGACCTTACTTCTGGTCATGTTGGCGTTGGAAACGGTAGAATGGACAAAACTGTAAAGAGAGTATTTGATTCGTGACGTAGGCTTGCACAAAAATAGCAAATGGCGTCCGGTTGGGAGTATCCCATTTTTTGACCGTATCGGTAGAAACCAGCGGCTGAATTGGTAGTGTTTTATGTTGTACAGATATCCTTAGTCTTCAGAAATGAAACGGTACACGGAAAACCGAGTTTTATGTCTTCCAATCGACTCTATAATAGTTCACAGTAGTTCTGTCCCAGGTTCGAGGTGCCCACATTAAGCCAATCAGACAGGATAAGGCTGACGTTGAAGTCGGTTGTATTCATAGGATACGGGACCTACACTGTGAGAGCCTGCCAGAGTACTTGCTCTTCTATTCATTCGGCACTTGGCTCTGGTCCCTCGGGTTCGTCCCACGGAGCGTTCTCGTTGATTTCCTGATCCTGCTTCTATAGAGCAGTGGCAGGCAGGAAGCCCGAGGGAGATGCCTCGGAAAAACAGCATCGTGACACTACGACTTCTGCACAGCTACGAAGACCAAGAACGTGGTCAGTCGATGAGATAACTGCGTGACCACCGATCTCGTATATGCTTAGCAGACATGATGCAAAGTTGAAACGTCGCCCACGAGCATTCTGTATTCAAAGCGAAAGCCTAACAAGATTCCTAACGATGTCACCCTGCTCGACCACTGGTGACTGGCGTCAGCCGCAATGCCGAGCACAGTTCCTTGATTCCATGGCATCAGGACATATACTACCTAGGTAGGTATCCGATATCAGCCCAGGAGAAACCCGTTGAACCCTAATAACGCCTGGAAGCAAGACAACCTCAGGTGCCCGAACCAACCGCCTTCGAGAATGGCGTTTAGACGAGTAAGCACGAAAATTCATGATACTTAATATGGAAGTCTTGGGAGCTGAGACAGTGGAAAAGTTGGCCAGCCGAAGTCACCAGGAGGTGAACTACCACTGCAGAGTAATGAAAATACTATCTTTGGTCTAAGTCTTGCGTCTTGGGCCGAAATTAACCAAGTCGTAGCCAGGGACGGCGGCGCAGGGCTCGAGTTGAAGATAATAGGCGACGGTGAGCCTGCGTCCCGAAAGGGTCTTTGAAATGCAGGACGGGGTTGCTCTGCATTAGTCACGAGACTAAAGAACTGCGTCTGGGACAGCAAAGACGTTTATTCGTAGATCCACGAGAGTGATCTGGTGGACTGAAGCAAAACCCGGGCAGTGGGCACGCAGGGCAGGAATCTGGAAGAGAATGATGCAAAAGAAGCCTCCTACGTAGCCGGTGTTGATGCTGCGTCATAGGCACAATGACGTGTTTCGTGGGCGGTGGTGACGGGTTGTATGGGCTCGCTTACGGCTGCCCTGAGCCCGAGGAGTCTTGGAGACAACCAACTTGAACGACACCTAAATCTGAAAGGTGACTTTGGGCTTCAGGCCCTCGCACAGGGGTGTCGAAGGCGCTCCCACGCTGCCCAATGGGTACCATCCCGAGAGACTGGGGGCACTAACTCTAGGCGGCCAAGAGCTTTCTCGAAGGGACTCCACATGCCAGGGAGGAACCAGTCCCGTGGACCGTGGGTGCCCGATGGGAATCTCGCAATGCCATGTTATTCGTACAAGTTCCTGTAAGTGCCTGTGAAAAGTATTTTCCCCTTCTCGAGAGGTGCACTGATGGAGTCCGGAGTTGGGAACCACATCGCCGTGAGGCAGAAAACACGAGGCATGAATGAGAGGTGATCGTGGTCAAGGACCGTCTCTAATCAATTATCCATACCGATTGGATCTCCATAGTCGTTGTAGCCCTTGTCGATCTCTCTATATCAGTCGACAGTCATTCAGAGACAAGCGTCATAGCCGAAGATATGGAGGACTGGAGTTGGTAGGACCCAGGTCAATGCAGATGGTGGACTCATGCCTACTGCAAGCCCACCGTTTGCTACGCCTCAATCATCATCAAGCCACACTGACACCCCTACGTGAGGCCCGATTCTCGCACTGGCCACCCTCTAGGCTCTGGTTGCTTGGTGGGGGGTCAGTAAATAATCAGAATGGGCGTGTCCAAGGTACACTGATCGACAGTCCAAGCACCCTTTTAGGGCACGTCTTCGTACCTCTTTTGCACCACCACTGGGTCCGTCACTGCACTTCTTCCTCCCCCTCCACCCAAATCATCAAATATCAAATCTTGGGCTGAGGCCACTTCTTTAACTGCTCGAGAAGTTCTTCCCTTAGACCATCTTACTTCCATCCCTGGGCTATTTCAATGATTGCAATATCATCTATAACCCTCAACCTCCCTTCTCGTTAAATCTCCCAACATCCTCTTCGGCCCACCTACTTCCGGCTGCTTGCTCAGCAGCTTTTGCCCGTCGTCCCCCGTCCATGGGACCCTATCCCTCATTATTGTTTCCCACCATCTCTTCTTCTTATCACAACTCTGCTCTATAGCTCTTCTTCTATCGGAACCCTCATAGTGCGACAAGCATACATCGCACTCGCAACACTCCGGCTTGCACAAGACCGCATGTGTTGAAATCTGAGAATTGCACTCCATCAATGCGCTTTTGCGCACCCACCATCAAGAACCGCACAACCAATTTCAGAAACACCCTTAGTCACCATGACAGAACCTCAACCCGAACAAATCCCCTCTCCGGAGCTCTCCAGAAGTCCTGATGAAATATCTCCAGAACTGCCAACGACATCCCCTACACAAACATCGCCTTCCTCACAAGCCCCCCGACCTCCATCGTTGAGCAGTCAAGGCGGCGGTATGGCCTTTGCCATCAACCCCTCCTCTGCCCCTCTTGGCCCAACGCAGGCCGCCAGAAGACCTGGCCCATTACCCTCTCGTGCCAGTGGTCTGAATTCAGACATCCAAGCAAAGATGAAGGCTTTTTCACTCTCGAGACAAGGTGCTCCCAGTGCAGGAGGTGCTCGATCCGGCTTTCCCGGTGCCCAAAATCCACCAACTGGAGCATTTGCACCTAGCCCGATCCCGGGAGCAACTCCAGCTTCACCAATACCTTCCACCAACCCTCTTCGCCTACCGCCGACCCTGAATCGACCCAATGCTCCTAGCTTTGCTTCACCCAGGAGTGGGACCCCCCAGGCAATGAACCCGCGAGGTCCCATGGGTGGACTAGCTGCGAAGCGTGGCCTGAAGCCTGGTGGCATGAAGCTTTCCGACGCCCAGAAACCTCTACCTGCTGGTCAGGAGGCCGACAAGCAGGACACTGGATCTCAATTCAGTAAATTCTCCAGCATCATAGATACACAAAAGGGCACGTTGAATTTCGCAAACAAGGCTGTCATTCATGGAAGCGGTATCGACTTCGAGGGTGGCAGCACATTTTCGATATCTTTGGACGAGGTTGATACGATCGCTGAACTCGGAAAGGGAAATTACGGCACCGTCTTCCAAGTCCGACACGCCCGTCCAAAGATGAGAAGACCCGGCTTGGGTCTCCGAGGAAATATGCCACGCCAGTCTTCGGCCTCCATTCCCAAAGACGATGAGGAGGGCGAATCGCAATCACCCGCTACAGGCGGAACCAGTGGCCTCGTCATGGCCATGAAGGAAATCCGACTGGAACTCGACGATTCCAAATTTGCTCAAATCATAATGGAATTGGACATTCTACATCGCTGTGTGTCTCCCTTTATCATTGACTTCTATGGAGCCTTTTTCCAGGAAGGATCGGTCTACATCTGTATTGAATACATGGATGGCGGATCGATAGACAAGTTGTATGGTGATGGTGTCCCGGAAGGTGTTCTCCGAAAGATAACTTTGTCTACGGTCATGGGATTGAAATCATTGAAGGACGACCACAACATCATTCATCGAGATGTCAAACCCACCAACATATTGGTCAATTCGCGAGGTCAGGTCAAGATCTGCGATTTTGGTGTCAGTGGTAACCTGGTGGCATCGATAGCAAAGACCAATATTGGTTGCCAGAGTTACATGGCACCTGAACGGATATCTGGTGGTGGAATGGCTCAAGCTGGTTCCGCCGGTGGATCCTATAGTGTCCAATCTGACATTTGGTCGCTCGGCCTCACCATCATTGAATGCGCACTTGGCAGATATCCTTACCCCCCGGAAACATATGATAACATTTTCAGCCAACTGAGTGTGAGTTTTGTCCCTACAGTCGATGGGAGAATGCAGGAAACTAATTTGATGTGCCTAGGCAATTGTTGATGGAGAACCCCCCGATCTGCCAGCCGATCAATTTTCAGAAGTCGCAATCGATTTCGTGCGAGGCTGTCTTAACAAGATCCCTCGTCTTCGTCCGACCTATACCATGCTTCTCCGGCATGGCTGGCTCGCGCCACTTATGAAACCACCCACGATTTCCGAAGACGACGAAGCCGAACAGGCTGCTGAAGCGGGCATCGAATCCGTATTCACAAACGGGTCAGCTCCAGATACAGCTGATAAGGAAGTTGCAGAGTGGATGAAGGCCGCACTCGAGAGGAAAAAGGCAGGCAAGATGGCAGTCAGCAAGAAGCCAGCGCTCCACGAGGCACCGCTCGATGCCGTCCCCGGAAGTCCACTCCTCACGACAGACGGTATGCCTCCCATGGTAGAAGACCCTACCCTGGCCGACATCAAACCCAACCCCGGTGTACGAGTGGAATCACCAAGTTTGACGGCCGCCAAAGTCCACAGCTTGGATTTTGCATCAGCGACATGAGGAAAATGCTTCCTCGGAAGGGATTACTCTTTATGATTGTCAAGGCTTTTTTCATTGATATGGCGAGCCGCGTACGGTTTCGTCGAGCCTACTCTTGTGAAGCGAACAGCGAGGAGAGGCTTGCAATATGACGAGAACAGATCTGGGAAACTTTTCAAGACAAGATACAATAGTGTAACGATAACGAGGAATGAGAAACATGCATGAACCCTGGTCAAGGCCCCTCTGATTTTGTGCCATCACTTGGTGCCGTTAGTGGACGATATATAGAAACGTGGATAAAGAGATATAAATCTGACTACTCTTGACTATGCGATGTTGGCCCAATGCCGGCTTCGAGCCCTGCAATGCTATGCAATACGACGTGAAGAAATATCTTTGAATTCAGAGTTCGATATCTTTTGACTTTCGCATCCTCTTCGCATTTTTGTCACAAATTCCTATACCATACCTAGTTATCCAGAAGGTATACATGTAGGGACTCGATCTGGTCAGGCTGAGCTGAGGCTCGGGAGAAGATCTCCAATGATGTCACCGAACCCAATCCCGCGACTTCTCTCCGGCTGGTGCAGGAGAGCAACTGACCTCATTTTTCCGAATCCATAAGTAATCATTGAGTGAAATCCAACATAAGATATGAACATCTAGTACTACAAGTCCCGTTGATTTGAGAACTTTGTTACCACTTTTTCAGATCACACAAGAACAAAGTAGGTGTGGATCAAACATGCATTGAACCAGCGGGTGAGAGACGAATCCGGCTGACGGCGCGGTTTCATCTTCGAAATTTTGAAGTGCTCGAATCTTGACATCAACCATCTGTCACCATGCCAGCTCTGGTGCGGCGCCTTCTCATCTGGGCGGCAGCGGACGGGCTGGTCCTGCAGGCACATGGTCCTTCTGAGAACCACAGGGCGATTCAAATCGACTACAAGAACCGGCAGATCAAAGAGCTCCCTTCTTCGGCCTCAAATAATGGAGGTGCTGCGACACCGCTTGAGGCGCACGGCATCATTGGATTATTGTCGCTGGCGTCGTCGACTTTTCTGATCGCCATCACGCGCCGTGAGCAGGTCGCGCAGATCTTTGGGAAGCCGGTCTACGTGGTCACGGATGTGGCGCTCGTGCCACTGTCGTCGCAGGGTGAGGCGGACAAGGCTATCTCAGCCAGTGTCGCTTCGAAAAGCCGTGGGACGAACGATGCGGCTACGAATACTGAGTCGGATTCAGAATCGGATCTGAGTGACGATGGCTCCGATGAGCATGCACGTGCTGGTACTGCTGCCGATGGGGATGGAGATCCACATGATGCGGAGCCGGAGACACCAATGGACGATGTCAGGCCGGAGCAGGCACGTACGACGTCTAGCACCAGCATTGCCAGAGATGTGATTGCGAATCGTGGCCAATATGGACGTTTTGCCTCCCAATGGTTCTCAAAGCAGGGCTGGGGCGTTGCCAAGGGTGGGAATAACTCATCAACATCAATCTCTTCTACTAGGTCAAAGGATGACACTGCTGGAAATGCTAAAGAAGGAGGTGCTGCTACAGCCGCCACGGTGAATTCTGAGTCGGCCAAAGAGGCGGTCGACCAGGATGATAGGGCGCGTGACAAGGAACAAACAGTCGCTGAGAACTCTATCGCGGATGCATTACCGAAGATTCTAAGGACCACGAAAATGATATTGACGTCGAGGAGTTACTTTTTCTCCTACGAGTTCGACTTAACGCGGAGACTGGCGCTCTTGAATGGTGCTTGTAGGCCTCCTGCACGGGAGTCTTTGGACCCTTTGGTAAGTTAAAGGCAAAGTTGATACGAAGGAGAGGGATATATGCTGACAATCGCAGTATTTCTGGAATCGACGACTTGCTGGTCCGTTCTTTGACAGCCGGCAAGATGCTTTTTTAATGCCGATTATTCAGGGGTTCGTCGGTCAGAGGGCCTTTGTTGTCAAAAAGACAAAATCAGAGGAGTCCGAGTCTGCTGAAGTCGTTGCTGCCAATCATGGTGAGCAATCGGGTGAGCTCGAACAGGCAGTCGATAAAGCTAAAGAAGGGCTGGCCAATTTGAGTGGGGAATCACAGTCGTACTTACTAACTTTGATATCTCGACGATCGGTCAAACGATCTGGTCTTCGGTATCTGCGGAGAGGCATCGACGATGATGGCAATTGCGCAAACTCGGCGGAAACCGAGCAGATTCTCTCAGCACCGGATTGGTCATCGACAAGACGCATTCTATCCTTTGTGCAGATACGAGGCTCGATCCCACTATACTTCTCGCAGTCACCGTATTCATTTAAGCCCATTCCGATCCTGCACCATCCAGCGTCCACAAACGAAGCCGCACTCAAGAAGCATTTTCAAGACCTCAAGAGACGATATGGAAAGGTCCAAATTGCTGCGCTTGTCGATAAGCACGGGACAGAAGCGGCGATTGGTGAAGCATATGACAAGACCATCCATTCCCTGACAGACACCCATCAACTGGAGGATGTTGAATTCGAATGGTTCGACTTCCACGCCGAATGCCGTGGCATGAAGTTTGAGAATGTGTCTAGACTGATACAGAAGCTGGAGAAGACGGTTGAGGCGTACGGGGAAACGGTGGTCTTGGCCAGCCAAATTGAAAAAACACAATCAGGAATCATCCGTACCAATTGTATGGATTGCCTGGATCGAACCAATGTTGCGCAGAGTGCGTTTGGGCAGTTCATGTTGCAGAAAGATCTGGCCAGTGAGGGGTATTCGATAGATCTACTGCACGACGAAAGCACGACGTGGTTCAACACATTATGGGCGGATAATGGAGATGCCATCTCGCGACAATATGCCTCTACAGCGGCGTTGAAGGGCGATTTTACTCGAACACGGCGGCGAGACTATCGTGGTGCGCTGAATGACTTCAGCTTGACGTTGACTCGGTACTACAACAACATGGTCAATGATTACTTCTCACAAGCAGTGATTGATGTGCTCTTGGGAAATACGTCTTGGAAGATGTTTGAAGACTTTGAGAGCACGATGATGAGAGCGGACCCAGGAATATCGATTGAGAAAATCCGGGAAACGGCAATCGAGAATTGTGCCAAGCAGGTCATTCAGGACGAAAGCGAGGATTTGATCCACGGCTGGACCATGTCGACGCCGTCGCACGAGAATACGCTGCGCACTTTACCGTTTGAAGAAGCGGTCGTTCTGTTGACTGATGCAGCACTATATTGCTGCAAGTTTGACTGGACGACCGAGAAGCTTGCATCGTTCGAGAAAGCCGATTTGAGGTCCATCTCCAAGATTCGATATGGCACTTATATCACATCGACACTCTCAGAGCGGGCAATGAAAGAAGAACTGAACGCTGGAGTGGTGATTGTGTATCAACCAGGCAAGGAAAGCATCATCCGCACAAATACCAGATCACTGCAAAATGTTGTTGCCCAGAAAGCTGACGGGTCCTCGTCCTCCGACAATCGAATCGACGGTGGTACAGGGATTCTCTCCTGGCTGGCGCCCTCATCGCCTCCAACGTCGAGGACGATCGCCATCAAAGTGATCCCCACGGCAGCGACGACGACGACAGAAGACATGGAGTCTTCAACGGCTTCAGGTCGGTCAGAGTCAGCTTTGCAGACAGCTCAGACGGTGGCCGAGGAAGTCCAACGAGCGATCACTGGTTCAGCCACTGTCTCTACATCTACATCAGGGGAGGCTGATACGCATAAGAAGGATGGCCTAGTCGAGCATGAACCCATTATTTCGCTGGCGGAGGCGAAGAGGCGGACGGGTTATCTTGAACAGTTGGGGCATTCTATCAAGAAATTGGTGTGGACTTGATTGGAGGAAGACACATCTTACCTTTAGATATATACATTCGATCACATGGTGAGTCTTGTTGAATATTGAAGATCGTTGTTGTCTTTTAATGTCACGATGAAATTGCGCGTTGGATGATTTGATAGACGATATTGCATCAGGCGTCGCGTAACTTGCCTCCATTCCGGCCCCACAGCCATCTCCGGTTACTCGCCGTCTAATCGCCCATGTAGTGCCATGATGCAGTTACTAAGTCCTAACTACTCGGTACTACAGCTTGCCTGAGCCTGTAACAATTGGCTTGGTGGCTAGTGCCACCCCTAAATCCACACCCAGCAAGTCCCCTATAACTGAACGGCGCCACCCACACCTGCTGGCCACCGTGACCCTGAGCACTCCCCACCTACTCAGAAAAATTCCCACTTACTCGTATTGCCCGACATCACTCACTGTACTGGCACCGCACCCAATTCCTGGTTCGCAGCGCAGCCTTTCAACTTTGCGATCCTGCTGAGTTCATCCATAACAAAATAGGACAATCTGGAATTTTAAACTCTCCGTCCAAGCCCATATCTATCTACAACTAACACGGGCTAATATCCTTTGCTTTTTTATCACTTGTGTCTCGACCAAGAACCCCCACCTTCCAATACCCACCCATCACCTTTGCGGGTGCGGCACAGTTGCACGACCACAACGTCTTTCCCTTCGCCCTCGAGCCTCCTGCGGGACGGTGCCCGTCATGGCGTGGCGCCCGGAGGAGGGGGGTCTCCGACAACTTTCTGAGTACCTAAAGAATTCTTTGAGTGGCCATGACAGAGAAAAGCAGAAGGAAGCAGAGCAGGTGAGTTACACTCCCCGATCTATAAGAAAGAGGAGGACAGGCGAGAAATAGGAAAGCAAAGTTCAAATGAGATGTCACGCTTCACTGTTCTCGTCCAGCAATTCTACCCCTGTAGTTCTGTCTAGATGAATCGAAACACTGACCGCCAATGGATCTTCCCCAGATGCTCATGAATGCTCGCAACAATCCCGACTTTGTCAACTACCTCACCTACATTTTCAGCACACCCCAAGTCGCCCAACAGCTTGATTTGAATGCTCCGAGCCTGTTTCTTGTGCGTTATGCTGCCGCTATCAACCTCAAAAATCACGTCAAACTCTTCCACAAGTCCATCCCCAAAGATCAACTGGAATACCTCAAAGCTGCCACTTTGAACGTCCTGCAAGACCCCAACCCACAATTGCGAAGTTTCTCTGGCACAGTAATCACCGAGATTGTCCAACAGGGCGGTCTGCTACAGTGGCCAGAGATCTTACAGAATCTTCTGTCTATCGTCAGCAACGCCGCTGGAAATGTGCCACCCGAGACTCAAGAGGGCGCCATGTCGGCTTTGGCCAAGGTCTGTGAAGACAACAGAAAGCTTCTCGACAAAGATTTCCAGGGTCAGAGACCGATGGAGGTCATTGTACCCAAGCTACTGGAATATGCCGGTCACCAAAACCCCAAGATCAGGGTCTTGGCCTTGAGTACCCTGAAGAGTTTCATTCCTCAAAAGTCTCAGGTCTTATTCGGCGCCTTGGATGTCTACCTTCAAACAATCTTTCAATTGGCTGCTGACGAAGACACTCAAGTCAGAAGGATTGTATGTCAGTCGCTCGTCCAACTCGTTGATTCGAGACCCGATATGCTCGTACCTCACATCAACGGTTTGGTCAACTATATTTTGACCCAACAGCAGACAGTCGGCGCCCCTGATCTTGCACTTGATGCCGCCGAATTCTGGCTCAGTGTGGGTGAAGAAGAGCAACTGAGAAATTTGATGGGTCCTTACCTCCAGCAAATCATCCCTGTTCTACTGGCTGGAATGGTCTACGGAGAAGATGAGGTCTTCAGACTCGGTGGAGATGAAAATGATGCCGATGTCGAAGATCGTGCTGAAGACATCAAGCCCAAATTTGCCCAGACCAAAGCCGGTAGAGGCGTGGTATCAGAGAAGGAAGAGGGTACTGACAGCCCTCAGCCAAATGGCACCCCTACCAAGAAAGCCGATCTGAGTGATGGCGAAATCGAAGGCTCAGATGAAGAGGACGATGACGAATGGGATGAGGAGGATCCAGAAAATGCCTGGAGTCTACGAAAGTGCTCAGCAGCTGCACTTGATGTCTTTGCGGTTAACTACCACGCTGCGGTCTTCGACATCATTCTCCCATACCTCAAATCTAATCTTGACCACACTTTATGGCCCAAGCGAGAGGCTGCAGTGCTGGCCTTGGGCGCAATTGCAGACGGTTGTATGGAAGTGGTCGCACCGCATCTACCGGAGTTGGTACCTTTCTTGATCTCCAGATTGAACGACGAAGAACCCGTCGTCCGACAGATCACTTGTTGGTGCCTTGCGCGCTATTCAGAGTGGGCAGCAAACTTGGAGTCCCCGGCTGACAAGCAACGATACTTTGAGCCCATGATGGAAGGTCTTCTACAACGCATGCTTGACCAGAATAAGAAAGTACAGGAGGCAGGTGCTTCCTCATTTGCCAGTCTTGAGGAGAAGTCTGGCGACAAACTCAAACCTTACATCACACCTATTCTCCAGCAATTCACCGAATGCTTCAAGCGTTATAAGGACAAGAATATGTACATCTTGTACGACTGTCTCCAGACCCTCGCAGACAATGTCGGTGCCGAGATTGCTAAGCCGGAGCTCGTGGATCTTCTTATGCCTGTGTTGATTCAGCGCTGGAATAAAATTCAAGACGACTCAAGGGAAATGTTTCCTCTGCTTGGATGTCTGGGCTATATCGCCATGGCTTATGGTGAGGTCTTTGCACAGTTTGCCCCACCCATCTTCGACCGCTGCATCAAGGTGGTCTATGCAAACCTACAACAACATATGGCATTTGTCAGTGGAGTCAGTGTTGACGCGCCGGATAAGGACTTCATTGTGACCGGACTCGACCTCATCTCCGCCATCATTCAAGCCATCAATCCCACCAAATCTGGACAATTAGTCCAGAATTCTCAACCTCAATTTTTTGATCTTCTCTCCTTCTGTATGGAAGACAGCACTACCGATGTTCGCCAGTCTGCTTATGCTGTACTGGGTGACTGTGCAATCGCTCTCTACGCCACTTTGGATCAATACCTCCCCAAGCTTCTACCAATTTTAATTCGGCAACTCGATCTGGACACCATGCCAGACGACGATTCTGACAATCACTTCAATGTTCTAGCTAACGTCTGTTGGAGTCTGGGCGAGATAGCAGCACGGGCCCCGACTTCGCGGCTCGAAAACTTTGCAGGACCAATTGCCAAAGCTCTTTTGACCATTGTCAACAACGAAGAAGTGCCAGACCCAGCATCAGAAAACGCAGCCACAGCACTTGGTCGTCTAGGACTAGCATGCCCCGCTCAACTGGCACCTTTCCTTCCAGAGTTCGCCGAACCGTTCCTGGGCTCCATGTCTAAAATCGCCAGCTCTCACGAAAAAGCCTCCGCGTTCATGGGCATGAACAACATCATCGAGCGAAATCCCCAAGCGATGGAGCGAAGTCTTCCGGCATACTTTGGTGCCATTGCCCAGTTCCCTCAAAAGGGCAAGGCTGGTCAGGAGTACAGTGAGGTTCGCGCCAGTTTCGCTCGAGTCATCCAAGGCTATCAGAGCCTGATCGGTGCAGACGGGTTCAATACTTTTGTTTCTGGTTTGAGCCCACCGGTTAGAGCTAAATTGCGAGATGGATTTGGCGTTGGGTCTTAGACTTTCTTCTACGGATGCATGGGTCTTTGCCACTGATAGAGATGGTATGTTGGTCGACGTGGCCGCAGGAATGATACCGATGGGCCAGTGGTGTGAACCCAATTCAGAGTCTTTGTCGAACCTAACTCTGGCCAGAGTTATGTTTTATAGAAGACTCTGCATACCTCTATCTCTGGAGACTCATCAAGACGTAGACACGAGAAGAGCAGCGTGTTGATCACATAGCCATGGAGACTCGAAATGGAAGAAGGCGATATAGTAGCGTATAATGGAAATGAACGAACGAACGAACGACCGAGAGAGTAGACGAGGGACAAGGGGGACAGAGCGAGACGGACAGAAGTTGCTGGCTTGTAGCTAGCGACCAGGAAATAGACGAACAAAGTCAAGCAGCTGGGCAAGAGGACGGACGGATGCATTTCTTGACAGTCGGTGTTGGTTGTGGGAATGTATCAGGTTGCAATCAGGGGGTTACAATGATGGTGCAAAGAACAACCTCAAGTCACCCAGGTGTCCAGACCCACGGAAGGAAGGAGTCCAGCATATATCTCGTGAACGAGGTTGACGAAGCAAAGCAAGAACAAGAACAACAATGACGAATGAGGAGGATGATGCATATAAGAACTTGTGAGAGAGCAGCAATAAGTGCAGCCAGCTCCTAGTTCGTCTAATGCCGAAGAAGCAAAGACGACACGGCCAGAAACGTTCAGAAAAAACGTCGCAGTTCCTCCTCCTCCACCTCCTTACTAACGCCATCATTGATCCGCTTGCTGGCTGGCAGTCAAGCAGGCAGGAATGGAGTAAGCACAGAGCCCAATTATGAAGGAGAAGGAGAGCAGAGCCAGAGCCAGATCTCGAATCCCACAGCCCCTTGACGAACAAGCGACGCAAGATCTCAGGCTGAGATCGGAAGCAGCAGCGACGACTATCACTATCACCATCACTATCACTTTCATAAGCACGGTCAAACCTTCGAGCGCAAAGTGAGTTCCAAATGGATTATTCATCGAAACGAGAAGAAAAACGGACTTGGGATTTGAATGAATTTTTTTATCAAGGATTCGCCTGCCTCCTCGTCCACTGGACAGGAAAGGACCAGACCGGACAAGACAGGACATGAATCTGGGCGTCGCGCTGCACATCCAGGACCAGAAGGAAGAAAGGCTGGATGCAATAATGATGATGATTTAAAGCTTCGTCTACTCAGCAGCAAACCAAATCAAACCCAGACGGGGGAAGAGATGATTCACGTCTCCAAGGAAGGAGCGATCACGATCAACGAGGATCACAACGATTGCAGGCGGTTGCAGGATGGCGGGGCGGGCTTAGGGACAAGACAAGACGAGATGAGGACTGAGTTCCAGTGTGTGTCTCGAAGACAGACAGAACAGACAGACGGACAGCTATGATCTGCCCCCTTTTGCAATCGACACGATACTAGCCACAGGCGACTCCACACCACACCACACCACACCACACCACACCACATCACGACACGACACAGGAATTGCATCGTTTTTTGTTGTTGTTTTTTTCTACTTTCAACCGTTTCAAATAGCGATATCATATCATATCATATCATACATAGATAGCTAGCATTAGGTAGGTAGAACCGTAGGTAGTTAGATCACAACCCCCTGGCGAGACTATGGACCCGAGAAGGTGTTCCTTCGCGGGAGTTTACATATAGCGATCTAATATGTGGGATGGAAAGGCATAGCGAAGCGAAGGGATACTAGGAATGAACAGCGAATCACTTATCTTTTGTCCAAAACGAAGAAAAGTTCGGAGCATGTTACAATTAGAAGAACATATAATAGGTGTGTTTGATAACGGGAAATAGACACCAACCGTCTGTCTTGACGTACAACTTACAAGCGAAAGAACCCCTCAAATAGACCCTTATTGCCCTCGAGGCACCCTGCCCCCTTAGAGACTTCCTCCTGCTCCAGGACGCCGTCATATGAATTTGAAGCCCATTGATTTGCGAAGAAATCATCTTGTCAGTTGTGCCCTTGCGTTGATGAGGAAAACTTCCAAATTTCCTTCACTCACCGAGAACACCAATCGCAATGCGATTCCATCAAGGCACAAGACTTCGCGAGAAGCGAAAGTGTAAATAGGTGAGAGTGAATGCAAGAGTCAGCTGTTCCCACGGAGGAGAAGACTTAGCTGAGTCAGATCCGCTTATCATTGATTGATGGGTGAAGAAACACGTCTTCTTGAGAAAAATTCGAGTGTAGGGTCGATGGTGAATGTAACAACATGAACCGAAATGAAAGCCTCTTGTGGCTAGACCGCAATTGTCCTCTGTCCAGGCGTGAACGCATACTTTGGTAGCAATGCCATCTTCTCTTCGGGGCTTATCTCATTGTCAGAATAGACCAACCTGGTTGATTTTGGCTTCTCCTTCTTTACACCTTTTTCCTCAGTCGTCTCATCCTTGGTTGGTAACGGTGTAGCAGATTGAACTGGCGGGGCGGATTTAGTGGCTGTAGTTACATCTGCCTGCTTAGATGCGGATGAAATTAAATCGTCAATTGAAGATGCATTAGCTTCATCAATTGATGGATTCTGGGGCTGGCCTTGTGGAGCAACTTGTGCAACAGCATTGGCATTGGCGTCTTGTGGGCGATACTGTGGCACAGAATTATGACTTGTAGGAGCAGGGATCTGACCTTGATGCATTTGTTGAAACTGGAAGGCATTCACTGCTGGTGCACCGAATGCGGGTCTTTGTGGCAATCCTGGAGCATTTGGGAGACTTACACTGCCTGTACGTACAGGGGCTGGAAAATTCCCATTAGTAGCGGGAGAATGTGTACGCTGTGGCACATGGTGTTGAACTTGCGATTGCTGTGAGAAAGCAACTGGGGAGGCTGCGGACGCAAAGGGTGGTTGCGGAAGACCGTTCGGGGGTAGATAAGCCTGCCCTGGCCCAGGGAAAGGATGCTGATATGGGGGAGGGTAGGCTGGGTTGGGATGCTGCTGTTGAAACGAGCCCGGAGGGGGTTGAGCGTATGGCTGTGGATAGGCAGTTGGTGGTGCTGGACTGTATCCTGGTTGTCCGGGAGGGGTAAATGGAGGTTGACCATATGCACCTGGAATGGGTGGACTGGCAGCATGTGGGTAAGGTGCGGGTGCTTGGAAAGGTACACCAACAGTCGGTGTCTGGGCAAACGAAGGAGGTTGGCTGTACGAACCGTTTGATGGAGGCGCGGCGTACGGTTGCTGAAAGCCTGGGTATGAGGGAGAGGTAGCCTAGCCAGAAGATCAGCTTCAAGGATATATTGGGAATTGGCATGAATAACTTACGGTATTGGTTTGAGCATGAGCCTGGGTCTGGGTCTGGCTTGGTGTTGGAGGTACTGGAGTGGAATTGCCACTGTTCCCTGCACTACCCTGCTCAGCAGCCAGCTTAGCAGCTTTATGTTCGGCGAGTCGCTTTTTCAAATCCGAGATTTGCTCGACTTTTGGTTTCTTGTTTCCATTGGCAGCGGCACCTGCGGTCTGAGTGTTGCCTGTGGCAGCTTGCCGCTCAGCTTGGGCTTGGTGGTAGGTGGTCAAAACGCGCTGAGAGTGTTGTTGGACAATGTCTTCAGGAATGCCTTCCATGCCGAAGATTTCAATATCTAGACCAGCACGATTAGGCAGAGCGTTATCGACAGCTGTCAGGTTTTCTTTATGGACCTGACTCATGTGAACACTCAAGCCTCCCGCGGTGTTTAAGCGACGACCACATCTTTCGCATTTGAAATGCTTCGCTTTCTGATGATTGATGAGGATTTTGAGATCATCAAAGTCTCGCTCGCAGTAGTAGCACCATGGACGCGAGAGAACCTCCTCGATGTCAGGGTGCTGACGCTTCTTCTTGGTCATGTTGAAGATTGGCCGAAAAGATCGAGAGAGTTGAAAGAGACTGCGTGACACGGGAAATGAGGCTGGGTTTTACCAGGAGCGATGGGGAGGGTTTACGTGGCTCGGAGGATGAATTGAGATGGTAACGAGTACAGTGGTGATGGTGATGGACGACTCGAAATGACAATATAGGTGAACGTGTTGGTAGGAAGGGGTTGGAGGACGAGGACTGACAACCTTGGAACTTTTAATTTGCCAAGGCTCTCGGACTGGTGGTGCAGGAACGACCCGAGGAAGATTATCCACTTTGAATCTCTCGGGCTGCGGCAAGAGCGACACTCCAGGCAGTTCTTTAATTAACCACCTAGGTAACTACAGACCACCTGAACCGTGACTGCTTGTTGAGTGCCTGTTCCATCTGTGGCTTCAATCTACCTAATTAGGTACTCTTGGATGCTCATCCTGATATTGGCTTCGACCCTGTCATCTGCAATGTTCATCATGTCATTTCTAGAGTACAACTATTCAGTTCTCTCACTCTAAGGAACTGGTCACACGCCGACTTTGTATCAGTAAACTGATAGTGACAACCACCAAATCATGGACATTGATCCTCGGTTCATTCCTGACAATGCCATGCAGACCTCATGTAGTCATTCATGTACATATTGATTGACCTTGTCCAAAACACCTTCGCTTGTGCGCATGTAGAATGTCGTGATTATCCCAATGCCTTGTCCCCCGAAGAAAATCCCTTCCCAATTGCTTTCATAGCTCGACCAATTGACTCTATTGTGACGAGGTCCCCTTCCGTTGACGCTTGCTTCGACATGCTCATCCAATTATTGGTACAGACGTTGCTCATCACCCATGACCCTGCCTCAACTAGCCGCTAGCTCCTCGAGATTTCCTCAATGATCGTCGGGTTGGCGTTGTACCATTGATCACAATGGTTGAGTCGCTTTCCTCGCGAGTCAGAGTTGGTCGTTGTTGTGGACTGTCGTCGATATTGACATCCATCAGACGTGGTCCTCGATTTTGCCCAGCACGAGCTCGTTGCTCCTTCTCCGTCATGACTTGAATCTCATCATCCGTCGCACTGTCTTCATAAGTCTTGTATGACTTGTTGCCCATGTTCGCCTTCCTGCCAAGGCCGCTTCGCGATCCGTTTGTGCGCTTCATTTCCTGCGACCCAATACCGTTTGCGAGTTCACGAACGGGGGTTGTGGCTGGTGTGGTACGAGAACTCTCCGCCTTCGAGGTGAACTTGATCTTGGCCGGCTGTCTTGGTTTTGGCGACGGCATGGGAGAGACGGTCTGTTCAGGCGGCCCAGAAACACCTCCTTCCATAAGATTCTTTTTGTTGCGAGGTCTCTTGTCCTGATCAGTGACCTTCCAGTAGGCCCACTTCCGAAACATGCTGAAGCTTCGTACAGGATTCGTGCCGTTGATAATCTTCCATTTCCAAGTTTCTGCCTTTTTCTCGTCATCATGAAGCCATGAGTGATGCTGCGTCACCGCAGCCACAAGCTCCTCGTCAGTCCATTTCCGATCCTGCAGTTCCTTGTCGGAGAACTGTTTCCAATCGACATTGAGTGGGACTGGGAATGACTTGGGACTGGGTTTGGTGGCAGGCACACGCTCCGGCACTGGAGTATTGACGGTTGATGTTCGTCCTTCTGCTGCCTCCTTTGCTTCTTGTGCCTCTTTTGCCTCTCTGGCTTCACGTGCTTTTGTGTATTGATTGGGTTGTTTCGGCCTATTGGGATCATTGAGACGGCGCCGTTTGGCGTTGGGCGTTTCCTCTCTGCCATTGACCAACGGAGTACTCTCACGCTTGCGGCCGCTGGCGGACGAGAGAGATGGAGCTTCAGACACATCTCTTGTGGCTGGAACCTTCTTGCCATCGAATCTGGTTCGGGTCAGTCGTTTGTCCACCGCTTTCGAAGGCGTGTTGGCAGATGCATCACTTCCAGCTGCTGATCGTGGTCGAAGGGCATCAAGAATATCGGATGCTGTCTTGTTATTGTTGGTATTGTACTTGATGGAGTACTCATCACGATGAGTTTGTTGTCGTGGAATAAGCGCTTTGCCATTCTTGTAGACAGGCTGCCATCCATCAATGTTCTTGGGATTGCGTGCCTTTGCGCGCATCGCCTTGAACTGTCTCTCAGTTGGCACGAACCCCCCCTGCTCGAATGGTTCCTGGTTGAGGCGCACATCGTGCTTCTCACTTGCAGTGACTTCATCAGCAGTTCTCAGGCCTGGAATGCCAGATTGGAGCAAAGCGGGTTTGTTTGGGTCGTACTTGTAGCTATATAATATAGCTTCCTTCTGTTCTTCGAAAACATCAGGAGGCTGAAGTTGTTGGGGGTTTTTGGGTTCGTCTTTGTCCTTGATCCAATTGATTCGGCGCTGGAGTTCAAGGTACTCATCTTGGGCGGCTTTCATAGCATGTTGATTATTGGAGCTAGTGGCATACAATTGATGTCGGTTGAGACCGGTAATGTTGACGCTAAACCTTGATGCTTCATTGAGCGGGAGAAATCCATCCTCATTTAGCTCTTGAGAGGCGTACAGTACTGGGCGGGAAGTATCTGGAAATGCCGACTGCCAGATAGATTCAAGTTCAGTAGCCATGGCGAGAGTCAAATTTCGGGAGATTGCTTGAACTGAGAATTATGCTGATGCATCGAGATGAAGAGAGAAATGAAAGATGAATTGATGATATCAAAGCCTCGAGTGCTTGAAAACTTGGTAGTGTAGGTAGAAAGGAGGAATGAGTAAGCCAAGAGATGCTAATTAGCGCAGGACTGAAGGATGATGAAAGAGAATTCGACACAGGATGAAGATAGACTGGTATTCAACATTCAAGACAATGAGAAGGTTGTTCTTGAAATAAAAGGTTTGTAAGAATTCTCTGAGTTGATTGTAGTGATCATGAAGCTGGGCCGGAGTACTGGAGTGACTGCCAGTCTAGCATCAGCGACTACTTCACTATTCCGATGCGTTTTAGGCCATCATGACCCAATCAAAGCAGTGGCGTGAATCAAGATCCATGCTAGCCCAAATGGGTCACCGATTCTTGGCGCCTCCAGAAAAATTTCCATCGAATAAGGTTTCGGAGGGAGCACTCCACAGTTCTACACTCCTCCGTACTGAAATACAAACGTTTTGATGCTACAAGAGCCTCGTGAATCTGTTCTGATGTTCTAAATGTCTATGACCCTGCAGTGTTGATGGATTGAACAGAGGCTAGGTGAAGCTCGTTACTCCTCGGTCGCAGGCAGCTCCACACGATGGTAAGTACTTCTCGAGGAAGTCGAAGCTATTTATCCTCGAGCCTCGATGGACCCTGAAGATACCTCCTACCGACACTCTGAGTGACTTTGTGGCGAATGCTTTCGAAGCATCTATGAATTGTTCCATTGCTGCTGAAGCTGAACAAGATCTATGCGTCACTCCCAATGCTGGGGCTTTGTTCTCGAGCTACAATATTGTCGTAAATCAGGGGATACATGGAGGAGGGCGAACGAGGCCCGCCACCCTATCTCGCCCTCTCCCAAGGTCTTTCGCAGCGTGGACGCATACAATCTACCTCTTGGGGAGAATCGTTTTCTGAGATCAACAGAATGTAACAAGGATGCACCGAGTGATGACAGTCCTAGATTTCTTGCGCAAAACTGGCATCAAGTGCTGGCGGAGGATGTGGTACCGAATATGTTTTCCGCCAGACATACGTTACTCTACACAGGCAGGGAGCATTGACACAATCTGAGACTTTGGTACTCAAGCTAGGAGCAATCCAGCTTCAAGTTCAAGTAGGTGAACGTATAAGAAGGACTACCACTTAATTCGTCTCTTGACTCCTCGCCGCTCGTTCTCTCAGTCTTGCCTCGGTCGTTTTCTTGGCCTCTTCGACCCAGCTGTCATAGCTACCATCCTTGACTTTGGCTGCAACCACTCCTTTGAGCACTTCACCAGTAAAGCCAACAAAGTTGTGGCGTCTGAGAGCATTCTCCCAGTCCCATTGAGCACGCTTTTTCTTTTGTCGAGCAAGGCTCTCATAGTCCTGGAACTCTTGCGCCTTGACCCTTAGATCCTGGCACATAGCCATCAGATTAAATCGAACCTCTCCTGCTGGGTATCTTTCGATGCGCCGCTGTAGGACTGGAATGATCTTTTCGGGAAAGTCCTCAGGGGAACAGTCGCCGTGGGAAATGGGGAATGGTTGCAATCCGTCCAACTCGTACAGTTTGCCATGGTACGAAGTGTAACCGATGAAATGAAAAAGATCCTCCGTTCCTGCATTGGGATCTCGTTGTGTCTCATCGGCAAACGGGCTCGATCGCGCAAAGCTGTTGTGTGTTTCTCGAATCAGATCTGAGTTGGACAATGATTCTCCTCTTAGCCCAGCATCGAAACCAGTTGTGAAATCTTTAAACTCTTGCAACGATGATCCGATCTCTATTCTCGCGTGACTGCCGTCAGCTCCTGATGTACTTGGATCGCTGGATTTGTCGTTGTTGAGCACCACTGAGAGTATGGCTTGGGTTCCACAAGCATTCTGTATGGTTTGAGCGGCAAAGAACAATCCATCATCTTCGACCACCGCAGGGTCGTACGATCCATCCTGCGGGGTTCCCTTGGTTTCTGAAGAAGAGCCTATCCACTTGAAGAGGAAAATGACACCGTAGACAGGACTGTGACGGAAGAAAGGTGTCAGTGCTGTTGTGCAAATTCCCGACGATGAAAGGTTGCAAGGGACCAGGGCTACGCACGACTGTCACATTACCTCAAAGCACGTATGGAGTCTGCATCCAGAGATATCAACTCTTCAAATTGCACACCCTTCACTCCCAACTGCTCGATGAGAGATGTGAACACGCCCTAGATCCAAGTAGACTTGTCAGCACAGCTATTCAGAGGAGATTTTCGCGAACCAGATCGCAGTCTGCGTCACCTACTTCGTCCGACTCAATAGTGCTCCAGCCACCACTCGAGGCGTCTTCAGCCATGATTGAGAAATCGGAACGATCAGGTAGATGGAGGGGTTCGTGTCAAACAGGGTGTCAAGTCGGGAGGGCTGTACTGGAGGTTGTTCCGGTACACCAGGTTTTAAATAGAATAGAGGTGGAGGAATATACCCCAAGGCCTCAACGGTCAACTGTTTGGATAGTTGGGGGTTGCAGAGCCTTGCAGATGGCAGTTGTGCAAGTTGTTTGTTCCTGCGTTGAACTGTCACATTTTCTGGTGGTTTGAATTGCGGTTCAGTTGGAGACTGGCCCGATGACGTGGGGAACCGTAGCCTGGCCGACCGCCCACAGGGGCTTCATGCAGAGGGTCGGTCCTTACTTAAGCTTAACAATAACCTACCGAACCTGCCCCAGCCTCGGGTGGCCTTTAGCTAAGAACGCACTGGAGCCCAAAGTCAACTCGGTTTCGCTGTGGTTTCGACCTTCTTCCATTTGACATGCTCGCCACGACTAGGGGAAACCGCAATCTGATGGGATGTTCTCAAAGGTAACTTCAAGAGTTCTACATGCTCTTCACATCACGTTACTGCTACCAGGTGAAACGTCTCCGATGGAGTTGGCGCGAGCCTGAGGTCTCCTGTTTCTATGAGAATATCTGCCTTCGTGTGCTTTACGGTCTCGCTCACCGTTGAAGGTAAGCTTGGACCCAGAGCAGGCTGGTCCGATTTCCTTCAAGGCATGCATGGCATTCCAGGACATGCCTCATCAGCTTGCATCAGGCCCTTGGAGATGACGGTGGACTGCTTTGCCCCGAATTTCCGAATCAATGACTTTGCCGGCCCGCTTTGTTGAGTACCAGACATTTTATTTAAGCCGACGCATCCTCGTTGATTTTTAGCCGACGGGTCAAGTGCTGGCAATCGGCCCACGACAACGCAACCTGTTAACCAGCGCGTTCGAGGTATATCTGCTGATACCTGCATTTTTCTTTTGATGGGGAACATCTCTCCCAAGGATGGCGTCCCAAGTTTTAGACTCCACTGCATTCCCCATCATCGACTCACATATCCATCTATATGCCAAAACCCATATTCCCACCCTGAGTTGGACGGCTGAACTACCGGAAGACCACCCCTTGAACAGGCAAAGAAGCGTCCAGGACTACAAGCTTGTGTCTGGAAAGTCACAGAATCTTCTCGGTTTTGTATTTCTGGAAACCGATCGCAAGTCTGGTCTCGGTAGCACTGATTGGGAGGATGCTTTCAAGGAAGTGGATTTCTTGGTAAGGATTGCAACTGGTCGACCAGTAGAAGGTGAGGGCCATGCAGCAGAGGACGGAAGACTAGTCCTAGGAGTAGTACCATGGGCACCAGTGCCAGCAGGGGTCAGCCTTTTGGCAGAATATGTCGAGAAAGTACAAAGCAAGTTTCTGGATGGAGGGGTTCCAAATCTACTAAAAGGGTTCCGCTACCTGGTTCAATCTCGACCGGCTGGTACGATGATGGAAGACGGCTTCATCGACGGCCTGAAGTGGCTGGGGGAGAAGGGATTGTCCTTTGATCTCGGAGTTGATGCTCGCTCAGGAGGCTTACACCAACTAGAAGAGGCTTGCGACATGATGCGACAAGTTTACGAGTCCGGAAGCAATCTCAAAATCATCATCAATCATTTCTGTAAGCCTGATCTGCGCCTTACAGCATCTCAAGCCAAAGAAGGCCACCATGATTTCATCAGCTGGAGGCAAAGCATAGAACGGATGGCCAGCTATCCTACAGCATACATGAAGCTGTCGGGTTGGTTTTCCGAACTCCCACCTCAAGACAAAGATCATCCGGAAGAGATATCACTGCTAGTAGAGCAGACGAAGCCTTGGGCGGACGTGGTTTTTAAAGCCTTCACCCCTTCAAGGATCCTATTCGGTTCCGACTGGCCTGTTTGCGGTGTTGGTGGACCTGGCGAGGAATCGTGGCAGCACTGGCACGATCTAGTGGAAGCGATCCTTACGTCTCAAAATCTGAGCACAGAAGCGAAAAGAGACGTGTGGTCTGGTACTGCCACACGAGCATACAACATCACTATCTCGACTAAGTCACGATTGTGATGATCATTATTGAAAGTTGACAAAAGCTCCGCCATCCACCAAAATCGCTGCACCAGTGACATATGATGACAACTCGCCAGCAGCCAGAAACAAAGCTGGTCCAGCCAGATCATCTGGCCGTCCTAACCTCCCCAAAGGGATTCGACCCTCCATATAAGTCTTCTTGTCACTATCGTCCCTCAAATCCTCATCATTCAGCTGTGTCCGAATCGTCCCCGGAAGAAGTGCATTACAACGAATGTTATACTTCCCCAACGCCGTCGCAGTAGACTGCATCAGAGACAAAATCCCCGCTTTCGTCGGCGTGTAATGACACTGCTGTGCACCACCCACCAGCGCGGAAATACTGGAAATACCGATAATCGACCCGCCCTGAGGCTCCTGCTTTGTCATCTGCTGTGCCGCGGCCTGCACCGCATAGAAAGCACCCGACAGATTCGTGTCGATGTGCCGTTGGTACGATGTCGGGCTGATCTCCAGGAACTCCTCGAACTTGCAGATCCCGGCATTCGACACGAACGTATCCAGCCTTCCGAAACGAGCGACGGTCTGAGCGACGAGTTCCTGCCCGGCCTCCGGTTGTGAAACGTCACCCGGCACAGTCAGTAGTGGTACATCTTCAAGGTTCTGTAGTGTTGCGGATGGATTTCGGGACTTGATGGCGTCGAATGCTTCTGTTCGGAGGGATGAGAGTAGCTTGTCTTCGTCTGCGTTGTGGGATGGCAAGTAGTTGATCGCGACGCTCGCACCGTGGGAGAGAAATAATACTGCAATCCCTCTTCCAATCCCCGTGAGGCCTCCCGTAATGGCAGCCACTTGGCCTGTGATGAGAGGTGGCAGTGGCATGGCGATGCTTTTCTCCTTGCCGAGTCCTTCTCTGTGCCCCGAACACTTCTGATTTATATTCGTTGTATGAGACAACTCAATCCGTGAGGCGTCGACCTCACCTTCTCAAAAGCTCAATGGTAGGATTTTCCACAGACCAAGAGACGTCCCCCCAAATCTGAGTTGATTCATTCTAAATTCCACTGCCCAGACCACGTCGAATCAAAGTTGCCTGGACCATTTACGTAGCATTTTGCCGGAGGAATATTTGCCGCCAGAGCAGTGAGGGGCAAAACTCCTCGGGTTCGGGCCATCACAAAGCGAAGGGTCTGGCCCGAATTTTCTTGGTGTTACTGTGAAGCATATGGCTTGTTGTTGCAGCTCACTTGCCTCTCCGTATTGGATGCCTTGATCGCTCCGGAGCGTGCCTGGAGGCTTCGTGATCGTGATGGTGTGGGTCGAGTTGGTCGAAGATCTGGATGCGTGAACGGTGATTTGGTTTCTCCGTTGTGCGCTCTATCTGGCTATTCTTCTGCGTTCCCGTCAATGTGATTTCAGCCTGATCCTGGAAGCGATGGCAGGTCAGGCAGGTTCGAAGTTGCGAGGCTTGGTTTACATGTCTGGCATGGTGACCTTTTTGGGAGCTATGGTACGTTTTTTCTTTCATATATAACTAAGCACAAAGAAATATGTCATGGGAATCGAAAGAGCATGTCGTGATATGTCGCCGAGGGCTCTAGGGGCCTGGAAGGGCATAAAGCCATTCTTTATCCTCTAATCGCAATCAGGTTCCTGAACCATCAAGGCTGACCTGCATATTCAGTCAATGGCGCCGCGAATATCCATCAAACGCGACGAAGAATCGACCACAATCCAATACCATCACCTAAAGGTATGTCCCATATTTGACCGATCTTCCTCAAAATAAACACGGGCAATATAGCTTACAGTTACACAGTCCGAACCAGTGGGTCCTGCTCCACCGCAGAACGAAGGGATCGTGTTATCACCCAGCATAGAGCGAGCAACGAACATTAGAGACCCACGTGGCAATAAGCCCTGGACCAGCAACGATTGGATATTCGACACGGGCGCGACGTCACATGTCTGCAGCAATCGAGCGCTACTACATCGCTACAGCAGTTTCAACCCCTACGCGAACACGAATTCCCATGCGACCGGCAGGGGCCGGGGAAACCCAGTGGCTCACTTTGGACCTAATCCGATCACGATCGCTGGAGTCGGCGATACGTTCTTCGTGCTACCGGGGCATGGGCGTTCTTCTCTGAGCAAAGCGAATCCATTCAGTGTGCCCGTCAGGAATGATCGTCCGAACGTCGACTTCCTTACAGTGAAACAAGTCATGCATATCCCTGACGCTGGAATCAACATTATTTCGTGGTCACAGTTGAAGAAATCGACCAAGGGTCTGGAGTTGTCGCTCGTTGAGGCCATTGATGGTGCACTGGTCGTTCAGTCAAAGCATGGACCGGTCATGCGGTTCGTCTTGAGGGACGGACTGTACTTCTTGGATCGAACAGACGAAACGGTGCTCAACCTTGAGCCGGGTGGATGATTCACGGTCAGGAAGCGACGGCCGTGGCACGGCGTGGCGGCTTGAAGCAGCACTTGACACTGGGCACTAGGTCGATGGAGCCAGGCTATGTGGTAAAAGCACGAGAACTCGCTTCTTTATTTCTTAAGCTATGCCAAAATATCCAACGCCTCCCATATGCAATCAGAGTCCAGGGCACAATGTCTCGATGACACGATCTCACGAATGCTGTCCATTTGTCTCAGCATGGCCGCCATTAACCGTCGTTTCTTTCTTCTCCACAGGTGCCGACAAGGACTTTTGAGGGGCAAATCCCAATAGATTGGTTGCATCAATTAGTCGGGCATTCGGGTTTAGTTCGAGACCAAATCCTGGCTTGTCGAGGACACTAACATCCAGATAACCGTTGGTCGGGATGGGTTCGTTGAGGAACAAATCCCCAAAGACGGGCAAGACACTCTTTCCGTCTGGGCTGTTTGCGAGGTATTCTTGGAACGGAGAGTTGTGTTGGCTGACGACAAAGTGATATGAGTAAGGACCAGAGGCATGTGGGATAACAGGGATATCGTATGCAGCTGCCATAGCTGTCACCTTCAAGAGCTCTGTCAAGCCACCGAGCCACATCACATCCGGTTGGATGATGTCGACATTGCGACCTTCCAATAACTTGCGAAATCCATAGCGAGAGTATTCGTGCTCCTAGAAAGTTGTTAGCAAGAGAGCCGGAGGTTTTGAATGCTTCTTTTTGCTTACCCCAGTGGTAAATTTGGTATCCGGGTGAGCCCTTTTGAGCAATGCGAATCCATCAAAATCGTCTGGAGAGAGCACTTCTTCCCACCAGTCTATTCTAATATCTTGTCTCTTTGCCTCTGATACGAGTTCGATGGTGTATTGGACATTCAAGGACATCCAACAGTCAACCCTGAGAGGGAAATCTGGCCCTACATCCTCGCGATGCTTTTTGAGAAATTCGATGTTCTTTCTCAAGCTGTCAGGCTCGTCTGCACTATAAGGCAGGGGTACCTTGCCAGCGAGGAACCCCATTTTCTGAGCAGCAGCAGGCTCAGGTCCAGTACAGTAGAAGTGTAATCGATCCCTCGTTGCACCACCGATCATCTTGTAAACTGGTTCATTTCTGATTTTACCAAGGAGATCCCATAATGCCAGGTCGAGGACTGAGATGACGGCAACAGGCAATCCTTTGCGACCATAGAACATGGAACCTCGATACATGAGTTCAAACAAGTCATTCACATCCCGAGGGTCGCGTCCAAGCAAAAAACGTTGGAAATGTTGTTGCACAAGCCAACAGCCAGGTGGTCCGCCGAATCCAGTGGCAAATCCTTTCGTGCCGTCGGTGGCTTCGATCTCGACACAGAAGGATCCCAAGACATTGATACCAAAAGAGGTTCTCGATTGTCGGTACTTCTCCCATTTGGACATTGGGGTCGCGATCTTGTTGTCAATCAACCAATGTCCACCCTTGACATTGTGATAATCACCACCAGAGCCCACGCCCTCGATGACGAAAGTCCGAACATTTTTTATGGTCGGAAATGATTTGACTGAGGCCATGTTGTTGATATTCTGCTCGAGTTGTCTAGTAGGAGGGTTTAATGATCTATTGAATTTGGGTGTCGCAATTTATTTGTTTGTCTACGCCGCCCTCGGATCGTTCAAGCGTGGGGGGAAAGGGACAGACAACCACTGCTGTAGATTTACGAACATTTATGTAGGGACACACGGAAGCTAAAGGCAATTCAGGCATTGGGGGTTCATCCATTGGGTTATTGGCAAGCGGTCTGGGAGGTGGGAACTCAATAAACGGGAACCACATCAGCCGTCCATCTCGCTGATCGGGACAATGTGAAGCGGGAGGATAACAAGCTGAGCCTTCCAACTAGGCCCCTCATGAGACATCGTCAATGGACAGCAATTCATTTTTAGCACGGCTGTCACCCCCGTTAGCTGTGGCAATACCGGTGCGGATGCCGCGATGATTCCATTCAGATGGAGATCAGTCCGTTGTTGAGGGACAGAGTAGAAGATTGGAAGGTATTCAATGCAAGAGTTGAAATTGGTGGAGGTAGCCCTGACAGTGGAATGGAATACGAGCTTGGAAAGTGCCGCTATTTCGCAGTACCACCTTCCTACTTCGCACTCCCACGTGACTTATCCGTCAGACACCAAGTCACCATTACCTGCTATCACCAGGGGCTTCATAGGTAATTTTGTCGAGGATTGGAATTCTATCCAGCAAGGGATATACTAAGAAGACTTTCAACGGGATCGGGGGATTTGAATAGGGTTGTAGTCTGAAGCAGAAACTGCTTCCATCATATTAGGCAGTCACGTGGGTGGCGGAAATAAGAGACAGTATCGTGAAATATGACACCATGCCCTAACCTTCGAACTACCTAGGCGGGCACGTCGGCCAGAGGCTTGAGATTGGGAGAAGATTTACTTCCCCAGCTTTTTCATTTTCGATCTTTCTCCATCATTCTTGTACTTCGGTCAACCAGCCACATCTCGGCCCGAGATACAGCTTTTCTTCCTTTCGGGGCAATGTTGCCAACATCGCAACTCCCAGTAAACACAAGTCAATTATCTGTCTATCATGAATCCTCCAAAGCTTGAATTCTACGACAATCATTCGGGTGCCACTAGTAATGGTCTGGCCAACGCGACGAGTAATGGCGCCCCCTCGTTGGCGCCACGTCTTTCTGCATCACCTTCCACTTCGGTCTCTGGCTCTGATGACGAGCGAGATGGCTCCAAGAAACGCAAAAGGCCTATGAATGTTACGTATGTCCTAGCTCCATTCACAGTATTCCGCTTTTTCGTTTTCACTCCTGTTTGTCTGTACGTGGAGATGCGGACATCTTGCTGATGTCGGAGCTGGACAGCTGCGAGGCTTGTAAGCAAAGAAAGGTCAAGTGCGGTATGTGATTCTCGTCTTTTCGACTTGTTGGTTTCGATCAAGAAATAATTTGTTCCTCAGATCGACTACAGCCATCTTGTGGATGGTGTTCGCGCAACGACCATCCTTGCGAATACAAACAACGGAAAAAACCTGGATTGAGAGCTGGCTACGGCAGAGAGCTTGAGTCGCGGCTCGATCGCCTTGAGCGACTGCTTGATGAACAAGGCCAACAGTTAGCCGCACACCTCTCTGCAACATGCATAATCGACCAGCCTTCCGGCGTTGGGGCCGGCCCTCGTTCCAGTGTTCCAGTGATTAGTCCAGAAGTTCAACAACGAGGCTCGTATGATGCTCAAGCCGTGACTTTCTCTGGCGACGTGAGCTATCAAACAATCGAACCGAACCTGCGCACTTCAAATTCGCGACATGGATCGTTGCAGTACCCTGCTAGCCAAACTAATATCGCAGATCCGCAGTTGACTCAGGCTCAGAGTTACTATACACCGTCAGCAAACTCCTTGACCTCACCACATTCCACGGCAGGGTATCAAGGAACACATGTCTTTAATGAGCATTCGGCCATGCTCCCTCCCTATGACCTCCTTTATGCTCTGGTCGACCTATATTTCAAGCACGTTAACATCTGGCTGCCTTTGCTGGACCGGAAGACGACCTTAGACACTCTCTTCGGGCCATCTCCCCTTGACGAGGCAGACAGGGTTTTGTTACACGCACTGGTTGCCACCGCATTGCGTTTTTCGACTGATCCTCGTCTGACTCCCGAAAGTCGGCAGCATTATCATGACACTTCTAAGCAGCGCGTACAACTTTTCGGATTGGAAAACTCGAATGTGAGGGCATCGCAGGCACTCGTCATTCTGGCATTAGACGTCACGGGAACAACAAATGGTCCTCCTGCTTGGAACCTGCTGGCATTGATCAGCAGAAGCATGGTTCAACTTGGTCTTGCAGTAGAATCTACCTCATCATTAGCAACTCCACTGTATCCATCTATTGCAACACTTAGGGTATCTGTGCTACCAGAACCCAAAAGTTGGATCGAAGATGAAGAACGACGCAGGCTCTTCTGGGCCATCTTCCTACTCGATCGATATGCCACCATTGCAACCGCATTTGAGTTCGCACTTGACGAAAAGGAGGTCGACCGCCGCCTACCTTGTCGAGATGATCTCTTTGCTGCGAATAGGCTCGTGGAAACGCGTTGGTTCCACCCTCCTGAACGTCCGCGGTACGCCACCGGAATTGCTGACAACCACGGACATTTTTCATATCACTGTGAACTCATGGCTATCCTAGGTCACATCCATCAGTTTCTCAAACGTCCGATTGACATTGGTTCCCTGACCGACGTGGAGCAGTGGCAAGGCTCATACCGTGCTCTTGACAGTGATCTGAATGCTTGGCACTTCAATCTGCCTGACGAGTTCGCAAACATCACCAGGCTGATGAGAGCGAATGTGCCTGCTAAAAATATCAATTGCGGCTGGATTATGCTTCACGCAGCATACTGCTTGACAGTCATTCGCTTGAACTCGTCTGCAGCATACCCGGCGCAGAGTTCGCCCATCTTCTCCTCATCATACAGTGCCATGCAGAGGTGTTTATCTGCGGTCGAGAACTTGCGTCAGCTGTGTCGTTTCGTTAAGCTCAGTGGTTTCCTTGACAAAATCGGCCCCCCATTTGCATTTGCCATCTGGGTGGGTTCTCGTGTTATGCTCGTGCACGGTTCGACCATGGATCATGAAGTGGACCCTGATATTGACTTTTTCGTTACCACTCTATCCGAAATGGGCGAGCACTGGCTCGTTGCAAAGAGGTACAGCGAGATATTGGGGCGAGTCCTTGCAGAATACAGACAATCGCAACGCACAAGTGGGGTGACCGGGGAGAGAGTTACCCCTTCGACGGTGAAGATACTCGCCGATATGCGGCGGTAAGTTGTTTCGAAGACCTATTGGTTGCGTTGCTAAATCCGAAAACAGATGTGCCTACGACTTAGACTTCTTGATATCGCGCCAGCCGCATACAGCCGCAGTCAGGTCGTACCACCCAACGCGAGCAAACACTCCGGCCCCCAATGAACTGGAATATTTGGATGTTTTCGACCTGTTCAACTTTCCACGTTTACCCATGGCGCAAGAAGGGGTCGATAATGGTAATGGACAAGGCAGTCTGGATCAACCTGCGGCCCCAGACCTCTCTACAATGGGAAATAATTTGATTCCAAATTTCGCAGTTCCCAATCCCGAAGCTGATTGGCTTTTTCATACCGGCTAGAGTTTGGTGGATGGAGAGGATGGCTCCTATGCCACCTCAAATCCGTCACGATCAGCCTAGAGACTTCGAGCCCGAAGGAGACAATTGTGGCCTCCACCGTCGCAACGTCGTGGAAGATTTTTCCCGAGAGCTGCTCAAGACATCGCAGATCCCGAGCTTGGCCAAGAGGAATGGAACGCTTTGCTTTGTACATTTGGTTACAGTCGGATTGGGAAGAACGAGCGATGTACAAATTGAGACTTGAAACCAAAGACACGTTGAGCAAGTCGTCAGAGATGACAGTGGTGTCATGTCACCAACCCCGTCTCTAGAGAAGATGAGGTGGTTCGAGTCAGCCTTACGCTATACCGAAACTGTTGGAAACCCGATCTCTGGATTTTGACTGGTGGTACAGAACGGATAGGGCAGCCGTTGAAGCAAAGCTAAAGTTCCGAGGGTCCCAAGAAATTAGGCTTGTGAGCCAGTAGAAACAGACCATGTAGTTTGACTCTGAGATCCCCCAGGGGAACTATATGGTACGAGCTGACCAACGAAACAAGATGCACAAAGGTTCAGTACGAGTCAGTTCCTCAGCCCAGCAAAGCCGGATAAGCGGCCAAGTCTCCTCTACCAGGAGCCTGTGGAAGAGAAAGCTAAAAGAGGCACTCGAGGAACTTTAGTTAAGAAAGCATGGCAGTGTAAGATGACGTTGGCCTGGGCAGTAGTTAGCAGGTGAATCCTTCCTCCACTTTCGTTGTCTCCATTCTCTCTCGCAAGTCTATCCACCTCAGTTTCGAGTCGCAGCAGGTCTCCTTACGGGCGCCTCGGGCTGCTCGGTACCTGGGAACAATACCTAACTTGAGTACCAGTCAAACTACTAGTATAAGCCCTTACCTGCACCGTTTTGACCCTGCCCACTACCACCCAGCGAATACCTAGATCTTTCTCCCGTGCTCATGCCCATTACTATCATCATCATCGCCTCGGCATGTTTACTTGTAGTTAGCAGCAGTCTGCCTCAAGTCACCTGACGTCCTCTCTAAAGCATTCGCTAGGCGGTAACCCGTGGCTTTCAACCGCAAAGTTCCTCGTTCACCGCTGTGCACGCGATTTCTTCTTTCCTTTCCTTCCGTAAAGTCCTCTTCATTATTCACCTTAGTCACTTCCCATCGTATGCCCAGGCATCCGCCAGGCACATCGTCATCTATCTGACATCGGCGTATAATCCGACCATCATTTTGTCTTTTTGAAATACATTTCAGTGACCCTTGTCAATTACTTGCTGACGTTCGCAAGTGGCAAAAGACAAGTTGTCCTCGCTAACTCGAGAATTCCCATCCTCCGCCCCCCTTCCCTTCCCATGTGTTCCCACTTTCACATCGTTCCCCGTCCCCCGTGACTCTTTCACCCAACGTTCTGGTCGTTTTGATCCGTTCCTAGTCCCTTTTGCGGGATTTGCATCTAAAGGCTAATCGTCCCTCAAGATTGGGTCACGACTTTTCAGCACCGCCCGCCCTAAGTCCCATTCTGTTCAAGTCTTTTCAGCCTCAGACCCTCCATCACACCAGGTTCCGCCGCCAACCCAACAGGGTGTCCTAGTGTGCCAGATACCTGATACCTGATACCAACGTACTGTCTGTATCTGAACAAGGTTGGTGACGAACATGAGCCCCGCCCTCGGCTTTCGTTATATCCCAGTCCGGAGCGTGATTGATCTCATGCGACGATCGCAGTCCACGTTTCGGACCCAGGGCTCAGGAACCTCTAACCATTTCTTCAGTCCTCTGTCTTTTTCACATTTCATTACTAGGCTATGCCTCGTCCGTCAGACCGAGTTCTTAATTCGTCGATATTCGGTTGTTTGCTGTGTGATTGGCCCAGGTCACAATCCGCAAAGCGTGTTCGGTCGGTCGTTCTAAACATCCGGCCAAGATCGCAATTGTGTTAGTTTTTGCTTCCTGCGAAGCATGATGATTCTGATTCTGCTGGATTGGCTTTCTTTTGGTTTTCTTATTGGACGAATATCGCCCGAGATATATGACTCTCCGTGGGTCATGAACTTCTTCGGTCGCTGCCTGACAAGTTACCACTGATTGGCTGATCCCACCAAGGCTACACTCGACTCGACTCTAATAAGAACTCCCAACCCTGATCCTTCGAATCCAAGACACTGATGTGTGATGCGCATACGGTACTTATATCAAACAATTTCTAACTTGGAGAAGAACATCAAATCTTCAATTTACAGCTCAATCGACCTTGATTTCATTACACTCAATTTTTATCATCGCTTTTCAAAGTCCAAAAGGATGTGCTATCAAATCGTCGAACGTTATTCAGTTTGTCGCTGTCTATATCACAAACATTCAGTTGACCCATGTCAACGCTACGGCCAGAGAGGACATTCTACAACGGAGAAGACTGTCCTTGTTGGCTTCGCCTGCCCGGATCATGCTTCACGACGAAGAGCGGAGCCAAAGCCATCCTCGGAGGAAAAGCCAAAGGAGAATCGTCATTGGCGCGACTCTGGCTATTCGAGCGGTGGTTATGGTTCCAACTCAGGTCGCCGTTGAGACTGAGGGCCCTACTTCTCGGCTTTCGTTGACTTTGTTCAACACCTTCACGGGCTAAACCCATCTTTGCTCCGAATACGACAGGTTCAGCACTCCTCTCAATGTATCGAGCTGTTCTCGAGGACCAGAAGTAAAACGTCACTGGAATGATGGCTTCAACACAACCGATGGACGGTCCGGCGACGGTCGCTTGAGTCATCATGAGATGATTCGCCATCCTAGCTCGAGCGGTACTTCGCCTTATGGAACCCGCTTATTGAGCGGTTTCTGACTGCGATACAAGACGAGCAAAAACGTCGACGATCCGCAACTACGTAGGCCATCAGTGTTCTCGACGAGTTCCAAGGTGGCCGCCATGATAGGATCATCATGCCCGTATGGCCTCACACGTCCCAAATCTGCCTCGCCCGTTCTTTGGCGGCCAGTGTTTCAGTTATCTCATGCGTTCTTTTCTTTGGAAGGATCTGTGGGTTTCAAAGGACGCAGGCACGTCCTTAGGGTACAACGTAACCATGAATGGATATGATGGTGATGAGTTGGGCACAACGGCGCCTCGGGGATCTTGCTTCCCCAGCTTTTAAATCTTGAAAAGATACGGGGTTAGCTATTTTGACGATGACGACTGTTCAGCAGGGTCACGCGCGTTGTCTTCTGATGTGTATTGGAGCATGTCTGAAACATTTTACTATATGTATCTTATTGCACTACTAGCTCTTCGTCGGCTGAAGCATGCCGGACGCAGTCCACGAAGCCCTTTCCGATAGATATTCAAATTATGCAAATGTCTTGGCAGTCCGAGGTTACTAGTAAAGTAGTCAACCTGCCTTGTACCTCTGAGCCTCCTCCTTAGTTACTTACCTACCTAACTAGGAAGATACCAAAATATGAAAAAGGCGTGCAATTTTAAGGCGACCACGCCTTTACTTAGAAACCACATACGTATGACCTGAGCAGGCAGCGCAGTTTCCTCGTTTGATCTTTTTGACTCGTGAGTCGTCAGTGTGTTTCCCTACTAAACCTGGAACTTGTGTCTGAAGGAGTGACGATTACTTATCCACGCTTGAGGCCATGTTTCGTAGGCCTCAAACTATCCCCCAGGTTTCCGAACACAGAGGTGAACAGCGGAACTACGATTTTCGATCTCGCAAACCCACGACCGCCACGGATGACCTTACGAATACTTAGTACCTGGTCTTCCAAACCAGGGTTTCGGGCATGCTTGAGGATTCCGCCCACTCGAGTTGCTCTAAACCGATTACCTGCAGCAGTTAAACCAGATACTCCAAAGGAATTAATCGAGTCATCGGCTGATGCGATGCCACATCCGTTCATCCATGACGAATACTTATTTTCGCAAAACGGATCTCATCAGATCCCTATGTAGGTAGGTAGGCAGGGCTCTTCTGACCGCGCATGGAATTACTAGCTAGCTAGTTGGTGGTCTTTTAATTAGTGGCATTCATCATCTTCCGCCCACACGCTCGATAAATAACCGTGACCCGTGAACTGACTAGTTACTGTATTATGACACCTGTTGTAGAGCCAATCACAGAAGGTAGTGAGTAATGTGACCAAAAGTTGCAACAAAGGACCCCCAAGGTCAGAGGGGGGCTCATTATTCGCTCGTCTTCATTGGCGCTGAAAATAGTCCCCCTCCCCCCCACCTAACTAAAGACACGGAGCAGTTGATGAGTTAGGCGCTGGAACCAAAAACCTTTCAGTTTGGTACTCTTACTAGGTGGGCTCTCTTTCCATGTTTTCTTTTCTGTGGGGAGCAGGATCCCGCCGGGAGCTACCGCCCAGAGCCTAAAAGCAAATGGAGCCCTCAGCCGTGAAATCCAATCCACCTTGGGAGCGGTTTATGAGTGTGTACGCGGTGGCTTATGGACCGAACGGCGGACGCTCGGTGATGCTCCGTACGCTCCTTTTTTTTCCTGTCGCCGCGGAAGAGAAGGGGGACTCGGACATCGCTTGGAACGAAGCTCGGGATGGCTTTGAGTGATTGACTGCGAGTCCCACGTGAGTGCTGCCTGCCTGAGGAGTGCTAACTAGCTAATGCATCTCGTGGATTGAAATTTCCTCCAGTAACTAACTTAGTAACTGAAGGATCTGAAACTTTTCTGTCTACTATTTTTTAACCAAAACACCAGACGTACGAGTACGTTGAATCCTCCAAGCCACAATCGAGTGTGGCTAGTGTAGGACTTTGAACGTAGCGAGTTAGTTGTACGAAGGATTAAAGAGAAAAGGCCGTTGAAAAGACATCGGATCCTTTCGACTCGAACGTTTTACTCTAGTTAGCTACCCACGCTTACCAGTGCGGCTTGCATCCCGTCGAGCCTGCCACTTTCCGCGTGATGCCCTCTGCAATGACTCGCATGAAAAGCCTCTGGATAGGTGGTATGTATGCGGTGCGATCTCCTGCTCCTGCGGCCGCGGCCGCGGCCGTCTCACCCACTGGGACATTACATGCTTTGTCACCTGCGTGCAGGAAAGAGCTCCGAACCTCATGATCGAGGCATGTCAGATCGTAGTGCTTCTTCGCTTAGGGGAAAGGCTCAGTGGACAAACAAGTACATCACGGCGATCTTATGATAAATCCATGGTAATCTTGCAAGTTGAGGGGTTGTAACGGCCCACAAACCGACTAGGGTTCCGTATGTATTTCCCCTGTTGGTGCCAACGGCGGTTATCACCATCCCATCGCTTCAACGCTCAATAGCCGGCTCAACGGGCCTACACTACTAGTAGGCCACAAGTCTGTGGTGCCGTTCCCTCGATCGGCAAAGGATTCCTCTCTGAGTTTAGCAGAACTGGCGACGACGGACTCCTTGGTATGAGCCTGAGTAATCCGTAGGGGGATCGATCGATCAATATCCTATTACTACAACTTGAACCTCCAAAATAATTACTACGAGTGGAAGTCTTCCTCATCTGGCAACCGTAATCCGCGGTTGATTCTCCTGTGAACAGGGTTCTTACTACCTGATTCCAACAGCCATAGTACGGACGGGTTTGAGTGGTGATGTACGAGTAGGAAACTGCGGAAATGGCAAGCTCGTCAGGCAGTGCTTGGCCTGTCGTGCCCATTCTCAAGCTCGAGGCCCCCCGATGGGAAAAGCGAGTCTCGTCTGGTCAAGGAAAGGTTACTTAGCGCAAATTCCGAGAGCATTTCCCGAGGAAGGCTGAAGTTTCTACCCCATCGGAGATATGTTCACTTTTCGCTCGTGCGCCTGGGCGCCGGGGTTGTGTTTGTAATGCAAAGGCGCTGACGGAGTCGGAAGGTCGTAGCTAGTAGCTACATGGTTAGCAGTCGACTAGGACCAAAGATCGTCGCACCGGGTCCGATATATGAAAGGTTGTCTATCTGCGGGCTGTGTACCCTGCCTACCAGTGGGTACGGATACTACATACGCACTGACCGCAAGTTGATATCGCAACTTGCTTGGCGGGTCAAGCGACGTGGTGATTGCTGTATCGAAATCAAACCGCCCGCCTCAGCCTTGTCCTGCCGCTTTTGAAACCTCTTTGGGACTTTTCTTCACTGTTCTCCGTTCTTGCTCACCTTCTCGATGCATGCGCGATGTGAAATTTCTCCTCAGTGAAGAGTTCGTGGTCTGGGGACTCGCTCTATGCTTACAAAATTGCACTCTTTCACCAACGGCGAATGTAATGCCTAATGCTTTGAGGGACCACCAGATAGATGTCCTGAATACTGCCTCATCAAGGTTTCTGAACCTAGAGAAAGTCTTTATGGGTCCAAAACCAACGTATAAGCCATTCGTTTGGATAGAATCTATGCATATGGCCTCTTTTCCTGTCGCCTTCAATGGTGTTCACTCTCTGAACGCCGTATCGAAGTAGCCGTAATCTTCTGTCTTTCTGGTTACGGACATCGATGATGTCTGACGCTGCTTGATGTCCATTTGCCATTCAATGAGGCTGTGGTGAAGATCAAGGACAGCATCATCTAAAGAATACCACTTCGGAGGGCGGTGAGTTTTGGTTGTTTTCCGCTAGAGGGTTTCGACCTGTGTACAAGGCAGATGAACAAGCTGATTATTGAAGCACGCCGATAATGCGTAAGAGCATCGGTACCGCTGTGTTTCCAGCCTTAGGGCGCACAGCTGATCCGCCATGCCTTGAGAACCACCTGACTTGACGAGCTGAAACTATGTACAGAGGTCTGATTCCACTGTGCTGCAGCAGTCCTTCGCAGCATCTCAAGCTCCACCAGCACGTTTGGCTGTAGCTGGTAATGGGGCTATCTCATGACATCTGCATTGGTGCCACTCCGCGAACAATACGAAAGTTCAACATAACGCAGTGCACGTCTTGTCAAATTCACCAAGGGAATGCACTTGTGCATGACGCTCAAGAGATGCCCCTCTCATGACCCCTCCTACTGCTGACACGGCTTGGGGCCCAATTCAAAGAAGCCATAACCTACCTTGGATTTCACTTTTGGTTTGGTGTCAAGGTGGCTAGCTTGGTGTTCCAGCTTGATGAGGCTGGAGTTTGGGTTTTAAGTCGTGATCCGCATTTGCACATCCTAATTAATAGTCTTGAAGGATGGTCCAATGCAGTCTCGAAAAGGTTGGGGAACGAAGGATTGAGGTGCAGAAGGTTCGAAATGGGGTATCAACTAAGGGGGCGGAAAGCCACCCTGTGGCTGGGCAATTTGGAGCCGCATTGTGCTCAGCCTCTTGAAGACTTTCTAGCTACATAACTAGAAGACTATCGAAGGGGCCAATTTCTGTATCGTTTGAGCTCGTTCATCTGTTTGAAGAAGTTGGACTACGCGGAACTCGTGTTTGAACAGGCTTTTCCGGGAGGCTGAGGGGCTAGTATTGTTACGAAATCAACTTCCATTTTACTCTTCGATGGCCACTTTCATACGATCAGCCGAAGAAGCTCGTTGAGAGCTCAATGCCTCGAGAACCATCACAAATTCACGGTCAGCCACACCGGTCTGAATATCGACTTGAAGCTTGTGAGCCGGCGGTAACAAGCTGGACTCGGTCTACGGTTTTGTGAACAAGACCGAAGGGCGGCAGAAACGGTGTTGACCGGCTAGGACAGCATCAAGGCTTGACAAATGCAGCTCCTCAGCATGAATACCTTTTGCCTACTCACTGCCAGAGCCATGGTCAACCCGTGAAGAAAGGCTGAGCCCATAGGCTCATCCACACTTCATGACGAGATGCATCTTGAATCGTTCTGGGGGTCTTCCGCCCTTCATTTGTAAGTCTCAACCCCGCATATCTGGTTTGGAGCCAGATGACCGACCCCAAAGATCCCCCTCTTCACTCTACACTGTTTGGGAAAATGGACTACTTCATGGAGATCGAAATGCCGATATGAATTCAAAATCTGTCGTCCGAGACACTTCGTCCTGCCTCATTCGGTAAGGGAGCACCACGGTAATTGTTCCCATAACTTGTGCAGCACTCATTCCATGAGCTCAGACTGAAGGCTGCTTTGACGCGGCATGCCTTTTCCTGCCCTATGCTTTAACGTCCTCAGAGTACCTAGGTCTTGACATCGTCTACTTACAGAAGCTCTTCAAATGGGGTTCAGTCCTCTCTGATGAACTGCACAGACATTGAAACCACCACAGAAAAACCACTTTGCATATATCGCTATCATGTCCAATCATATTGAGGTCGGGGTGGCTCCTTATGCACCACGGAGTGTCTTGGAAACACTCCCATGTAGCCTTCCCACATCCCATTTCGAGAGTTCTACAGATTTCGATGTTGTCGCAGCACCTATCGTTGATTCACTTCAAGACCTTGATATAGCTGATCTGTCTGATGAATCGATCTGGCGAGACACGTTCGCTCTCACGGGTACATTGAGAACATTCTACTCTGCCCAGTCTGTCGCTAAAGCATGGGTTGAGACCTGCAAATCACGACAAGCCATAGGGTTTAGCCTGGTTATAGGATCGGCGAAACCGATGCAATTAAGCAAGGATGTTGGTTGGGTAAATGTGTCGTTTTCATTTCGAACTGACCAAGTTCCCACATCAAGATGTTTCGGTTATCTATCACTGGTACTTGCAGAGGGTGGGAAGTGGAGAATATGGATGATAAGAACAACTTTGGAACAATTGGAGGACTGCGCCGATGTAGATAAGCTGATCCCCGGGGGTAAGAGCTCCCAAACAGTTGTTCACACAGCGGATAGCTCCCACGCACCACCTCAAACTAATGGTGACACCAACAGCCTCACACCGGTGCAACCCATCGATTGTGTCGTTGTCGGCGCCGGCCAAGCTGGGCTCGGGACCGCAGGCAGACTCCAGGCTTTGGGAGTATCCTATGTCGTTCTCGAGAAACATGATCAGATTGGTGACAATTGGATGACCCGTTACGACTCGGCAAGACTTCACACCGCTCGTGAATACAACCACCTACCGTTCGACCGCACATTCCCACTTCCCTATCAAGAATTTCTTACGAAATATGATCTAGCGAAGGGTTATAAGGAATGGGTCGCAAAATTTGGGATCGAGCAGAATATCTGGTTCAAGACCGTCCTGAACACCGGGACCTGGGACGAGCACAGGAACCTTTGGACGCTCAGCCTCAATCACGCTGGCCACGAGGAGACAATTATATGTCGGCACGTGGTCATGGCAATTGGGGCTGGAGGTCAAGATCCAATAATGCCGACCTATCCTGGCGTGGCCGACTATCAAGGAACGGTCCTGCATTCCGCAGATTATCGTTCAGCCGACCCCTTCAAAGGCAAGTCTGGTATCGTCATTGGCACAGCCAATACAGCACATGACGTCGCCGAGGATATGGTCGAAGCTGGACTCTCAAGCATCACCATGGTCCAACGAACACGCACATATGTCCTGCCCTGCGAATATTTCAAAGCCATCAGCGATCGATCATATAATCTTGACGTGCCCACTGTGGATGCCGATCGCGAAGGCTACTCCATGCCATATGCTGTAACGAGGCTGCTCAGTCACAAGGCACTGCATGAAAGGGCGAGAAGTGAACCTGAAAGGTTCGACGCTCTGGAGCGTGCTGGGTTCAAATGTGAACGGTATGGTGACATTATGTGGCATATCCTTGAGAAGCTCGGAGGTCACTACATGGATGTTGGATGCTCGGAGATGATTGCAAAAGGCCTCGTGAGTTCTAAGCCTCCTCATTCCTTTCACTTCAGCTACTAGCGAGACGATCACGAGGAGTGGCTCTTGTTCTTCGCGCCCACGGAGGCTGACATCGTATCATCTAGATCAAAATGAAGGCCAACGCCCTACCCACACATTTCACTCCCAATGGTTTGGGATTTAGCGATGGGACCGAGATACCGGCTGATATCATTGTGTTCTGCACCGGATTTGTGGGCAACATGCGCACGAACGTCGCGAAGATCTTTGGTCAGGGCATTGCCGACGGTGTTGAAGATTTTTGGGGGTTGGACGACGAGGCTGAGCTTAAAGGAGCATTCAAAGGAACAGGGCGTAAGTCTTCCTTCCGATTACTTTTGTCCGAAACTGCGCAAGTCTGAAGATATTCGTCTACGTGACTTATGAGCTTTCGCTGATATTGGTTCTGCAGATCCTGGACTGTGGTACATGGGTGGCACCATTGGACACGCTCGATATTTCTCCCGTTATGTGGCTCTGCAAATCAAGGCCCAGCTTCTGGGCACACCGTTACCTTGTTATAATGGCGAGAGGAGGGGTGGGTGATACGTGGGGTGTTAGAAAGATGCCTGAAGGGCTGGTGCATTACAGAAGTTCCCTGACGCGATTTGTTCTACTGACAGATCCTCTGTAGTTTCAATGTCTAGTACGCTTGTGAAATTGTGATCATTGACTATGGCCTCAACTGTGCTTTGCAAACCTATCGCATTGTCCGTCGATGATCACCAAAGATAATATATGTAACTAAGTTCCCATTGCATGATTCTGCGGGGAACGAAATTCCTTCTCATGAACACATCGACATCTCAAATTATTTTCCGGCGAAACTAAGATTATTTGCTCTCAATGACCAGCCAGAAGCCTAGAATGAACTGATCTCACCAAGTCTCACTCCAAGAAACCCCAAAGATTGTTCAAGCTTTCACTGAGACAAGGATGAGCAAAAATGCCACTCTCCAGCTCATCATATGTCATGCCACCCATCATGGCCAGCTGGACCATACTCATGATCTCGCCACCCTCGATACCTAGACATGCGAAGCCGAGTATCTCTTTCGTGTCGGCGTCCACCACGGCTTTCATGAACCCTTTCGTCTCATCCGTCTCGAGCGCTCTCGCAACATAAGCCATGGGCATCTTGGCCACCTTCAGCTTCCTCCCAGGGAACTGGCTACGGGCCTCTGTCTCGCTTAGCCCGACACGGCCCAGTTGAGGGTCCATAAAGACGGTGTACGGGACGAGTCTGTTCTGGATGGACGCCTTCTCGCCGCTATTGGCATACGTGAGCTGATTGTGTCGCACGATCCGCATGTCGTCGTACGAGACGTGCGTGAATTGCGGTCCGCCTTTGACGTCTCCCAGGGCATAGACGTTCGGATTCGTGGTCTGTAGGTGCTCGTCGATTTTCACGAAACCATGTTTGTCGACCTCGATCCCAGCGGCTTCCAGACCCAGATCTTTGGTGTTTGGGACTCGTCCAGCGGCGGCCAGAACGTGCGAGCACAGCAGCGATTTGATGCTCCCGTCGCTCAGCTTCAGGGACATGACGATCTGGCCCAGCGTGACGTTACCGACGTCGGTCACCTGAGCACTGGTGTACACGTCCAGACCGCCATCAAGGAGGATTTGCTTCACGGCTTCCGAGACGTCGGGATCTTCTCGGGGAAGGAGTCGGTCTGATCGCTGGACGATGCTGACTCTTGCTCCAAACCGCTTCAGCATCTGGGCAAACTCGACACCTACATATCCTCCGCCCACTACGACGATGTGGCGTGGCACTTCGCCAAGTTCCATGACTGTGGTTGAGTTCAGAAGTCCGGTGACGGCATCGGCGTTCTTGGTGTCGAGTTTCGCAGGCGAGCAGCCCGTGTTCAGGAAGATTTCATCCGCGGTGAGGGTCCTCACCTCGTTTGATCCGTTGATGGCCACTTCGATGGACTTGGGCCCGGTGAATTTCGCCTTGCCCATGATCAAGTCGAGTCCCTGGGTGGACTTGAGCCTGTTCTCACCACCGCCTCGGAATGAATCAACGATGTCTCGTTTGCGTTTTCGGACAGTCTCCATGTTCATGATCAGGGAACTCTTCTTGAATTGGACCCCGTATGATTGTGCGCGGCAGGTCAGGTGGGCGATTCTGGCCGATGCGACCATTGTTTTCTAGAGAATCGTCATTAGCAGCCAGCTTCTCGATTAGACCTTCCCAATCAGCCCCGTGAGACAGGGCGGGACTCACTGTGGGCGTGCACCCTTCGTTGACACATGTTCCTGAGATCAGTTCAGCAATATGCCCATAATTCGTGCCAAGGGCGGATTTCGACTCACCTCCAACATGTGAACTCTCAATCAGCGCGGTTCGACGTCCTGCTTTGGCATATGCTTGAGCCAGAGGGCCACCGGCCTGGCCAGAGCCAATGATGATCGCGTCGTAGTGTGTCGACATTACAATGGTACGTTTCCAAGATGAAGAAGGATTCTTCGGCACGGGCGTCGACGTTGCTGAAATACGTGCCTGAAAAGCACCGTTTCCGAAAACCAATACTCGTCTTGGGATCACCAGTCGTGCAAGCATCAAGTAGGTAAGTACCTCAGAGAAGCATGTGAGATCACTCCACAGTGTCACGTTCCGCCCATTAAAAAGGGTTTTTTCTTGTTATCACCGCGAAATCTCACCTCTATCTTTCGCTCATTTTCGAGACGAAAATTCTCTCTCGATGGTTCTGAATAAGTAGAGATATGTTAAGTAAGAGACAGCCAGCTGACCTGAGCAGCTGTGCGCGGTAGGACCCGCTCGCAAAGTGGCATTTCCTGTAAAAATGCACGCTTAGTCACCGTTGGTTCGGGTTCCTTCGTCAGGATGCATCTGGCTGCCTCAATCTGGCAGATTGTGGGGAACGACTTCAAGCCACAGGGTCTGGTCTGTGCAGGGTGGATATAAAACCGCGTAATAATCAATCTGTGCGGAGGCATGATTTTGGTCAGGTCTTACACTCGCAGGATGTTGTTACGAGTGGAATGCAGGTACGTCTGAGATCCCACAGGAATGGTGGGCTACCATTGCTGCCGAGGGGTGATTAAGTTATCAATGTATGATAGTTGTTTGGTTGTTCGGTTGGAAGTAAAGTCCTCATCTCTACACCTGAGTGCGATGGATTGGGGACAGCTTAGAAGGGCAGGAGATAGTCGAATCAATGCAGGCATAGAACGTGCATATGTGGTTAGGTAGTTAAACAAGAGTAAAGAGCAGTGCTAACTAATAAATACAACCGATGTGCAAAAGTACATTATTACACAGAAATTGGTAAATAGTTCCTAGTTACATGGCTGTCCCAAACTCCGCCCTAGTTGCGCTTGGTTAGTTACACCCTACTGATAACAAATTCGCCTTCATTTCAAGCTTTTTCTTTTCCCTCTTCTCACCTCATTCCGTTCATCTTCATGCTGTTTGAGTCTCCTCATCGTAGCCGTTGCTGTGCACTCCATTTCCGTTACTCTGTGTCATGTCACTATCCTGAATGTCGTCTTGAATGCCTGGAACACCGGTTTCCGCAGCCAATTGGTCTGGCTGCGCCTTCAACAAGCCGTCATGGTGCACTTTCAGCGCTAAGAGAGATGTGTTAGCAATTTGAGATAGGCATGAAAGACGTACAAGGACTTACTTGTTGGGAAAGGATACCAAGAGGAGTAGTTCTCAAGAAGGAAGACCTCTATGCTACCAGGATTGGGCTTTGGGTCACTGCTTGTCGGGTTCGGTTTGGGAATTGTCTTCTTCAGAATGCCTTGGGCACCGGGCGCGCGTCGGAGGTTCTTCAATTTGGCAAAGACCTTCAACTGTGCGGCCATGGCGACTTCGACGATCGGGCGGCCCAGGCACGAGTGTGGACCGTAGCCGTGATGGATATACAGTGAGCGATCGCGTGTCGGGTCGATGTGGCGAGGATTGGGGAAGGCCTTCTCATCGAGACCGACGGTGATGAAATCCGTGTAAAGGTGGTCTCCGGCCTTGATCTCCACCGGTGTTCCGTTGTCGTCGATAACAGTGTCGATATTCGAGTTGCGGAGGAGACCAAATGCCGCGGGTGCAAGACGATTGGCTTCGAGCGCGTAGCCTTTGAGCTTCTCGAAATCTTCGGGTGCGTCTGACCACGCACACCGCTGGATCTCAGGCCAGTGCTTGCTGTAGTATTCTTCGGAGAGATAAACGTCGAGCATCTGTGTAAAGTGCTGGGCCTGGGTGGCAACAGCCGCTGCAGCGGTAGGAATGATGGTCCAGACCACCTCATCAACAGATTTGCCACCTTCAAAGAGACGCTTGATGAGTTGGACTCCATAGTCCTCGAGCATCTTGCCAGCAGTACCCATGGGAAGCAGGTCACTAAGGTGAAACCATCCGCCAACCTTGACGGCCTCGCAAACCACCTTGACGAGCTTGCCAATTTGGTCCGTGGCTTGCTTTGCTCCGCCTCTCAGCTTAAACGATCTGGCGGTGTCAAGGTCCAGGAAGACATAGGCGAACAGCACGGAGAGTGCCAAGTAGAGTTGGTCGACCTCTACAGCAGCTAGATTGAGGTCTCCGCGCTTCTTAAGCGGCAGATGGAACATCTTTGCAACAAAGATGGCGTGAGATGGATTACCAACATCACGGCAAGCGTCAAGTTGATACCATTCACCCCTCAAACGTTCTGATCTTGCAACAACGAGCTGAGTCGTCAAGTCCTCATAGAAGGTTTGGACTTGTTTTAGACCGTTGACCGGGCAATAGAGCGCGTTCTTGACCTCTTCACGTTGCGTTGCATTCGACGGCTTGTCACCGCTAAGCATGTAGTCGTGCTTGGTTAGATAGTAGGTATGAGGTCCCCAAGGAACAGCAAATGAAACTTTGTCCTGCAAAATCTCAGTCACAGCTTTCCATGAGCGTATCGATGTTGGTGGACCGATGTAGGAAGGTCTTTGATAGTCATATTGCTCCTCCTTGCCAAGCCTTTCCATGATCCTACGATTCTCCTCCGGTATAGTGAACGGATACATGGCATAAATCGAGTTGCCCCTGTAGTAGAATGGCAGTGCTCTCATCACCAAATTGTAGAAACAACCACCCTGCGCCACGTCAGGGTCCGAATTGACTTGCGCCCAGCCCCAGTTGGTGAGATTGGCAGGTGTGTAGTCGACAGTATAAAAGCGATCACCCCTAGTGAGCGCAACCGCGTCTGCAAGAATGGCGCGGGAGATAGTGTATCCAGGGCAGAGACCCGAACCTGGTTCCAGTGGATCCTTGGCGTCTTCAGCAACGAGACCAGGGTACATCTCGACGTAGTCGGGATGCTGATAAAGAGCTTTCAGTGAACGAGCCACTTCTTCGTTCTTCGTGATGTCGGAAAACTCCTTGTGTGGCTCCAGCTTGAAGAACTTTCGAAGTTCGTTCAACGTCGCAACGTTCCAGGCCCGGGCCTGTTGCATACCCAGCGTCTCGATCAACTTCATGACCAGCGGGACATTTCTGGGTCCAAAAGCACATGCAACATCCTCAGTAGCCTCCGTTAGAATCTGGGCAAGATCTTCGTCGCGGAAAGTGCCACGGCCGGTTCTCTTATACTTTCCACCATCGAGCTCCCATTTCGTCGGATCGCTGCCGATCTTCTCAAGCCATCCCCTCAGCGCTCTCAATAGGTCTGGTTGAGTCACCGTTGAGATGTCCTGGTTCGGGAACAAGGACTTGTACAAATCGTTGGTCCACTTCTCGTCTTTTAGACTTATGGCGGAATGCCATCGGTAGACCAAATTGAACTCCACGCTAACCTGGTTGCCTACACCGGAAGGAATGCCCTGGGCGTCAAAGACCTCGCTGAAGTCTTTGCGTGGATCCAAGGTCCAAGTCGAGTTGGATCGGTTGAGATTCAGAATGGTTTTGACGTAATCGTTCAAGATGATGTTGACATATAGACCACATGTGACGAGTCTGGCTGTCTGGAACAGATCGTTGTCCAGCTTCTTCACAGCTTTCTGATCGCTATCGTCCCTTGGAATCTTGAATCGACCTCCTTCATTAATCTCCTTCAGCTGCAGTGCCACATAGTTGTGGAATCGATTAAAGCACACAACGATGGCACAAACACCGGGAGGAAAGCCAAGTATTCTGTTCTCACAGAAGGCATCAGGTTTCAGGAGACCATCCTTGAATGTCCTGATTTTGTTCTGGTCCTCCTGGCTGCTACCATACAGGGGGGCAAGGTCTAGATAAGACGAGGTTTTGACCTTGCCGTAGTCAGTTGGATCTGTGTGGAAGCAATCGTGGATGATGATAGTCGCAAGATAGAACAACATGCTGGATATCTTGTTAGGGTGCTCCCTAGGCTCTTCGTCACGTGCGAATATCGCATCGAAGATGACACCGGGATCCGGCAGGACGCCAGGCTGCAGTGTCTGAGGAACAACAGTTCGGGCATAGTAAGAGCCTGCCTTTCCGAGATGGGGATACAAAATGTTGTTGTTGCTCCCATCAGCCGTCCGGTACTTGTACTCATCCCCTTCGTAAGAAAGGGGAGGATGCTCCAGATTCTCCCACAGGAGTTTGATGAACTGGCCAGTCAAATCGCCCAAGGCTTTCGATTCAGCCGGCAATGATGCTGCCAATTGGATGATTTTCTCCATCTAGAATATGGCGTCAGCGACGTTGGAGATAATGGCAAGGCTAAGCCTGAGGAACATACCTGATACTGCCTGTCATCCACGAAGCCACCATCGAACAATTTAGTGTCTACCAGCGAATGAATCAATCCCAGGTTTTCACCCAACCTCGGCGCTTGACTGGCGATATCTGCCAGAACTCGAGCCAAAAATGGACGTGATTGAACCGTGGCTCCATTGATGACCGGGTTCGTGGGATCAGGGGCAGAGCCTGCAATGCTCTCAAAAAGGCCTTTGATGGTGGCCGTCAATTTGGAGCCAGAGGACTCGCCATCGCGGTCGTACGGAAAATCTTGAACTGAGGGCATCGCGTCGATGGAGGTAGACGAGAGCTTTCTTTTCCGCGACATTTTTTTTTCCCGGGAATCCAACTGAACGTTATATAAATGGAAACCTCGTAAGCAAGGCGCTCGGGCAAGGAACTGAAAGGAATGGGTGGAGAGCTCTAGGCGGCGCTACAAGGCAAGGGGATTACCCAGATGTCAAGCAGAAGATGTCCTTTAGCGAGTGAATAGGCAACAAGCAGGTAGAGAGGGAAGACAGTGTGTCGCAAAGGACATTCCCATGACCGGGCACCTAGGGCTGAGCATCTGAAGCTGAGTCTAGCGAGTTCAGTGGCCTTATTGAAAGACCAGGATTACCAGGGGCCGTGAGCAGAAGTTGACAATCTGAAAGGTGTGATTGGGTGGTGGGCCTTTCAATGAAGGGTTCGTCACATTCAGCCCCATTGGCATGGATCAATATTGTTAGTGTCGATTTTTGAATCATTAGCTTTCGGCATGGCTCGAGTCAAATGGCTTTGGTAGCTTTCAATGATGGATGGGTGGAGTTCAACGAACGAGCTTGTCCATCTGACAATCAGCACATTAGTGATCCGAGTTGATGTACCTGTTTCTGCTTGCTGTGAGCCCTGAAGTAATAAGTTTCTTGGACTTCCAAAGTGAGTCATCAGATCATCGAAAGCCCTAGCAAACCAATGACTCGCCTTCTCTCTGTCGAAGACATGATGGTCCGGGATACGGATAGAATTGTGCAGGTCGTTGAATCGGGAGCTCCCGCACAAACGGTGGAGAACCTTCGGCGGACGACCCAGTTAAAGGTTGAGCAGGCCTTCCAGGCGTAAGCTAACCGGCAGAATTGACCTTAGCGGACTCTCTCGGCCCATCCGCTGAGTACGCTTTAACCAACCTTAACCAGAGCTCAGACACCCCCTAATAAATGGTTCTTTTGTCACTGGCTGCTTGCCCGTTGCACGGCTTCTACATCCCACATCCCCCCTTACGGCACTTACGAGTCCTCTAAGCCTGTAGGTCATCATTGAAATATCTCTACATTTGTGATGCCTGAGATGTCTGATTATAGCTGGCCTTCCACGTTGTACCATCCCATGTGTAGCCTTAGCTATCCGGCCCGTTGGATCAAGTTCCATTGTTCAGGCGCCTATCAGTACTCTGCTTGCTGCGCACCACACATGTTGGTCTCAGAGGACAATGCACAATTCCTGTGTAACTCAGGGTGGGCACGGCCTGACACCTTACGAGTACGAGCTACCCCCCTTGTACCCTACCCACGTGCCTTTTTGCATTTGTGGTTTCATTATTGGCTTACGCGAGGTGTGAGTGAGCTCAGACCAAATCCCTTGGTTGTCCAGGCAAAAGGCAACAGATAGGCAGCTTTTTTTGTGCCATGTAGCCTGGAGGTCTGAGCCCTGTAGACAGAGACATTTTCAGCTATCCGTATACAACCGACTTAGATTTGTGGAAATTGGTCACTCGCCGCAGGTGCAAAGTATCCGGTACAGATCTGTCGTGCCAGATCCAGACCACAGCCTCAATGAAACCATCCGAGTCGATCTACATTTAGTAAACTGATTTGGACAGCCTCGTCACATGCTTGATGACTCCCTACCTAGGTAGCTATCTGTACTCTTTATTCGTACCAGGTCTCGTGCAGCGTTGCTAGATCAATCTTTCCCACCTCTTTGAGGTAGTTTGTGAGGTTGGATTCGTCTCCAAGCTTCTCACGCTCGGTGAATCCATTGCCAAAATACTCAAACCTGTTTCGCCTTCCTTCTTCATCTCTTTCAAATACAAAGTCTTCCCATCGTGGATCTCGACTTACATCGATCCGGTGATGGCCACTTCCAGGCCATTGAAGCAGAGGTCGAGACTTCCCAAATCCTGCCTTCCACCACCCGTCGCAGTCGGAAGAAATGGCTTTGTCATCGAAATGGTTGGCGATGATCTCATTGAAATCGTCCGTCGCTTCCTGAGAAGGGTAGATTGCCTTGTAGCCTTGACTTTGCACCTTCCGAATAACCTTTGCAATGTAGGTCGCAGATATCTCGGTGTTGAGGGGGAAAGTGCCACCCAACCCAGTGGTATTTGCCTATGCTCTTTAGTTTTCTCCCGAGGTGAGTTAGATCTTCAACATACCTGGACAACTGCAAAGTAATTGGGCATATTGGGTGCCATGATACCAAAATAGGTCTGGGGATAGCCAACAGGCCCATCTGCGGCCCAATATTCACTCAGGTCGTGCCCGTTCTTACCGACAGTGGGAAACTGCGGGAGGAAGCCTTTCTTGAAGCCTGTTGCAGCAACCACGATATCGACTTTTCTCTCTTTGCCGTCTTCCGTTACTAGTCCATCCACCGTGGCATGTGTTATCCTCGAGTCGTCGACATAGTCCACTTTCGAGCTTTGTATTGCTTCGATGTAGCCCGCTGAGGGTGTCGGCCGCTTGCACCCAGGCGCAAAATCTGGCACCAGTCGCTCAAACCAAGCTTTGTCACCACCAACTCGGGTCCAGAGTGCAGCCCGGAATGCCTGCCATGTTTTGTCATGGGCCTCGCTCCCAAGTATGGTTCCTTCAAATCTCCCGTGCAGGTTTTTCTCGATCGACTTCCGATATTCAAGATATGCACTAGGATCTGTCACAAACCTCTCTTTCTCTTCTTCAGTAAATACATGTCCTCCAAGGACATCGGTTGTTGCTGAGATGAAGTTGGGTGAGAAAGCTGGGACGATCCATTGCCGTGACCTGACATAGTGGTCGACGTGCGCTGGTAGATCTAAGGTGTTGACCAGAAATTGCTGTCCACTTGCGCCATTTCCAATAACAGCGATACGCTTACCTTCGAGGATTCGGGTGAGCTCTTCAGTCCATTGAGATGTGTGAACCACAACTCCCTTGTACTCTGTGTCTAATCCAAGAATGCTTGGAAAGCTAGGCACATTCAACCTTCCAGCTGCCTCAACGAAGAAGTTTGATGTATCATTGAAGATCTCCCCGGTGGTGAGATCCTTGATTTTGACAACCCATTGGTGAAGTTCTTCAGACCATTTCGCCGAAAGGACGTCGTGTTTCAGGCGAAGATGCTCATCGACTCCATAGTCCTTGACGAGTTGTTCATAATATCCGCGTATTTCCCACCCAGGGGAGTAGTACTCTGACCAGCGAGGATGGGGTGCAAATGTCAATTCTACGTGCTCTTGGTCAGGAATGGCAGGTCAAACACTGATAAAAGCATCCATACGGTAACTGTGTGAAGGAATATCACATCTTACTCCCGGATAACGATTTTGAGCCCATGTACCACCCTAATTCGTTCATCAGCCGCTAGGTCTGCTCGGTACAGAATCTGAGAGCTTACCACTGTGTCCTGACGCTCATACACGGTATAGGACAAATTCTTGACCTTCCTCGATATCAGTATGGAAGCTGCAACCCCAGCAATTCCAGCGCCAACGATGATCAACTTGTGTTCCAGTCAGCGGAATCCACAGCTTCTTGCTATCATCTCACCTTCACTGGAGGCGTCGAATTGAATGGCCGATCTCTGGGCTTCCAAGGAGTACCAGAGTTCTTGCTGAGATGATAAAGAGGTGCATCCTCCACAGGGCGTGAAAGCGATGCTTGTATTTGAGCCAACCTTTGTATGGCTCCTGATGTGTCTGCCATTGGTCTTACCCTTTGACTTCGTGCACACTGAGCTCGTTCCTGACGTATAGGCTTTTCCTACCCGACCGGGAAGTTGTTGCTTTGGATGGTTGAAGTCAAGACAGAACTCAGATCAATACCGGCACCCATGGATTCGAATCGCCATAGCCTGTTATCTATTGAACCGGCCATAATGATAGCGTTCGTGATTGGCTCGTTGTGGTGTTATATCTGGATTGCACAATATCGAAGATTATTACGAATCGGCGCTGTTTTCCGAAGCGCGCCGTCCTTCAACATGAAAACTCCCGAGTCGGACTCCGACTTGGCCTCATCTGTTATGCTAGACTTGTGAGCGATTGGTGTTGAACGTAACTAACGGATATGTCAGATTGCGGAGTGGGCACGGATGAGTGGTTGTGGAAAACAGAAGCGAATCAGGCTGAGCAGAGGCAAAAACCATAGACCAAGAAAAAAATCGGTGGGAACCACGAGACTGTTTGCAATATACACACGTCATGAGAGATTCTGATTCAATCTCTCGTGGACGATGCATACCACAACGCTCCAATTTACGTACGGTGGTTCATCAGTATCGTAAAAGGGCTCGAGAACCGCAAATGTGCAACTGAGGCGTGCACTCGCGAGGGGAGGTGACTATATGCTGGGTTGATAGCTATAGTAGTCTGCGGACATCGACATGTATAAGATTCGCCTGGGTGCACCCATGCGGTCGCCGGACTAGTTCACATATGAATAGATAGAGAGACAGATCTGGAGAGAATTAGTATTTCATCTGGCGACAGATAACCCAATTCTCGCCGAGTCTCACCTCAAAGCAGGTCTGCTCTAAAGAGTAAATGACCACGGCGTCCTCCCACATCTTCTGGTAGTAAAGTGAAGACTCTGTGATGCATTCTAACTCGTTATCTTTCTTACTTTCTCATCACCCTTTAAACCTGCAACGGATCTGTCAAATCGACCTACCTAATCCTTCTTCTACTTTGGAACTCCAATAAATGGGCGTGGAAGGCACCGTGAGTCTCCAGGCTCTGCGATATAATTGAATATCACACAATCTCTGACTCGTCACTCACTAGGCGAGGTATGTTCTTCTAGCACGGCCATTTACACCTTACTTATTATATTCATAATCTAACGAGTCGAGGCCATAGATCGACCGCTTCATCAATTTATTCCACGAGAGCAGTGGAATCGTCCGTCCTTCTGTCACCACTTTAGCCTCACCATCACATCGACTGGACGCGAGAACGACTCCAAAATAGAGCACGGGTACAAAGGCCGAGACCATCTCGCCTTCTACTATAACTCCAAAGGCTAATAACTCCCAACCACGACTTTCTATCCAACACGGTGTTACCCAACAAGAAATCCCGAGAGATACTGCGACGTCGTCTGTGGTTGAGCCAACATTCAACGTGCCCGAAGGTCTAGGACAAGACACAAGCCCAACCCCGGTACCTGAGTTTGACATGAATACGCCGTTAGCTACCATCGTTGAGCAGCTGCAGCAGGTCCAGCGGGAGATGGCAAGATTGTCAACAGAGCGGGCTGCAGATCAGCGGGAGATGAATGAGCTGCGGCAGACGGTGAACGAATTGAAATACATGATGCCACGTAACAACGAAGCACCGACATGCACCAGTTCCTTACGCGAGTTCATCTCCTTCATCCTGATTACAACGACAGATGATGAACGCAGTCCAGAAGCGAGAGAGAGTTTAAAGAAGATGCTAACTCACTTGAATAATGTCTCGAATTTGAAAGTTTGGGAAGTGCCATCTGCTTCCTCTGCAGGTTCACTGGCTGTGGCCCCGACCTACCATCAATGAAAGCTGCCTCAGCGATGATATCATCATATGGCACTGAGGACCTTCCCAAACGATGTCACTGTTCTGGGCATATCATCACAACCCAGGCAACGTGTGAGCTCTTTTTCAGGCAGGGGAGCCCAGCATCGATCAAGACCCACAATCCTGAAACCCTGATAGCGATCCACGTATGGAAAGACAAGGCATTGTTGAACAAAGATATATGCGAGATTTCACAGTCTTGCTCCCCAGTCTTGGTCTCCTTCGGTGTGACCGGGCATCGCTGAATTACGTCTCTGCGTGCGCCCCTCGCCACAAGTCTAAACCAGGTGGCATTCTTGGTCGTGCTCTCCGAAAGTCACTGGTCGTAATGCACCTTCCCATGTAGACAATCACTATTTAAGTCCATGTTCGGCGTGGTGGGATTCTTGCTGTTGATCGCTGGGCCTTCAGCCTCCAGTGACACGGCCACAGCTTAAAGACACATCCAACATCAGACCAACCAACTGCCTGTTGATTGATAAAAATAACTGGAATTAATCGGGATAGCCCTTGAAAACAGAGGCTGTGATGGAGATGTGATGGGTGGAATAAAAACCAGTAGCCATCGAAGAGGACCGCGGCCCGTACATAGCCTGTCTCTCGAGGCGATCCTGTTCGAGGCAATAATGTTCTCAGACTTACACGAGAGAGCGTCGCCGGTTGCTCCGAGTGTGTGACACTTCACATCGCCATCTAATTATATCAGTTTGTGGACGACGCAATTAAAACTGTATGGATTGACCTTCCCAAGGTGAGATTCTCGGGTCACATGATCAGATCACGTGGGTGCGGGGAAGATCTTATTGCTCCAACTGCGCTGCCAAGACCGCACATGAAATTTGACCCGAGTCAAAGGAATGTTCGTGACTGCGATCTTGAATTCGCTCTTCAAGAAACCTCAAACACTTAAACCAACACATATCTCAATACCGTCAAGATGTCGAAGCGAGGGTAAGTAATCCTCGATCTCGAAGTAGCAGGGAGCAAGGCTGCTGTCACGACACCACACGAGCAATGAAGTGTACGAGAACACAGCTAACAAAATTGTCTGCACAGTCGCGGTGGTGCCTCTGGCAACAAGCTGAAGATGACTCTTGGTCTTCCAGTGTACGTACAATCCGAGAACATCGAACCCGATATCTCTAGTGCCTCCCACGAAGTCGAACTTGCGAACAGTCCCACATAATGAGATTTAATGGAGTTCGACATCTTGTGGAAGGACATTTGAGGGATACATCTGACTTGTTGGATCGGACTAACACACTTTTTTCCAGCGGAGCCGTCATGTCATGCGCAGACAATTCCGGTGCTCGAAATCTCTACATCATCTCAGTCAAGGGTATTGGCGCAAGATTGAACAGACTTCCCGCGGCAGGCGTCGGTGACATGGTCATGGCCACTGTCAAGAAGGGAAAGCCCGAGCTAAGGAAGAAAGGTATGTTGGACTCTACAAAGGCAGTTTGGGTGGGAAGACAGTCCGGGCTGACATGTCTACTTTCTTCTAGTCATGCCCGCAGTTGTGGTCAGACAGTCAAAACCTTGGCGACGATCGGATGGCATCTATCTCTACTTCGAAGACAACGCTGGTGTGATCGTCAACCCCAAAGGTGAAATGAAGGGCAGCGCCATTACCGGACCCGTTGGAAAGGAGGCAGCTGAGCTATGGCCCAGAATAGCCAGCAACAGCGGTGTCGTCATGTAAGGGGTGTGGTTATTGCGGAGTTTTTCAACAGGCAAAATAAAAGACCTATGTGATCAAAAAGTGATCAAGCATCAAGATGTCAGGCGGCATTGATAATGCTTCAATGTTCCGTTTCCTACCAATGATACCATGCACACCAAATCTGTGGCACGATTCAACAATATCTTGGAAGGTCTCGTGCTGAAAGTCGAGTAAATGGCTCCTCGTGAACAATTCCTAACTTAGCTACACTCGAGGGAACATATCTTGGATCAAGAACGCTAATGCTTCGAATCAAGTGGTGATGAAAGAGCGTCGCTGGCCCCCGACCATATTGATCATACTTTGGCCCCGCACTGCCTTGTATATCATTGATATCACGTACTAACAAGAAGCTTTTGGGTCAAGATATGGCAACACGAACAATCCGACCAATATCAAGGAGTCTCTATGCTGAGATCGTATTGAATGCCCCACTGGTCTCTAATTAGGACGACATGCAACCAACTTGGGTCACATCGTACTCGGTAAGGCAGACTCGTGAAAGGGAGATGCCTAAATCAGTAACTGTGTTGTATTCAAACGTGATTATCGGTACAGATGGCTGCATTTCGACGTAGACATCTCTATCGCACGTGGTAAGAAAGTCAAGCTCTGGGGCGTGGATGTTCGAGACTCCCAGGTTTAAGCTCGTGCGCGTGATAACTTTCCAATCCTCTCCATCTCGGCGGAATTAGCCATGATATTGAAAATTAAGGTGGCGTGATGGCTGTTCTGGTCTTGTATCAGCCTTCTCCCCATGATGGTAATGATGACACCCTGCAACCAAACGGCGGCTCTGCATCGGAAGACGACTTGCCGGGAAACCATACCTCCTTCGTGGTCTGTTCCCAGCTACCGATATTCGCAAACGAACTTGTCCGCATGAGCTGAAACCGACCTACACTTTGGTGCACCGTCCAGAGTATCCATCCCTTGTCTGGATAGTACCGTACGGAGCTTCTTAGTATCCGTACCATGTATCACTTTGCCAAACAACGGCGAGGTGGCACCTCTATCGCAAGCCACTTCCGCTGGTTGGATCAATAGAGCTAAAATCTTGGAAGTTTCCGGCTCTAATCCGGAACTCGGTGAGGGTTCAACAGGAAGATCCCTAACTAATTGTGGAGTGCCTCGAAGCCTGCCAGCCTACTGGGTCCGGGTTCAGGACCAAGCCCAGTCCATGAATGGCAAGTGCAAAAGTCCAAAGCTCGAAAAGGCTGCTTGAGAAACTTGATGGTTTGACAGGATTGGTTAGGTAGACTCCTTACTGGGTGTTACTACTGCCACTAGATCGTGGGAGGCTGTTCTTTGTGCCTCGATCCATGCCTGAGGTGAGTGTGTCTTTGTCAAACTAACTTGGTATCCAGCGATCGGTTGATTACGAAGGAGGAACAACTCGTCCTCGGCACTCTTGCTGCAGATTGGCCAACAACATCTGCAGGACTTAATAACCCAGAGCCACCAGGTCTGCATTGGGCTATTCACAGCAAAAGCTACCTCATCACTTCAGTCATATCCACCCACTCAGGCTCCGAGAGGAACTATCTTGATGCTGCGAGCTCCATCACATACTTTCAGGTACAAGTGTGCTCTATTATCTAAGCTCTAAGCTCTATCCTGCTTCTGGCACGGACACCTCCCTTGATCGTTCTGCAGGTCAACACGAAGGATACTGACGATGCTTGCGTTGGAAGTGGGTTCTTGAGCCTCTTGAAGATCGGCAGGGCCTATCTAGTTCCGATGTGTCATTTTGAGCTTAATTTCTATTGAGCTCACGATCTCTACGATCTAAGACCGCTAAGCGAAAGGAACAAAGGGTTAATCCGTTTTGATGGTATCCGTCGATTTGGGGCCCTTGAGATCCATGGATTCCACCATCACCAGCCCCATGTCCAGACTCATCCAGATTGTGCCCTTAAGCGAGATCCCAAGATGCTGTCGTGGCTCGCATTGGTTCCCAGTCAGAATTCCAGCTAGGAGCCTGCACGGGTGCTCTTGGGAGTATCCACCAGCAATAACCCCGCGCAACTTCGTTGGCTGTATTTCTATCCGGCCCCAAACTAGCCGGTGAGCAGAAGCAGACGATCGAGATTTGCTTGACTTCCTTTGTCCAAGTTCACCTGTACAGATACATACTGGGAGGTATAACTCCATTTCGCGGGCGTCTTCAAGCCCCGAAAATTACTGGCAGGCGTTGTTTGTTTCGCCCATGGTTTATGGTCATTTTTCTGGTTCGCCAGTTCGCTGCCACCCCCTCCAGACCCCATCCTCGACTTGTCAAACCTTTTCGAGGCTGCTGCACCTCTTCCCTCGAACAAAGTGGCTTTGAATAGCTTGCTTTCGAAAAAGGCTGCATCTTGTCAATACATCCAGTGTGCAAGTTAGAGCCAATCACCAGTGCGTCAGAGCTTCTCAACACCAACCATGTGTTTGAAGAACCTGATTCTCGTCCAGAGTAATGCTTGACTAAGCAACAAGACATGGTGTAGACAAGGACTAAACACCACATCTGATGATCAAAAAATCTTGGTCATCCGAATACAGATATCCTTCCTGCATACCTAGAAAGCCGCAGGCCTGTGCACCTGGCCATAGATTCAGGTAGCCATCAGCATTCTGTCATGTCTAGAGAATTTTAACCACGGATGAATATCTATCCATATCAGACCCTTCTCAGAAAAATTGGGTTTGGCCGTTGACAGCATGGATGGTGTGCCAGATGAAAGAAAAGAGCCAATATTCAATCGGCAGCTGCAGAGGCGTTCGAGCTACTTGACCCAGGCCAATGAAAATATGCTTGGGAGCGGTTGCCCTTTACGTCTGTAGGGTCCTGCACCCACTCGCTTCTGCCTCCGGAAGCCTGGCACTTCTGCTGCCACCGATGAGTCCGTGGTCAGGACTCAGGATCCTTTCAGCTCGACCTGAAAATCAGAACCTAGGGGGTCACATCCGCGGACTTTCAACACGTTTTCTCACACACCCCTCTTCTGCCACACAACATTTTGCCCTCGATACCTGGCACGCTTGACAGGGCTGCAGGAGGGTCCCTGCGCTTCTTTTAAGTCAAAGCGGGTTAGCTGGAACCCTAACCTTGTCTGCCACTGTGACCACTCATGCTCACTCACCACTCAAGGGTATCTTCTTTTTCTCATCTCATCCGATCAAAATGGCTCCATTTCGGCCCACCAGACTGGTTATCAGACACGAGAAAACAACCCGGGGCAGTGTATCTCTCACTACTGCATTGGTTCTGGCTCTGGAAATATCCGTACAGTACCCATAAATGACATCCGGGGATCAGGGTAAGGCTAGCCTTCAGCCTAAGGATCCCAGCTTCAGTAAAATGAACGATGGGTCCTACATTCTTTGGGAGCCTATCCACTGCTCCGCTACCGACTGTGCCAGATTTCTGGCGCGCTTGCCTTTTCTATAATCCCTGGTCTCGTCAACCTCTCAAATCCAGCCGTCGGCGACGGTGGCCGCTCTGAATTGCAGTTTCCAGTATTGATTCGATCTATCCGCCTCCCCTGTTCCTAGCCTGTCTTTTTGCCAGTCTTTGCTTCCTGGACGTGAGAGATCAAAACTTTCACAGAACTCTTAGTCACATTTTATCTAGGCCCAATGCCGCCACCTGCACGGTGCCCTGTGGGAGTGCATCTGAGTTACTTTTTCCAAACCTGAACCCACCCACAGTATCTCCAGACCTTGGACAACTGGTCTGTGTATGCCTTGTTCCTTTCGTCGAATGAAATCAGCAAAATTTGAGACGCAGGCTCCAGTTTCCAATTGCGTCACAAATTGCTTCTCCCCAAACTGGTGGCTACTGAACTCAATGTTGATCGAATGGATAATTCATGGAAGATCCCGCCCTAGAAAATCGAGGCTGAGCAATCTTTGTTTCTCATTGCTCCGTCGTTGGTTGATGCCCCGATGCCCCTCTGCCTGGTGCAGTAGCTTGGACTTGACATGTTTCCAGCCGCATCCGTATTCTGCTCCCAATCAGTCTATTTCAAGGGCTAGTATTCGTACATCTGCGATGGAACCCTCGTGGCAACCAAGTTCCCGACCTTTTCACCCTCCATCACAAGTTCCAACATCGACACTGAGCCTATGATGACATATAGGACGACTTACTTCTGCTGACACCCCCTAAGTGGATGAGGAAGTTGACTAGACGCCCTTTGTCAGACGACTCCCCGTTCCCAATACCGAGTTAGCAGTTCTTTGCCGAGAGTGCTTCGCCCTGCGCGTGTGTATTTTCATCCATTCGATACGGAGCTACTTGTGGGGGCGTGGTTCAGCCTTACGGTCAATTACGAAGTCTTTCTCACCAAAGATATACTGTCTCTTCGCCACAACACAACTTGCGCTACAAGCAATTCTTCATATCTCTACTGATAATCAGCTGGGGTGCTTATTGAACGGGGTTGGCTGGCGATACCGGTCTCTCCATACTGTTGCCATCACTCCCTTTGACTATTGAGTCGCGGCCGTCAAAGGCAACTAGAAGGGGACAAAGTGTAGCGCAGTCCTGTTGTCTAGGATTATCTGCAAACCTGGCACGAAGGATGGCAGGGCCGGGAGGAGGCCCACCTAGGAAGAGCCATACCAAGTCTCGTAAAGGCTGTCGGACTTGCAAGAAAAGACACATACGCTGCGATGAACAATTCCCACAATGTCGCAATTGTACAAAGCACAATTGCAGATGCGACTATATGGACATGCCCGCAGCTGGAGAAGAGCCTTTGAAGGGTTCAAAGCCCCCAGACCTTCTGATGTCGCCTGAGCTTCAACAGCGCCTGGATAATTGGCGCATCACTGGAGACGCTCCTCTGCCAGAATTACGATTGCACGACTCTGTGTACTGGACTCGCTTCTCAACCATCGATTTGCGTTTGATACATCATATGGTGACCCTTTCGACCGACATGAACAACAGAGGTTATAGCTCGTGCACTGCATGGGGCCTGAAGATGACTTCGTGAGAGCAATGACCCCTTTTTCTATGACTTCCTATTGACTTGACATCAGGCTAATCAATGCTGCACTGTCTCATGACTTTGTCATGAGTGCTTTGCTTGCCCTGTCTGCATCACACCTGGCATGGCAGACGAAGAATATCGATACGGAGAACCTTGCGTATCACCACCGAGGTGTGGCACTCAAGGGATTGCATGAAGCTATCGGTGATTTCTCAAGAAACATTTCCGAGGCAATCTTGGCGGCTTCAATGCTCTTGTCCTGGCAAGCCACAGAATGGTGAGCGGCCCCCCACTGGCGTTTAATTATGGTATGAATAATTTGAAAATAGGCGAAGTTGGGCATCCCTACAGCAAGGAGTTTCGACGGTAAGAACGAGTGCCTCAGATTGTGCACGTGAGACTGATTATTCTCCAGGTGATGAATGCTATGAGACCATGGGTGCACGAATCTGAACTAGCACGATTTTTGGACAATCAGAGATCTATTGCACGAGCCAGAACCCCCGCAACACCGACCCTACCTCATGCTCAATTACCTGTACCTCATGAAGACCTTCGACGAGTGGAGCAGATCACCACAGCTCTTCACAACCTTCAGCTGAGGCTTACCAATAGTGAAGAGTTGGCTGAACATGCCAGACGTCTCGTGGATTATCTTCAAGATGTACAACGAGATATCCAGCTACAAGCACCCGAACAGACATTTCCTCGATTACAGCCATTGCGAGATTTGATCTTCTGGCTACCTCCAGCAATACTAAGGACAGGGGAGTCTGATTTGGCAGCCTTGACTTTACTTGCGCATCTGTATGCAGCTGCCTTGGCCGTCGAACCGCTATTCCCTGAGATTGGCGGGGCTTATCTGGGAAGCATGTCCGTCTTGCCTCTCGAGCGTGTACACGAGATATTGATGTCACGGAGATCAACTCAACCCCAGGACACAAGCGTTCAGGTTGCTCTGTCGCTGATGGATGTGCCAGTCCAGATCATGACTGCATATCGATTACGACAGCGACAAAATAGCCAAAGCATGGATGCTTATCGACATTCACCTCAGGGAAGTCCGTATGTGTCTCCACCCATGCCGATCTCATCCTCAGGAACAGATGTTTCGTCCCAGTCCATGTATTCAAACTCATCACTACACGGATCCGCCAGTCTTCCATTACCGGGTTCATACTTTCCGAACGTGTCAAGCCCCGGTGATGTTCGAAGGGAATCATCAATGTCATCAATTAGCTCTCTAGGGCGTGCGAACTCTATGGGTGAACGGACAATGAGTTCAGGAGGCGCTGGGAATGCCATGGGAATAGTTTATGGCTCGCCGCCGCCGCAGCATCCGCATGGCCCACGAAGTAGCCACGAGATTCCCAATTCAAGAATGGACTACTTTGGGCAGACTCAAGCACCGTACCAGTACGGAAGCATAAATATGAATACTCGGTTCGTCACTCCTTCAGAACTTTGGGCATGAGGAGAAATCATCATAAAATGCCGGAGAGCACCTGACGAGCAGAGTATTCATTTGTTTTCTTCCTACAGGACCACCGCACAGTCATCCGGCATACTATCTCCGAGTTTACACATGTACCAGCATCAGCAACCGCCCCAGCTTCCACGCTACGAGTACCAGCATGCTCAAGACGCCAAGGGAAAAGACCGACAACCATGACCACAGTATGAGAATGCTAAAGGATCCATTACTGTAAAGAGGAGGACAATATAATGATGATGACGTGAGATGGTTGGCACTCCAAAACAACAACAAGAGGACGAAATTGAAATCCTTAATTGGAATTAGCGATGGCGTTGGCGAAAGGAAAAGAGCCGGGACTAAGCGGGTGCGGGTCGTGTGAAGAGATAAGCCTACCAAAAAACAAGGAGCGCTTGGGAGTATTATGTCAGATCGATCGGAGTTGTCGGACGATCGGAAATGAACGCCAATAAACCGTTCGAGAAAAAGAACGAGTGAACGAGCAATTGGAACCTTTAATGATGGAATGATGCGAATGGAGATTTCTTTGTGGGGGAGGCGAAGTTTTTTCGGTGTCAGCAGCAGGTCATCGGGATATACCCTATCATTTCACACTCGTTTGTTTTGCGTATGGCATTGCTTACTTAGCCTGTACGCCTTATATTTCTGGGATGGATTATATTTGCAGTCCTGTTTGTTCGTCTTTTTGAGATGGTCAAGAGTCACGAGTGCAAAGAAGTCGGATCAATTCTTCGCTCAGAACGTCGTCTCCAGGATGAATAGCACGGGGATCATTATTTGTTACCCGTCAACCCGCTCCCTGGTTTCTGTCATTCGAGCTCTCGAATCCTTGAGTCTGGCATTGTGCGAAAACCGTTTGGGGAACCACAGACCCCGAAATGATGCGGTCAATCAGTCAACCAATCAGTCAGTCAGTCAGGTGGGAGAACATCGCTTCTGTGTCTCTGGATCTTGGTTTTGTTTCGGGCGTGCGGGCGGGCTTTCTCTCAACGCGCGAAATTTGTTGAATCAATCACCTTCAATTCTACGTCTGCACCTCGCCTCGTCGTGGAAGCAGGAGAAGGGGCCGATTAGGGGGGGCCGAAAGCTAGTTAATCACTTAGGAGGTAGTTTACTTCGTAGTTCCAGACCAGAATGTGCCATACCAAGTATCTGCCTAACTAACGGCTTCAGCTTCAAAGTTGTGTTGGCTATCTTCGGTAGGTAGACATGTATGGCGAGACCAAGTCCACCTCCCGCAATACTCAAATCATCCGAACTTGAACTTAACTGCTTGGAATTCCTGGCCAGAACCCTTGAGTCGACACTTCGCTCGTAAATGAACTGTTCACGTACGAGTAGAGTGTGCTCGTAGGAGATATTCAAGCTGGAAGCGCTCGACCTACGTCTCCCCATCCCAGTTCCTCGGTCGGGCTCTAGGTAGGTCGTCACGGTGGGTCCCGGGGATCCCTTTGGGGCCTCGTATCGAGACGTTAACTTATCGCAAGCGACGATTCTTCGAATTTTGCTTGTCTTTTGCGCACCTTTGCAAGGATACCTTCCTTTGATGCTTAGCTTAGCGGTTTATCCGGTGCGAAATGAACTTCAAGCACAGCCAGTACGAGAACCGTTGCGTGGCCCTGCCTCGTTGGGAGAAATTTTTTGGCTTGTTTAGTCCAAGACGTGAGTGATGGCGAGCAATAAAACGTGCGGAATCGTTCCAGACAGGCAGACAGACCGACAGACACCTTCGCATGGCCTTGCCTAACTAGCGCAACTGTGGAGGTACGAGTACCTACTTGTAGACTGGCGCCTCTCTTTTGTCCTTGTCTTTGAGTTTTGACTTTGACCACATCCCTTGATGCCCAAGAGTTTTCAGTCGAAGCGTAAGTAGCAAGCTAGTTGACTGGTGGCAGATTACCAAAATAAAGTAGGCTTTTGGACCCCGGGATGCGCCCGTGATACATTGTAGTCGAGAGCGTAGACGCACAGAAAGGTTTTCGTTGTGCATGGTGTGAAACCTGGCTCGCAGAACTAGCTAGCTACGGTTTGTTTTCAGACCCCGGAGGGCGGCCGAGGTACACACACCGTCTGCAGCTCAGCAATATGTGAAGAAGCAGTCCGGAGTCCTGAGTCCTCCATACCTTGCAAATGAACCTGACTATACATGCATGCAGGTTTTCGCCTGCTACTGATCTTGACTAGCTTGCTGCCTTGAACTGCTAAAGTTTTATTTAGCTTCGCGGTCGACACTTGCTGCAATTCTCGGTTTGAGTTAGTGTCTGGGAAAAGAAATATCAGATCAGGCAATCGACCGCAAGATGGAATCAGGGTTCTAAAAGACCGGGGATTCTGGTATTCTGCTCCGATGTCATGGTCGAATCGGACTGTTGTTTCCTGGAGCTGTTGGATTCGTTCTCAGTCTCATATGTTTTTCTTTGTCGTTACATCGCGATCGTTACAGGTCTTGGCGGCTGATGTCTGGTCGAAGTCATGTTACCCGCGCCCAACAAGGATCCTTTTTAGACCTTAGATAATCAGCCCTAGTTGTGGGAACACGGTTGATTGAACTGGAGACGGAGAAAGATTCCTGGAAATTCTCGTGTTCAAGCATCAAATTTACGAATACGAACAGGACGTTGAGAAGATCGACCTCGTGTTCTGTCCCAGAAATAAATCGGCAGCGCGTCATGTCCATGTTGTGAGATAGACTTCCGAGCCTCCACGTGGGGAAAGAGTTTATCTTTGAGCTGTCGGTGACTCGGCGACTCGAATGCTTAGAAACCAGGCTCGGGAGATCGGCGTTACGGTTACTGCATTGAGGTGGTTACATCCAGGTATGGACACTGAGATGAGGCCGAGGCAACCTCAGGATTTCATCAGTTCTATAACGATCATTCCTCATCTTGGCTGCCGTTTCAGTATCTGGGCTGGGCCTCAAGCGTGGTCAGACCGAGGACCAAACTGTTGATCTCAGCCACTGGAGACAAGAACATGTGGACAAAGTTCAGAATAGACCTGAGTAACTTGAGTCAAGAATACATCCTGGGGAAAAGATGGGACCCCATCAACGTGATGCAGGACCCGACTGGCAGATGGTTGTCTTGCTTGGTACATAATCAGATTCTTGACTCTTGAGGCCGGTAAGCATGGGCTGGTGGTAAGTGAACCACGTGCAGCAAGGAGCAGATGTCTTAACTTTGGAATTTTCCGTGTCTCCTTCATGTTCAGGAAAAAAAGACCAAGATCAAATTCGCTCATCATCCATGTGGGTGGGCAGATTTTCATCTGTGCTTCAAGAGGGTCATGTTGTAGGCATGTAGGATTCAAGATGCACCAGACTTACTCCGTTCTGCTTCCAGGCTTCTCGCACGTAAGTACTATATCGGGGTATCGACGACTCAGAACACTGAAAGGAATTGGCTGCAACCAAAGAGCGAGGCAGGAGCGAAGGCGGGCATAGCTTGAGCCATGTGAGCCAATTCAAGACAGTCATCTACCAGCCTTATGCGTCAGTTGCTCTAGTTTTCATCAGTCGTGATACTTTCCAGTGGGCTCTTGCTGCGCATCATGTTACTTCAGAAATAATGCCACTTTATTTCGATACATACCTAGGTACACAGATGTGTAAGTCGAGGGCCGTGGCATAGAAAAACATGAAGGGAACCTTAGAATCTGGTGACCAGGTACGGCGGGGCATGAATACACCAGACGCGCGTTGCGGGGTTCGCCGTACATTTGATGTCAAACTGTATTTGCCATTCCTCGAAATCCTCTTGAGGGGTTTCATATCTTTCCTGGCAATAGCAGGCGTAAATACGTGCAAATCTCGTCGTGAATTGCCAGATTATAATTATGATGATGATGTTGTTGTTGCCGTACTCATCTTCAAAGTGAAAGATTCTCGCCCCTTGCAGAAACAGACGCACCAGATAATATCCTGCTGACCACGCGTCATGGAGGGCATTCAGAGATACGGACTCACCTCTCCTCCTGCATCTTTACCCTCTCCAGCCCCGACAAACTCCTCGAATTTGAGTCGTAATTCGAGCCTTCCAGTTCCTCGAATGCATCCGTTACGACCCGGATCACAAAAGGAGATCGCTTTGATAAACTACCTCGACGACAAGCTATTACGAATCACCAGGAGACATGCAAAGAAGTTTAGTAATGAACGCCGAGACAACGATGATACTCCAGGTTATACTACCTATGATGAGTTTGCGACCGATATCGAGCCCCTCATCGATATTGTTTGGATAAGTGGCACCCGTAAGTCTTTTGCCCTTGATATGAGCAGAAAGTATTTCGCTCAATTTGTATCGAGGGATCAATGACTTGGAACTTGAATGCATTGTCCTTGATTACCACTGTACTTGCAGTTCTCAAATCCTAACATGATGACTTTAGCAACCATTCAGATCCCATACTTTCTCACCCTAGCCGGACAAATTTGTTCGTATCTCGAGGCCTTTCCATTTTCCACTTCATTCTTTCCTTTAGCTGGAAAGATTGATGAAGGATTCGCTTCTGTGCTTCGAGCGGCGAACAATAACAGTCCCGGTGGGTCGCTACCCTTCAATGTTTCCATGACTGACAAGGTACGCATCAAATCGCTTGTGGAAGAAACTCGGGTGGCAGCTGTGAACGCCGCCTCTGCAAGTGGTTATGCGGCCAGCGCTCCGGCCATTTCCGAGATCGATTCTGAAGATGACGATGACGATACCGATATGGGCGACGACGATATTACTGTTCGCACGGACGAGGAGCTCGACGTTTTACCTATCTCTCTTAGATTGTCGAGGGTGTACAAACAGACACTAGAAATACTTGGTGATTCACTGACGAGTGGGTCGCTCCCTGGATAGCCAACTTCGACCATGGATGATTTATGAATGCCACAACTTTCCCTCGAGTTTCTACCAAGCATGGCATCAGCAAAGGGTTATGGAGAGTGATTTGTCATTGCGCGATGTGCAGAAACAGCTTCCTGGGTTTTCCGTGTCGCCAAGATGTGTTCTGATCTCGGCAGGTCAGAATACAAAATGCTACGAAACGCATTGCGGAAATCAGACAACTCGTCACAAATTTCACTTTCACGGCTTGTGTCACCGCTTTGTGACCAAAGTCAGCCGGACGATGTTGGAGCTTGAATTCTTGCCGAGACCCTCAGGTACCGAATTTGTGGAAAGCATATGGCCCCTCAACCAATCAGATTTCGCCACGCTTGGCCCGCCTCACCTTCACCGACACTATGAAAGCAGAAGACTCTCGATGGTTGAAATCTAAATTGATGCCCGAGCCATCGTTAGTCGCACAATTCGATGCCCATGACTGTAACAATCATGCGGGCCCATCATGGAAGCTGTCCAGAGAGCTTCTTCATAAGGAGACCCAGTAGGAACATTCTTTCAGCTTGAACTCGAGCTTCTAAACCTTCTTTTTACTTCACACTCTTCACAGTATTCAAGATGAGGTGGTTGGTATTGCTTCTGTTTGCTTATCAAGCTTCATGCTTTGCGATCACTCCGATACCTGTTGTGAGGGAAGAAATAATGACAGCAACGATCTCACCTGAATCACTCCCTTTATCAATCATCACCTCTACTCTTACTCAAACAACATCTACACCAAGTATCACTGTCGCTCAGCCACAGAGGCCATTATCAGCATTGGTCACTATTGCGCCACTATTACCAAATCCTCTTGAGAGACGACAAAGATGCTTCAACGACCAAGGCTTCAGTGTCAATTGCGCAACGTGGACTGGCTACTACTATACCTGGGGTCCACCTGGTAATCCTTACGCGGGTGGTCCTGGTGAAGGCGGTGGCGGATCAGGCGGCTCTGGTGGTGGTGGTGGTGGTGGTGGTGGTGGAGGAACAGTCGTCGTTTACAACAATGAAGGCTATCAAAAATTTGTGAATTTACCCGCAATACTTGGGCTTTTATGCCTGACGCTAGTCCTCTTCATCTAGGAAGTGGCACATTGGGAGGAAACGTGACTTTTTGCATCAAACGGGCCTGTACCAACAGAAGCAGGCAAACATGTGCATACTCAACGATATCATTCCTCTACAAACAGACAGAGAATCGCATCGAGTCATTCTTAACAACGCATTCCACCCCATTGTTCGAGCAATGAGATGACTCTCACATCGGCTCTCGCTGATTGTGTATCGCCCCAAGTTTCGCGCTTTGTTCAAATGCTGCGGTGGAAATATATTCCTCCTATAACACTCCATTGCTTGCTATCTTTCCCCATCCATGATCCCTCGAAGCCTTTGGACAAGCAAAGGATCCACGATTTCTTTTCAGATTGCAATTCAACCACCTCTCTCAAGAAACCACATTCAGACTCAGTCTTGACCAAGGAACGAAGCGGTCTCGAGAGATATGGAAGAAAATATGGGCATCTCGCCCCTGAAAATTGGCCCACTCATCTCCAAGCTTCTGCTAGCATTTGTATATGTGACGGCCGCGCTTGCCTTGCTTGCAGAAGCAATCGCAGATATACCAATTGGAGTAACTCCGATAACACTCTCGTCAGCGGCCTTGCCAAGTTTGCCTCTACCGAACACGTTTAATCGAGGGTCTCATCAAAGCTTTTCGTCCGGTGCCGAGTTCTCTGTGACACCTACCAACATCAGCACTCAAATTGAGCCAATTCCAGCCAGCTTGAACTCATCCTCGATAGTCGCCAGTACACAGGGATCCACAAGTATCGACAATTCAGTTCTGTCAAGTGTGTCGAATTCTTCCTCAGAACCTGCCGAATTGTCCAATGCCAGTTCAACTACGTTCACAAGGTCAGTGGAAATCTTATCAGCCGCCTCAGACACCACCGCATCTACCAAGGCAACTTCGACAACCACGATCACAATCACAGCCAGCGGGCGTACAAGTCTTGCAAGCATATCATACACGTCAACAGAGACTCAAACTGTGACGAGGTCATGGAAGAAAACTGAGCATGTCACCATGACTGTGACTGAAGCTTCCAGTCTATCATCGCTCGACACATCCACTCCAAGCACCGGATCAAGGCCGAGCGTATTGCCATTCGTACTGAGTTCTTCGGCTGCATCATCTGTAGAGTCATCAACGAATGCTGGGTTCTTTAAGCCTACGGGACTCAATAACACCTCGACCACGGACACCCAGCCCGATATCATGACTGCTCCCAGCTTTTCGGTGCCGACATTCACAGACAACATAGTCTTCTCCACCTCCAGCTCGGTTCTGCCGTTCTCAGCTCCCACCAATATGGCGACAACCACCTCAGAACCTTCGATCGTAACAGCTGCTCCCGATTCAAGCTCTGCGCCATTCCCAAACAACAACTACACAACGTTCTGGGAAAGCTATTCAAGTTGGATGTCTGCACACGCCACCGAAAGCGGAATGGGTAGTGGGTCGTCCCCCAGTCTATTCCAACCGCCGCTCTTGAACACCTCTCAGGCTGTAACTACTTCCCATGGCAGTTCTTCTCCACCTGTTGTAGTGACCACATCTCACCCGCCAAACCTCACATACACATCGAGTCTGCCATCAGGAGTATGGATCTCGTTCAATAGCCAGGGCGTACCGTTCTCGGTCTCCAGCTACATTTCAGCAGGCAAGACGTTCCAAACAAATCTGGGCGTCATCACCACTACATGCATACCCACCACGACCATGACCGCAGCACCCGCAGGAACCGTTTCAGCGACCCGCGTGTTCCTACAATGCGGCCCAGGAAGAGGACCCCAAGTCACGGAGAGCATCGACACTGGCACCGGCATGAGCTCAACTCAAGTAACACCACCAAAATCGTCCACCACATCGCCATCCATCCAAGTAACCGCCCCCTTCCCACCCCCGGTCATCAGCTCATCGACGCCCTTGACCACCCGCTCGTGCACTCTCGCTGCCGCGGTCTGCATATTAGAGGAGCTCAGCACGATGAATCTCGCCGGGCCCAGCACAGCTGCCGCCAGAAATGCCGGCATGACTTCTGGCGTCGTTGCAGACTCGAAGGTGCCGGCGTCTGTCCCGACAACGTTTTCGACCAGCACGGTTACTAAACGCGGATTGGGCCGTGGTACTGGATTCGGGAAGCGTGTGGATGATGGGAAGCGGGCTTTGGGCCGCTTATTCTGGGTGTAATGTGGGCGGTAGTCATGAGACATTGCTGTGCTGGATTGTGCTTGGGAAGATGGTGGATAATGGATGTGTTGAGAAGGGGAACATGAGTGCTGGACGCTTAACAATTTGTGCCATTGGAATTTTAATAGCCTGAATCCTTGAGCTTCATGTTCGCTTTGGGCTTTAGATGAGATCAAAATACAGTTTATATGCTCGAATTGACGTACGGCTTGGCTGGAACATGATACACAATCAATAATGTCGACTAACATGAAAGAACAGGAACGGAGACGAGGCCGAGATTATTGGCTAATTGTATTGCTTGGAGTTGTAATTAGTCTCTCTTCAGTCCTGCCTGGTCGTCACCCCCATCGCCGTCTTTCTTCGGCTCGAAATTCAACTGGTTGCCATTGTACAGCTGATGATCCCTTCTTTTCGCAACACTCTCAGCCCTTTGGTCTGCGAGGGTCCTGACGCGCACCTTAGAAGGATCCGGTTGATTCTGATCTCCGTTATCTGCCCCTGCTATAGGGCTGCTTGCGGAAGCAGAAGTCGGTTGAGAAGGAGGAGTTCCATAACCAAGGATGCTTTTGACACCGCCAAACACAGCTCCAGCAGTGCCTGTGACAAGACCGAAACCACCGCTCACTGCAGACCCTAAGAGACCACCTGTGGATGAACCAGTGTATGATTCGACGTATCCTTTGACGGGTACCATGACAAGAGTACAAGAGCCAATGATACCGAGGTCTGACAATTCTTGTCCTTCTTCAGAGGCTTCGATGCTGCGATTGGGCAGTGGTGTAAGGATGAGCTTGAGATTATATGGTGCATTGATTCCGGACTCTTCGTCTATCCACGGTCTAACGTCTGCTGAGAGTGTTGAAGAGGGTTGGAAAGTGGAGCGTAATGTGCTGCCGTCAAAGGTACGGACTTGAATTCTGACCTCTTTCTTCTGTAGCTGTGCTCTGGAATAACTACTCGCGGAAGATGCGTTCGTCGAATGACCCGTTGATGAGTCCATGTTACCTTTCCGCATCTCATCTAACCGTCGACGTTCTTCACGGTCTGCCTTGATCTGCGCCTTAATTCGTTCTCTCTCGTCCCGCTGCTTCTGTTCACGTTCGCGTTGCAATTTGATGTAGTCATCTCGCTGACTTTTTTGTTTGTCAGAGGTGGCTTGTGAAGGCGGATTAGTGACGGCCAGATTTTGAGGTGGCCGTGTTGAGCTAGCTGGTGTCGACGCTTGTTGTTGAGGGACTGCAATTCGAGAAGAGGATGATGGGCTGGCAATAGGAGGGGCCGGCTTTGCTTGACCAGGAATTTTTAAGCCCACCGCTGGAAGTCTTAGCAATCGAGATCTAGCATACTCGGAAAGCTCTTTGCTGGAGGTGGACTGTAATCGAGTGACCTCATCTTTGAATATTGGGATATTGTTCAGAAGGGACAACTGGGTGTCCAAAATCTTGTTATGAGGCATTCCCTGTTCGAGGAGTGTCTCAGTGTAATTTCGCAGCGCATCGTAAGCGTTGTTTGGGAGCCTCATCTGTCCAGGTGCGGGCTGGAGATCGAGATATGCTGAGGTGGATTCATCGGTCAACTCTTCATCGTTCTGGTTCTCCGACCCTGGCACTTCTTGTGGGCTGAATATGAATGAGAGTTTGTCTTTGAGTTCTTGGACTGACACTTCTGATGACTGGAGGTTGAGTTGCAATTGGGCATTCCTGATTCTGTCAGAGACTAGCGTTCTTATCCCGAGGAGAAATCTTACTTGATGATAATGACAGCAGGCGTGCTGTTGATAGCAACGATTGGCGTGAGGAATGAAGCCTCCTGCGATTCAGCCTGTATTCGAAGGGCGATGGTTTGGGATGTGATGGCGGGCGATAACTACCACAGATCAGACAACTACGAAGGTATTTCCTGTAGAGAGACTTACAGCATCATCTTGTAAAACATTCTCCCACTCGTTGCTGGCGTCACTCCCATCTAGATGGTCATTTAGTGAATTGAACGGGAGACAATTTTTAGGGATGGTTTACACACCATGGATTAAACACAGAACGGCTTTCGCCTGTTGGACAGCGAGTCCGATCCCGCTTTGAAGATCTCCCTGATGGAACATGGTGTCCGATGACTTCAAACCCAGAGTTGAGTGTCAGTGGTGTTTACGAATATCGCGAATGGAGCGGAAGGTGGGTTGATGGAGTGAGAGTCCAGTTGGAGAAGAAAGAGCAATTGGTCTGTCGGGCGGGGAAATAAATTCATCCGTGATATCACTCCATCTCCACGACTTTGTCAAGAGCCAACATCTTCATCACGATTCAATTCCCCTACACGCACGGCCACCACCGTGACAGTTCAAAAAGGCAATGGCTCATCATGAGCTGAAGCTCCTCAGGTCAACTTTTGCGCCATGGCGACAGGGCTTACACGTCCGCAGGCGACCGCATTCCCGGTTTAGCTCGACCAAGCCCGGGCAAGGGTTGAAGAACGCAGACGATCCAGATTTTGTCTCCATCGTTGATGCTCCTCCTAAGCTTGTGTCAACGAGGAAGAGAAACACAAAGCTCGGAATTGCCATTCTCGCCGTCATTCCCTTCACGGCTTTTGTTCTGGGCACCTGGCAGGTCCAACGCCTGGATTGGAAGACAAAATTGGTTGCAAGGTTCGAGGATCGACTTGTTCGACCACCATTACCACTCCCTCCACGTATCGATCCCGAGGTTATCAATGAATTCGATTATAGAAGGGTCTATGCTACAGGAAGGTTGTTACACGAGAAGGAAATGCTTATTGGGCCCAGGACGCAAGATGGGAACGACGGATATCTGGTAATTACACCTTTACAGAGGGAGGGCGCCAGCACAATTCTGATCAATCGCGGATGGATCAGTAAAGACAAGAAGTATCAACAAGATCGAGATCCCTCGTCTCTACCACGTGGAGAGGTCACAATCAATGGCCTGTTGCGCGAGCCTTGGAAGAAGAATTATTTTACCCCGGACAACAAACCAGCCGATGGAAAGTTCTATTTTCCGGATGTTCACGAGATGGCAGCTCTTTCTGGTGCAGAACCTGTCTGGATTGAGGAAACCATGAAACCCAACCTACTCGTCAGTTATGATCGAGAGGCAAAAGGTATACCCATTGGGAGGGCTGCCGAGGTGAACCTGAGGAACAACCACCTACAATATATCGTTACCTGGTACGTCTTTGAAATTGCTTTTCTTTCAGTGTCTATTTCAAGCTCGACATTGTCTCATCATTCATTAGGTATTCACTTTCCGCTGCAACCACTCTTATGATGTGGATGGTACTCCGCAAAAAGCCGACGGATCTCACAAGAAGAGTCCGGCACAGCACCAACTGGTGATATCCAATCATAATTCATCAGGAATATCCAATTCCGCAAGCACCTCCTTGGGTAACACTGCCTTGGCTGCTTTGGCTAGCTCGCCCTGGCCTCTCAGAACCCTCTGTCGCCGCATGAGCATCAGCACATCGCTGGTATCCACACGCTTCTTTCGGCGAGCATGATCAGAGTATGCCTCCAGATCGTCTCCCACTTGCTCAAAAAACCATTCCGTGGCCTGTTCAAGCGCCTTCATATGGTCACGTCCAAGTTGAGGCCTGCGATTTCCGAGTCTCGCTTGTGCTTCGATCGCCACACGCTTGATGAGACTCGAAGGCAACGATGGTATCATTGTACCATGACGGGTCGCTTTGAGCTTCTTCCGGCGCGGCGCGGAGGTCCGTAATGGTGCCGAATCAGTTGTAAGGTGGCCCGTATGCTCAGATTGTAACGCATCGGGCTCATTTTCCTCCACAAGGGCTTTCTGGACCTCAATGCCAGAGTTGTCCAAAGACACCCTCAGAGGGACATCTGGGTTGGCATGCAGCGCCACTGCCCCAGTGTCTGGTAGCTCCAGTTGAAAGCTCTCATCAAGACGCGGGATATTGATTGTACTCTCATCTGGCGGTAGAATACTGGGTGATCGCTGAAGATTCTGGAGACGCTCCGTTCCTTCAGCATAAAATAAAGGCTGATCGTCTTGGTCGTCCATTTCAATTCCGAAATAGTCATCCATCAACTCCATAGGCTTAGCCTTGCCTCGCTCTTGGTCGGATTCGCGTCTGATCTCGGGTTCCGAACCAAAATCGTCCATCCTGATACTCCCAAAACTGTAACGTGATAGTCGTCCCGTAGGCTCCTCACTAATGGCTCTGCGTCCATATTCGCTGAGGATCGTAGGATCATCATCTCCACCATCAGGATCACCCAGCGGTTCCGACACAGGGAAGGACAGTCTTGATATCCTCCGCCCTCCATTGTTCTCACCATCCCTTCTTGCCTGTCTAGCAAAATCAATCGACCTGAATGTGATGGTTGGGTCGCCATGTCCATTGAAACCCCCGTCTCCATCATCCGGCAGAATCGACGGCGTCGGCGCCACCGGGAGTTCACTATCCTCCTCATCGTCACCCACATCCGGCACCGGCAACAACGAATCCTCATCATCCCCAAGACTATCCTCAATATCCAGCCCCATCCTCGGTCGCTTCAACTTGACACCATCATCAGATCCAGGCCTCGCATTCTCCTTATCGTCATCATAATCCCTCCCCCGTCCCACCAGAGGCGTCGCAACAACCCGCTTGCTCGTCGCGGCCGTCAGCTTGGCGAGCCGTCGCAGGATCCCTCGCGCCGAGTCCGGCCGCACCACGCTGCTTCCACCGCTGAGGCGAGCCGCTTCATTGCCAATACCCCTGTGATCGGTGTTAGTGCCCGTGGTCTTGACCTGGCCGTTGGTGTTCAGTGCGTCGCCGAATGCGCGGCGTCGTGTGCTGCGCAGTGCCGATCGTGTCTTCAGTCCGCTGCGTATTTGTAGCGCGCGGATTGCGTGGGGCGTCGAGGGTGCATATCTCGTGGCTACCGTGGTTGTGTTTGTGGTTGTGCTGGTTAGATTTTGGTCTGGTTTGGTTGTCACTGTTGGGAATGAGGGATCGGTGAGGTCGGCGTGGGGTCTCTTCCGTGCGGACATTGTTGTGGACATGCAGTTGTGGACATGCACCTGTGGATAGACCAGAGGTGTTGGAATGATGGAATGATGCTTGGGTGTGAAGATTACACTGATATCAAGTTAATTCATTGTGTCCTCAATACAGGTCGACGTTGTAGGTCCTGGTGTAGCCCAGGAATTGTTTGTTGATGCGGAGAGGAGTCGCTGCGGTGGTTTGAGCGGAATCTCGACGCGTCGGGATTCACGAGCGCACGTGATCATCATTTTACGGCGCAGCATTACTGTTGATCAAAAAGATCCTACGGGGGAGCATACGGCCATCGTCGCCGAATGTCTTCGAGATGTAGAATCCTCAATCGATTCTACCAAGCCGCATCCAGTATGATAGTCACATCCAGGTACCATCTAAAAAATCAAACAAGAAATACACCCCTCTCAAGCCACACAGCAATGCATTGCATATGAAACTCAAAAGCAATTGACATGCCACTGAGGAGACATACGCCATCCGCAGTGGGTATTCAATGATCTCATCTCACAACTCTGCCCGAGGCTGTGATGTCATGTTCGAACTCAGGAGCACACAGTGCACACGACGTCCCTGGGTTTTCCCCACGGACAGAATTACTTTTGGCTGGTGATCGGAGTTCGAGCTCGGATGGTATATAAAGATTTTCTGCTTCCTCAGCTTGCTTGTAGTTTCCTCTTTTTGTGCAATATACACCCGTCGAAAGAAAGATATCTTGATTCAACACAATCAAACCACCACTTTTCAATTCCCGCATCACATCCACAAAGCCGCAAAAATGTCAGGCCAGTCAAATGTAGGAAACAGCGGCGTCTACGAAGCCGGTGACCAGCGCAACCCACCAGACAGCGAGAAGCCCGAAAACCAATCCACGCCCTATGAGGAAGGAAAAGAGAACAGCCACAAGGACAATGACCCCAGTACGTTTTCTTCCTCTTGCCCACCTTCTCAGTACCGTCTACCATCTTAGACACGAATCCCAGCTAACACACCCCGTATAGAGGACGAGCGCAGCATTGCGAACCGTCTAGCACAAGCAGACCCTCAGAATGACGACGAATCCGGAAAGGACAAGACTGAGGAGCAGAAGGCTGGCGAGGTCGACCCCACCGCACCCGCGAGAATGCACGGCAATGAGCCCTCGCGCGGTGCCAAGATTGACAAACAGCTCCAAGATGAGGAGGCCGAGATTATTAGGAAGATGGACGAGAAGAAGAAGCAGAAGAGTTAGGTTTCGACGATGTTTAGAAGCTTGAATGGAGATGCTCAGATGTACAGGCACAGTAGCCATAATTCAGAGCGGGAAAGAGTGAAATGAAACAGAATCAGCTCCTCATTCGCGTTATCAACATCAGTTTCATTGCTGCTTCTGTCCACAAGTGAAGTTTCCTGAACCAATGAAATCCTTCCAGATTGGATTGGGATGGGGGTTTCGGGCGACCTCATCACTCGTGAACTTGCTGCGAACCGTGGAGGCTCCCCAGGTGGTGTTAGCCTGTGTTTTAAGAGTCCGCTCCTGCCACCAATCTAGAACAGCAGTAGTGACTACCTCCTGAGCCGGACCCAAGGTCGTCCTGACATTCCATCGGAGCAAGGCTTCTGCTAGTCGGTAATCGACGGCCCTGAGTCATGTAGAATTCTCCAGGCTAATGTACGTGGCACTGGAGATATGGCTTTGTCGCGCTGTGGCACGTTGTCCTAGCACTGTTGCGAGTGCAAGCAAGAGTGGTTTATCCCCGAGCGGCCCCTCGTTGGCGTGACCGGCCTTGGTGTGGATAAACCTTCGAGGCATACGACCAGTCCTGAAGACACTGCTATCCAAGCAGGGGGTCGGGTGCATCTTTGGCCTCAGCAGACCTATTCCTCAACATTGATATATGCCAAAAAGTGGTGATGCAGCTCAAGCCAATCATTGATGGGCCCTTGTGGTGGGCTTCAAGGGTACAATCATGAATTCAAGGTTCTTGCAAGAGCCATAGGATTCAACTTCCCAGTGCAAGTTGGGCCACATCTTCTCTGGCTGCCCCGACTTTGTCCGCAGCATCGTACAAACTCCTCTGAACTTCGCCAAACACAACTCTCAAAAGCTGGATTTGATGGTCTCTTTCGCTGAAAGCGACACCACTCCCATCTCCATTATTGAGTCTTTCATATAATTCTCGTTCTCGACCCACGACCTTGGCTTCGAGTCCTTGCACGAAATCCTCGATTTCACCCAATAGTTGACGATCAGTCTGAATTGAACCCTGCATCTCATCGGCGCGTGTGTTGAACAGCTCAATCAAACTCTTCGGTCCCTGGATACCCTCTTCAGCATCTTCACCTGGTAGTTGTATGGTGTCCCCTCTTGAATTTCCACCACGTACACTGCCTTTTAGCGTCTGGGGATTATTCCACCAACCGTTCAGGCCAGATCCACCCCCATATGCTCCGTTGCCGCCCAAGCTTTCATTTTGTGTGTGGCTAACTTGGTATTGCCGGGGCATCTTCAGTCGATCAACCGCTCGGAAGACACATTTGGCTTCCAACTCGCCCTTCTTCATAGCTCCATCTCGTGCTGCGACAATCGCTTCCGCATCGTTACCCAGTCCTGCTTCGACTTCGTCTAGTTTTTGTCCCACGAAGTCCACGCCATTGGGGATCGTTTGTCCTGCAGCAATCACCGTCGGTAGAAGATCGGAGACTTCTGATGCCAGTTTGATCTGATTTAATATTAAGGTGTCAACATCTTCAATCTCTTTCTGCAGTGCTGGAGTCAATTGGTCGAACTTGGTGGTTGAGCGAAGATGTGTAATGTCTATCTGCGCCTGTGATGAGGCACCTTGTGCGGGATTTGCTGAGGGCTGGTTTGATGGGGGGGCGACTGATTGGTTACTGGAGGCCGGGGATCAGTGTTTGCCTGGCTCTTGTAAGGGTAGACTTACAATAGAGATGGTGTTGGATTCGGGTTTGGATTGTTACCGAGACCAGAGAGGTTTAGGATAGGCTTCGCCGCAGGTGCTCCAAAACTGAACGCCATAGTGGCTTTCAATGATACAAGTAGTGAGAATGTGTACTAGTATGGAAATGGACCGAGACTCTAGATCGCAATATTGTAGTTGTGTTATGTCAATAACGGACGCGGTTTCTGCAAAATGCGCAAGCGCGATACGGTGTCATGCCGTGCCGTAGAAGAGTCCGGTCACGCACCAAAACATCAAAGTGCAAAGTCTGCTCGCCGCCGGTAAGTTTGAAAGCGTCTTTGATCTCGTCCAAGCGTACAATGAACCACCTTTATGCAGCCTCTCTGTGCTAAGAATTTGTGATCGACTTGAATGACGATGCAATTCGTGCATCTGAGATCGTATGCCAACAGCTTGAGTGAGGTCACAAAATGATTTTACACTTCGTGGTAATCAGTCGAGGCAGAGTAGCAATTTCGCACATTGACGGGGTTACCCTGGTTGCTGAGACGTGAACATATGATGAATCTCAAATGCGTCGCGCAGGCAGACGCTACTAAATGTAAAGACATCGCCTTGTCTAGGGAGAATGCCAACTACTTCAATAATGTGCAGTGGTGGGTACTTCGCACACGAATGCTCAACCTGGTCAGCTAACCGTTGTCACAGGAGTGCAGATGGAACGAGCTTGATTGCAACCACAGCCAAAAACGCCATAGAAACCTTTATTGTGTATGTTATACAACCTTTATCAATCCAATGTACTAAACAGTTGTCAGTCCTCCTAACCTCCTGGAAGACCGGGAGGGGCCACTGGCATTAACCTCATATTGCACAATTGTTTCTGATGGTCCTGTTAGTGCCGTGGTTGGGTATTCATTCTTCGATCTCGCAAATCCTGCTACAGCATTGGTCCTGTCGACACGAAAGGACCTGCCTATTCGTCTTAATTCGGCCTTGACTGGACAACTTACCGCTTCATATCCACTTGTCAATTCCATGACAGAAGCATACATCTGTCCGAACTCTCTCATCTTCAACCATGAAGGTGATCGATTCATTGCCGGTTCTGATTCGCTGATATCCACATTTGATCTTTCTAGGCCAGGACAAGAACCTATCTCATCCTTCCCAACCGGTCCACGGAGGAAGAATGATAGCCATTTCAGCCCGGCGGTAAATATGAGAGGTATTGTCTCAGCTTTGGCAATCGACAATGCGAGTAAAATACTGGCCGCAGGCACTTTTAGCCGTTATGTTGGCTTATATGATTCTATGGGTGAAGGTGATTGCGTAGGTGTTTTCTGTCTCAAGGGAACCACCGCCGATCCCCATATTGGTGGTGCCGGAATTACTCAGGTGACATGGAGCGCCTGTGGAAGGTATCTGTACATCACAGAAAGGAGGAGCGATGGGGTAGTCATTTACGACATCCGAAAGACTGGACAGCTTCTCTCTTGGCTCGAGGGAAGGAAAGCGAACACAAATCAACGAATGTCGGTGGATATCGTTAGCTCAAGTGGCACGGATGAAACAGCTGACCATGAGGTATGGGCCGGTGGCTCAGATGGGTATGTGAGGATGTGGAAGAATCCCCATCAGCAAGAGGGCGCTGTTTCTCCAACCTTCGAATATCAGGCGCATGAAGGTGAGACACTAAACTATGCACCGTCAGGAATCGACTAATGCGAGTTGTAGATGCCGTTCCGGCGGCAACAGTTCACAGGTCCGGAGGGGTCATTGCCACATCTTGTGGACAGCGACATTTCTTTGATGAGGATCGAGCGACCAAGACGGCACCACTGTCCATGAAAATTTGGAGCCTTTGACTGATGTACATGTCAATCAAGTACAATCTCTTGGACCGCTGTCCTTTTGGATTATACCACAACTGTCATGAGTTCTATCATAATCAATTTCCATCTGCCAGCTTTGCTAGGTATTCATGCATGATTGGCGTTCCGAGATCCGCTGTGTGGGGCTAGCGAGGTGTGTAGTGGTTGGCTACATTTCAACGTCCTCGAAGCTTAAAAGATCCCCGAGTCATTGTAGGCTCCTGAGGTTCATCGATGCTCTAGGGATTTTATGCTTCTCCTTTCGATATTTATCGCATAAAGGCCAATTTACGAGCTTGCAATGCTGCTGCTCAGTCAAGGCTTTCCTGCCGCTTTTCTTTTGTGTAGATGTGTTTCAGCCATCCATTTCCCGGACCACCTCCCCTGGATGAAGTGCAACTTCTTCATGTTGCAAATATTCCTGGTACTGCTCTCTGCTCTGTTGTTCTACAGAGTTGGGTAGACTATACGCTTGTAGCTGGCTGTTAGATAGGTGCACTTCACACGAGTCGGTTTTCAATTCGTGGCATCGCGTTCCCAGATGCTCATAACACGCATCTTCCAATGCGTGGGTATTTCTTGCTGTAAGTCCCTCACTCCAGTATCATAGTCCGTTTAGTATCACTTCAGAGGTTGCGGCTCTTTTCTCTGCTATTCACCTTCACTCGCGTCACTCTTGTCGTTATTTGGCAATTTTATTCGCCTACCACCGACTATGATGTCGTTCCATCCCACGACGACGAGGTGATTCGTTATCGACATCCAGATTCACACGCCGTGAGGGCGAGCGAATGTGTCACACCTGAAGGCATGGCTTGTTCAGAGGTGTTCTTTTTTTCCTTCTTCCCATCTTTCTTTACCTACCAACCTCCACGTCAAAGAGTTGGAACGGTCAGAGCTTCAGAGCTTCAGAGCTTCAGAGCTTCAGACTGTCGTACCCGGCCGTCGATGGCTTTGATGGCCGGGTAAAAGAGCTCAACCGCTTCATTATTGATTGCAACAGTTCCCCCTTCCAGCACGCTTGAGATTTTGCTTGATCTCCGGATGTCCGGCCTCATGAGGTTCAGTGAGTAACTTCCTGCTTGTTGCTAAAGTGACCGGCACACTGAATAAGTCTTCAGCATAAGCACTGATGGGCACTGCTATTCATTGTCAAAATCTCACAGATGTCGCACAGACAAGATCGTCAAGCTCTTTGCCAGAAGCCCGCTTTGGGAACAGCTGCTAAACAGACAAAGAACCAAACCACACAGGCCATTGTCTTTGATGAACCGGTAGCGACGAGGAAAACCCCAGCTGTCCATTCTGATACAACGGATTCCAGAAACATGCTGGTGTTCTGAGTGCGCAGTGCTCTCGACCATACAAGAATTGACCCGACCTTGACAGATCAGCTCCTGGTAACGAGAACACCACACCCTGTCAGACCTGCTAGATCACACTTGGTACAATAGTCTCGGTTGGCTGAATCTTTTCGGGGGATGTATGTCACCAATGTCGACTCTTGCTATGGTTCGACACCCGAAGTCCTGTCTGTGAAAGTTCAACCGCATGACGCCACGGGATATTGAGATCTCGAGGCGCGCAGCTCCAAGGTCTCTGGAGAGTCGACAAGCAAGAGCTTATATATAAACATACCTTGCATGAGTAATTGTATGATGGCAGCAGAGTGTCAGACGATATGAAGACTGCTACTGGCCTGTCGAGCTCGCTGTCCTTTTTTCGAGTTCGCTGCCTCGAAGACCCTGTGAAGGGTGAAGTCGCGAAGCAGTGTGAAGTGCGAACCCTTCCCCTCGACGTGGACTGCCTCAGTTGTCACGCTGGCGGCCTCCTGGATGATATATCTCGACCCTCTGGAAATCTTGGCTCTGATTCATATTATTAGGGCTTCGACTCAGCTTCACACTTCCTCAAAATAAATCACCAGCCTTCCTTTCTCTTCGTTACGGATCTTCTCTTACTTCATCACCAATCTTTTCTTCCAACAACTTCATCTACTGCGGCCACCATCAGTATTCGCAACCTCTCTCGTCTATTTCAGGACAGACAATCAACAGCACTGTCAATTACCCTCCACAGTCAACTCCTGAACAGACGCCAATCATGGCCTCGTCAGAGTCATCCTCCTCAAGCAGCCCTCCTTCAATGAGTCCCCCGCCACCAATGAGCCCACCTCACAACAATAATCGCTGTCCATCTCACATCAAGAAGGGCAATGCTATTCGTGCCGCTCATCAGGTCTACAATCAAGCCATCAACATTCAAGAAGATCAGCGTGGTCGAACACCATGGCTCGATCTTGAACTAGATGATCTGCCAACTTCAGCCGAATGTATGGGTTCAAATGCCGATGCTGGAACCGAGTTTCCAAGTCTTGAAGCAGCACAGGAGTACCGAAAACTGCTTCTCGAAGATGCCACTACTATCGACAATACAATTCCTCGAACACAAGCTCAACTCCGGGCACATGCTTTGGCTCTCTTCAAGGCCTTCAAGTGCATTCCAGAGGAATGTCAGGACCGAGACGACATGAAAAAATGGTTCGTCGAACAGCGACACAACAACCAGCTTGTAGAGGTCAAGTGCTGGGAGATCCTCCACGAGTGCATCAACCGATCCACCACAGTTACCAACTTGGTCGAGGCTCATGAGCCACACAAGTTCAAGTTCAAAAGTGGTGCCATGACGTTTGCTCAGCGCTTCAACATCATCAAGGAGACAATGGCTCTTTCAAAGACTATCTGCAAGCATCTTTTTGACGTTTCGTTCACATTGAAGTTTGTCGATGATCCGGCACACAACCGAGCTCGTGTTGAATCAAATCGTATCCTCAACACTAAAAAGGCAGCGATCATGAAGAGGGGAAAGGAGCAGCAGGCCAAGGACGAGCAGCAGGCAAAACGCCCTCGTCTTATGCAGAACACCGCGACCGATGCTCATCATGGAGAAGATATGGATGATCTCGAGGACAAGGACATGGATGAGACACCAGTCAAGACGAAGACTGCCCGCACTATTCGAACCCCCCGACCTCAGACCCTATCTCGAAATCGAGCAACGAGCTTAAGGTCTGCCATCCCTATGGGAACTATGAGTGCTCCGCAGATGCGTTCCCGCATGTACTCTCCAGGACAAATGAACTCACAATACCCTGGATTTCAGAACGGTTCCTCTCCTTTGGACAATTTCTCTACGGGAATGGGCACGCGACTCATGACTAGCTATGGCGGCGACGATTTGATGGCTGCTTCAAATCTCTCGAGTATTTCTCACCAAGGAAGCATATATCAATCCCCAAATCAACAATATAGCCAAATGTCACCATCGGCCCAGTCCTTCACGATGTCTGATGCAGGCCTGGGATTTGCTGCACGGAATACCACCTACCCGATCATGAGACCTGAATCATCGATGTCGCAGCGCACAGTTTACCAATCTTCACAAAACATGGCTGAGCCGTGGAATCCACAGGCACAAGCCCCACTGCGTGCAAACTTTGGTCCAAACTTCCACAATGGAAATACTTCATCTCCCAATGGCAGTGCATCAGGCTATGATACGATGATCGATCCTGCTCTTACTGGATCCTTCTCAAATAGTGGTTGGATGACTCCCAATACTCCCACTCCTACCAATGGTACATGGGGTCGGCACGCTATGGGACCCCTAAAAGCTCTTCAGCTACTTTCGCCAACCCCACGTCGACCAGGTGGCTTGCACATGCACCAACAAGATGTAGCAATGGGCGCTCTTGGAGGGAATCCTGAAGAAAGAACTGAAGAACAGCGTCCAGACGAGCTTCAGCAGCAGGAGCAGGAGCATTCGCCTGCTGTGACTAAGGACCGGCCTGCAAGTTTCTCATCCCAGGCCACAATTGATGAGGCAGTAGAAGATCCTTCTTTTGAGACAGAATGAATCTTCCGCAACGGCGCAGACATTCGATGGCATTCGTCAATCCACAAGCTGGTCGCCATCTCTTTTGCTTACAACATAAGAAATCCACTGGAGGCTGTGAATTGATTCATTCATCTCACTCCTGTCCCGGTTCATGCCGACCAAATCACTTCATCTTGCTAGGAGTGTCGGCTTAGATCCACTTTGCCACAAGCAGGCAGGAGCACATCAGAACGGTCGTTCAAGTTCCATTTCATTTCTATTCTTCGATTACATGACAGTCCTTCTCACAGCGCGAATACTCAGGAATTACGGGAGCACAGAACGCAGACAACCACTGGAGAATGAGCTCCACTATTTTTTCTAACCAGCTGTTTTTCACAACATAAATATCATCATTCGAAGTACACCATTCAACACGGGCTTGGGCTTTGGATACAGTTATGGTGTTCAGATAACGGTCAATTTCCAGGTTTCAGTTTCAGGATAGGGATACAGTACAGCTCAATGTACAAAGATGGTTCTCCTAGAAACAAGAGAACTGCTGATTGGAGCGATATCATGTTCAACGGAGGACATCGAGTTATGCAGTTCAGATGGGTGGTTGGTTTACTTTATTTTTCTTTCTTGTTTTTCCATTACGATATGCAGACTCGGGGGCAAAAAGCCAGTGAGAGCAGAGCCTTCAATGATGGGCAGTGGCATGTATATTCATTGCACACTTGTGCCATCATCACATAGCAGTGCTCAATCATAAAATTTCAAAATTCCTTCTTGCACTGAACTCTCACTTCATAAGTCCGCACTTCGCTTTCGTAAAAACTGTGCTCTATGCCTGGAGCTATCATAACAGATAGACATGCTTTACTTGTGATCCACCACCAGCCCACCTACACTTGCACCCATATCAGAATCCTGACACATTAAGGACAAACGAGTAACACGGCTTTGCGTCAAGCCGCATGAGCGAAGCACTGTGATTGAGTGAAATTCCGGCAGATCAATGCATAGGTCGACAGTGTAAAGTGAAGAACAGCCAACAAAACCAAGTGACATCAGAGACTTTGTCACATTCCTCAATCAATCGCGACTCACAAAGTGCAACAACTCATCTCAGCAGATATTTTCCGACCCTGAGGTCAGTATGAAACAGGCATCTCATCATCAGCTGACGTCAACCGGCCCTTGAGACCACATTCACAGCATTTCGCACTTCTTCCTAGGGCCTCCTCGATCTCACTTTGGATCAAACACAAGTCCAGCGGCAATTGTAGCAGGTCGTACGAGTTCGGTGCCCTAAAATAGCAGCGGAAAAGGCCACCTAAGTTTTCTCCTCGTGAGTACGCAGGTGCCAACATGACCAGCCCAGTGACCTTCGAGTCTTTGCATTCTGAAATGCGAATCTGTACTGATTAATTTGAATCCAGTGAAGTGGGGCTCTACTAACGAGGTCAGTCTAGGGGCTTCCTGCGCAGTGTTCACCAGCCATGGCGACGGGAATGCAAAGAGATGTGGACTATGCAAGAGCTTACAGCTTCGCAGGAAAAATGAGTATTATTCATGGCCTCACGGTTGCATAGTTTCAATCCTCGGGCAATAAGGTCTTTTGGTAGTTCAAATACAACACGTCTGGGTTTATTGCCGGAGCCATTCAGACAGCAGATAATTTTTGAATACCGCATTTCTAAGGGCGGTGATCTGAGTGTTCTATTCGTTTTGAAGAACCATGCGGGGGGCTCTCACTTCAGATGGGAACGAAACACCAGTGTAGTTACACGAGACCTCGAAGAGGTTGTCAGCTGACGTCTATTTCTACGACCGGGCAGTGGTTGAATGAATGGGGAGGCGCTCTGGATTCTAAGTCATTCATCAGCAAGTACTGATTCGCTAGTGTTCCATCGAGGCACCGCAACTATGCTGCACAAGGGTCGTGAGTACCGTTTAGGCTCTTAAACCGTACCATTCTGGTCTAATTGTTCCAGTTCAATCCTGTTGCTCCCGTCCTGCGCGAGTTGTCCGATGCTTTGCATGGCGTAGCGCGCTTTCACAGTACTGTACATATTGAATCCAAGAACAGTCGCACCTGCAGCCGTTGCGACAGCTTGGTCGAGATCTGAAAAAGAATTACTCGACCGAGGGTAGAAGTGAGCAGCAAAGATCTTGAGGCGAGGCCAGATAGTGCTTGTATATCCAGACGCGCGAAGTATTGCGTAGGAGAATTGTATGGAGTTCATCGCGCTGGGAATGATGGTGAGAGTCATGATGGCAAATGCAAAGACCATGCTGATCCCACCGCTGGTTCGTGTACCTCTAGCGCCCATTTGCAGTGCTCGAGGCAGATTTTGTTCTCTAGTTGGTCTGGAAGTTCCACCAGATTCTTGAGAAGATCTCCGAGAGCGTAGGATGTAGGTGATGATTGCAGAGGCACCAATAGCAAAGATGGCTAGCAGTAGTATGATAGCTATGACAAGGCCAGAGAAATCAGCGACAAAAGATCGACTGAACGCTGGTATTTTGTCATTTTCAGTGCCTGATCGCTGGTACTGGATACCGAGGTCATGAAATCTCGAGAGATTGATATAGCATTCCGTTGCGAGGCACAGGAGACCAACTACTGCCACACATATTGCTCGCCGCAGGCAAAGGGCCCACACTGCGATGAGAAACAAGATGACGCTAATGATCATGAATGTCTCAATAATGCTGAAAGGTGCTTCGATAGCAGCGATAGACTGGTCATATTGATCGCCTCCGATGTCAGAACTGGCGGACATGTCATAATCAGACAATAGTGTCAAGGCCTGCGATATCACATGCCCAGCAGCAACAGCTGGGAGTGTCAACAGCGCGATCAAATCCACATCAATCGATCCCGTTTTCCGTTTCTTGGGATGGAGAGTCCAAGAGACCACAATCGATAAAGTTGTGAGATACCAGCAGGCGATCGCACCTGGCCCGTAAAGCGACGAGACCAGACCGTATCGATCTGGCATCGTTTTATTGTCCAAATGAAGCGGCAATGTTCCGACTGTTTCAAATACGTAGGATGAGTTTGTGATAATAGTCCCCAATAAGCATTATGGCAATTAATCCACACGGAACATACAATCCTGCTAAATCCAAGAGGGTAAACGGACCTACAGTCCCTAGTTAGTTCAGGTGCCGAACTTGCTAGCCCCCTGGAGCCTAGGGGGGCTTTACCAGAGCACTTGAAGGACAAATTAAGCTTTACTGGGAGATCCGATCCCGAAGTGCCGAGATACTGAAGTCAATTCATCCCTGAACCCAGCAAGCCAAGTGCGCAGCATTGCTACCCAAAGCATGATTTGCATTCTTTCAGCCTCCGTGGCTCACCAAGATAGTTCAATACGAACAACAAGAGCACGACATTTGAGCCTCGGTATTGCTCGGCCACCCCTATTGTGGCTGGCTGAAAATGCAGAGCGGTGTCTGAGCTGTAGGTTTGAGGCGATCTCATGTTGACTCGAGGCTCCCTCGGCTTGTTGATTCGTGCGTGGGCGAGTTCTGCAAGTCAATGTATGACCAGTCTATCACATCACATGATGGTTGCTGAACAACCAGCTAATTTAATACTCTCCTACCGCTTTCAATCAATCAAATCCAGGTAGGCGTCAGCTAGTGAAATTTTGAAAGTTGACTACACCAGCTAGCCATGCGCCCCCTAATTACTGCATGACTGGATGAGCTTGGTACATAAGTCGGTCTCTAATCCTCGTGTTTTAGGTAAATCGTGTGTCTTTTTCTGAATTACCTAGTATGGATGAATTCCAGGAATTATCTAGGTAAAACTCGCGGTGTCCCGATGCCCTATTCAAGCGGCTATGTCGGTTTCGTAAACATACTGGACCGTAAAAAGCGCTCCTCTCCAGCCTCCATCCCAGTATCTTTTCTCTTCGTTCACCAGCCGTATTGCATCAAGATTGAGCATGCCGCCCATGTTCAGCAGAGTTGCGTGTTTTTCGTCGTCAGAATAAGTGTCTGCTACTTGCTCAGTAGTTAATTTGCCCTCATCGAACAGGTGTGCTTGGTTCCACTCCCCGTCTAATGGGTCACCAAAGCCATGACAAACCAGTTGATCTGCACCAGCATGGTATTTGACTCTCGAAGCATATGATGGGGGCCTGTCGTAATCAACATAGGATCCGAGGCCAATGGAATGGCAAAATAAGTTGACTTGATCACCATCTTTGATCTCGCTATCAGGTTGATTGGGCGTCCAGCGACCCGAAGAAGTCGTGCGGCGGAAGGACCAACGGCAGATGTAGGACCCGACTGTCGATGTCTCTGGCTTAAGCCGGCCACTTGGATTGACCCACATGCCAGGAATCTGGTAATTTTTACTTTTCTCCGGAGCATATTTGTCCCCTGTCACCAGAATAAGCGGGTAGTCCACAGGAAGCTGGGAAATGTCAGTATGTGCTCATGAGAGGCTCAGTCTCCAAGATAACAGATTCAAACCCACATTATTTAGTTTCTTGTCTTTCGCAGTTATGATGCCACTGAGAACGGTGAAAACAGGTTCTCGAGGGCCTGTACCCGATGGTTGAGCGGTAACAACCAACGTGTCAGTATCGTTCTCGTTGTATCCCAGTCGCTTCCCATCGATCAGTAATTTGATCTTCCCTTTCCAGGTATTGTTTTCCACTGCTTGAGCTTCCAGGCGTCTCTGAGCAATGTTTTTGAACAGTATAGGAATCTTCTCCCACTCCTTAAATCTACCAAACAGATCATAAAGGGGAACAACCTCTTCTTGCTTGAGTTCGGTTAGCCAGGTTTTGCGGCCAAAGCAATGACCACGTACCTCAATGACTCGCCAATTTGTCCACGTGCCGACACTGCCTGCCCATCGAGGTGGGCTGCTATGTAAGCGTTGACTTGAGCGTTGGAGGGATTGTGATGAACATACTTAGCACATAGTAAGGAATTACCTCCCCGAGCTGTCCACGCCAATGTCGCAAGGTCCGAGATCTTTCTCTCCTTCTCATTCTCATGCGATTGATTCTCGTTGCTGTATGACGCAGATCCTGACGCATAGGTTGACGAGAAGCTCATTGCCACTGACGCTTTCAGCGCATCTCTTTGGTCGCTCTCCTTGGAAGAAAAGAGTGAACTTGCAAATTTGGAGCTTTGAAGCTGTCCTCCGAGTTGGAATGTTGTTGCAAATACATGGCCTGAGCGTGTCAGTCGACATGACCTAATGTACACAAGTTATCTTACCGTATTGTGCGCTGAACGTCCGAAGCTCTGCTTCAGCAGCGTCCAACTCTGCCTCGGTATAGGTGCGAAACTCTCGGTTGTACTTCTTGTTCAGACCGTCTAACACCAGAGCACACTCTTTGGAGACCTTGAGACTGTACTCATCCATGAAGACTCGTGCTCGGGGAAACTTGATATCATTAGCCATACGCTACCTCGGTCAACAATAACTTACGTTGTAAGTTGCAAAATATTCTGTTTGAGCCTCGATATCAGTTGTCGCTAAGCCGGTAGAAGACGACGTGAATAATCCAGAAGAGATACCGGCAGAGACACCGAATGCACCACCAGATCTAGCCAGGTTAGTTGTAAATTTTCCCATTTGATTTGACTGAAACATACGCCGATGCTTGAACCGAGTGGCTGGAAAACCCGTTCTCTGCCAGTGAGCGCTGCAAATCAGTTTTGGCCTCCTTAATCTGAATTGAAGACGAATCAAAAACTTCAAATTCTGGCTTTATCTGGGATAGATCTGGACCATCTAGGACGAAAGCTGGAGAAATTGATCAGCATGAGGCAATTCTAGTCGTGTAACGTAATTCGAATACCTGGGCGTCTTGCTTTGACAATATCTTTCTGCTCTTCACGAATCGTAAAACCGTGGAAGGCCTTGTTGATAGCAAGCAATGTTGTCCACTCCTCGGTTTTTAGAGTCACAGGGTTACTGTGCCTTGATCAGCATATGTGATTGAAAGAACAGGAAGGTTAGAGACTCTGCTTTGTCCGAAACTGCATCCCATGGGCCAATTTCGACGTATTTTGGGCCAAACCCTGCTGGTCTATCTGCAGCCACAACTTCGAACTTGCTGCGGTCCTTTTTTGGTCAGTTTCGACCAGAACACTAGAGCATAATTCGACTTGTGAAGAAACCTACCGTGAGCGACAAGTCCAGTTTCTGTTTCTCAAGCAAAGCGGCAGCTTTCTCCGCATCAGTTGGTTTCTTTCCAGCACCTGTTCCCGTGGCATCGGCGATTGTCCCAAGTGAAAGTTCGCCATCTTTAACCTTGGTCTCGGCATCGGTCCTCATCTTCTCAAGAACACCCCGAGCCTTCAGAAACTCGTTGACTTCCGTGGCAGAGCCAAGCTTCTCTTTCATGTCGAGAAACTTGCCAAGGTCTGCGTTGAGTGACTCTGAAGCAGATATCAGTCGTTAAGGGCTAAGAGTGCATTTGGGATCGATTCAACAAACATGCCTTCGGTAGCTTTCTTGATTTTCTCCTCTTTTTCTTTCTGGGCTTTCTCCTTCGCTTCCTTTTCTGCCATAAGTTTGGTGAGAGGATCAATTTCGCCATCCTTAAATAAGTTGTCTAGCACATCTTTATTGGTCGATGTTCCGTTTGGCTCTGTTCCGTCCAGAGGGTGGGTCGTAACCTCTTCAGATAAAAGGTCAGACATATTGGAGATCGTGAATATTCCTCGCACAACTGGTATCTGACTGCAGCTATTATTATAATGGCCTATCAATTACCAAAGGCGATTGATCATGAAGCTCTAGAACACCTCTGAAAAGAGGAGAGGAATGGGATTCTTATGTGACTACTTCCCTTGCAAGTCCCCGTGCTTACGGAAATACGCCGCATGCATACTGTATAATTTCTTTGGCAGGAGCGTGGCGGTTGAAGCCCACTGGATTGATGGATCCAAAGGGAACTTGTATTTCCGCAATTGGCCGAGCCAGTTAGTTCGAAGAGGCTGGCTGCTCCTGAGGCTGAATACGAGGGGGCTTCATACTATGGAATGGAGGCTGCATCTTCCCCGTCACTAAGTCTGGAAAGTCACCTGCGAATTGAAAACTCAACAATTCTCGAGCTCGATGATTGGATGTTTTGTGGCTTCATGCGTTTGGCCTACAATTGTAGACTGGTTCGGGGTAAAATTTACGTGATAAATGATCAGCTGAACTGGAAGACGAAAGATATGCCAAGCTCAACCGCTTGACACGTCACGCAAGTGTTTTGTAGCTATCAGACAAAGTGCGACCGCACGGTTACCTGTGGAAGTGGATTATGAGGTGGACGGTGGATGTTCTCTCTTTCTGATGTCCTCAAGATGTGGAAGGGGAACCAAGATATCGGCAACATGCGGCTGGAAAGCGTTCTCTTATTTCAGACCACTTCTCCTTCCCGAGGCAGTTTGTTTGCAGTGCGTTTGAGGGGAAGTTTGCAGGTAGCTTCTCTAGATAGTTAGATAGGTATATATTCAATTCACCCAAGGGCATTCTAGTTAGTTCGCAGCGGAGCTTGAAGTCGAGCGTCCAGCTAGTTCGTTAGGTATTTACGCTAAGTGCTACATAGGTATCACTTACCTATTCCTTGGCTTCTTGGGACACCCTAGGCGCCTGGCCTAGCTAACTAACTTAGGTTACCTAAGGTAACTATTATCCCAACTATTCCCAGCTTTTTACAGCCAAAGTAGCATCATGAACATATTTCTTGAATGGGCATCTAATTTTCCCCAAGACGAGTTCTCATAGCGCCTAGAGACTGAATCTCGAACTGAAGACCGTGAAAATGACATGCTTTATACCTCCAAACTCCATTAAATCGACCGTTCGGTCGAGATGAGCGCTTCAATCAAAAGTTCGCATGATGGCGGAAGTCAGCTCCTATCTATCTCACATGTAAGCGCGATATGGCGGGAGTAAGGCCATCAGCTTACTCGCTGGTATACAATAAGTGATTTGTGACACTTCAACCGAATCACTGATGGCCATTGCTTATCACTTCATCGCCCATTGGTGAATGGTGACTAGAACTTTCGGGTCCTACTATTATTGGGAGACTTTGTTCTTTTTCTGTGAGTGTTCTACAAATAATACTTTGGGACGCCTTAGGTGAACAATGGATCCCGACCCCAATGGAATTATTTTGGAGCTTCTCGGCCTCTCCAATGACTTCATGTTTAATAGCAGATGTCGCTGCCTTTCGAGTATCAAGGAGGAGCTTCTTCTTACAACAAGCTCTTGGATCGGCGTGGACCAATCTTACTATTGAATCATCACAGAGGCCGTTTCATTTTGCATTTTGCACAATGTATCAAGAATTAAGGAATGACAATATCTTGCGGCTACCTGATGAAAATGGTCATCGACTGGAACAAGATGATGACAGGCTGCCAAACAATGAGCCATCTAACGACAGAGAATGCTCGCAGCAAGACACCAAGGCAGAAACCCGAAAACGAGGCAATGTCACATCTCGATTTGAGACCGAAACCAATTCTGTACAAGAACACGATGAAGACTGTCATCACGCTGGTCGGTCAAAAGAGCATGGGGATGATTTTCATCCCACAGAGAAACCAGGAGGTAAGCATCTGCACCACCAAGCTGTAGACCATTAGGGGTGCGAAAGATTGGTCACCAGAAGATGGCTATCGGGAAGATTCTCAGCAGTGGGAACAATTTGAAAATGGAGCTCACTCACCCGGTGCAATTCCCCATGGTGTAACCCGTAAAAGTCGACCCTCAGCAAGATCCACCTCCCTCCCTGCAATACTGATCTCCAAACGTAATGTCTGCTGATCAGAATCTTGGTTCAAATGGAGGGTATAAACTAAATGCTTGCCCACTGTTGAATTTACTTCTGCTTTTGTGTGATATCGCGCAGGAAGGAAACACTCGCTAACGAGAAATTCTTCCAGGTTCCGTTAATACTCAGACTCAAGTGCCCGCAAATGTGTGCCCTTCTGGAATGTCTGCTGCTGTGGCTGCTGTCAGTGATGGCGACGTGGGCATGATCGATGGAAACACGAAACCTGTATCAAAGTTACCCACAACCGCAACATCAGCGACATCCCCCGTGAGTGGCCCAGCACCATGGGGTTCCACTTTAGACACCAAGCCTGCTACAGACGCATCTGAAGTATACTTGCGGCGCCGGCATGGCTCTGAAGATAGCTTGGATAGAGTGAGCAGAGTGTTGAGTAGCGACCGCAGAACTACACCGAAGAGTTCAACCGACGGTTTCTGTGAGAATGCTCGCATTGGAACGACCTCGAGCGGTATAACGCGAATTGTCGCAGCCAGCAATTCCGGCGCAGGTACCCCAGCACAACAGGTAGCGGCTGAAGAAGCTATGGGCGACGTTGCCAAAGATATGGTTAGTGAGCAGATTCTCGCCTCTAGCATTGAGGAGAAGACTGAGAAACACATACCGGCTGAACGTGCTTTCTCTGAGGTTCCTCCTACTCCATCGGCTCCACCTCCGCCTCCACAATTATCTCAGCCTCAAACTTCTCCTACAGGGAAGCCTTCAGCCACTAAGGACCAAACTCCTAGTACGCAAGGAGCCGAAGTTCCTCGGACCCCCGGTGCTACCGACATGGCAGGTACTCGAGTGAGTGATATGGTTAATCACAAAACTACAAATCAAGTCGTCGCGATGGCGACGCTGCGAAGTACTGGAGTGGTCAGAAGGCCTGCAGGAACAAGCCCTGCCAGTAGCGTCATGACAAAGAATACTTCTGTGCAGCCCATTGAAGAACCAGAAAAGAAACTGATCAGCACTGGTACGACATCACCACCAGCTTCAAACGTTCTCCAACCCGGGGTAGTGCATTTATCCCATGAAGTCGCTCCCTTCCAAATCGAACACACCATAGGCATCCAGGCACCATCTGAACACTCGCAAACTGTATCTGAGAATCCTTCAGCCAGCGCTCCTCCTGGTCAATCATTGGAATCTACAGGCGTATCCTCGCGTCAGACTGAAGCGTTCATCGACATGATCCAGAATCAACCTCTGCCGGTTACGGATATAATGTCGAACGAGAGCCGACCACTAAATCCTCCCACAAATTCTGCTCAGCAGAGAAGCCTGTCTGTCAAAGTCGTGCCTTCGAGCAGTCTCGGAACTTCTATAACCGTTGTTGAAAGTGGAAATGTCTCTCAAACGGAACACATGGTATCCCAGAAGCAGATTCCATCGAGTACTGCCAGTGCTCCACAGGACAAAACCCTGCCTCCCAAAACCACGTCCCTGGCGAAACCTCGGCCGTTGGCCAAAAGTACTCAAGGTGGAGCCAGAGCCTCGCAAGTACCGAACAGCGAGAGGATTCGGGACGAGATCACTATCATGAATAGTTCTGTGCTGAAGCAGACGCCAGCATTGTTCACTTTGAATCCCGAGACTCGAAGGCTACCCCCCACTGGAATGGTTGGAAAGGACGGCCAAACTTCGCAAGCGCCTTCTGCTCCCACTTCACAGAGCAGCAGCAGACTCACCCCACAAGCACCTCTAAGCAAACCTCAGTCCGGCGTGTCTGTTGCCTCGAGAGCACCAATAAAGCGACCACCTCCAAATGCGACAGGTCAGGAAACTCTTTCGTCACCCTTAGTTCCCCCGACATCACGGAACACCAGTGCTGCAGACCTAGATAGTAGATGGAAGATGATCTCGATATCTACGTCTCCGTCAGCAGTCACTGCCATTAACACAAAGCTTGCGGGCAAGGATAGTAGGTGGAAATTACTTCCGCCGTTCACGAATGCACCTCCAACTCCGCAGAAAGAAGTAGTATCAGGCCATGCTAGCAACTGGAAACTTCTTCCACCCTTCGCTCCACTCATTAGTGCTCCCACACCATACACTTCCCAAATGCCAAGGAACACAAGGTCAATAGGGACACAGACTGTGAGCACAGTATCAATGAGCACTCAAACAGCAGCCAAGCTCAGTGCGGCTGTCAATCCATCTGCGGCCAGCCATCCAGTTAAGGTGCCTCCCACAAAAGCACCGAACACAAGGGCTCCATCAAATCCAGGCATAAGTACGGAGCGTCCACCATCTGCCTCTCCATCTGGCCCCATATCTGCACAAAACTCTGCAACAACAGCTCAATCCATCGTACCCATCGCTTCTACACGACCCCCTATCAAGAAACCAGCTGCAGCGACTGGTGCACCCACAGCTATCAAGAAGACGAGGGAGTTATTGACTCCCGGGACAGAGCAGACCATTATCACCCCGAAACCAATGAGCCCGGCGGCTAGGGCACCCTCCGTGGGAGGTTTATTGACCGTTCTAGAGCCGAACAGTGAGAACAGAAGAGCATCTATGGGTTCTGTGCCGGCACGAAAGCCCTCTCCAGCACTGCCTCCGGAAATCGCGGCGTGGGTGAAGCTTTCCACTTCGAAGCCAGCACCAGATTCAGCTGCCCTGGCCACTACAGAACCGAAAACCCCTGCTCCAAAAAGAGCACCTGGTGCGGGTGGGACGGCAGCTGTAGCATCGAAGCCTCCACCTCGGAGGACGCCGCCCACCACAGGGGGTTCCGCAACTGTACCGTCCAATGCTCCCGCTCAGAGAGCGACACGAGTAGCAGGTTCACCAGCAGCAGCACCACCAAGGGCGTTTCCGCCTGCACCACCGATGCCTGATTCATTTAAGAAAATGCCAACAAGGAAGGCTCCCCCTGTGGCTATCGTGTCATCGTGAGAGAAGGACGAGGTTTCGAGCGTGATTTGTTCAGAGACATTTCTATGTATGTCGATCAGTGTTTAGCATACATAGAAAAATACTCCAAACCAACGCGTTTCGAAAGGACGATGCTACTTTCATGATGAGATCTACCAGCGGTTTCTGTCGTTAAGGTCAGAAGTGATTGAGCACGGCGAGGCTACGCCAAGCCATGACATCACGGGGAACAACAAGGCTGCGCTAAGCCTACCTAGGTAACTTAGACAAAGCCCAACATCATGATCAATCCCAGATGCATCTGCCTGCGGCTTGCATCTCCACCTTGACTCCTAACTCACTCTACGGCGCCTCCACATCAAATAAAGATGGCTGCAACTATAAAGTCTTGACTAAGAACTCCAACTCATCAATCTGGAGCCTCAGGCATCAGGTTCCAAGGTTCTCCGCCATCAGAACTGAGGCTACTCATCCACGGCTACACCGTTCCTTTCTCCAGCAATGACCGCAGGAAGCGGCAACGGAATCATCATGGATCCCCGTTGTCGGGAAATCTCCGATGTCAGCTACACGAATTTCAGTCTGAGTCTGTACGTTCATAAGACATTAGCGCCCTTGTCGAGCCAAATACTCACAGAAAAACACAGATTCATCCTAGTTGGCATCATGGTATCCTACCTCCCACAGCACATCCGAATCATCTCCCGGCGCTCATCCTACGGCCTCTCACCGTGGTTTGTCTTGCTGGGCACGACAAGCGGAACGTGCGCGTTCGCCAATATTCTCGTGCTGCCTAAGAGTCGCTTAGACATTGGGTGCTGTCGGCAGGTAGACGAGTTTGCCTGCGTCGCGGGCTTGTTGGGTATCGCGCAGGTGGGCGTGCAGTGGTCGTGTTTTACTGTCATGTGAGTACACGAGCGTAACAGGATGGTTGTTATCTTGATGGCTGATGTTGCTTGTGTTTTACTAGACTGCTCCTCTTCCTTATTTTCTTCCCACGCGGTTCGTCGGCAACGATAGGTGTTGGAGATGACTCGACAACGAAGCAACATGTGGTCCCGGGCACCTCGCTCGCCAATGGGAGTAACGATATCGATGTTCAAACTAACGGTGCCACCGACGCCGACAGTGAGATCATCACCAACAACGACCCTGCCATAGGCCACACAAATACACCGGCCGCCAATTCCCTTCCTCACACCTACCAGACCGCTCTCCTGGTAACACTCCTCTCGGTCCTCCACGCGGTCCTCATCCTCATCCTCTCCGTCTACTATGTATATCTCCGGCCCATGCACGCCCAGTGGTGGGCCAACTTCCTGGGGATCTTCAGCACGATCCTCGCATCTATCCAGTATTTCCCGCAGATCTGGACGACGTGGAACCTCAAGCGCGTCGGCAGCCTGAGCATCCCCATGATGTGTATCCAGACGCCTGGCAGCTTCGTGTGGGCGGGCAGTCTGGCCAAGAGGTTTGGCTCCGAGGGTTGGAGTGCCTGGGGCGTATATCTTGTCACGGGCTGCTTGCAGGGTTCGCTGCTTGTTATGGGTGCGTATTTTGAGATTATGTTCAGGAGGAGGGAGAGGGATGAGTTGAGGGGACGGGTGGTTTATGGGGCTGGCGAGAGTGCCAGTGGGCTTGGCAGTGAATTCCTAGGTGGAACTGGGAATGGAGTTGATGATTCAACACAAGAGGTGGCGACGGAAGAGACTCCTTTGCTTAGAGAGGGTTGATGGTCTTATATATACAGTCTACGCAGTATCTGTCTCCCATCGAGTTTACAGCATGCCTGGCTTGGGACTAAGGCTCGGGCTAGGTTCCTCTGCAGCATGTCTTTTCCCATCGGCCATGGCTGTCATCTCTTCCAACTGCTTGTCGGTAGTTCCGTCGACTGCTGGATGGCCACTCTCAGACGTATATCGAGCATCAGAGAAGTCGATGCCATATTTGGCGTAATCGAAATCTTCCAAAGTCTCGAGTCGTTCAGCCCATCCATCTCCCGGTTCACCTGGTTGACCGGGGCTTCCAGCGAGAGGTATGCCCTCGGCATGATCTAGATCATCCTCCTTATGTTCTCCAGTTCGACCTGCTAGGACTTCGTGTTCTTGGTCTTTATAGACATCCAACAAGCCGGGATGCGGGACCCAAACGGCCCTCATCCCGGCTCTCCTCCCAGCCTCTACTCCTGGAACGCTATCCTCGAAAACCAGGCATTCTTCGGGGAGCACTGGTCGCTCGCCTTCCTCCTCGGCTGAAATGGTCTCATTAATGGTCTGCAATGCCAGCAAGTAGATATCTGGCAATGGCTTCCCTCTGCCTTTGGGTATTCGGCAATCGTCGCCCACAATTTTATGTCGATCGGGGAAAACGCTGAATAGCTCCTGCATGTTCTTGGTCTTGATTTCGTAGTTTCTCGAATGAGAGCTCGTGGCCAAAGCAAGTCTGACCTTTTTCTCTTGCCGGGAAGGACTCTGGATGCCTGCAGATCTGGTCCTTGCGCCTTGCAACCTTCTCAACAAGTTCTCTACGCCGGGTAAGGGTTTGCAGTTCTTGAATGCCTCGGCCTGCAATTCGACTTGGCGCTTCATGAAGTCCTCGTGTGATATTGGAAGCTTTGCCCATTCGTGAAAGATTTTGCCGGCAGCAGGGCCTGGTCGACCTTGCAGCTGTGCTTTGATTGACCATGGGAGATCGGGCCGCCCATTCTCTCTTAAGATGGTATTCGTCACGATGGTATAGGCGTCTTCAGAGTCGATTAATAATCCATCCATGTCGAATATACACGCCCGAACTGGGGGAAATCTAGGGAGGTCAATTAGTCATGAAATAGGATTCGACATGATGTACGAGAACTCACTCTTGTCTGGGAGCCATGGTGCTGAGATGGAGGTAGAAGAAGAGGGGAGAAGTAGTAAGCGGTGGAGGAGAGAAGTGGTAAGCGGTGGGAGGAGAGAAGAAAGAGATTTAATTCTACTGCTTGGGTACCTGGGTACCTGCAGAGAGGGAAGATTTGCCCTGCATTACCTGTAAAGAGTAGGTTGAACCCTGAGAGAAGATCTCCAGACCACGAGCAGAGTTGATCCCAGTTCTCGTTAATCGGTACCGCTGGTGACCGTCTGGTGGGGTAAGCACGCGGTTCACCGTTGATCGAACCTTCCTCCATTACCCGTGCTGACCTGACTACGTCATTCTTCGACGCGCCTGGTCCTTCCAATTCAAATCCCAATTATTTCTTAGCGGCTTCAACTTCTCGCCGGGGGCGTGTATCAAAAGCCCTCCATTTCCATCTTCATTGAGTCAATAATGTCGTTCAAAGCCTCTGGGCCCAATACACGCCCGGACAGAGTCAAAGAAGCTCCCCGACCACCGTCTCCTATCACATCCGCCAGCACCCATCCTGTTCCACCAACCTGGAAATCACAATCTCACTTCCACTCCCGCCGATCCTCAGCCTCTTCTATAGCCTCTTTCCACTCGGCTCGTTTCCCACACGATGAAGAGTCTCGAATGGTCTCGGCGTCTCACACTATCAAGGCTGAGGCGAATGCACAATTCGCGGGACAGGACTACTCGCAAGCCATTTCAACATATGACAGGGCACTGGCCGAGTTACCGAGCTACCTCGACTATGAGATGGCAGTCCTGCAAAGTAATATTGCTGCATGCCACCTGAAGCTGGAACAATGGAAGGATGCTGTGCAAAGCTGTGAGAAGGGCCTTGATGGACTGGAGCGGGAGATGCCCACAAAGCCCAAAGCCAAAAAGAAGGACAAGAACGGCAAGATGAAACAAAAGAAATACTCGAAGACAACCTTGAACTCTGACACCGAGTCCGAGAGTGAAGTTCCCAAAGAACAAGACGACACGATTGTTGAACTCGACTCCGATCAAGATGAAGCCACTGCCTTGGCATCATTGAACTTGTCTGATGCAAGAAAAGAAGACATTCATCGCATCCGCACGAAACTACTCCTCCGTCGTGCAAGGGCTCGATCATCCATACCTTCCCAGTCGGGTTCCAGCGCCTGGGCCAACCTTTCCGGCGCCCTGGAAGATTACAAACTTCTTTCTACAACCTCATATTTCAGCACTCTCCCTTCTTCCGACCAGAACACCGTTCGTCTCGCTCTGGTCAGTCTCCCTCCACAAGTTGACAAGGCCAAAGAGAAGGAAATGGGTGAAATGATGGGGAAGCTCAAAGAGCTGGGGAATGGAATACTAAAGCCTTTTGGCCTCTCCACAAACAATTTCAAAATGGTTCAAGGTGAAGGGGGTGGATATAGTCTCAGTTTCGATAGTGGAGGGGGTAGTGAACAGAAGAAATGATTAACTGATTATATCTAGAATAATATAATCCTACAGTATTCGCTTACATCGGATACGAATCACGGTGTTATCACAAGTGACCATCGCAGCACCGTAGCTCAATGGAGATGCATTTTTACTTGACTTGGGTATCATGCTCTTGTAAGTGAAGTGTACAACATCCATCCAGATGTGAATATAGGGAAAGCCCATCTACTCACTGAGTAATCACCATGAACAGCAAACCTCCCGTGTCACAAAACTCCCGGTGTACAGTACACGATATACACATACATCTCTACAGCACACATAAGCAAACGTCCACCCTTAGGCAAAAAGCGAAGGGCTGGGAAAAATATATATACAAACACATTATTGTTTCGCCTCGCCCTCGGAAGAAGGCGGCGCTCCGGCGCCGGCCACCCTCTGCACCACAGCCCGAGGCTCGTACGGCGATTCTGTCACTCCGTCCACGTATCTGATGTTTAACACTGAGGAACCATCTTCGTTCAGAGCGGGTTCCGGTGCAGGACTGGCTCTCTCCGAGCGCTCGGCGGCGATGTGTCGAATTCGAAAGCGTCCCGCATTGGATGATGAGGGTGTTTGGGATTGGGACCCGGGATCGGATTTAGATTTGAATTTCTCTCTGGGTCTTGTAAGCATGCGGTGGATGCGTACTTCGTGAGAGATTACTGGTGGGGAATCGGTCTTGGTGACTTCCTCTTTTGAGGGGGACATGGGTGCGGAGTTGAATGTCTCGCTCACCGGAGGTGGAATTTGTGTTTTTTGAAGAGGTTCGCCCTCTACTGTTGAAGTTGTGGATTCCAGGGGATTTTCCGAAGGGCTCGGGATCTCAAGGTCTCGGATTTTTGGATGGGGTTCATTCTCAGAATCACTACTGACTGGATCGCTTGCATCAGAGTTCCTTGATGGGCTAATGGGCGATGTGACTTCCGCTTCCTTTGTGATGATGCCGTTCCTTGGATGAGTATCTTGGACGTGTTGTCGGGTCTCAAAGTTCTTGCCCTCTCCGCGCGTGGACCGCCACTTCTGCAACGGGCTTTCACTGTGCGGTGTCTTTGAAACAATAGCAATCCCGTCGACAGCGATAGTTTCTTTGTCGCCTGTGCCCTTGGATATCCACACGTACCACACTTCACGTCTGGAATTTGTCTGGAGTTCGCGGTCACTGAGTGGGAACTGTGTTCCAGAACTGTGACTTTCGCCACCTATCTTCTTGCACCCGATCGTAATTTCCTCATTGACCCAAAGAGGTCTGTGGTTGTTGTACTTGAAGTGCTTGATGAAATAGTCGGACTCGCGTTCAATACCCAGTCTGGAAAACTTCTTGCGTAACAACTCTAGCATCAGCAGAGAAGTCAATGGGCCATGGACAAGAAGATCCGGGATTCCATAGACGGACTTGGTGAACTCCCTATCCAAATGGATGGCATGGGCGTTGAGGGTAAGAGCACTGAAATAGAACAACATCGCCGGAGTAGGTAGAACGACCTCTCTTGCAAGTGAACCAGGAGGGACTGGACGTGCAGTTGCCCCAACCATGTTGTCCTTTGTCTTCAGACTTGGTGGGATTTCGGTGAAGAAAGCAAGTCTTTTATGCTCCCTGATAATAGGTCCTACCGTGTCATGTCCAGGCTCGAAGGCGGGAGGAAGCTCATGCACGCCTCTTGGAATTTCAAAATCCTGGACAATGCTGACCCGAGCTCCAAATGGGTACTTTTTACACGATTCGAATCGTTCTGAGGCTAACAGCTCTGTCAACCTCCACGGGATGAATGGCCTACTAAATTGCATGGTTCCTCCTGACCAGACGCGGAATTTATATTCCGGGCCAGGGGCGTGCTTGAGTTCTGCGCCATCTTCATCGAGGAGCCATTGTCGAGAAACCTTCTTGTGGGAGACTTGATGATAGCCTGGAGGAACCAATTCCCTTGGGTATGGCGTGTGCAAGTGCTCCTGGAGTAGGCCATGGAGCCTGTGGATATTGGGGCTCCATTGCGCATATACATTTCCTAGAGCTCGCGGCTCTGGAGAACAGATACCCGCCAGAAATGCATGCCGACTTCTTTCATCTTCGGAGTCTGGACAAGGCGATTGCCCAGTCTCAGACTCTCGATTAGTCGTCTCTGTATCTTGTTTTATGGAAGATGAGGCGGTAGTGTGAGCATAATGGCGTATCTGTCGGCTAAATTGTGGTCGAATCCTACTGCATGCATACATGGTTGCGAGATGCAAATCGTACTGTCCAAATCTCGATCGTGAAGATGTCTCATGGGACGGGGGTGTTGACACTAGCACCCAGAGCGCATTTCAGGGGCCTCTCCAGTCAGGTTTCGATAGCTCTACTGCAACCCAGTCACATAAGTTTGGAAACACAGTTTTTATCACTTCGAAGATACACGAGAGGAAGTTCAGTAACAATGATGCCTCTGTGGTTAGATTGTTGTGATGTTTGCTATTTGTGCTATGACCCGGAATTGCTACGGTGGAGTATTTCGCCGCCAATATACCTGTTCTTCCGCACGCGCTCCAGCAAAATGTCCGAGGTGACAGCAATACATAGGTACCTACACTGGCCACAGCCTGAGGTATGTTGTAGTGAGAATTCTGTAGGTGAATCATTGTGGGCCTTGCTGTTCTAGCGAAATATAGATTTTGGCTAAGAAGAATAAATCCATGATATTTGCTAAATGTGTCTCATCCACTTGCATTTACTGGATAGAGATATTTGGCCCCATGGACCTGAAAACCCCTGAGTGGAAAAAGGATGATGTCGTGTTTCGGTTGTCCAGTCAGTCGAATTATGACAGCAAAAATATCTCCTGCTCTCCTCAATCCTGTCTCTCCAGTTCGCTCCATGCCAAGTTGACAGCTTCATCCATGACATCAGAACCGACCCTCCAAGATCTCAAGACAACACCTCTTTGACCCATGATTTCTTCAGCATGCTGCCAACGGCGTTGCCAGAGCTCAAGTTTTTTGTCATAAGGAGCTCCAGGGGCACCACCGGCATCACCTCCTGCAGCTGGATCGCCACCAGATGCTCCCGTTGCCCAGCGGCCTGCTGCTGCGGCCGCTGCCACTGGGTAGGATGATATGCCGCGACGTGGGGGCATTGGTGGGCCCGGACGCGTCTCTGGTGATGCACCTATACCTGTCTGGTCAGAGGCACCACCAGTGGTGCTCCGTATGGCCGGGAGGGCATTGTACGCTGACGCGATTTGGCGGCGGGCGGCAGAGACATAGCCTTCCTGTGTCTCAGCATTAGTATTACGAGAAGAGTATGTGGCAGTAGAGGCAGTGCTGGCTGAAGTGTTCGTCCTAGATATTGGGGTAGGCGGAGGAGGTCCACGGTTTGACCGGACAGACGCGGAGCTCTGATGACGGGATAAATTTGGTTCATGGTGTTCCTCCCGGGACCTTGCGGTTTGAGAGCCTTGGTTCTGGAGTGCAGATGAGAATGGGGAGCGTGACAGCGGAGGGGGAGCTGATTGCCTTGTATTGTCGATACTTGCGGTCGGTCCGACGTCTTTTGACGCCCGACGAGGCTTTGGTGGTGGTGGAGCTTTTCTCTTGGTCAACGAGTCTTGACTTTCGACATCCGAAGTTGACATCAAGTCATTATTGTTTGGTGAATGGACTGACAGTGGCGTCGCTGAGGTGAAACTCCTCAAGCTTGACGGTTTACTTGGTTTGTTCGGAGCTGGGCCTTTACCGAGTTGCCGCAGGTCGTCTGCATGAGATGATTTGCTGTCATGACTTTGTGACGTAGGGATATCAAGATCATCGCTGAAGTCGATCAGGTCTTCTTGCACTTCGGCACTTTTGGCGTTCAATTCGGGATCAGATTTTGGTCGTGCTGGCAACGAAGGTCTTCGCTCTGATGAGTGAAAACTGCGTTGCTGAGCAAAGCGGGATAATTGGTGCCCATCTGTTGACGCGATGTGAGAGTCCGGAAGCGAGTTTGAAACAGACTGATCGAAAAATCGCTTCTTGATTGGCGTTGTTACGTCTCTGATGAACACGCCTAGCACCCTGCCAGGATTGTCAAGTACAACATCAGTGTATACCTCCAAGTCTGCTTCGCCACTATCACCAACCAATATGAACTTCCGGTCGGGGAAATCACTCATGATTCGATCTAGTGAGCCACGCTTTCGCTCAGCAGCAGGCTCGAATATTCCTTGTAACATGCCAGAATACTGCTTGAGGTGGAAAGAGCCAGGTGGAAGGCCTGCGAGGGAGAAATAGCTGCGAAGAACGGGATATAATTGCCACGGGGAGTTCGATACGTAATGCATCTGTACTCCGAGGCTGGACATTTTCGTGTACCACTCCTTAACACCTTTGATTGTCAAGTCACCCAAGTCCCGGATAAAAGTGTTCTTGAAGATCTCTCTCGCACCGCTGGCAATAGCAGAGTGTTTTATCGTATCATCAATGTCGCTAATCATACTCACACCTCGTCCCTCCGTAATTATCACATCCTCGGTAGCGGATAGATTCTCCGAAGCAAGGACTCTCACCTGAGAAGGAATGAAGTCAAGTGCAGCTCGGAGGTTGAAATGGCCTGATTCATCGGTAGTGACGGTTTTCGATATGGACTTCTGTTCGTTGAAAAAGAAAACAGTGATTGGAGTCAACGCCATGGGCAAATTCATGAAAGGCTTTAGCCTTGACATGAGCAGCTCGTTGGCGGTAATGAGCTGTTCTCTACTCATATCTGCCGGCTCATTCCAAGATTGCCGCTTCACCATTGATCTGTGCCCTGGATCCTCATCCTCACTTTCGTTTCCACGGAATGTGCTTGATCTCGCTGGAGAATTTAACTGACCATTTCTCGCACTTGCGGATGGTTGACTATACTTTCCTGTGGCGGCAGCAGCGGCTTCTCTTTGACCATGCTGCTCAATCTTTTCAGCTTCTTGTGCAGCGACTTCATCCTCATGTCGGCTGGGCGTATCCTCGAGTCGTTCTCGATTCGAAGGTGCCAGACTGGAGGACCTACTCCCATGGGGACTAGGGGCTGGTGTATAAACGCCGCTTAACCTCCTCGCCACGGCGACAAGAAGCCGATTCTTCCTATTCATCGGCCCTGTATGTGGCGAGTACACCCAGCCACGAACATCGACATCGACAATCGCATTGACATCCTCATACTTTTCCCATTCTCTCTTCCAAAAATCTGCATCGCCACTGGAATGGGGGCTTTCGACAGACTCATGAGTTCCTGGAAGATGCCGGGCAGAACCATCCTGTTCAGATTTCCGCTTTATATGACGCCTTGCATAGCTTGGGAAGAGGAGCATTTCCTCTCTTCCGCTCCTAACAATCTCGACATCAGGGAAATCTCCCGGTATGGACCCCTCGTCGCTGGCTTGAAGACGTTGTTCTATCTGTGCCTGGTATGACTGCCTGACTTCGTTGGCTGCACGCAAGAACCCACGAACCTTTTCTCTCCTAGACCCAGGAATTCTTTGTCCCCCATCTCCTCCTCCACTTCCATATCCATAACTCGTCATCTGTCCGGGAGGTTTTATTGATGATTGTGGGCTTGAAGCAGCATGTAATCTCCTAGCCGAAAAACCCGAGGAAACACCAGCAGCATATTGGTCCACGTTCTTCCCATAAATTGCCCGCAATATGCGGCTCTTGCGTCTTCGGATGAAGGGCAAGAAGCCCTTCCCTTGAGCCCGTCGTTCACGTTTCCTTCGCTCTCGTCGCAAGATCGCCTGATATATACGGGACTGTGCACTATGTCGAAGGTACGGGAGGGTTTCGTGCCGAAAGCCAAGGAAGCGTTCACGAGCACGTCTGGTTGTGTTTGGGAACAGATAACGGAAAAGTGAGAAGGCGTTTCGTGGTCGGCTACCAGGCGTGTTTGTACTGATTCGTCTGGATATGCCGGACCCAAAGATAGCACGTGGAGGAGGAGGAGCCACGATGGAGGAATTATGTGACACGTCAGCTAGTAGGGACGTTAGAGCCTTTCGATATGGCCGGCAACACAAGGCTACAGGAACCAAGGACCACGTAGAGTATTTTAAGGATTAGGTGACTTTCAATATATGTCAGGAAACTCCAGAGGCAATGAAGGAGGACGACGTCTCGGGCGCCGTTGAAGGAATCAGGTTGAGGATGCGATTGACAGAATCCCACAGACGTCATCCGCCTCAGCCTTGTCGATATGTTGTACTAAGCGAATATGGACTAGTGGAGCTTGGCAATAGCGTCGGTCGACTCGATGAGAACCCACTTACCTTAACTACCTAAGTATCTACCTAAGTACGCAATGCATACCTAGGTAGGTTTTGTTGACATGGTCCAAATATTCACTGCCGATGAAGGTTGGCGTCTTCTACAAGATGTTGAGTTCGTTTGAACTATTACATCTTCTCAAACTGCCAGTTTATGATGAGAGATTTGAACGACCAAGGATTCAATTGTGGCTTCCGGAACTGGTTACTACTCTTAGTTGCCGTTGACTTCATGTGCGACTGTTCTCAGGAGAAAAGCGACGATAGTCACTATGCAGCTCCAGCTATCGACGATGCACACCGACGAAAACCTGTAGAGTGGATGTCGGCGAGGGTATTAATGCTGCCCGTAGCAACAAGAGTTATCATGACTTGAACACGATTGAGATTTATCTTGACAGCATACGATTAAAAGCTCCTTTATGTATCAAAGTACCAACACTGACGCATAATGTTAGGTTTTACACATTGGCTTCATGCTTTGTCAGCTGACTGTCAGCTTCTGTTTATCTTTCTAGATGCTCGGTTTCAGATTCAATTGGTCGTTTAGAATCCAGGTCAATCTCGTCGATGTGATCTGTTGCTAAAGTGTCTCCAAAGAGCTCTGCAATCTCTTCGAGTGGTTTGCCCCCATATTTGTGGTCAGCACATCGGAACCAACAAAATACTTTATCGCAGGCTTAACGGAAAGCATGAACAGGGTGGTACTATACTGTTTCTGGAAGGAAGAAGAAGTATAGAACTCCGGCGACGACATTGGTCACAATGAACAGGAAGTAATATCTAATGACCATGTCGGCTTGGAACATCGAAATACAGACTAGTTGACTCACCTCCAGCCCACATCTGCAAGAGCGATGGGTGTGACTTGGGCAAGCATGATGGCCACGGAGGCCTTTAAGAAGACAGCAAAGGCCAAGCTCTTTGACCTTAGGAACATAGGAAACAGCTCGGATGGCACGACCCAAATCATAGCGTTGAAGAAGACGGCGGACACGGCCGAGTATATGAAGATGAACGCAATCGCAGCTCGTGCGCCGTATCTATTGCTGCCTCCTCTTGAGCCGAAACGAGCACTGAGTGCCATGCAAATCGATATATTTGCGGCGAGGACGAATGAACCAGACCTCAACGTTCGTGCACGGGGCCATTTGTTGGCAACTATAATGGCGGTTGCCAACTGGCTCCACGCGAGAGTGGCAGGCCTGAGTCCAGCCGAACCAGGCTGGAAAACAGTCAAGGTGCAGCCCGTTCCAGGGGGTTGATATTTCTTGAGTTGAAGGAGGGTTCGACGAACCCTACGGGATGGTGAAATGTAGGTGGTAGTTGTAAAGTGGACAATTCGGTGCACACGAGAAGATATTCAAGATGGACTTGACGGTCCCACCAAACTCGAGAGCTCTTGTGACACTCCCAAGCGAATGGAAATCATCTGCCACAGATGAGGGAGAAGAGCCGAGCAAAGAAGTTGCCTCGGGCGAACACCATTTTGAGTGTACCTGGCTTCCAGAAGAGTGGCCACCTAAAGTTTTGCTTCCCCCAAATATCAGTTATTCCCCAGAATTGGATGAGATTGCTGTGTAAAAGTTACTGAGAGGGATGAATTGTCCACCACATGTATTCTCGCATAGTGGGAAAGCAGCGCACACTTGGAGGTATCCTTACGCCCAGATAGAGGCTTGCGACAAGGCTCCCCCAACCCCTTGAGACACGCACACCAAAACTTATGTGTGACTTGTGCATCTAAGGTTATCGGACCAAGTACTTGGTACCAAGTAACTAGCTTGGAAAATAGAAATACTTTGGTCAGCTTTCAATCAATAGGAGTATGAACGTCGTCTTGGAAGAATATGTGCCACGAAAACCCTTCTCCTTCATTAGGTATCTGGTCAATAGCCATCATACTGCAAGCATTTTTGAAAGTGATTGAAAGTGCCTGACAGTTGCAGGCCGAGGGGGCGCTTGAGGGGTGGACACAAATCCTAGCCAGTAATTAAGCCGGGGGCCGGGGTGTGCCGTAGCCCCCCGGACCTAGTTAAGCCCGGATCGCGATCGGGAATGAAGGAACTCCCCTGGCCTCCTCAGCCGCTGCCCTCTGTCCCAGCCTGGAGAAGCCCGAAGCCTTTGTCGCGGATGCCATCTCCACCAAATATCAGCACACGACGTCTGGCTAAACTGCTAAGGACAGTAACACGCATATATGAACAATCCGTGATAGGAACGTGTGCCAGTACTGTTGCAATGTCAGCCTCCATCACACTAACGCTATGACCATCGTTACTACGATGACATTCACGGGGTGAAAAATGAGTCGTTGGTAAATGACGACGGAAGGAAAGCGCAGTTGATGATAAGCTCAACAAGCTTGAAGAAGCATACACTAACTAATTATTTACTCCAGGTTGCACAATTGTCGGAGCCACAAAGCTTTTCCGAAGATCCTAAGTCTGGATGGCAGGACGTTCAGGCTATCGACTCCCCTGGAGGGGTTCTTACCTGACTCGTGTTCCAACTTCGCTTGGGCGCGAGGCGCGTCAGATGTGGCATGACGGCCCTGGAAGGTTTCATCCAACACGTACGCACCTCCGGGCCGCCATCATGAGCATGGTGTTCGGTAGGTACAGACCGGATAGTATACGAGGCAGCTGTCGGCCTACGACGAATTGGTTGCGGAGTTTGAACCCCTGACCACGCATGATCTAGAGATAAGTTCTTGACCTATTCTTAAGAGTAACAAGAACGTGGTGCAATCAAGATCCACCAACTTGGGCGATATCTCCAGGTGCGGGTCCGGTACGGTTGATTGTGCGGCGGCCCTAACAGCAACCGAAGACGCCATGCATAAATAGCTTGGTATTGGGATTGTTCTCATGTCCTCTTTTGAGTCATAACAGGGTGCATTTTCAGGAATGGTTGGTCGCAGGACTGTGATCGCTTGCAAGCACAGAGTACTTTCATTTGATACCTCAATCGAAGAAAGACAGACCTGGGTCGGTGGTACTGTCTACTGGCTCGTTTGCACGTCTCTTTTCTTTGCAATCTACGCACCTTGGTACTTCCTTGAAAGACCTGAAAGATCTGAGTAATCCTTTAGATTGGCCGGGAAGTTTTGACTGCAGCTTCTTTGTTCCAGAGCCTTGATTCGAAAAGCGGGAGTCTTAAAGCTCGACATCATTGGATAAGATGTCGGATGCTGAAAAGCAGATGTATGACGATGTCGCTGGCGACTACGACATCATTTGGGCAACACCCGCAGTACGCATTCTCTGGACGCTACTCGATAGGAATCTCCAAGAGCTTGGTGACTGGAATGGTGCTCAGGTTCTCGACTTAGCTTGTGGTACGGGTATTGGGCTTCGAGAGGCCCGAAAATTCGGCGCAAAGGGTTTGGTTGGTATCGATATCTCCAAAGAGATGATCGACGTCTGCAAAGCCACTACAAGGGATGCCGACCAGTTCCAGCTTCACGTGGCCGATTGCTCTCAGTCTCTAGACCACCTAGGTCTGCAGCCCAAGTCATTCGACCTGGTGATCGGAATGTGGCTACTCAACTATGCTGAATCAGCCGCACAATTGGAGGGATTCTGGTCAAATATTGCAAAGTACCTCAAACCAAATGGAACCTTCCTTGGCATAATTCAAAATCAGGAGAAATTTCAGCCAGAGTCGATGAAGACGCTCAAGTATGGTGCTCGAGAAAGCAATATCCAGCCCCTACCTTCTGGAGACGGTGTGAAGATGCATGTGGAGTTTGATACAGTGCCTAAGGTTGAGTTTGATACATATGTGTTGAAGAAGGAAATCTTCGAAGGAGCAGCGGCGAATGTGGGATTGAAGATATTGAAATATGTAAAACCCGACAAGACAATTCTGACAGCCGAGGAGCAAGAAGACATTGACTGGTGGCAGGAGCTCCTTGATGAGTATCCTAATCAACTTGTCATAGCAACCGCGGCTTGACCTAGCGATGTGGTAACCTTTCGACCGTATTCGCGTGCTATCAAAGACAATGAATTGATAATTGAATCAAGAAATAAAGCAGTCAAACAATGATACGAAATTACACAACGCATACGTCGTATGAAGTCAGCGGGCTATCTTATATTTGAGGTAAACCACGAATTTCAAAGAGTTTTACACACTGAGAGATTAAATTGATTACTGGAGTATACAGAGCACCCAATTAACCTGGAGTTTAATTCTTCTAGAAATTATCATGCATAGGTCTGCCAATGTTACCAATCACTTTGACGAATATCGAAATGATTAACAAATCTGTGGGTTCGTTTACGAAACGTACTTGCAAAACTCTCTTCATCGTACGTTCACAGATCCCTCTTCACCAACATGACCGGCGCGACATAGCGATGTCTGCCAACAACAAAGTAATATGCGATGGCAAATATCATAACTCCTGCATTGATAACGATGTTCCAATTCATCTTGGCTGCTGTTACAGGAGTCTCTTGTGGAAAGAAGCAAAATACCCAGATCCAGATTAGAAACAAGAGAGCAGCGAGATTAATGGGGAGACCGAATGAACCAAGTGACCATCGACGCGGTGGAAGTGCAGGACCTTTGACTCGTCTAAGTATAAGACATGAGAGCGAAATAATGTAGGTGGATAGAAGCGCGTTCGTCGCCATGGAACATATTGCATTGAATGCAACAGTAGATCCAATGTTGATCAGTGAGAGAAGAGTCGTAAAGACGAATGTAAGGCAAACAGCGTTGAGTGGTATGTTCCAGCCAGGCTTGACGGCGCCAATGAAATTGGCAAAGGGGAGGCCACCATCTCGAGCGAAGGACCAAGTCTGTCGGGAGACGGTGGCTAGAGTGCTAATGCATGATGCCGTAACATTGACGATAATGATTGCGATCATGACGGACGTGCCAGCATAGCTTCGAGTAGCATAGAAGAAGGCAGCGATCACAGGATAGCCAGTCGGAGACTCCATGTCTGCGAAAGGGTCTCCCAAAGTAAAACAGTATGTGATCATCATGACAAATCCAAAAGCACCGTTGATTGTCAATGACCACATTGTTGCTCGAGGAAGAACAATGCCGGCATCGCGAATTTCTTCAGCTATAGACTGCATCAATAAAGTTCCGGATTTCAGTTTTGGTCAGGGATCTACTTACCCATATGGACTGCCGAATCAGCTCCTAGCATTCCGTACACGGTAGTCAACATGCCGACCATCACTGATAGTCCAGTCGAGCTCCAGCCACCAAAGTTTGTGAACTCGGTAAATACCATCTCGGTTGAGTTTCGTGGGCCCAGAACCCAAAGTGGGATAAGGACGCCGAAGAAACCCAAAACGTGGAGGATCAATACCAATCCTTCTACTATCGGGAGCCTTTTGGCAAGGAAGGTGTTGAAGAAGATCGAGAAAGCTGTGATAGCGATGACCAAGAGAGTGCCGTGCCACCGCTCGAAGATATAATTCGGATTGTTTAGAACAATCAGACCTTGGATCAATGTGCCAGCGATAAAGGCTATTGATGCATAACCTGCTTGCCAGCCAAGGGCACTGAGCCATCCAACCATGTAACTGAGAAATTTTTGACAACTCTTAGGCGATAGTTCCGAAGTCCAATGATATTGACCACCAGCTGTAGGTGCCCTGTGTGTAAATTTCAATTAGTCATGTTCCACTTCTTCAACACTGAGAGGGTATAGAATCTCACATGGAAGCCAGTTCAGATATCGAGGCGAAGACTGTGAAATAGCCCATCCAGACGATAAAGTATCCCCATACCAGACCAGGCAACCCGCCATTGATCAGACCGAATATGCTCGATGAAAGCGTGATTTCCCAAGTGCTCATTGCAGTACATGAGAATCCCAGGATAGAGATAAATCTGAAATTTCGCTACAAGACTTAACATATCTTTCATCACAACAAAATAGACGGCTGGAGTGATGCTCACATTAAGCTGTTGGGTCTTTCCTAGTACTTGCATGTCGTGTTCATCAGCTTGCGTCCCTGCCATGCTTTTCTTGCTTTCCGAGTGGTGTTCATCTTCATTGTACGCCTCGACCCGGTGTGTTTGTTTCGTAGTCATGACGGCTGTAGGGGAAAGCAATAACCCGCAATGTCTGGTCTTGTCTGCTCGAATCTGAATAGCTAAGCCAAACCTCAGGAGATCTACCTGACCAAGCTTATGGAAGAAGTTGAAAGGAAGGGAAAATCGGACAAAAAGTCATGCGATGGTAGGCTCGCTGCTTGGGAAACCATCTCAGAGTGTTCGTCTGAACGCCTTGACCACCAACCATTCATATCGCTTCACAAGTGGTACGCATGAATCATGTCGACATAGTCTAGCATATTGAGGTGTCAAGGAGTACATTCGAGACCTTCTTAGACTGTCGGGGAACCAAGGTGCAGTACTAGTCCGACCAGGGCCCTTGTTCACTGCCTTCGAGCTCAACCAACCCAAAGGCGTCACAACATCGAAGCTTTTGCCGAGCTGGGTAAACATGATCCACCACGGCTGCCTCGGCCGGACCCTCGCTTCCCGCTAGTCCTCCGCTCACACAAATCTAACCCCAATCTGTACTTTTGCTTGACAATGAAGAGACATGGTCAAGGATAGTGTTACCGAGTACTCACCATCAAAGAGGAGAGTCCGTCCGAATATGCGTACGAAACAAAGTTCAACATCGTTCTCTTTGCGTTCACTATGGATCTAACACCACCTGTCCCTTTGATAGAGCCCACAGCATAGTGGCATATGCTATCTGGCTCGTTCAAGTCAGAAACATTTAAAAGTGCCCAGTGGCTGGAAAACTGCAGGTATCACCATCGATGACCGAACCCTTGCTTTGAAGCCTCAAAAGCCACTAGTATTGTGGAGAAGTCGACTTTGAGCTGAGAGCTTATCACATGTAAGGATCATAAAACTTGCTTCAAGAATTTTAACTCGGTGGTGTGCCGCAAGGCCATCGCTTCGAGGTGGCAATTTGGGGGGAGGGCAGTGTAGTCTCGTTGGCTCACACCTACTGGTTGGAGTCGTGGCTCCGAGTTCTGCACTGTCCCTCGCGTTTAAGCAGCCCGACTACGCGTCTATCCCCTGAGTCTCATGAGATGCACCAGGCACAGGAATAAGTTCAGGCACTGGTCAAGTCCAGCCACCGGAACTTCGCAATCACAAGGATTACAAAGGATGAGCGCTGTGAATCACCACTGCTTGCAGTCTGCGGTCTGCAGGGCTCCATCTCTCGATACAAAGTCCCCTGAGTTGAGAATATCTTGCAGGATGGATGTCCGCTCTTAGGTCACACATTATCCAAGACGACTGACTACAATTATTATCTATGAACTTCTCTACACAATTTTAATGGTACATTCACATCCTCTTGCACAGAGAGTCTCGCTCCGTGCATTGATCTAGCATGTCTGGTCTGCTGCCACTGGAGCTGATGCCCGGGCAATCGCCGCCGATTGCCATAGTCACTCCCACTGATCAACGTGGGGTTTTGTGGATTGTGACCTGGTTCTGCCTTGCGACTGCTGTTGTTTCTCTCTTGATCAGAGTTTATGTACGAATTGCGTTCAGTCAGTCTTATGGAAAAGATGATATCTCCATATTTGGCGCATTTGTAAGTGCTATAGAAAGATCCGCATCTGGCCCAAAGACATTGCTGACATGGATAGATATCGTTCATCGTTCAGTCTAGTATTGCGATATATGAAGTTCGATTGGGCGTTGGCCAAACGCTTCAGGATGTGAGGCCTGAGAATCTTCAACAACTTCAAAAAGTAGGCAAGCTCGTCGAATGTACTGCGGCTCCACGACGCTAATCTTGCAGGCTTACTACATCTCAGATTTATTCTATGTAATCACTATCTGGATCGCAAAATGTTCTGTCATCCTTCTCCTCTTACGCCTTACTGCAAAGACGGAGCAAGCTCTTGTCGCCAACATTATCCTATTTGCCACCATTGTACTTGGTGTCGTCTCGTTACTCATAACCGCTCTGTCGTGCGACCTCAGTTCCCCATGGATTTTCATTGGGAAGCAATGTTCAGGACTTGCACAACGAAGAAAAGCGGTGGCTGCTTTTGACATTTTCACAGAACTGTCTCTGTTTGCGACTCTTGTACTTATCGTGTCCTCCGTCCAGCTCCGACTCAGCAAAAAACTTGCAGTCATCTTGGGGTTCACTTTTCGTTTGTTGTAAGTTGATCTTTACACCTCTGAGGGGAGCCAACGTGTAGTCTGGTAGTGTATTGGCTGACTTTTATATGCAGATTATTTTTCCCACTAGGCTTCCGTCTCCATTATATCCTTGCAGCCATTGATTCTGCCGATCCGACGCTCAAGTCAGTGAATGTTGTTATTACATCCCAGGTCCAGCTTTCTGCGGCTATCGTCAGTGCCACGATTCCCTGTTTGCGCCCTTTTATGGCTGCGACGTACACAACATGGGGTGGACGTGTGGATACTGTTTCGGGTTCAGGTTATCAAAAAGGTGCATACGGTTCTGGGAAGGAGGAAGGCTCGCATCTTAGCCAAGGCACAAAAATCAAAGGCTTTCTATCTCGGCGAATAGAAAGAAGTCAAAATACTACCGGCGCAGAGCACAGCCAAGACATTGCGTTAGAGCCTTTAGCCACACGTCGAAAGAAAGAGTCGCAAGGATGGGAAGAAATCGCCAGTACCTTGGAAGATCAGGGTTCTAAACAATACTCCTCCGCAGCGTTCGACGAACGAGAGCATGAATATGACAGCAAGATCAGCACCGGAAATCTAGTTCAGGAAGACCAGCAAAGTTCCGACAGCCATGATAGTCAGAGGATGATTATTCGACGCGATCTTGAGTGGAGTGTACGTTACGAACATCGTCCCAGCCTCAGTGGTGATCATATTGAGGAGCATGGAGAGCGCGCCAGGCGGTTTTGAGGCCAATTGTTAAGGAAAAAGTATGTTGCGTTCCGCTGACTTTACTTCGGTTGCAATTTAACCATACAGTCTACGTTCGTTGAAAGCCAAAAATGTGTCATTAGTGGGACGAGAAACTTTGGGCTAGATGTCTAGATCTTAGAGGGGGTCACCAGTAAAAAGTTGTGCATTCCTTTTGAATTTAAAGCATTGTTGCTACCGTAGGTGTCATTGAAACACCAATAAGCCCCATTTTCTTTGACTTGTTATCTCAGTGGAAGGACTGCTGAATTTGGGCTGCGAAAAATACTATTGATTGCAAGATCAGTGTCTGAGGCCAGCCACGAGTTGCTGGCAGATGCGACAGCGAATCAAACTGGTTTGAACGTATTCCTCGCCCACCCTGGCTTACAAGTCTGTCTTGACCCGAGCCAGGACTTAGCAATGCTTTCTGAGAGAGTATCTGGGTGAATACAGGATCAATTGTGTCCCACATCTCTTCAACCATCCTGAACAACCATGATTTGATGCCGTCATAATGGCAACCCTGCTTTCCTCGTCAACGAGCTCTCTAGCACGTTTTGTGAAGTGTTGCCAGCCTTGGTCGCGGATATGGGCAAGAGTTGAGATTTGACACAAGCTCATGGGGTCCAGTGGATACTCAGGGGGTTTCTCGTCAGACGTGCCACCGCTGAATCTTGGATTTTGAACTTCGTCTCAGGCATAGATACCTAGGAACGTATCACACAGGGATACGGCGCAGTCGGAAACTGGACAGAATCATGCCTTGGAACTCACACATTCTGTCCTCTCTGCACAGGAAGGCCGGCGCCTCCTACGAAAATCGCACATCAGGCTAAACCCATGTCTTCCTTCTCTTCTCAACCAAAATCTTTGGATGTGACTTCACCAGCATCCCGGCTTTGTTATTGTTGATATATCATGTTGCTCTCAGGAATAGCCTTTGGAAGTTTCACGTTACATGGCACGAACATAGCGACACACAGTCTGAACACAAAAGTGAAAAGAGTGAGGAGGGACAGACCAAGCGGAAGCTCGTAAGTGCGGTTATCAGACTTATCATCCCGCTGAAGGGCAACATTCACTGCCTGCGAGGCGGCCATCAATCACTCACTCAGTCATTCATTCACTCACTTCATAGAAGTATTTCTAAGTCGCCTTTTACAATAACAGGCGCCTTGGCTGTGATGTTGGCCTAGAATCAAGGGCAAACCTCTGTAATTTGTTCGACTTCTCACTCGATCTTCTTTTCATTTCTCCTTCGCTCCATCTTCACTAGCCATTTCCCTTTCATTTCCCGACCACCGGGAGCACTATCTTATAACGTGGATGCAGAGCCTACCACTGGATATCATTGGTGCGCATGCAGAGATGGAAGATCCCGAAGATCTCATCCAGTTCCCTAGCCGCGTTCAGCTGCCAGTGAATGCGGCGCGGCACTGGGCCGGTTGACTCCTCGACGACCTCCGGCCGAGATACTCAACAATCTTCAAACTCTTATGCGTGGACGTACATCGATACCAAAACACAGATCAGCGCCGACCCCCAAGCGGATCCCTGCCCACGACTTAGACAACCCCAGTGCTCTACGACAAACCAGCAAGTTTCTCCGTGAAGTAACGATGAGTTTCCTCCCCGAAGTTGCGCTGTGCTCGGACAGTACTCGTTACCGATTTTGTCCACCATGGGCGCGGCCATATGTCACAAAGTTGTGGCTGTGAACATGTCTTCCAGGCCGAGCACCGCAGCCACTACCAGGAGGTCGCGATCGTTACACTCAGTTTCATCACACTTCTGTTGACGCGGCAACAATTTTAGCTGGTCTCGAAGATTATCCGCGACTCAGCTCGATCTATTACATGGGACAAGATGGTGCATCTCTGCTCGATCTTCCTTACATCAACATTCCCCGGATGATTCAAACTCCAACGGTGATTCGCGACATAGCCCTGCAAGTCGAATTGAACGGCTTACTTCCAACCCACATCGAAGACAAGCCTAAGTTGCCGGCTCACCATTTGTTGAACAATTGGGGCAGATCGGGATACCATTCGGGCAGCGGAAGACTGATTGGCTCAAATGAGACTACGGAAAAAATGGCCGATGTATATCGGCATCTTGGCAAGGGTAAAAAGGAGGTTTATGTACGAGTCTGGTTCGTGCTTCAGCCTCGGGTTCATTTGGAGTCGACTCAGCAACATGAGTTTATCGATCCGTATCTTGCCCGCGGGGTAAGTCTACGATCCCACTACCTGCGGAGAACGCAAATATTAACTTCAAATAGCATATCAGATACCATGCCAATGGGCAATCACTGGTCAACATCCGCAGTACTTGGCGATGAAAGAAGGCTTCGAGCGCTACCGTTTTGCTTCTGAGGCTATCGACTGGGGACCCTTCATCTAATGCAATCGCGTCGCATATTCGACTCATCACTCTGTCAAGAACCTTGAGAACTTAGACGGGCTTCAAGAATCCGGCTTAGCACCCACCGAACCGGTCTACCTGAGCGACGAGATCTACGAAAGATCTCACGTCAAGGCCTTCTTTACCAAACCAAACGGCGAGTCTTGGGCATCATGTGCCCCATCTGAACACAGAGTACTCTGGCAGCCAGGCTACGTGTTGCACTTTGTGAGGACCGCGGGAGATGCCACGAAAGATGCGAGTTGTTGATGGGCTGAGTTTGCTCAATCTTCTTCACTGTTGCAGGAGTTGGGATACTGGGGAGCAAGGCAAGATCAGAGATTTGAATGAACTTAGAGAGATCCATTTCTGCTTTTCATCAACCAGGGAATTGTGGAGATTTTGAGGAAACTCCGTCAACCTCCGATGCTACTTAGTATTTAAGGGACACTATCTAACGAGATATGGAACAAGTCCGCTACACATTAGGCGCAGGAGCTAAAGGCACTAGAATGCAACCGCAGTGGCTTTGATATCACCTGTCTCCAGATTCCACACATAGCCACGAATACACTCCTTGAGTTCAGGTCGCAAAAGCTCCGAGCTCTTTAAGAAAGCCACTTCCTCTTCAGCACTGTCCTCGAGAGTTCTAGTGCAGATTGTTAGAATCTCCAAATAGCCAATATGAACCAAAGAAAACTGACCCCGTGATCTCTGCAAATTGCATTGCCTTGATTTTATCCTCCGACCCTGGTGCAAGTTCCAAGAGCTGTTTCTTAACATTGGCATCGCGAATTACGAGACCGCCACAGTCGGTGTGCTTGACAACAAGTATATCTGTGAGCGAGACGAGGGTGTCGAGTGCTAGAATACCAGGGAGGGTAGATTTGGTTTCTGCACCAGTCGTGCGGAATACCAAGGCTTCTGTGATATGTTAGCTTTCTCATGACTCTAGGGCACAAGGGCTCAATCTTCCCTCCAATTCCAAGTTTGAAATAACGCTCTGGAATACATCTTGGATCCGCACATGTAACTATATTTGTGTGTGAGTATTTAGGTTTCTTGCACCAAGGGCTGGATCAATTGTACTAACTTATCAGGATCTGTGGTGGTGGTGCTCCAGCAGCACCTAATTCTTCCCAAGTCGGAATCCGCTGATGCCCCTCGGCATACTCACTGACCAACATCAGTATCTCTGGTTGTATACCAATGAACAGACGCACCTATTACGAGCTAGCAGCTCTTTGACAGTCAAGGCTGTGGCCATTGTTTTGACTTGAGGTCACTGAAACGGCGGTATCGTGAGGTAAAGTCTTCAACAAAGGAGTAAAGAGTTTCGAGTCTTTTTCTCTTGCAACGTCGAAGTCCTTCACAATCCGATACCCTGAGATACTTTTATACTGTTGAGATTTTTTCTTCGAGTCGAGAATGTTTGTCACCATACTTCTGCCTGATTACCCAAATTTTTGGATTATCGACTCCCGGTCTATGGGCGAAATTCAATCATGAAACGCAATGGCACTTTCTATTGCTGAGAAATCTACGTGTGCATCAGGACATCTGTATTATGAATTCACGACCCCTATAAACCCCGAATAAAGCAAAAGAACCTTCTTTAGGATGTTGCTCCGATTGTGGCATATTGACATTGACGGGCTTACCAAACGCGCCGACCACGAAGAATTGTCCTTGACCACTATCGCCCGGCGAAGAAAACTTTCTATAATGAGACTACTTTTCCCGTAGGGAAATGGTCCATGGTATATCAAATCATTCCGATCTTTCTCCTCTTGCTTGATGCGGCAATTTTTACTAATCATGCTTCTCTACTGACTTCAGTGGCTAATTGTTACACGTCAACTGCTGCTCCTGCTTGTTCTATTTGTCTCTGAAAGAGTTCCAATTGTCGCTCGGTATAAAGAGCCTTGCTCTCGCTTATCTACAATAATATTGCAGCCCGATAACTACTTAGTACTCTGTACAGAACTCTTTGACGCCCTCAAGATATGTCTTCGAATTCGCCATTTCCATCTTTGCTTGATGGCACCCTTAGTCTACCTGTGACACCCCTGATTAGGGGTGCACTCGAGCACTCCAAAAAGATCACCAGCCCTACCACGGTCAACCACTGTATTCGGAGCGCCTACTTTGCTATACTGTTGTCGCAAAAGCTGGCTCGGAAGGACGCGGAACCATTGGACGCTGAGTTAATCGTCTACTCCGTGATTATGCATGACTTAGGGTGGGCAGTCGACAAGTCCCTTCTCTCAAAGGACAAGAGATTTGAAGTCGACAGCGCCAACATGGCTCGTACATATCTCCAGAGCACCAAGGAATCCGGAGTCTGGGACAAACACCGAGTTCAACTCGCGTGGGACGCAATTGCCCTTCATGCCACACCATCGTTCTCACAGCACAAAGAGCCTGAAGTAATGCTTGCAAGCATGGGCATTCTGGCCGACTTCCAGGGACATTTTATTGCCAACCAGTTGATCACTGTGGACGAGTTCAAAGCAATTGTCGGCGCATTCCCACGACTGGGGTTCAAGGATCAATTCATCGGTATCATGTGTGGCTTATGTGCTTACAAGCCAGAGACGACCTACGATAATTTTGTGGGAGAGTGGGGGTGTGAATTTGGGCTTGATGGCAAGGGTACAGGCAAGGAGGAATATGCGAAAAACCGACTCGCCTCGACCTTTCCTCGCACGCTACTTCCAACACTCATTGCGCTCGCAGAATATGAAAATGAGGCTCCAGCTGAATAAATGTAATCTAGTATGAGCCAGACGCACCACCAGCCTGAAGCTACATAAGTAGTTAGCAATTCCATGACGGTCCAAATTTCCTCCACCTGCCGTCAATTGCCTTTTGGAGAGATATTGGAACTGTTCCGTCGTCGTTTCTTTCCACTTGCACCTCAGGGTGGCAATTGATTACAAATCCCCGCAGATGCCTTTGCAGATTCCTACATGTGAACATATGAGTTTTCAACGACTTTTGACCATCGGGTCTGATGCTTTGAGAAATATTGCAATATCAAGTTTAGTGTGATTGTGACATGACAGCTACAGCCATGCATTTAGAGACGCAGCGAAGACAAAGCGCCAGAAGATGTGATTGGATGAATTTTCTACCAGATTCGGTCGGTGGAGTACCGCAAGGCTCAAACTTACCTGAAGCCACGCCCAACGTTATCCGCTTTAAACGTGCCAGTGGCAAAAAATCTATGTAGTCTCTCAAAGATGTCGGGGTGATTAGTCCGACCATTTTTCAAGTACACTGAAGATCTCGGTTTTTCCATCAGTGGATTGGTCGATCATACTAAGTCCTGCAGGCCACGAACTGATTCGCTCCGAAACAGGTGACTCAAGCCTTCCTTGGACAAATTTCCTCATTTGTTGCACTCAGAGTTGCACTGCCTGGATGATCAAGATATGTTGCTGCTTTAGGAGAGGCACAGGATATACCACGTCATTAGATGGATCGGATATTGCCTTACTTTCCCCGTAGTCTGCATAGGTGTATTGAAGGATTGGCCTCGCCTCTGGCTGCAAGTCCTGGCGATCTTTACTTACTCAGCAGACCGAGAATTTTGAGCGCTCGCGCGCGATGATGAAGGAATGCATCCAGGAAAATAACATGGCCGTCAGAAGTCTTGTGTACCCCTCCTACGGAATGCTTATCTGGTGACGGAGCTTGGTCATCAATGGTCCAGAGGTCCATAGTCTTGCATCCCAGGCAGGCATGGTCAAGGGACACTTCGACTTTTGGGACTGGCACGCCATTTCTAAGCTCCCGTATCAAAGCAGCTGCGAGTGCTCTGAGGGCGACAGTTGCCTGCGCAATGTGTCCCGCCTTGAATGAAGAGGGAAGACCTGTGCACTTGCCCGTAAGAATCAGAGTGGCGATTTTAGAATCGGGCGAGTCTGTGGTCTTTCAGATGTGTTTGATCGTAGCTTCGGTCGAGAAGGTGGTTCTACTAAGCAAATTTTCGAACGTCAAAGTCAGTGAATTGTCCACATGTCACACGAAATAGATCACGAATTCTGTACAACATAACAGTTATTGTACTCTGCTAGGAAACTGTGCAGCCTAGTGACCAGAGCTCTGTTAGTGAGTTGACCCCTGCGTCAGGGCTTTGTTCCAGAGTTGGGACGGCAACTTCACAGGAGAAAGCTTCTAGAATCATCACTACTACATAGTACGCCCCTAGTCTTCACATAAAACATCACCTAATATTCACTGAAAACAATCAGTATATATTTTGATCAAGTTGAAAAGTACTCAACAGTTAACAGGGCGCTGGTCCGAGAATCGAGAAAATATCAGCTTGCTGTATCTGTTAGTTCGTTAGAACTTGAAACTTCTTCCTCCTAGCCTCACAGTCCGTGGATATGTCCCCAGACTGAGAGGGAGCTGAGGGAGGGGAGGAGTAAAGTAATACAAAATCCTGAAAGGGATTTTATCCTGCGTTGGCAGGAGTTTTTGTGTCCGGGGTTCAAAACTTGAGCTCGTCGTTTTCTATTTTTTTTTTTTGGTTTTGGCACCATTACAAGTCCTGCGCACTCACAAAAATGATGAGAAAGCATTTTCGCCGGACATGCATTGTTCTAAACACTTTGCCACATTGTGGATGAACCACGAACAAATTTGACACAATATCATGGAGTCAGCGCCCAAGATGAGGACCCATCGCGTAGTCTCGTGTTCCTCTTGCTGCAGAGATGGTAGTGGTTGCCATTCGAGGTGAAAATACTCCCAGAAATACCTTTACTCTTCGACCTCTCCATATTTTCCTCCCCAACATATATCCCTCTTTGAAAAGCCCTTGGGCCTCTTCTCTGCCGTCTCATGTTGCTGCTACAGCCTCTCAAACTCTTTAGGTAACTGCTCTTCATGAACCCAAGCCCGCACGCCTTGAGCAAAGAGCCTTGGGAACTGCATGTCCCACCCATGCGTTGCCTCCCTCAAAACCACTGCTCCTGAGCCATCCTCAGGCCAAGTCTCACCATCATCCCTTGTCCTATTTCTCAACGCCACTGCCGTTCTTTCTATGGCGGGCACGTCATCATCTTTCGCCCCTGCGATAGAGAGAACGCGTACTCGTAACCGATGCACGTCATACAATGAAAATGACAAAATCCACGGGAACATGTCCTGCATCAGCTCCCAAGTGATATTGTCCCTCATTTCCGCTACCAATTCGTCACTCAACATTAGGCCAATTGATGCAGCTTGATAGCGGAACACCCAGCTAGGGAGCCAATGCATCATAATCCTCATCATGTAATAGGTAAGTCTGGTCCAGCGAGCCATGAACAGGCGCTTGCCAGCTAGAGGAGCAGCCCCTGTGACAAACAGCGAGAGGACAACGTCTGGCTGATCTAGCGCAAGGCACTGGCCTATGTAGCCACCCATGGAGACGCCAACAACGTGGGCTTTCCCATCGTGAGCATGCGATCGAATCAGTTGCGCAACATGCAACGCCGAATTTTCGGTCGTGCCCGGTTTGATATGGCGTGACGCTGAATGCAATGGGAGATCGGGGAGAAGAACATGGAAGTCATCGAGGTGCGGAAGAACAAGTGCAAACTCGAGACGACACGTAAAGCCTCCATGGAGAAGTACAATGGTGATGGGTTTCTCATCATTCCATGAAGTAAACGATAGAGACGTGGCGATGGAGTTTGCTGGTGACGACGAACCCATGGCGAGCAATGTGCAGACAAAGGTTTATCACTGACCTCGAGAGAAAATTCAGGGTTGTGACAGCTAGCCACTACCGATAGCTTATGATGCTAGTCTCCAAGCCGGCCTCCGCATCCCGTCTGCCGTGTTCCGTGTTCTAGTGGGTGCCGCGATCGCACACTCGGTGATGTTGGTACTCGAGTCGCATAATAGACACATTGACTTGGTTAGATACCTTGGGTATTCAGAGGCATTGAAGAGTCGATGGTGCCAATAGTGGCAATGACGTTGGCGTGTCGGCGAATTGGTTCCTCCGCCTGCGAGGCTGCCAAAAGTTGACCCATATACTAGATGTCAAGCCACATTTAACCACCTATTGGAATTCTAGGAAGGTGCCTTAATGTTGGACACAAACTTTCTGATGTAAAGCCTGGCTAACGTACGGAGTACAGATGGGATCCTCTACTTGCATGGGAGGCTGCAGGGTTACTGGGACTACGGACCTTCGCCGCTGGTGGGGTTAGCTGAGTCAGATATCCTGTTGGCTTAAAACAGCCAGACATTGAAGATATTACTACTTGTACTCCCTATCCATCATGTCCGTTCCGACCCTCAGAGGACATCACTCCAGCAAGATACAGTACCACCATCATAGCTATGCTCTACAAACATCGACCAAATGAGCAACACAACACCTCTGGAATTTAAACGCTACCGGGCTCCCAAAGCCCGGAATGCTGACACCCCAAGAACCCAGGATCTGTTATTTGTTCCATATGTTGCTGCTGATTCGGCATCATCAAGACCACCACCGACATCTCTAAGGCCAGGTGATGCATCCATCAGGCAACACCTGATGGTCGATTTTCACCGCCGAAAGCAACTCAATCAACTGGATAGATCTGCAGCAGCATTGGAGGATGCCACTACCAGTTCGGGATCATCAAAGCCACCGCTGACACGACTAGGTCGCTTCAGAATTGAGAGAAAGGAAGACAGTAGCTCGAAGAAACCCAAGGAGTTGAGGCCGATTGTACCAAGTAATGAAAAACGGACTTCTGACATTTCCCTCCGTCTGACAACTTGAGGACATGAACACAATACTGACCGGTTGCAATACAGAGTTGGTCCAGGACCCAGTGAGCACGTTTCAAAGGGATCCATTCGTAAACTTCCCCGTGCCTGTAAACGATGAATTTCATAGACTATTTGGACACTGTAAGATGCTCCGAGTCTTTCAGTCACTTCCAATCCGTGAAGCTCCTGTCAGTCTAACCAAACTGTCCACAACGTATCTAGACATGACAGAACTCAACACCCAAGGCGCAATCAACAAGTACGAGCGCGAATTCCTCAACATCGCACTGAACAATTCGGCGTGTTTCCTGATGCTGATGACCACGCTGGTCCAGTTTCGACAGTCGCAGGGCGTGTCGTGCGACAAACAATTTTGGTCGTACCGCGGCGCAGCGATCTCGGCGCTGAATGCACAGCTGTCTGACGCCGGCAGCTCGATGGATCAGTTGATCTGCACTATCAGTATGCTTGCCTATATCGATGTGAGTTGATGGGTTATTTTTTCTCTCCTGAGTCCAAGAATTTCCACAGACACGAAAATCCGACGCGCACGCTGACACAAGTCCGCGCGTTTTTGGGACGGGGGGTATAGTTGCGATGTCCGACGCTTCACAACGAGTCGGCGAAATTTCATCTTGCTGCGATCGTGAACGGACTGAGTCGGAGGGGAAGAGATACGCGGAAGCCCGAACTGTTCTGCATGCTGTTGCGACTTTCGAACTGGTGAGTCATGTCAGTCAATTCTCCTTGATCATCCTGAGGCGTCCTCAATATCATCTTGACTCAACCTTGCATCTTTTCGTGATTTCTAGGTGCCTCGTACAGCCGATAAGTCCACCACTTCCAGAACATCAGTCCTCAACACGAGGGATCAACAACAGCAACACCTTCAATTTTGAGCGCAGCTTTCCGACCCACCCACACCGCACCATCGATATCCCGTCTTCGGAATTCCACGACATCCGATTCCTCCTCCAATCGAGAATCGAAGATCCGAACCGCCAACCCCACGACGACGACATCATGAGATGTGCCAACGACGTGGAGTTCCAGGACTTTCTCTCTTCACGACTGATGTATGCGGCATCGCGCTTGGGCACGCAGTCGGCGGACTATGATTCACAGGTCGCAAATATGATGCAGTCGGTGTATCTGGGCAAAATCATGTTCCTGTATATTGTTTCACCAGCGATCACTCTGTCAGGCGTGTCGCCGTCGACGATTGCCATGTCGCTCAAAGCGAGTCTCGAGGATGGATTGGCGGCCTCGGAGACTGCGCCTGTGGGGTGGAACCAGGACTTGCTGTGCTGGGTGTTGATGGTGGGCGCGGTCACGACGCAGGACGATTCTCATCGCCGCTGGTTCGTCAGGTGGGTCGCCGAGTTCTGCTCTGTCCACAGCATCTATGCGTTTGAGAGTCTGGCAGAGTTGCTGCAGAGAATTGCTTGGGCGGATGGGAAGTTCGCTCGCACATGTCAACGGGTGTGGAGCGAGATTGAACCTTTGATTCGTCAAATTTTCTGAACATATGTAGAACAACAAAGTCCTATATCTGGCCACTCCATCATAGAGATTTTCCGCCCAAAATGGCCGGCCGGCTTACCTCTGGCACCATTCGCCATCAAGTACAGAATTGATCCTCGCAATAGCCCATTTCCCTACTACGGTTTCAAACATGTCCATTCTCTGCTGTGCAGACATTCTGACAAGGCGACTCAGCCCCCACGATTCCTCGCCACGCGCGTCTCCCGTACAAGAAGCTCTAGGAAGCATGCCGAGCACAACCTGTGCCGCCATAGGATTCATCCCCGATTTACGAAGAAAATGCTCCCAGCTCGTCTCATCATGAATCAATGGAGTTGAGATTTGTTCTCCTGGCGTGTTTTGATCTCGCTGGCTCGTGGGAAATCCATGTTGAGATATTAGTGTCCAGGTCCATGCATGTACCGCGTCTTCCGCCTTGGCGTGACTGTTTGTCGGTATCGCCCAGACCGGAGTCACGTTTGCCAGCTTGATACTGGCGCAAAACCCAGTGAATGCAGTCATCGTGTCGATATGAATCTGTGAAATTACCCCTGCTGGGATTGACCCTGTGACTATAACGAAGACGCGGTCATACTCTTGCGCCAACGCCAATATTCGATTCCTTACCATCGTTGCTGAAGACTGGGAGTCTTGGCCGGGTAAGCTCTTCTGGTTGAGTGCTTGGCTATTGGTATAAATCAAGCATGATTTCGGATTCAGAATGACATCTGGGTGTTCTAAACTCGTGTCAGATAAATCACTCGCGGAGTTCAGCTCTCGATAGATGACCTCCAATTCACTGCCTCCCTGGCATTCTAGGAAAGTAATCAAATTTCGATGCGTTTTCAGCATGGAGGTTTTGGCCATGATGAATCTTTTCCACGATAAGCTTTTGAGTTCCGGTAAGAACGTGATTTTCGTTTTCTCACTGATAGTATTCACCGGGGTTGCTGGTACCTGTATCACAGGCAACATGCTCGTAGGAGAATAGTGAGTTTGCTCCGAGTTCTGGCCACTTTTCATGGCTACAGGTTCCTGAGTTTGAGTTTGAATTGGATCATCTTGAATTTCGAGCGCTGTGGCTGGCGGTATCGAAGGCTTGACCCTTTTAAATTGACCTCCGCGAAGATCCAAGAAAGTCTCGAGAGCACTTGATGCAGAGAACCCGTGGCTGAATGGTACTCCGAAGCTCTCAGTACCTATTTCATTCACACAGGGCCCTTTCTTGGTGGATGACCACCGCTCACTCAGAGGCAAATCTGCGAGAAGGTCGTCGATCATAGGCCGCTTCTGAGGGACACGTGGATCAAGGGACGTTGATACTAGATCTGCTAGATGCTCATCTTCCTCCAACTCATCCTCCGTGTCCTCGTCTTCATCGAGTATCCTCAGACCGGGCTCCTTGAAAAGTAGCTGACAACTTTGGACGATGTCACTTGGGGGGCTGATGAGTCTCAGATGACGTTCTTGATCATCGGTAATCGACTCCTCAAGAGTAACATTCATTATTTCAGACTTGAACGGGGTCCAATTCATGTCCTTCTCGCTCTCAAGTCCTCTCATGGTCAATGAAACGTGTTTATCAAGCTTCTGGAGTGTTCGCGAGACCGTCTCAGCCCCAGGTACCCTGCTGACGATATCATAAGGTGCCAACTTCGGCAGCTTTATCCTCAGTTCGCCTGCCGGCGCGTGTTCCGGCACTGAGAAATGAGGTATGTTTTCCTCCGTGTAAACAAGGGCGTTGAAAGGAGTTATAAGATTTGTGCCTCGGTCTACATCGTTGGGGTCGGATTGAGGGGCCGGGCTTGTCTTGCTTCTTGCATCGGAAATATTGAATTCCGGTTTTAGGCACTCTTGAAGTGAGCTCTGCCTGAATTCGTTCGAACCATCTGTGATGCTCCTTCTCAAGTGGCTGAGGCTGTCATCGCTAAGCAATGAGATTTTGCTTCGCGTAACACCAGTCTGGGGACCTGCTTGAGAATTGGCAGAATCAAGAGGCGCCTTTGAGGGCTCTTCGCTTTCCTCTCCAAGTATGGGTTCAACTAGCATCTTAGAACGGATATCATCGACTTCAGGAGAATCAAGAATGTGGTCTTGGTAGTCTGAATCACTACTCAGCAAGAGGTAGTCATCCATACAGACGGCGTCGAGAGCCATCTCATCCTCATTTCGAGACCCCACCCGGGGATGGCTAGTGTTGAATGGACATATAGGTGTTCGTGGCATTTTGTCGATAGCTAAGGCGGAACGGGTGCAAGCTGTCCTCGGACTTTGGTCCAAAGACTTCGAACTGAGGCCATGAGATTGTGTTGACGGATTGGTCTTGGACCGCATCTCCTGCTCCACATGTTCAAGCAGATCGTCAAGGATATTCTTCTCTTCAAGCGTTATGGCAGGTTCGGTGCCTGAAAGGGCAAGATCCATCGGTTCGGGACTCGGCTCTTCTGCCTTGAGTTCAGGTGTTGTTGGCTGCAGTTTGACCTATACGAAACACGGCATCAGCAGTCTGCTTGAATCACTGACCGGGACGATGAAGATACCTTTCTCGGGGGCAGTTCTCTGTCATAGATGTCTTCCAGGTCCCTTTTTGCAAAACCATCCCGCAAGGCACGAGATAGAGTTGTTAAAGCATGTTTCGTAACGTGTACCCTCTCCGACTTGATCTCCCTCCAGACAGAGTCGGCCGCCCTCCCTGACGGTATATCATCCCATTCTGCATCGAATTCTGAGAACTTGGTCATCTCGAATGGTTCGTACAACGACAAGGCAGACTCCTAATCCGACACTTGTTTCACGGCACGTTTGACAGTAGCCACATCTTCATCATGATCAGTGGCGAGGAGCGGTAGTTCGAGTTTTAGCTTTCTCTTTCGATGAGGATCTGGCAGAAAGTCATCCCATCGGGGTGAAAATTCAGGCGCCCGAATACTTGAAGATAGAAAGATACCAGCGTTTCTGCTGAGTTGTAATCTCGGTTCTTCGAGGAAACTGACGAGAGATGAAAATTCGGGATCAATTAGTAGGGTGATTTCTTTAGCTGACTTGGATTGAGAAATGTGAGTGTAACTGTGTAGCATGGTCTGGATGACGTCTTCCGACAGGTGATTTCTTGCGAGACCGTGATGTCTCGCGTATTCCAAGACTGATGATTCTGTCATAATTGAAGTGAAGTGGGGAGTACAGGTTGTCCCCTACTCAGGCTTGCCAGTAGATCAGAGAAATGTTGATGCTCCGGCATCCGTGCCAATTGGGTATGGATGAATGATGATCCGAGCAGTCCAACTTCTTCTGATCCCGAGGCTGACGGTATTTGTGAAGGAAACAAAGTACCTGGGGCAGGAGACCAGTAGCTGGCTATCCATCGCCCAGCCCATGTGAACGAGAGATCAATCAAGGCTTTCGAAAGGAAAAAAAACAATTCTGGAATCTTCACGTTTGCAGGGATATCCTTCATGTTACTCACATTTTTGAACTCCAAAATACCTACAATGCAATGCTGACGCTCAATATAATGATAACAAATTCTCAGGTGATCATATCAACCCCATTTCTCCAGGTTTCAATCATTATAGTTTGATCGCCGAGACCCATCCTTGTTGACATTTGGCAATCCCCATTTTTCATTGAATTGCTCTTCTTGAGATCTTCCACTCGGATCCAAGAATGGCTTCTCAGCCGCGGTCGCAACACGAACAGCATGTCGCCTGTGAGGCATGAATCCATAGCTGGCGCTGTGGTTGGTCGACCTGTTGTCCCAAAAGGCAACATCTCCCTTCCCCCACTGAAAGCGCACATGTGCTTCTTGCGTCGTGCTAATGAGTTCGTTGAGATACCGGATTATCGCATCACTTTCGGCCTTCGGCACTCCCACAATTTTGGTGACGAAGCCGGGGTTGAAGAAGACCGATTTCCATCCTGTAACTGGATTCACCCGAATCAATGGATGCTCTGTCGTAACTGGGTCTCTTCGCACTGGTCGCCCAATTGCTCGAGATCCTTCTGCTTGTTCTTCTGCCGAATGCAGAGCTGTCAAGCTCTCCAAGTATTTCTGCATGGGTGCCGATAGAACGTCGTACAATGCATACTGGGAGCACCATAGTGTGTCACCGCCTCCGCCTCTCGGCGGGCCCGTGAGCACTTTCAAAGATGTATATGAAGGTGGTTGAACTTCATACGTGACCTAACAATTCGAGTCAGTTGGGTGTCAAGTGTTCGTACGGCTCTCGGCTTACGTCTGAATGCCACAAAAATGTGGGAGTGAACAAAGCCCGCTGATCCAGGGATTTATCTGTTGTGTAAATCACGTGCACGTCTTCAAGCCCTTCCCTCTCAGGCACTGATGTAGTGGCATGTTTGTGCAGAGTACCAAAATATTGGCCGAGCTCTCGTTGAGCGTCAATATCAAAATCGTGCTGACCGCGGAAAAAAACCACACCCCGCGTGGCTATCAACCTCGCCAGGTCATTCTTTTGTGCATCGGTCAGGTTTTTGAGATTGACTCCGGAGATTTCAGTCCCAATCTTAGGAACGTAATCAACCACATCTGTTGCAGCATCAAGCAGATTACGAAACTGCGGATCTCCCAGCAAGCCTTTATCCTCATATGCCACTTCCTTCAGAGGCTCCCACTTGATGTCTGGGAAGCGAGGTCTTAAGTGATCAAATTCGTATGTTTCGTGAGCTTCAATCTGTGTCCTTCCCGGAACGTAGGTATCAGCGAGCGAGCGTTTCTTGCTACTGGATTTGGCGGACCCCGCCAGCTTGGTTGATGTGTGATTCAGACTATCCCACGAATCTGTCTGATATTCTAGCCGCACAGGATCTTCAGCATGCGGTGCCATGATTGTTGGTAGAAGGTGGAATGGTGCACAATTTTTTTCTGGTTGTTGGTCAAGTGCTGAAATATGGAACACATGTCAGAAGAGTCGTGCGGGAAGAGTGGAAAGTGGCCGTAGATATATCATCTCGCAAGTCCCACTTCATGAAATGGTGTCAGCTCGATCACACAATCAAAGTGGCGGTGGCCCGGATTGTCGTGATTCGAATCATCCCCGGACATCGGAGAGTCTTCCCCACATACCGTAGGCCATAAACGGCTATAGAAGCCGGAGGGAGATGTTTGACGTTGGAGTGAACCCGACAATGCTAGGCGAGGAACAAGCCCTATTCGCGTCATGCAAGCACGAGGTTGCTCTTTGACTGGATGAGTGATGAAGCACCAGAGATTATTGCGGATATGTTAATCATTCTAGGTTCGGAGGGGCGGCGAATATATGTCGTGTGCGATCAGAATTAGTCGAACATTAGGGAAGTGTGGACAGAATCTGATATGGCACAGACAAGGCAAGGGACATGATTGGTTCTTTGGTGGTGTGCACGGACCACATGGCAAGAGCACGCAAGATGCGAGCCTGGTGTCGTCAGCCAGCAATGCAACGTGCTAGGCAATGATCAAATTGGTAAGTGGGCTGAGAATTGACTTGGATAAGAAAACCCTATCTCTGTACCTCGTTGAAGTTGTTCCTGGTGATAACGATTAGAATGATACGACCTGGGCTCTCTGGGCTAGGAGCAGCTGGCTCTTCTGAACATCTTGAGCAGTGAGAGGTCATTCTTCCAAGTGACCGTCATGTCCACAGCTTCCATGTTGGAGGTCCCTCGATCATTGCAACGATAAGTCGTCATAAACATTCAGGCATGAAGAACAGGGTCCTCCATGCCTTGGAAAATGTTGTGGTGATATGGATCGGAACTGCAGGGTTTCTCGAGTTTTGAACATTGGAAGGTGAGTCAGCAGTAAACCCAGGTTTCTACACATCACGTGAATGACAGGCCGCTCCTAAGCATATTAGGCTAGTGCAAGCATTCCCTGCACTATTTTGGGGCACTGCACACCTCGTACCCAAATGTATCCTGATCACGGTAGTAGGCCGCCCGATGGTAGGCCGCCCAAAAGGTAGGTTCTATAAGAGCTGAGCTGAATGGGCCGTCCCAAAGCATGGTAGGCCGCTTCGCTGGGCATCTTTCCATGTCAATCTTCAAAACCCCCTCCAGTGCCTGCTCCAAGTCAGCAGCCTTCCCAAACTTCTACTCTAATTTCCATTTCATGATCGAAAAACAATTCAGAATGCAATCACACTCCATGCTGAACATGTACCACTGAAATAGAAGTTCAGCCTGCTGGTTGTGTGGAAGCCTTCACCACCTTTGGTTGCTCCTCAGAAACACCCTCCTGACTGATTCTCCTATTAACATTCCCACCCACTCGCGGGGAGGCGGCAGCTCCTCGCGAGTCTCCCCATCGATCAAGATGGGTTCGCGACCAATGTAAACGGTCTCAATCTTGGAACAAACTTCATCGATCCGTCACTTTTGTGGTCTTCAGAAGAAGATTACGACTTTGTCGGCAATTGGGATCTACCAGTGCTAGACGACCCCGACCTTTATGAACTCGATAAACTCTCTATGTTGATATCAGCACAACCAGAGCCAGAATTCCTACAGCCACTAGAACCTACTCCCCACATCGATAAATCACTACAGGGATCGGAAGGCCATTGGAATGCATCATCCCAATATGGCCCAGGTTATGCGTGGCCAATAGCCTTTCCTTGGCGAGCCAGCATTGTCGAAACGGAAGTCCAGGGCTCTGCTCTTCCCCACGACTCACTCAACAACGAGGCGATAGCTTCGAGCTCAAGTGGCTCACCCGTGTCTCGGACAGACAACATGCATTGTTGCCAACAGTGCAATCCTCCAAGGGCTTTCGAGAAGAAACACCAGCTGACAGCACACCAAAGACGCCACAACCCTCGTTTTAAATGTGCCCAGGCCGAGTGCGGCAGGAGATTCCAGTATCGTAAAGACCTCGGCCGACACATGAAGACTGTTCATGTTCAGCACGACCAGGCCGTAATATACTATCCCTGCCCAACCCCGAGCTGCCGATGGAGTCTCTGCAGTGGGCATACTGGTTTCACACGACTCGACACCCTTCAACGACATATCCGAAAGGTTCATAAAACATCTAGCCTATCATCGACATGCGATATATCCATGATCACGACAAGTGGACGAAGTTTGGAAGATTGAGGCCGACCGTTCCCAGGAACTGCGACCCTTTGAGTGTACTCCAAGATTATCGATGAAATTCCATCAGAAAATTCCGTCTGGTGCAATTTCATCGATAATGCTGTTTCTGCATAGTTCCTTGATTTCACTCCTTTGTCAAGACTATCATCGTTGGGAGTACCTCAGAGAGTGTCAGGGATGCAGCTTCCTCGAGACAAGCATTTGGCGCGAGGCTTTTCTTTTTTGTTTGTTAACATTCTGTAATCGTGTACTTTTTGACTAAATCCCTGGCATTCACATATCGGAATATGTGAATGCCAGCGATTTACTGACTAAAGTATGCCATTATTGGCATTTTTTGGAATTATTTGCGATCATCATATCATCCATTAGGTAGGTAGGTCACTGGCGCGCACTGTCTTGTTTATCTTAGTGAGGGATTTGAATTCTCATGGTGTACGGCGTTCTATCACGACCGGAATGATGAGGGCATTCGAGGCGGAGGTGTTGGAAGATGACGACAGACCAACTCTACACATTTGCTGATTCGCACTTTCATCGAAAAGCAATCGACATGGTTGGCTTTCGACAGAAACGGTGTTCGTTTCTGAAACAACGTGGGATAAACATTTTCTCGGCTCGATTCGTCTCAACCTTGAGGCCAGTGAAGCAAGCAATATGTGCAATGACATGGTGGACGGATATTTGAGGCTGGGTATAACAGCTGGAAATCAGGTGATTCTTGATGAACCCAAAAGTTCAAACTGCTGATTGCTTGGCTGGGGGGCTGTCTTTCCATCCAGCTGGCTGATGGGGAAAAATCCCTTCACTCGTTGAGCCTTCCACGGGCAATCTGCAGGTCATTCATTAAGCTCTGAAAATTCGATACTGCGCACGAGTGCGTTGTAAATTGAGAACTATTTACTTCGATTACATTTGATTGCATCATGACATATCTAACGTGCATACTTCAGAACTATATCGAATGCTATTAGGGCCACTTTCTCCCGCTTGTGCGCAGACGCTAAGAATGCAGCAGTGTGATGCGGCGGCAATTTCTTCGCAGGCAGAGTTTTCTCTGAGAGGTACTCTTCGTTAATGGTACGTACTCTTCTTTAAACGTTCTTCCAATGAAGGACCAGTAGACCGCTCGAATTATCAACTGTACAATGACCAAGAGACTTGCTGGAGTCCGCCATATCAGGGCGTAGGTGAGTATCGTGAGCGGCCTACGGAGCGGCCTATACAGAGGCCTACCACTGATTATGCCGAGACTTCTTGATACTTACACTCAGAGTATACCTATACGTCAAGGTGTTGCAGAGCATGGTAGGCCGTCAAGATAGGCCGCAACAATAGTATGATAGGCCGTCAAGCTTCAAAGGAATACAAAACGATGTTCCTGAACGTCCACAGATGTCTCGCTGTCCTTCTACCGTGGAACTCGAGGCATCAGATGGTGTTAGAAGGACTCGAGCTACGGAGAGCCTAAGAAATCTCTCATGAAACTACATACCATCCTACTCGACGGAACGCATGCCAGGGAATCTTATATTCAGCCCTCAGTTCGAAATCCCTCCAGGATTCAAGAACAATACCGGCAGATGCAGAAGTGGCGGTGGCTCCTCACTCGGGCCATCATCAAGATCAAGAACGTCCTCCGACCTCGAGTCCAGATCTACTGCAGAAGGATATCTGAGTCCCGCTGCGCTCACGATGACACCTTCCAAATTCCGTGCCACGGAGTACATTTCGGCACCAAACCCCAAAGCTCCAGCGATCACGCACTTCCTTAGGACCGCGCCTCATCCGGACGATGATACCTATGACTGAAGGAATCTCATGGCGGAGGAGAACCGGGGCTGTAGCAGTACAGATAGGGACTAAGAGGGCGGTGCGTTGCCATATCCAGTCTTGGCAGAAAACCAAAACTCAACTTGCACCTGCATACATGTATTTGTCGGGAGACGAATGATCAGAGTGTGATATGGATATCTGTCGTGTATGCAAGAGACTTTCAGTCGTGGTGGAAGTTTGATGTGAACATTGGCTCGCAAGGCTGTGCCTTGGCGGGGATGAAGCCTGGGAGCGCCTGCTGAGTTAGTGTGGAGTGCATCGCATAGCATTGAAAAGCTTGCCAGGGAACAAAATTTGATCAATTTCATATTTGCATGGTTCCTTCACAGTACAGAGCTCTGCATAATCTATCATCGCATCGTAGGTATCAATCAGAATCATATGCCCACCCACTGACCCGTTGACTTCCTCACAGCAGCGACTCCTTCTACGCCCCAGATCAAGCCACTATACGCCGAATTGCCTAGTTCTAAAGTAGGAGAAACGAGAACCAGCTAGTCTACCACTAGTGCTGACTGTTGCAGAATTCTAAAAGGTGTGTATCTATTCCATCTCAATGGTACCGGGAGGCTTGCTAGTGACATCATAGACGACACGGCAGACACCGTCAACCTCATTGACGATCCTCCTGCTCACTCTTTTGAGGAACTCACCGTCGAATGGAAACCAATCAGCGGTCATGAAATCTGTAGTTTCCACAGCACGAAGGACAACCATCTGAGCATGGACGCGCTTGTCTCCCATGACACCTACCACGCGCACGTTCTCTGGTAGCACTGCTGCAAAGGCCTGGGAGATTTTTCGATACAGTCCAGCAGCGATGATCTCGTCGATGAAAATCTTGTCGGCCTGTCGAGCAATTTTGAGCTGTGCTTCGTTGACCTCTCCGATAATTCGAATAGCCAGACCTGGTCCGGGAAATGGATGTCTCCACACCAATTCTTCTGGAATGCCGAGATTTGTTCCCAATGCTCGGACTTCATCCTTGAACAGCTCTCTTAGGGGCTCAATCAATTTGAGATGCATGCCCTCGAGTAGCCCACCAACGTTGTGATGGGTTTTGATGGTAGCTGATGGGCCTTTGAACGATATACTCTCGATAACATCCGGGTACAATGTGCCTTGAAGCAGGAACTCGATATCTCCAGCTCGTGGAGAATCTGCTGCTTCCTTGGCAATCTTTTTGGCAGTGTCTTGGAAGATTTCAATGAAAGTATTGCCGATGATTTTGCGCTTCGTCTCGGGATCTGACACGCCTTTGAGCTTGCCCAGGAAGAGCTCTGTGGCATCAATGACTGTCAGGTTGATGCCAAGATGTTCGGTCAGAGTCTTCTTCACAGTGATGGCCTCATCCAGTCTAAGCACGCCATTATCAACAAGGACTGCATGGAACCGATCTCCAATGGCCTCATTCATGAGTTTTGCAGCAACGGTCGAGTCGACCCCACCACTCACCGCGCCAATGACTTGACCTTTAGGTCCTACAATGGCCCGAATGCGTTCGATCTCCTGGTCGACGAATTTCTCCATGGTCCAGTCCTGTCTGGCGTTGCAAATCTTGACCGCAAAATTGCCCAAGACTTGTGTGCCTCTGGGGGTGTGAGTAACTTCAGGATGAAACTGAATGCCAAAGTAAGGCTTGTCAATGCTGGCGACACCAGCCCATGGTGCATTAGGGGTGCTTGCGATCGGTCTGAACCCATCGGGTAGGTTGGATAATTTGTCTCCATGACTCATCCAGACTTCAATGTCATCTTCGATGCCCTCAAAGAGACGATCGATGTGCTCCTCCTTGCCCACATGTCTCTCAATCTTCAGGTTGGCGTGACCGTATTCTTTCTTGTCACCAGCAGCAACGCCCTTGCCAAATTGCCAGGCCATCTCTTGCAGACCGTAACATATTCCAAGGATGGGGACCCCGAGGTCAAGTGCGGCGGGATCGACATGTGGTGAACCCTCTTCGTAGACCGAATATGGACTACCAGAGAGGATTATTCCCTTGGGTTTAAAGTGCAAATCTGCAATTTTCTGAGTGCACGGCAGCATCTCGGAGTAGACATTGAGTTCACGCAGGCGTCGCGTGATAAGATGGGAATATTGAGAGCCGAAGTCGAGGACAAGGATAGTGTCGAATGTGGCGGCGGGGACATTGACGGCAGCGCCATCGATATCACCATTGACGGCCATGATTAGGTGTATTCGTAGATGCAGGGCAGGATAGGGACACTGGGGATGGTATCCCAAGGGGAAGGGGAAGAGGGATCAATGGACCGCGACCAGGAAAAAAATAAAAAAGTGCAGGGCAAATGCAGGAACGGGACGACCAACGAGGGGCAGCACCTGCCGCCAGAAAATGTGTTGGTGGGTCGCTCCTTCCCCCGCATACGACGAGGGAAAGTCGCCCAAGAAAAAAGTTCGGTGAGAGAAGCCACCGCTGAATCCAGAGATCTCTTTCTAGGGACAATTGAATGATCCATCACCTCAGTCATTTTTTACAGTCTACTGGTACATTTGCCCTAGATCTTTGCCCTTCCACACAAAGATATCACCAGTCCAACTCTTGACCGAAGTCCCGATCAATCTCTCCTTCTGCGCCCCAGTCAACATGCCTGCCAGTAAGAGGAAGCAAGATCTGGGTGACACGATTACCCCGAGCAAGGTGGACGATGACAGTGGCGACGATGAGGTATGCCTTCTCCAGTAAAAGCGTGAGCGTGCTTCCCAGTCGACCTGACTCGGTCCAGGACTTCGACGTTCTCAATGTCGACTTCGAATGGTTTGATCCTCAACCCGAGTTCGATTTCCACGGCATAAAGACTCTGCTACAACAATTGTTCGACACTGATGGACAATTGTTCGAATTGTCAGCTTTGACTGACTTGATTTTGTCTCAACCCACGCTGGGATCTACAGTCAAGGTGGATGGTAATGAGACAGATGCATATGCTTTTCTTTCTATCCTCAATCTACAGGAACATCAAGTAAGTCTGCATATACTACGATATGCCACCAACACTCATAAATGTGTCTATAGGACAAGGCTTTTGTCGGAAAAATAACCCAGTACATCCATTCCAAAGCCTCGTCGAACCCCCAGCTGGCTCTTCTGGTGCAATTGTTGTCCCAGTCTCCAATCCCTCCCATTGGCTTGATCCTGACCGAACGTCTCATCAACGTACCTTCCGAGGTGGTGCCTCCTATGTATACCATGTTGATTGAAGAAATGGAATGGGCCATCCAGGATAAAGAGCCTTATAACTTTTCGCATTATCTTATCCTCTCCAAAACATATTCCGAAGTACCCTCCAAGCTGGATGCTGAGGACGACCGTCCCAAGAAGAAATCCAAGGGTGCAGGTGGTACTTTCGAGACCATGTACTTCCACCCAGAGGATGAGGTCTTGCAACGACATGCCATCTGCTCTGGGGGTTTCGATTATTCCATCAAACAAGATGACGGCCATTCAGACTCGAAGAGAGCGTTCCAAGAGCTGGGGATTAAACCACAAGGACATGCCATCCTCATTTCCAACGACAAGTTCAAGGAGGCTATCCAGAATGTGTCTCAATACCTCCAACCTCAGGCATGAGCAGAACATATACATGGTCTCACTCCCATTGAGTGCCCTTCAATCTTTGCATAAGGTATTCAACCTCCACCACCTTGGTCAGTGGGATGACCACCTGAGCATACATCTTCACCACCGCTTCAATGTTGATCTTCTCATCTCCACCATTGGGTTTGGTTTGAGATGATGGGTCTTTGCCGTAAGTCTTGGCCTTGAGTCTCAATCGTTCGAGAACTTGCAGTTCGACCTTCTCGTTGGTGATTGCAGCATCAATTCCAGCACGATCCTCGGCTTTGATGAGCTTGATAAATCGCTCAGTTTCGGTCTGGAACTTGCTCTCCGCGACGAACTTGCCAAAATGAATTCTGCGACTCAAGGCCTGCAGACAGGCAACATCACAGGTGGCGGCGCTGCCGTAGTTCTCCTTGGTCTCTCCGCGGTCTGGTCGGTCAAAATTCCGACATGCCTCGGGCAGAACTTCCTTGATGTATTTCTCCTTGATGATCGCATTCACATTGACATCGTTCTCATGGAGGATCTTGGGATATTTAATGGGTTGCAGCCTAGGTCGAAGCAAGACCTCGGGAAAGAAAGGATATTCGTCGGGCGCATCGTATCGCCGAACTAAGGAATGTATTCGCTCGGTTTCAGCCAAGAGATAGTCGGCGAGTGATAGATTTTCCGGTAGGGCGGGATTCACCTGCGGAATCGCAAGAGCGTTCGTGTCGTAGATGGCGGCATTAAGCGGAAACTGTACACGTTCAATAAGGTGGAAGGTAATGGTGTCTTCGAGTCGACTGGCACGAGATTAGCATATGCACAGATCGTGACGGAGTAGCTGTCAGCTCACATCAACTGGAAACGAATATTCGCAAGATCCAACGCCTTGGAGGCATCAGACAGATCTATAGCTGTATCCATCTCGAGAATCTGCATGAGCACTGAGATGCTTGTGAGGAGGGTGAGTTCGCAACAAAGCTGCTATGTTGGACACTAAGCTGAGAAGGGGTGATTGGAGTCCATGGCCGTTCTTTATGACTCTTGAGTTTGGTTCCAAGTCATAGCTTGCGCATACTATGGCCTTAACTCGAACTTTGTGCGGAATTTGGCCATGCAGCCTCGCTAGGTACGCTCGCGAGAGAGAGTGGGTTGCGGCCCGCGTCGTGATGCGGAGCAAGTTTTTACTTGGGGAAAGTATGCCGAGTACGCTAGTAGTGGGGTAGACACTATGTTGCTACTAGAGCCCCTGTACTCCACTGCAATCATCCGCCGTACTAAATCTTCTACTAGTGCAGTTATTCGCTCCATAAGAACTAAAACCCTCAGTAAGGGCCGCATGGAATATCCTAAAGCAAAGACTGCATCAAATGCTGGTGTCAATTCAATGAGTTATGAGGCCCTCGTAAAAATCGCTCAGGAGGTTTGGCGGAATATCACCATGCGAGAGATACGTCGGAGAATATCTGATATGCCTAGGCGTTGTGAGCTACTAGTAAAAACGGGTGGGAAACGCGTAAAGGGTCAGGATTGGTAGTTGATGCATATAAATGTGTATCATAAATCGGCTAATTATCGGGTGTTCCGCGAATTATGACACACCCTGGAGTGCCGCCATTTCACCTGAGCCATGACTAGGTGAGCAGTTTTGAGCTGTGGCTGTGCGGTCCTGAGCTCGGTTTGGCGGGTCCTGAAGCGTCCTTGAGCAGGGTGAGCAAAGTCGTGAGTTCCCAAATAGAGGCCCACAACTTAGCCCCCGGGGTCCCCGCCAGTTTTGGTACTTATCAACCCTCAGGCTTACCTTAACCTGACCTCAAATTTGCAACCACGTTCTTTAGCGGTTTGTGATTGATCCCGATCGGTCGGTCTCGTTGAGAGGTGACGATTGATATCAGTTTCATCCCGACTATCGAGGTCGGGCGGTCGTCAAGTCAAAAACAACACAGCGACACAATATGGCGACTCTTTGGCGGATTGACGGCGTCCCATGGGCCAGCGGTCCGCAACCTCGCCAACAATCCTGCAACGTCGTCGGGTCCTCTGGGATAGGTTTGGACTGACATTGATCAAGTTCGGTGCTGGGACAGATTCTTTCATGCTGTTCCAACAGTTTACTCCTGTGTAGGTACAGTTTGTCCAATACCCTTTACTCAACGGTTTCGATATCATCACAAGTTTGCTTCCAGCCACCTGTGTAAATGTCTACTTCGACCCAAACCACTCCTTCACTGAATGCCCCAGCACATTCCCCAACACCACCAAATACAGCCACGCGACCCTCCATCCCTCTGCCACCCTCCCTGGTAACCCCCGAGTCTCTCTCACCCACCGCCCTGCAAGCATCCTCAGCTCACACGGGAATGTCCTCCCCTCTACTGCCACACTCTCCCTCTTCTCCATGACAAGATAGAAACGCTCTAACCCCACCAACCCGTCCGCCAAATTCACACCATACAAGCAGATAGCGAACTGCAGCAGCGCAAAAACCAAGCAATCGCCGACTAGCACCTCTCCATCTAGCTCACTGCCATCCGACTTTCCGATTGATTCTGCAAACCGTAAGTCGTCGTCGTAAAAAGCATTGATTTGTACGAGACATCTACGGCAGGCTACGAGTGCCGCTTGAGTAGCCGCGTAGTCGCCGTTCGTGCGCGGAGCGAGCAACGCGAACATCGCGGAGCCGAAGCGGCAGGCGGTGCTGAAGTGCGTGGTTGCTTCGTCAGCCAGGGCCGTGATTTCCCTGGTACGGGCACGCTGGCCAGGAGTATCGCCTCTCATCGATCTAGTTCTTTTCCGCCAGACCGAATCGTCTTCTTCTTCCTTGCTTTCACCATTTTTCTTGATGAATGGTGAAGAAGCGGTAGTTTGGGCGACGTCGCAGAGGTCCTCTAGGTGGTTGATTATGGGGATGGATTCTAGGATATGGGAGACCTCGCCCAAAGGAGTGGTGAGGCGGAGTTGCGGGACGCTGCCTGGAAGCTTGCCTAGTGCGCTGTGGGATGGACCGGATGTGGTTGTTATGGTTAGGTTTGGGAGGGAGAGGAGACCTTTCTCGGACAGGTAGATGAGAACGCGGCGGGGGTAGAGCCCTCCGGATGAGGGGAGGACGAAGAGCTCTAGTGACATTGGATAAGAAAGAAATAAGTTAAATATAGAGTTCAATACACACTAGTTTGATATGAAATGTCAAGGTGCTACCGAAAAACGAATGCTTAGGAAATTTAGGGATATTGAATTGATGTATAAGGTGGATGGATATAGATAATTGGACATCAAAAAGTCTCCGGGAAGTCTCCGAGGCACCTTTTTGGAATGGTATACTTGCCGGCTGCGCGACAAAATCTGAGGACCAAAATCTACATGTTGTACGGTGGTTCCTGTCAAGGAGAGCGTTGTGAGTAGATCAAGGACCAACGTGATGAATAACACGAAAGACTCGGCAGGAAGCCTTAGATGTTGCTCGTGGAGAGGATGCTTTATGTTAGAAGATCCAAGGTTTTGCTCAACCTGCCTATGTCTGTGCTTCTCGTGAAGCTTCCCACCAAGGTTACGGCTCTGAATAGTGGCCACAACCTCCTTGGACTTAACTCCGTCGTTATTGCCGGATCAATCGAACTGTTCGACGGCATCGGGGCAACCTGAAAGAACTCTACTATCGCTGAAACAGGGTGTCCGTACTTAGGCATGCCACGGACGCGATATGGGATCAAGCTGATCTGTCCTACCCCCAAAAGCGAGGCTCCAAAGAAGAATTGCCGATATGGGGTAAGAAGAGCAAGGCTGAGTAAGGCCAAGGGTGAACCTTCTGCTCGGCTTTAGCTCTTTGGTGGACTTTGTGTAAACATAGCCGTACTAGTTACTGCATCTCGCAGACTCCTGCATGGATAGCAGGTGTCTTCTGCCGCAGTATTTGATCCTGGGAATGATAAGTAGCCATCTGACGAAGTATTTGTACGTGTCTATGCAGTTACACTTTCACTTTCTCCTCAACTCCCGAACAAGCAACCGCGTACCGCGTGGGCTTGATCCAAAATGACAGTCTATCACTTAGGTATGCCAAAGGATACATGATGTCCATTGCTATGCGGTTCACATACAATTCTCTATCTAACCACATCTTCGCTGAATTGTAAAAGCGCTTTTCAAAGCAAAAGAGAGTACGACCGCGGACGACGGCACCACACTGGTCCACGCGGCAAAAGGAATGTTGGGTCAAATCCCTGGCCTCGTCGCCGTTGAAGTCGGGCCCGCACTTGAACTCACCAAGGCTTCCACGCCTCCGTACGTTCATGGCTACGACTGGGGTGTCGTCCTCACATTGGCGGACCGGGAAGCTTTGCAAGCCTACATGACGCATCCGGCTCATGATGAGTAAGTGACATTGTTCAGCGAAAGAAGGGGAAGAAAGATAGTTAGTATTTTTGCCATGTCACGACGTTGCTAATCATTGATATTTTGTGTACAGAATCCTGAAGGTCATTGGGACTATGTTTACCGATGACGTACTTCTTTTTGATTTCGAGGTTTGATGCTTCATTCTTGCACAAGGGGATTGTTGTGCATTGAGAATTTTGCGACGTGTGTCCTGATGAAAATTGCTGAGTCCTGATATCTACGGAGGTACTTCGTAGCATATGTGCCAGTGAGAAATGATGAGACTTGATGATATGGCTTCTGTGCATTGAATGATTACATTGCGAATGATACGAATTGGTTTTCCCTTGCAATAGTCGCCAGAGTCCATGGCAGACTTCTCAACTCTGCGTTAGAGACTACTAAGCATCACAATTCATCTTAAGTGGATGAGTCCGCTCGGCCCTCGAAGCATAATTGTCAAACTAGCCCTCAATCAGATGAGCTTTCGGGGTGATCAGGATTTTGATATGGTCGTCCTTATGCTCGATAAGCTCCTTGAACCCTTCCTTCACAACATCATCCACGAGCATCCTCTTGGTGACCATTCCCTCGTAGCCGTGAAAAGTGCCTGACAGTTGATTGTCAGTTAAGCGTTTATGTCAGTCAAAAACAACGGTGAGCTTTCTGCGCTTACCTTGTGCAAACAATTTGATGGTTTCGTCCATGTCGGTTGCGTTATAGACCGCTGAAAATATGATGGTGACATGTTTTAACGCGAGCGGTAGAGCGGACAAGGTCATCTAGGTTGATATCTTAGTCATATCTTGAGACGCAGACAGAATTCACTTACCGGCTTTTCGTGCATAGCGATATTCATGTATTTGCCCTCGCACTTCAAGGCATCCAGACCATCAACCAGCCCGGGAGCCGAGCCCGCACAGTCGAACACGACATCGACCCCGCCGGCGCAGAGCTGTCGGCAAGCCGCTGGCACATTCCGCTCGAGAGGGTCCACTACCAGATCCACGAACTGGGCAATCTTCTCTCTTCGAACAGCCGTCGGCTCTGACACAATGATTTTCCGTGGCTTGTAGCTGCGTAGCGCAATCACCAAAGCGAAGCCGATAGGACCTCCTCCGAGAACCAAGACGTCTTGTTCTGTCCAGTCAGAGATATTTAGCTTTCGGATCGCGTGCATGACAACAGCGAACGGCTCAATCAACGCTGCGAACTCGAGGGGCACGGTTTCCGGCAGCCGGTGGAGGTTTCTGGCTGGTACAGTGACTTTCTCCGCGAGGCCGCCACTGTGATTGTAGCCGATGCCGCCTTGCTTGGGGCATCCGTAGTCCTTGCCACTTTTGCATTCGATGCATTGTCCGCATGGAAGCCTGGGGTCGATCATCACCGGGTCGCCATGCTTGAATCCTGAGCCCGGTGGTGCTGAGTTCACGCGGCCGCAGAACTCGTGGCCAAGAGCATACGGCAGCTCTTCGCCGTGTTTGGTCAGATCTCCGAAGACTTCTGGGCCTGATTTCAGTGATGGAGGTCAGTATATATGCATGAATATATCCTGCTATGGCGCATGATGGCTATAATGAATGACACGTACCATGCTGAAATAGATGAAGATCAGAGCCACATAACCCACACCATTCGATGTCAACTAGGATTTTGTCGCACGAGTCTGTCGGATCAGGCACATCTTTGACTTGGATGTCCTCCTTACCATAGAATAGAGCGGCACGCATTTGTGTTTTGAGGATGGTTTATGCTTCGTACGATAGAATAAACTGAGTGAACACTGTTACCATAGATTGGCCTGCACGCTTGATGTGCTCGGTCGTCAGCTCAGGTTTGGCCACGGTACACCAGGGTTGAGATACTAAGCACATCTGTAAATATAACTACCATGCACTGGGTATGGGAAATGAGGCATGGAGTTTTGGTCGGAGTTTACGGTCATTCTCAGGTGATAGTGCTCCCTCAGATTCGGGTCTCCATGTTAACCCGGAAGGGGCTTGCTTTTAGTGTACCCTTCCACATAGTGCTAGCTAGGTGTCAGTTATCTTATCCACATGTTGTCGTTGTTCTTGTTTCAAGGGCGAAATTCCTAACACTCGGTATTTTGTGGTGGGCTTTCGTATCTGATCTGGAATGGGCCAGATCCGACACATGACATCGACGTGATGAGGAATGAGACAAATCAAGGAAGTTCTTAGGCTGATCTGTCTGGAAAGGCTACAATATGTATAAGGACTAGACTAGCCTTGTGTCTTTATCTTCAAAGCTCATTGTCGCCCCTGCTCTCGCAGGTTGTGGAGTGCAACACTTATTACCCCTGCTACAGGTGCGCGAAGCTTCCCCAGTAGCAACATAGCTGTATCAATTTGTGCATTCCTCATATCAACCATATGAACACCTTCTCGGACGTAATAAAACCAAATGACCAGGATTGCAAAGTAAATACAGTAAGGCAAGTGTGGCGGTTCAGAGGCTCGCGAAGGCTCTGACATCGACTCTTGCCGTGGCAAAAATATCCCAAGACTGTCCTTGATCAGATTTATCATTGCCTCTGCGTGCCAGTGTGCGACCGGAGCACGTGAGCCATTAATCCAAACTCGGATAGCTCCGATGCTCTTCACATCTCCAGGAATTTCCGACGATTCCAAGAACTCATGAGCGTGGCGTTGTAGGAGAGGCAGATTAGTGTACAGATTGAGATATGCAAGGTGGTAGATCAACAAGAGAGGGAAGTCTGTATCCGAAGGACATTGAGTTCTTGCCCATTTCCAGCGTTCCAAGCCCAGTTCCACGAATTCAGTCTTCCAAGGCTGGTAGCCGCGCGTACTTTCCTGTCCTCTAGGGCTGAACATCCATGTCCAAGAACTAAGTGTGGCAAGACTCTGCGCTGTCGCCATTGATCTTGAGAGAGGAGCTGTAGGCGTCGCCAATGCTTCAAGATCTGTCTTTACGTTGGGACGAAGCACAGAGACATCTGTCTTGATCGTTGTGTGCCCCCATGGGAGGAAGCAAGGTGGTCGCGACAGCAAGAGAACACGAAAACTGTCCAGCAAGTGGGCTGATTCCACGAGTTGTGATAATTCAGCTCGAGTGTTCTCATCTGCCTCTTGGGGGACAGTTTGCCAGCATGCCTTGAATGCTTCAATGGTATTATAGTGGAATGCTTCGCAGAATTCATACATCCTCTTGTTACCACTACATATTCCGTATATCTCGAGCAGGAGATATGTCTTTGCTGCATTTGCGGCAGTGGTAAAAGAGTCAAAACCATCTCGAATGTAAGTCTCCATCTGTAGATGTCTGGCATCGCTGTACAAGCTCATCGACACGGCTTCACTGCCCTCTGCTGTCGAGAATAATGCACCGAAGGCTGCCATTGAGAGACACAGTTGTAGACTGGTCTTCTTTGACACCTCGAAGTTAGTAAAAATTGAAAAGGTTGAGTACAGATGCGAGCGACCAATGCTTAGCAAGACGTTGATCACCTCTTTGTCGTAGATCTGAGGTTGCAGTGTATGTGACATCCTTTGTATGAGCTCTCGACTCTGGATCGAGTATCCAGAACGACGGGTGAAATATTTGGCTATCAATATCACAGCAGTCTCTGTAGGTGAAGCCCCTTGGGAAGTATGCTGATTCTGATATGACTCGACGTAGTCCAGAGATTGCTCATTGATGTTCGGGTCATCTATACCATCCAACCACTGTGGTGTATCCTGAAAATATCAGTCAAACGAACACAAGAAAGAACAGAATCACTCACACATACCACCGGTAGATGCCATATCGGATCCCAAATTGGGTCCAAGAAGTTCATATCCACCAAATCTTCGCCAATGATTGTTGATCCATCAAGATACATGTTTACATCAGACGAAATGGTGACATTACGTCTGATGGCATTGATCTCCTGCTGAGAGGATACGGCGCTGCCAGTGTTCTGGCCATTGTTTAAGTTTACTGAGAGTGGTTCAGACCATGCCTGGCTTTCAACCTCGCATGCCTGGAGATTGACGCACGTAACATTCGCACCGCTTATTTTGGCACTATGAGCAATGATAGAGGCTTGATGGCCATCAGTCATGGCATTGGATCTCTCATGCATGCTCGGTATCAAGACCCGCGAGATTGTACTGCTCGATGGTCGTCGGCGACTCTCATGCGCTCTTGGCCGGCCTGGTCGTCGGCTAGCCGCTGACACCGTACAGTCTTTTCCTTTCTGTCTGCATAGTCTACAGGGATGAGTGTTATCACATTTGATTTTTGCTTTGCGACACTGGTCACACGCGAGCTTCGATCGTTCTAACGGAACAGCATTTGCTCTGTTGGTTTGCGATTTGCCTATGCCCTCCTCACTATGAAACCTCTTGATGTGATTGTCTCTAACATCAGAGCGCGGGAAATCAGCGTGGCAGAGGGAACATTGAAATGGTCTTTCGCTCGTATCTGTCCGTCAACAATGATGAAATATTAGGTGAGCTTGCTTCACTATGGGGAAAGCTAGATGCCGTGGCTCACGTGTTCTTCGATGTCGGACTAGATGCTCTGTCCGCGCGAAAGAGCGAGAGCAGATTTCACACTAAACATCTCTCAGAGTTCAAGCCATGTACCCTCATCTGCTTGGTATGGCTTACCGTCTGAATCAACTTAGATTTGGAGCTTTGCAAACGTGGTGATGATACTGTTCGGCTCATGATAGCGCATGCTCCTTGCGGTGTCGAGGCAGCTACTGGGACGGGATGTCCAACGCAGAGGATGATTAAGGAGAATCCCTTATTACTGGTAATCGTCCTTCATATTACTCAAGACTTTCTTGGGAATGTAGTTCGAAACGGCACAGCGTCAGGCGACCTATGAGTTCGGGGGTTTTGGACGAATCATCGCTTTTACCCCATGTCGGTAATTTATCAGCTCGGGAATGGTGAGATCATTATCATCTGCATCTCAGAGCATCTTTGGGAAGGACGGTCTACTTCTGAAGACCGTGGTTGAAACCCCGGGCCCGGGGTCCATCGATGACTTTGACGGCTCAATGGCAGACGTCCATCATTTTATGCCCTGGCAAGCAGATTGACGAGCACTCCACTTGCATTGCTTCGCATAACGAAGGGTACTTTTGGTATGGCCTCTCAGGAACTCATCTTGCCCGGAGAAAATGAACCATCCGGGGGTGATGTTGCTGCTGCAAACGAGGTTCCGAAAGCGACACTCTTGTCAAAATTCAAAAACTCTCTTCTTGCAAGTCAGGATGCTAAGTACAGCCAAAACCTCATTCATACAGACTTCAAGTTCACTGTATGTTCAAGCCACCCCTTTAAGCCCTAGGACTTGTGTTGTGAACTGATTTCACTGAGCGCAGCCCACGAGAGACAGGGCTTTCGCTTACCCGTTGATATGCCTCGAAGATTTCCCCACGCTACCGTCGGAAGAACGGCTCGACTGGTTAGGCGAGGCATTCCTCTCAACTCGTAGCAGTTGTGCCTTCCTTGGTGCACTGCCAATAGAGTGTCCTTTACGGGACGGCACAGTCCCTCCGCTCCGCCTGGCACTCGCTTGTCTGGGTGCTGTGCAGCTCAGACGCCCAAATTCTGAGTCGAGGAGCCTTTTCTTAGCTGGGTTCATGCTCTGGGCCACAATGATAGAGACGGATAATAGGGAATCCCGATCTATCAACATGCTCCTGGCTGTATCTTCCCTAGTGTAATCTCAATGGCCACTGCCATAAACTGACTTGACTAGATTCTACTGCTTGCAACGTATCTCGTGAGCACAACAGACCTTCACAATCGACCCAACATTGTTCTGCTGATCTCTGGGGCTGGAACGGTGAGTGCATGTTCCATGGTGTTTCTTGCCAGTTAACTCAATTTACTGTAGATTGCAAGACGTCTGCGGCTACATGATCCGTCTCAGATCCAGCCCAGTAGTGAACTTGTGGAAGCATCTGCCCGGTATGTGGCTAGACCGTGACCTGTCCTCCGACCTAACAAGGCTGATTGCTGAACTCATGACTAGAAACTCCCTGGTGTGTTTCTTCTGGCTCAATGATATCCTCAATGCTCTGCACTTTGAATCCGCGGTCCATAGTTTCTCATCAAGAGAGCTATGGATCACGATGCCATCTGGGAAATATGACTTCCAGGATATCTACCGCACATGTGTTAATCCTCATGAAGTCAATCCGCTTTTACCCAGCGACATGACATCTCCTGACGATGCAATTCTGCTGCTGATAGCCTTTCTGTCAGATCTACTGTACTTCCGAAGATCATTCTCAATGGGCTTCGGCGATTGTTCCCCACCCCAATCAGATCAACTAGTTCCGGGAAACCCCTATATACCACTTACCCCTAGGAGCGAGTTGAACCAGCTACATGGCACGTTGAAGTCGGCCCTGGACATCTGGAATCAGAGATTTCAGTCGTTCATGGCTCCAGAAGTCATGTCCTTCTACTGTTACTGCAGATTACACCTCGCTTGTCCGGAACTCCTCGACCTTCCCCGTCTCGCCGGTCATTCGATGATCTCCCAAAGTGCTGTGGGCGTCTACCGTGGCAGATCTATCTCAGATGTGGCCGTGAGTACCGCTTGGTCTGTGTTAGACGTTGCTGCCCAACGGAACAAAGATTCTGGCAACCAGCATCTGTGCCCTGTTTGGCTGCCGATCTGCGTGTTTCACGCTGCGCTCGTGGTTTGGGCGGAGCAGACTATCGGTCGATCACAGATTGGCAGAAAACATGGTAGTAGAATGATGTTGCTTGCATTCAAACTTGAATTGGCAGAAATGCCCTGGCCATGCTGTGTTGAGATGGTATCAACGCTGGAAAGGCTGATGGTTCACTCTACTATTCCTGGGCAGTGTCTGTACTAAGTATTGCTTCGAATCAATTTCTTCCAGATGGCGCTGAGCTTCCAGGGAAATATGACACATTGATGCCGTCAACTCATCCAAAAGATACCAACACAATCATAGAACGCAACCTGTTTCTCTGCCAGTCTTGACTTTAAAACACAGTTCACATTGCTGCAACGAACCCTTACCCAAGAGTCAACAAGATAAACTCAGCTTCAGGAGATTCTTCGACACAATTTCTTCCTTCTTTGCTTGCAGCTCTTCCATGTCCCAAGAGCAATTGACATACCGATCGGCGAGCCTAAAGACATAATTTAACGCTTGTTGAACCATGACAAACCGTGGACTTACCACTCTCGTCTCTCTGAAACAAGCCAGACAACGGTATCAGCTGATAGCTCTGGTGTGTCATTCAGAAGAATGGACTTGAGTTCCTCTGGTAGCAACGAAGAGAGATCCGTCTTCACTCCACCTGGATGGATCGACATCGCTATTAGGCCCTGGTTTCATGGTCAGTCTCGTACACAACATATCAACCCTGCCGCAGGATCTTACCTGCTTGCCATATTCCTCATGTAGGTGATTGTTCAGCCTCACTTGAGCAGTCTTGCTGCCCTGATACGCACTCGCCCCGGTCATGGTGAACCATGCCCCAGCGCTTGTCACTGTAATGAGAGTTTTCTGTTGTCCCTGCAGCAAAAGTGGCATAAAGGCCCTGGAAACGAGATAGGTGCCCTTCACATTGACTTCCCACGTGCGCCACCAGTCGTCCGGGTCAGAGTCGTGGAACGAGCTCCACGGATCCGAAGACCCCGCGTTATTGATCAAGACATCTAGGTTGCCAAAAGCTGCCTTGAGCTTGCTTGCGGCATCGCCTATCGAAGTCGCTGAAACCAAGTCTGCGCTCAACTCGAGGATTTCCGGAGGACTTTTTCCTGACCGTTGGGCTGCGTCTCTTGCTTTCTCGGCGGTTGATGCCACCGAACCACGAGCTAGAAGTGCGAGGTGTGAATATCCTGCACGCGCCAGGGCCACTGCTATTGCTTGGCCGATGCCTTTCGAAGCTCCTGTGACCAATGCTCGTCGACCAGTGAAGTTTGTTGACACTCTCTGGATATATTCATAGGTGTCATGATGGATTTTGGTGGTGAACAGACTTGCTGCGACATCCATTTGATTCGACATCCTTGTAGTAGATCTCTCCCAACAGAAACATAGAAGGACGTGGGTTTAATTTTCAAGTTCAGTGCTCGGAGAAGTTGACTTAAATGTCGTTCATGGCTCCCTTGCAAAGGGCAATTCTCTGCTGCTTAATTCAATAACTAGGATGCATAAGTATCTGTCGGCGCCCGTTGACACAGTACAATTTGTAATTTATGTGGGTCAGACTTAAGTCCGGTAGTCAAAAGGACCTTTGGAAATAATGGAGATTAGTATACGAGGTAACAAACTCCGGTGCACCCTCGGCCTTCGAATGCACGTGCGAGCATTGCTTGTTACGACTCAGGCGAGTAAATAGCTGGAATAGGAGGCGATTGCGTCACAAACCGATCAAATTGCCGATATGGAGTCGGCTTCAAGCATCAAAGGCAGTATAATAACAACCTCGAGGCAAGCTGTTGTCTGCGATTAATATATAACCTCACGCAGTCCACGACGAAATGTTCGGTTATTTGGTCCCAGGACGTGAGATTGAGTCCATTGCGGTTTCGATCCCCAAGTAAAGTAGTTTAAAAATGGCTTTTCCGTGCCCGACTTTTAGAAAAGGGGACCCAGAGTATGAACAGACTAGGTGCAATGCTGTTTGGAATGGTCACAAGCCTGAACGATATCCTGATATCATTATCCAAGTCAATACAGAGGAAGATGTGGTCGCCGCAGTCAAATATGCTTGGGGCGAAGGGATGAAGATTGGAGTTCGTTCAGGCGGGCACTCTTGGACGGCAAGTTTCTTACGTGACGCAGGCATGTTAATTGATGTTTCCAAACTCAATGGAATCGCAGTGGACCCTAAGGCTGGGACTGCGGTTGTAGGTCCTGGGACACATGGTGGTGACCTTAACGGAAAGCTTCAGCCACATGGTTATATGTTTCCAGGTGGCCATTGCCCTACCGTCGGCTTGGGGGGATATCTTCTTCAGGGCGGTTTTGGTTGGAATTCCCGGCTCTACGGCCTCGGATGCGAAAGCGTCATTGCGGTTGATGTGGTACTTCCAGATGGAACTCTGGTACATGCCGATGCAGACAATTACTCCGACCTTTATTGGGCAGCACGAGGTGCGGGACATGGCTTCTTTGGTGTGGTGACACATTTTCATCTTCGTTGTCACCCTCTTCCCAAGGCTATAATGAACAGTCGCTTCTGGTTCTCAGTGGATCACCTAGATGAATTGATTTCAACTCTAGATGACGCACATGAGTTGTTTCCCAGGTTCCTTGAGCTCTTCCTACTCATTGGTCATGATCAAGAGGGTACTCCTGGATTATCTGCTCATGTACGAGCCGACGTTCTTGCCACAAGCGATTCGGATGCTCGACAGGCCCTGAGCAATCTCCATGGGCTACCTATATTCGCAAAAGCTAGGAAGACGGACCTGTTCCGTGTCTTGGATCTGTCAATTCTCCTTGACGATGTCGGGGAGCTGCTTGAGGTCGGTAATGCGGAGTTTGTTGTAGACAACACCTGGATGAATGAGCCAGTTCGCAATGTGCTACCACAAATACATGATATAGTGGACAAATTAGGCCCGGCCCCAGCGCATCTGAGCTTTCAGTACTGGAACAGGAACGGCAGGCCCATACCCGACATGGCGCATTCATTGGAGGGGAAAGTGTATATTAGCCATCTTGCCATCTACGTGGACCCAAAGGATTACGAAAAGTGGGCAAGGATAGTTCCTGCTGGCATTGGTCGCCTGGCAAAGAAAGGAGTAGGTTCGCAACTCGCGGACGAGAACTTGCTGAGGCGACCAACTCGGTTCATGTCACCCGCAAACTTCCTTCGTCTGGAGAAGATTCGACGAAAATATGATCCAACTCGGAGATTCCATGGATTTATGGCTTTGACCAAGGAGGATAAGTTGGTGGAGGTTCAAGTTCAGAGTGAGATGGATGCATGAAGGAAACATTGGTTCGGAGAACTCAAGGTAGATGTTTGCCAAGAGGAAAATGCAGGGGACTTGTGGAAGAACATTATTCCGATTATGACGACGTCGTACTTCTTTGCACACCCATTCTCCTATTGTTCTGCCTTCAGGCATGGGTCCGAGGCTTCTCGGGCGCAACAATTGTGGAGGAGAGTGTATTTTCATGCCCAGAACCTGCCAACTCCTGCCCGAGGCTGAGAAAACGGCCCCGAACTTTAGGCTTATAGCTCAAAGCTTAGGCATTAAATCATGCCGCTTAGATAATTATGGCTTGTAGCTCGGTTCTCCACACTTCAGAAGTTAAGGTCTTGCATGCACTTTCCATCGACATCTGCGCCTCTATCTGCACCTTGATCTACGTTACAAGGACGAGTCCATCAACACGACAGGACTTCTCAACTTAGTCGTTCAACAGCGATATACCACGCGCCGAGTTCTAGATTCTACAATTCTCCCTCTCTTGGGTCCCCTGTTGACCTGGGTCATTTTGTGCCCACGCTTCCTACAAGCCAGCCTGCATGGCCGGGTCGCGATCCCATAGTCGCAATGTCTCGCAAACACGATCTACGGCTGGAGATGGTGACGACGGTGTACTTGGAGCAGTGCTCGACGTGAGTACACAGCTAAAGTAATCAATGAAAGACTGACAGCCTCTCAGACACGTCAGCTCGAGGCATTTGGCCGTAAAGTGACTGCGACCGCCACTCACCTTATGGGCGACTCCTCTGCCCAAGCCTATCCTTCTGCCATTGGCACCCTCCAGAGACAGATGCGTCGACCAGCTATACAAAGGGCCGTATATTCCTTTTCGCAACAAGCACCAACAGAACTGGTCCGTGCCAGACTCTCTACCAGTGAGATCGCACATCGTGCCTTAACATTTATCTCGGATGAACAACTGTACAATATCCCCGAGGACGATAATAGCTATTCCCTGTTTCAGGGCTTCCAAGCCTCTTTACCAGAAGGCGAAAGTGAGCATCGAAAGGGACATCGGCGGCGGAGCTCTAAACAGCACCGACTTTTGAGTGCAGGCGATGTGGAAGAAGATGGTCCGCCAACTATTCAGAACTTGAAGAAAAAAAGGAACAATGTCAACCACAAATTGGAAATGATGGCTATTCGAAAGAACATGGCTTCTACCGAGATTCGTGATATCGACAACAAGATCGCCAATTTACACAGCGTCAGGAAAATCGTCCTGGATCGTTTAGCTGCATTAGAAAATGATGAAGCCGAGGTCGAGCATGAACTCCTGGAGTTGGACAACAAGATCGATGAAATGCAGGAAGAGCTCGAAGAACAAGGTGCTTTGGGTCAATCCACTAGCACCCTCAATCCTCCCCGTGTTGCCACCCCCGAGTCTGAAGCAATGGATGCCTCCTTCATGTCTCAGTCAATCTATGAAAAACTACCTGCCACATCTTCACCAAAATCGAAGCGTCGGCCAACATTTGCTAAGCGCAAGTCTATGCCTGTGCTGCATGAACACCTCGAGCCGGGCTCACATATAAAAACTCTTCCCGCCCATAATGATACCATTTCCGCCATGGATTTCGACCAGCCATTCGGGACCATGGTTACCGCATCATTGGATGACACAGTGCGTGTTTGGGACCTTAATCTTGGCCGCTGCATGGGCTTCTTGGAAGGTCATACCGCCTCAGTCAGGTGTTTACAAGTCGAAGACAACATTGTCGCTACTGGTAGTCTCGATGCTACGATTCGTCTTTGGGATCTTAGCCGTGCAAAGTATGAACCGTACGAGCATAAAATATCGAATGGAGACGACGATGGTGCAGATGATGACGATGATGGATTGGGTTTCGGCAATGAGGGTGAAGATGCTCCACCGCCTCCACCGCCAGAGGCCATGTCAGAATGTCCTCTGTTCACGCTTGAAGCCCATGTTGATGAAGTGACTGCTCTCCATCTAAGAGGCGACACTCTGGTCTCGGGTTCTGCTGATAAAACACTTCGTCAGTGGGATCTCGTCAAAGGCCGCTGCGTTCAGACCTTAGATGTTCTCTGGGCTGCAGCCCAGGCTTCTTCCACCATGAATTCCACTGAATCACAGTGGCGCCCTACTGGTCGATCTGCGGATTCAGGTGCTGACTTCGTGGGCGCCCTGCAAGTCTTTGATGCCGCTTTAGCTTGTGGGACAGCTGATGGGATGGTCAGGTTGTGGGATTTGAGAAGTGGTCAAGTTCACAGGAGCCTCGTGGGACATACAGGCCCCGTTACTTGTGTGCAATTCGATGATACTCATCTCATCACAGGTAGTGCTGATCGAAGTGTCAGGGTACGTCAAACCATTCTTCACCAAATCGCTAAGATCTTATTCAAACTTGTTGAGCTAACATATTTTGAACAATTTAGATATGGGACCTTCGCACCGGAACCATCTTCGACGCTTACGCATATGATAACCCCATTACATCTATGATGTTCGATGCACGACATATTGTCTGCGCCGCTGGAGAGGATGTCGTCAAAGTGTACGACAAGACTGACAGCAGGCATTGGGATTGTGGCGCCGGGGTAACCACCTCGATTGAAGACACGATGGCTGGTGCCAAAACAAGCATCGTGGAAAAAGTCAGACTCCGAGATGGTTATCTCGTAGAGGGACGCCGAAGTGGCGAAGTGGGTGTATGGACTTGTTGATTCAGTCCGACTCAGAACCCATTATGCGTGTCTTTATCATCAGTGGCAACTCGATCTGCTGAAATCGGTGACGTATAGTCCCCAAAAGACGCTGTTCGGTATTTCTCCCGCTACTCCTGCACCGGAGCAAGGCAAAACAGTCAACCGAGTAGAGACCCAATACTTGTACTATTCTAATACAGACCTCCCTCTACCGCGAACGATACATACATGATACTTGTGGAGCGCACCTGTTTCTCCTGTAGCCATTGTTGCACACATAGGAGGCAGTGAGACGAGGGTTTTGAGACGGTGGCTTCCTCAGCAGAGTGACATAAACGACTCTTTGCATAGCATAAATATATTTGTGGATCTTGAATAGTAATCTGCATGACGCAAACCCAATTCTCACTCCTAATGATGCTAGTACTATCACACTAGCGTCCGTCAGCCTTGCGGCCCCCTTTTCTCGCCTCAGCCATTATTCCCCTCCACCCGATTGTCTCACTTTCCCATCCACCCACGGGTTCGCGTTCAATTGCTGTAGTCGATATTCCAAACAATTTTACCTCATCGGAGGAGACATCATACTTTGAGGTTGTCACGACCTTGAATTGCGACGAGACTTGGACGAACGAGATATATCTATGCCGTCGTTTCAGGGGGTTATCCCGAGAAAAGGTAATTTCGACGTGCAATTATAACCTCAATCTTAATTCATCTTTTTACTTCAGAATCTCAGAAATATCTATGTAGCTCAAAATCGATATTCTCCTCTCCCATATCAAATTTGCCGCCGCTTGATGTATGTTTCATTTAAGACTTTTCAAGTGAGCAGCAATGAGGCTGTCTCAGAGGAGACTTACTCTTGCCATGCTACTGCTACTTCGATGCATATGCACACGGAACATCCAACCAGCTGGGACATGTCGCTAAGTCGGTGGTTGGCATGAATGGATCTTGCCATCAGAGGCCTCAAAGCTATTCACTTGTCCTGCCCAGAACTCTGGTTTCGAACCCCTTTACTAGATCATCTCGTTTCCTTACTCCAGAACTTCATCTAAGGTAGACCAAGGAGGGGGGAGTACGTCTCCTCCTTCCAGAGGTGTAAATTCGGATACCTGGGCCGTTTTTGATAACAGTGACTAGGGTGCTTCCACTCTTCCATCATTGGTTCCATTGACGGGCGTTTCCCTCTCACCTTTCTATCACGTCGCAAGTTCACTTTTCACCTCAGTCCAGATCAGGACTGGCGCACTTGTACGGAGTAGATTTCTCTACTTGGCTGTGGTCTGAGATTTACAGAGGACCAAAATTGCTGAGAAGAGGAAGTCCTTTGGCACAAAATTGAGATCGGCAAGGATGTATTGTGCTTGTGGCAAACTAGCGGTACATATGAAGTCGATGGCTTTTTGCCGGTCAACGTGGCCCAGAAAGAGAGACATGAAGGATGAGGCGTGCCAGAGACCCACAGAGAGAAGATTTGGTGTCCGCTTGTGCTACGTAACACCCGATAGAAGAGGATGTATAGAGGGGATTGCGTAAGAACACCACTGTTCATCGCGAGCAATGCAACAACGAGATATCATTGGCCGGTCTATCAAGCCACTGGAACTTCATGTTCATTGGCAATCATTGTTGGTATTGATTGCTATCCTGGTGATGTTACACTGTTTGTACAGGATATATAACCGAGGGGAGCACACTCCGAACCCAGCGGTTTTTCTACTATCTACTATGAAGTCTTGGACTTCTTCATCCTGGTCACGGCCTGCTCCACAGCCGCCTGACCTTTCGCGGTCAGCTTCCTCTTCCGCTGCCCGCGGCCCTCTAAACAGACCCCTATGGCCTCCATGTCGGCCGCCAGCTCTGCGTCCGTTATCTCCGGCACCCAGGCCCTCGGGTTTTTCTCCCGTTTGTACTCCTCCGCGAACCTCTTTTCCTCCCAGAAATACCCCTTCTTGAAAACCTTGTCAACGGGCTCCTTTGGCATCGGCGTCTCCTTGAACGTGATGTCCGTTCTGGTCGACGTAGCCCCCAACCCTCTTGTTGGCATGACCCCCTCCTCGTTTAAGGCCATGAGGGCCTTGGCGGCGTTGAGGAGGGCGTTCGCCTCTGTCCACGTCATGGCGGCAGCGGCAGTGGTGGTGATCGTGGTGGTGGTGGCGGTGGCGGTTGTGGTTGCCATTGTTGTTGAGAAGTTGTGTTGTTGGTAAACGTGGCTGTTCAAGACAGAACGGTGTTGTTGGTGGTGGTGGTTGGGAGAGAGGAAGTCTTTAGTCTTGGTAGTGGTGTATGAGGGAGGGGAGGTCGCTGATAGTGAGTATTGATGGTATTGAAGGTTGTTCTGGAGGGTCTTGTTGAAATGTGAATGATTTGATGTTGGTGGTGGTGGTGTTTAGTGGTGGGTAAGCTTGAGTATGAGTATGTGTGTATGTAGTATTGAATTGAGGTTGTCGAATATACTAGATTTCTCGATTCTACTTGGAAAACTGTCAAACTTATAGATCTGGACGTGGACTGAAAAGACAATAGACTTCAGCTACGAGAGGCCCTATACATCTACAACTCTATTGTCCACCCATATGACTCTACGAGAATCTGATATGGATACGTAGTCAATCTATCTGAGACAGTGTGGATGTGATCAGTCAATCTCTTGCCAGATAAGACATACCTGTGGTATCCACTGGACATTGCAAACGATCAGAAGTCCATCGTTTTAATCGTTTGTACTAAGAGCACCATCTGCGAAAGGCTGATATAATGCACGAGGGAGGCTATGGTCTTCTCCCACCGGTCACGCAAAATTTCCCCGCCAAATTCCCATTTCCCATGACTACCTAAAATGCTTACTACCAAGGGCAAAAGGCAAGGCAGGAGCGAGATACCTAGCCACAAGGCTGTCTGTGCCAGATTTCGATCTACTAACAGTGGCTAGCGTGGGATGCCGTTGGAACTATGGAGACTTGATTGGCCTTGCTATCGGAAGGAAACAGAAGGAATTGACGAGCAGTTGTGACATTATTCTTAAATTCCATGTTGAAATGGAAAGTGCATGCGGGCTGGTGGACAGAAATCTGTCAACCGGTCAACGCTGAAGGTGTCAAAAGCTTGAATTGTGGCACTACTTATTCGGACTTGAGAAACAGGCATTGCAGCCTTGCCTGGTCTGTTCTAGGCAAAGCTCGGAGAATGGCTCTCTCGGTGTGTGAGCGAGGCTCCGAAAGCTCGTTCACATGTTGCTACTGGCTCTGGTGTTCTTCCTGCTCTTGCTGCTGATGACCTGATTAATCCAATCACTAAATACAGATCTAGTAGCTGCCGATGAACGGGAACCATCTCATACCTTCTCAAATCGCTCGTGGAGAGCAAAGGAGAAGAAGGCTTAATGCCAGTATCGGTGCAGTGACCCACCAGCCGTATGAGCAACAATCATGTAATCCCACTCCTCAAAAAAAGGCAGAAAACTTCATGAGCCGCAGTCAAGCCAGGCAGGTACTCGTGGGCCAGCTACTTTCAGTTTTGCCTGTTTTTAGATCCCTCGATAAAAACAATCCATCCTCTAGACCGTATCATTGTCCCACTGACCAATGGGACTTGTCTTGGATCTTGGTCACACAGACAATACATAGGTTTCAGTGTGAGGGCCGACAGTGGAAATAAGGAATTCTCTTTAGATTGCCACCCAGCTTTGTGATTAGTTTTCGTTCATTGACAGTGTGTATTTCTAAACATCCTGTGCATACCCGCCACTGCCCAAGTCCTGACATCTCAGAACCAAGCTGGCTGTCCACTACACTAAAATCCTCATCGAGTATTTGAACCACTTGCACTAGCCGAGTTTGTAGTGACGGTCTGCAAGACTCGGCTGCAGTAAACGATCAGCGGTCTTGGATACCGGCATTTACCAAAGTCACAGACAGCCACGCCCAAAATACGGTCGTAACTCTCGTATGCCTTATTGATACCCAACACAGTTAAGATCATCCCCCCATAAACCGTCACAGGTACCGGCCTTGATGAAATCAGATCGAGATGGCCCTAGAGGGAGATTCCGGTGCACCAATTACCGTTAGAATTTTCTCGATTGAGTTTCGCAGAAAGCATGGGCTCCCACCTTCGGAAAACTTTTGCGTGGGGGAGCCACACGGTCTTGGCGATTTTCTGTATTCTATGCAAGGCTCCGCCTTGGAAGCGGGCAGAAATGCGCCGCGGAGTGGGTCTTTTCAATGACTACAACGGTGTAATAATGCTCGAGATGATCCACATTTTGTTTGATGACCATTATTCATTCCTCAGGCCTATAGCATTTTTCCATTGTAACCTAGTTTGCCAATGACGTGCCCCTCCTAAACACGAAAATTTCCCTTCCAAGTTCCATTTGTCTAGCTGGAGCCTCCCTCCCCACCATCTAGAATCGTTGTCTCCGGCTCCTTTTCCGACGCTAACTCAAGGACCTTCGATATCAGCTGGTTGACCATCTCCACCACGTCCTCCTGCTCAAGTTCCTCGTCCAACTCCAATTGAGCGACCACCTGCTCAAACTCGAACCGACTGGAGTCCACTTCCGCCTCTTCCTGTCCACAACACCCTCCATCTTCCAGGTATCCCTCCGGTGTGACGCGGGCACACTGCTCCACCCGAAAAGCGAAGACCTTCCCACTAAGACTTTGGCTGCTGGTGTTCCAAATTCTGATGTTCAGCTGACCTAGGAAGCCGCCCTCTCTCTCAATTTCGAATGGTAGTGGTGTTGGCCCCCTCATGAAAGCCTTGACTGATTCGAGGATCTCTTGTGCCCCGGGAGTGAGTTCGCTCACGTTCATGGTGCCTCTGTAATCGTTGATCTGGATTTGGGCCATTGTGATTCGTTTGTTGTCTTTTCGTTGTTGTTAGGTGGTGTTAGAAGGTGTTTCAAGTAAAGAGGTGGTTGTTGTTGTGTTGTTGTGTCGTCGTTGATGTTATTAGATGGCGTTTGAAATGGGGACGATACTGTTGTTTGTAGTATTATCGAGTTGTGGTGTAGTTGTCGTTGTTGAAATTTGAAGGTGTTTTTGTCTCAATATTGGTGATAAGAGAAGAAGAAGATGGTTGTTGTGGTTGAGCTTTTAGAAATCAGGTCGCATTGTTCAGTTCAGAGAGTATAAGGGAGGGAAAGGAGAATAAGAGGCAGGCACAGGGTTCTTATATGGAAAAAGAGAGTTTGGTATGATTCATGTTTAGTGCTGGGCGCAGGAGGTCTCCATTGTGGAAGAGTATCTATCTGTGTAGGGTGCGAACAAGGGGTTCCACCTGTGAACTTTGTGATTTTCAATGGACACACACTCGCAATTCAAGACAACGACGGCGATGGCTGAAATGCCCCACCACAATATCATATAGTGACCTAGTATCTTATTAGCACTTCTCAGGTCACAGGGATTGGGGCACTTATATTAAAAAAAATGGCACCGTCCAAGGAAGCTTTTGGGCAACCAGGACGATGCTGTATGGCCAGCCTTTACAGCACAAGCACAGCTGCATGACTAACTCTCCCTGCAAAATCAGTCGAGCAAGAGGAAGCCCAAAACCGGTCCGTTGCTTCGGGTGAACAAGAAAGCCATCATCGTCGATCTCAATCCGATTCAATCCCTTCCAGCCACCAAAAAGCAAGAATCCTCAAAGTCAAATGTCACAAGACCTAAGCCAAACGTAGAATACCTTTTCAGATGGCAAGTAATACAAGACAGACAAGCCAAAGCTTTGATCCTTCTGCTAGAAAAGGTCCTGTTCAGATAGACTTGGTGTATCCAAATGAGACAGTTTTCATAGAATGTCGAAGACTTGCAACTTTTGACAGAGAAGACGCCTCCTGCTTTGGAATTATTGGGGCTTTGCAGGACATGTCATCTTTGTGCTCGAGTTGACTAGGCTTTCTGACTCCCGTCGCAACAGGTGAACTCTGGACCAGTCTGGACAAACCAATGCTACTAGATTATCGGGATTTTTAACGCAATCTGAGAGGCTCAGGGCGGCAAACTCATCAATCACTCCACAGCACAGAAGATCGGGCTCTGTAAATCCAGTGCTGTTATTGAAACCCCTCTACCGTTCCTTTGTCGTCGACAAAACCCTAGCCCCCGAGAATTTCATTGCCGTCAGACTCTCACGTCATAGTTGATTTCCAAACCCTGCAAAGTGCAGGAAATGATTGCCTCTCTCATGTGTGATGCAGTAACCTCAGAGACAAAGATTTTGGTTTCTCTTCCAGTATCATGCACAAAAGGCACGATGTCAAAGAGCATTCGCCGTGTTTCAGGCTAGGACGCACAAACAACATCTAAAAAAATCGTCCTCTTCCCGATCGAGATGGGGTTCTTCATGTTTCCAGGGATCAGAATTGATCTAGGAGACACTCTGTCGGCGCTCTCCGTTTCCCCAGGCTAAGACGTGAGGTGGATGATTAACGCGGCTGATCGGGATTTCTTCTTTGGCGACAAAGAGGACCACACCCGGTAGACTGGTGCTTTGATGTGGGTTTGGTGACTGAGCAGCCATTATTGCAGGTGTGATGGTTGGACAGGAGTTGGAGAGGAGGTGCCAGTATGATTTGGGATTTGAAAATCACATCAGAGGGCAAAGCGCAGATAGGGCCGGCGGGAACAGTGCAAGCCGTCAAGGATGAAGAAAACAGCCGATATGAAGATCTTGGAAATCACCTCAGAGACCTGGCTAATCAGAGCATACATGAAGCCCCTTTCTGACCAGAGGATCTCATCGCTTCAATACACGAAGACTTCCGGCGTTCTTGTATGTGGACTGATTGACTCGTGTTCTAGGCACAGTATCCGATGTTGCGTCTCTGGAAAGAAATTCTGCTCCTCTCTCTCTTTGTCTCGTATCACGCTCAGATCAAGCCGAAACAATCCCATTTTATGATCACGTATACTGTTCAGCATTGGAGATGCCGACGTGCAGCCCTTCGCGGGTCCTTTACCAGATCTGGCGCATGGCAAAAACCGTCTTTTGAGTGCCTCCGAGGAGGCTCTGAACGTCTGGATTTCCTTTCACTTTAATCCCACACCTTCTAATCATTCTCGACCGGAGTCGATAGTAGAAAAGTCGGCATTGTAGGAGAGCTAGTTGGATATTCGACAACTTGACCGCGAAACTTTGATAAACCGATGTACAAGCTAGGGTTATGTTCCGATACGCATCCACGAGTACCCATGTGTCTGAAATCCCGGTGCTCAAGTGAGACCATGCTGTGAGGCTCCAAGCGGTGAGAAAAGACGAGTAAACGAGGCCTTGACGGCTAGATTTGTATACGGGAAACTCAAGGGAGGATTGAACTGCATAGGAAGCTCGGGTTTCGAGCGAGAGGGTGGTGGACAAGGACTTTCAGTGGGAGGTTTGTTCTGAGGCGTTTCATTCAAGGAGGGTCGGGTTGTGGCGAAGCGTGACATTGGAGATGCGGTAGAGGGTGCAAATAACACATGTTTGAACAGAGCCATCATAAACTTGGCTGTAGCTGACTGGAAGATTGATGTTGTAGAAGACTATGTGATGTGGTCCTGTAGACATCAAGTTCTGGGTGAGGGGGACGCGTCGTGCCGCGTTGGTGTTTAAGAATCCAAATTCGGCTAGACTCACTTGATCTGATTCTTTCCACACTGGCACTCATTCCAGTATCAGGATAGGGCAATTATCTACTCGTACAAACATCCTGCAAAGAACATCACCTGTGGTGAGACAATCGATCAAACAATTGGCAATTAATCCTCTTGAGTACACTCCAGCTACTAACGCCACTGTCTTCATACCAGCATATGGTCTTCAAGGTTGGCCGAAGCCCCTGGCTTGAGTATCCTAACAGACCTTCAAGATTCTCAAATTGCTCCGTCAACGTTGAGCACGGGGCTACCAATCATGGCGCTAGCGCAGTTCATATTCCCAAGACTTGAGCTTCCTTCGATATTCAACCAGTTTTCCATCGACTTTTCTCACGTCTCTGATCCAGACCTCTTTCTCTTTTCTACCCGGTGACGGCATAAATGATGGTTTCTCTCCTGTTGACAAGCCTCGAGGATTTTCAAGATATTCACCTGCAGGTCTTGCCTCCCTCTCTGATGCCTCCCAAGCTGCCTTCTCAGCAAGATATTGCTCCAAGTCTGCGCGGTATTGTTCTTCTTCTCGTTTATACTGTGGCCCCCCTCTCTCCTCTCGATCATGCTGTGCCCGTTCTCTGTCCCGGTCCATTTGATCTTCAAGAGCTGAAATTCTTCTCCCTTGTCCGGAACAAGCTCTCTTCACTTTGTTCAATTCATGTTCGCGACGCGACTCCTGAAGAGCACGTTGAAGATTGGCTTCCTCAGCGGCAGCAAGCTTTTCTTGTTCCTCCTCATCTGTGTACGTGCGCCTCGCCCGATATGTGGAAGGGCCAGATAAGTCGTGATATTTGTGCTCTGGTCTTCGAGTATACCCTCCCTCGTACGGCTGCACTTGGGGATATGGTGCTTGGGATTGTGGTCTGTTGCTTGGTACGTCCCAGTGAGCGGAGTGTTCATATTGTCCCAGTCCTGGAAGTCTGTAATCCTCTGGTGGATTTACTAACAACCTATTTGGCTGACTTGTACTTCTGAGATTGCCTTGCGGTTGGTATTCTTGGTGGTAGCTCCGTCCATAAGGTATGTTGCGTTGTTGCGCGGCAGGAAGGTATGCATGAGCCACAGTCTGATAGAGTGGTCCTGGATAGAGACCGTTGTGGTTTCGGACGGCGCATGATGGTGGCATCTGGTTGAACGTTGGTGCTGGGCCCGGTCGCTGTTCTTGACAGTACTGGCAACCTGGTTCCGAGACAACGCGTGTTCTTGTGTCCGGATACTGACAAACCACGCCACTCTGGTGTGCAGGGCCGCAACCTGCGATTTCAAAGTTCATCTCGCGAGTGGTTCTGTTGCATCTGCGGCAGACGTAATTGAGTAGCTGTTTGCAGCACATCTTGGAGAAACATGGGGCTGCGCTGTTGTTGTAGATATGTGTTGGAAAGTGTAATTTCGCAGTCTGGTATTGATGTTTGCTCGAGGGTCGATTGCTAGATCCCAGACCATCTCTGCGATTATGTTTGATATCCCGGATTTGAAGTTTGAAGTTTTCGGTTTGCTGTTTTTATACACGTCTAATTATCCAAAGAACCTGCTGCCTCGCGCACCGTCTCGCATTTTGCACCGTCACCAGCGAGTCACCGTGCCAATCATGCCACTGCCTATCAAGTGAAGCATTCATCTACGATTCACGCTGATGGTATTGACTGCCAGGGCGGAAATCACTCGCTGCACCAGACAGTCTCGTGCGTTTGACTCTGGCGTCTTCCTGCACTGCAAAGCCATTCTGGAACTCCTTATTATGTTTATTTGTCGCATCATCGCTCTCGAAGACCAGATCGGCAATCATCTGCATGATACGGTCGTGGTGGCCGTCTAGCTCATCCCCCTTCGGCAAGATATCACAGGACAGTTGCTGACTGGTTGAATTGTTGCTCCAGACACATCGCGGTTGGTTGTTGAAGGTGGCTTTCTGAGGAGATATCTGCCAGGTCGATTGGTTGCAGATGGTTGGTGCCCATATGATATCAGGTAGATAAAGGCCTGAGAATCTCAAGGTTTTGGTTGGCAGTGGTGGAGGTGTTACTGTTTGAGACGGCTGGAGAAATCTGTCGTATGTTGCATTTGAGAGTTTGAGACCCACAGATTCGGAGGAAGAGATATCAGGCAGAGTGTCAGTAATAATAGGTGCACCAGGGAAGATGTTTTGGTCTGGTTGCTGTGTCAAATAAGGCCACTCTTCAATGCTGCTCAAATTCAAAGATGTCCGACTGTCGCGAATTGGGAGACCTCTAGCGGAAGTGGATTTTCCATGCAAACCGCGATTGTGTCGTTGATCACTCAGGTCGTTCTTTCTGTCTCTACAATTCCTGCAAGACCTTGGGGTTCTCCATCTGTCGTTATTAATAATGCTATCGCATTCGAGGTGAGTCCCATAGACGCGGTTACGACATCTGTGCCGATGGAGGTAGATCTTGGAGCTTTTGCATCCTTTACATCGGACCTCAACGAGCCGTTGACACATCTTAATGCGTTGATCGATTGCTCATGAGAACAGGTTATGAGAAGAGAGTGAGAGAGAGAATTTCATATGTTTCAGTAGGCGGTCAAGCCGTTGCAGGGTGCCAGACGAACATGGATCCGTAGTGATGTCTTTACAGAGTTAGCATTGATCACGAGGCTGCACGGGTGGGTATCAGCTGCAAGCTTTGTTTGAGTGCAGTAGAAGGAAATCATTCTTATGCAAAAAAAAGCACCGCCGAAATCTCAAATCAATATCAACTCACATAGGATATGAGGTCGTTTGGATAGACTTTGTTTTTGGTAATGATCAGATCAGAATATGATCAAGTATCACAAAGGGAAGAGAATGATCGCGCAAGGCTTTGATATAATGCCACAACAAACTTACAGTTGGCATATCTATTACTATATTGTCAAGGATGAGCTTGGTCATCGGTAAACAGCTATTAAATGTTAGTATATTGTAAAATTAACTCACCGAGTCTCAAAGTGAAGGGGTGGACTGCTGATGTATGTAGCCAACCATTATGTTGTCACTTGACGTTGAAGTGTTGACGTGTAGTCACAACGGCTCCATCAACATTGTACAGTTGGTACTTGATGTAATCAATTCTTGGGTCCGTCAGGCAATACTCTTCAAGGCCAGGCCATAGTTGTTCAACAACAACCATTCTGGTTCTATCTTTGAAGACTAGTTCTTTGGAAAGCACTCCGCACTTCTGAATTGAGACCCCCGACGAAGCTGTGGTACCCCTTGACGAGGCAACAGATTTCGTTGAAGCTCCATATCTTGAGGATTCAGAGCGCGTATTTGATGCAGTTGACTCTGAAGGCTTCGACAATTCCAATGCAGAAAGACTTTCCAACGCCTTTCGGAACTTTGCAGCTCGCTCTTCTTTTTCTTTCCCCTCCTTTGTGCACTTCATACAGGAATAGTGGCTCTTGAGGTACTCGTGAGATTCAGTTTGAAACTTCACAGGAGTGTAGACACAGTTCTTTGGGCAGAGCTCTGGATTGTAACACGTTCCCATGGTGCGGTTGCATCCTCGGCACAAGAAGTGCTTCATATGTTTATTGCACATGTTTGTTGTTTGAAAGATAGTTCTTTGAACTAAGATTGCTGGTTGAATGTTAGTTCTTGAACTAAAATTGTTGGGTGTTTGGGTTGACAACTGGTCTGAATCGATGTCTAAGATGTGGACAATAGAATTGTTCACAGGCTCAGGGCTATTCAAGTTAGGTGTGACCAAAAACAATCTAATATTGAGGCATACTTCGAGTCCTATATATGTGTTTATAACTCTATAGAATTCATCTACCAAAGCCATTGGGTCCACTTTCTCGATCAAAAGCTTTCCCATTGTTGACTATCCAACCTTGGTTGCTTATTGTGCACAGACCGAGAAATGAGGAGGAGTAAAAACAAGAGCATTTGTTATTCCAGTCTTGTTCGGGAAAAACAATGGCGTTTGTCACCTTGTGTTATGAGACATGCACAGTGTCTGTGGCGACCTACAATGAACCAAATGAATGAAGCCATTGTGAAATTCCCCAGTCCACTGAACTTCCACACCGAGTACGGAACAACAGAGTTTATGCAGAAGGTCGTTCATGGGTGAATAGCCGATGGCCTAGCTTCGTCATGGGAATGGAAGTTAGCTATACAATCCTCATTTCTTCACACATAGTCCTCAAGGCACAGAATTCATCGCAAGGTAGTAAGTAATACCTAGCACCTGCCACAATCAATGCGACGAACTTGACCATCAGGCTTATTACGGCTATCGAGCCGTAGATCATGTATACTCACCGTGAAGCAGGGCAGTGGATTAAAACCCAGCCTCGCGGCGCTAAGGAATACGTATAAAAGTACCCAAATTATCTCACAATTAGGCCATAAGATCAATGGTCACGCTGTGAATAGATGGTGTAGCGGTGAATGACTGATCTTCGCCGATGATACTATCCCTATAGTATACTCCTTGACTAACTACCTGCTCTGGTGCGAGGAGTGTTCTTTCGGCCATATCTAGAGTGGCGTCCGGCGGGAGGGAGGCAGAACCATCCTTTTCTGCGAGTATAGCCTACAAACCAACCTTCTTCCTCTGGAGTGCAGAGTTCTCTCTTCGGTGAGTTTAATTCGGGCCCACTGTGATCCGAAGCTGGTTTTGTAATTTTTGATGGTGGCTTCATTCCTTTGTGGGTGACAAAAAAGGGGGGGAACGATAGGAAACACTCAGTCGACAGATCATGCTGATGCTGTGATGCCAGATCGCAAGCTTTATTTCACTACAGCCAGCAAGAAGCCATCAAAGTTCTTTGTTCCGACCGTCTGAATGACAGTCGCCTCAACTCTGTCATCTTTTCCAACCTTTTCAACCAGGCTGTCGACATTGGGATCCTTCTTATTCGGCCCAACCGAACCGCTCTCCAACAACTGGCGGACAGTGTTATCCACATAGATGATACTTCCCTTTCCCATTGACAGCTTGACACCCCAGTCGAAGTAATTCCATTGGTTGTCCCAATCTGCGTCGATGAAGACAAAGTCGAAACGCTCGCGTTTTCCTGCCTCAATGTCCTTGGCAATCTGGGGCAGTACATCTAAGCCGGCACCCAGAACAATCTCAACCTCTTCTGGGACTTTGACGCCGGCGTACTCGAGATTTTGAGTCGCAACATCAAGCCGTGCGCTGTCGATCTCGATACTTGTGAGCTTGCCCCCGCGCTCTTTGAGTGCCTTTGAAAACCAGATGCCAGAGTAGCCACCAAGCGTGCCAAGCTCAAGCACGTTCTTCGCACCAGAAGCATTGGTCAACAAGGAGAGAAATTTGCCCTGTGCCGGGGAGATCGCGATCTCTGGTATACCATGGGCTGTACTGTTCGAGTAGGCATGGTCAAGCTCTGGTGCTGCTGGAATGAGATGTGATTCAGTGTAGTTCGCTACTGCTTCTGCATAGATAACATCCTTGGTAGACATGCTGGCAGGTGCAATTTCTTGACTTTGGAAGTGTAGAGCTTTGCTGGATGGCTACTTCATGTCTCTCGAGAGTTTCGTCTTTATATGTCGGCTTAAGCCCGAGCTTGTTCGCTTCGGTCGTATCGGGCGTTATTTCACTGCTTTTCGATCAGATCCCATTGCCCATGGATAACTTCTCTGTGACTCATTCGATGACACCCAGATACGAAAAGAGTAAGCGCAGAAACTGGCGCGGTGGTGCTTGTTGTTGTATGTTTGATTTCACAGGATCAGCAGTGAGGTTACTCTCGGTGCCTGTGAGATTGTACGCTGGATCCAATCACGTTGTCAAGAAGCATCAGGTAAAGTTTCCACATCCTCACGATTGACTTTGAGCAATCACCGAGTTCCATTCCCTCAAAACTCGATTTGATACTATTCGTGATGGAACATGGCTCTTGGACCTTGTTTCGATCAAATATTCACCTCCGGCTTTCCAATGGTTCTTGATGATGCCGTGGGCAATGACCTGCAATTAATTGATGACTTGACGCTTTGAGTATGACGTCACGTGGCCAACGCTCACGGCTGTGTGCTGAGTACGATGACCACATCCTAAGACTCAGAGTCGCCTATACTCATAACCCCAACTAATAAACCTCGACTCATCTGCGGCCTTGTTATTCTGAGCTGAATCGTTCTTGTAACCCAGATCTCTCGGCAGTAGGCTTCAGCGGGTTTTATTGGTGGTAGACAGCCACCCGTCTCGGCAATGCGGAGAAAGGGCTGTGGCAGCCAGGCAACACGGCCTCGACAGCCAATTGACCTCAGAAGCAATACGAGGATGCTGCTCAGGCACAAAGCTTCGAATACGTCGCAGGAATGTTGCTCCGCTGTCAAAAGGCATAAAGCGAAGAGGAGACCCTTGAATTCTTTGACCGCTACAGCTAACCTTTTGGAAACTCAACTTGAACATCAGTTGAAACATCTTTGCGAACAGTCTGCGGAGCACGTTTGTTAGTATCCTGATTCGAGATAGCAACCATGTCCATCCCAGCAGACTACAGAACAAACTTTTTCCTCAATATCCCAGTCTCCGATCTACAAGCATCAATCAACTTCTACACATCGCTCGGCTTTGTCCAGAACAAAACGTTTTCCGATCAGAATGCGTCCATGGTTTCAATCCCTCTGGACCTTCACCTCGACAATCCTGACGCGAAGGCGGCACACACCTCTCCCCTCAAGGTGATGCTACTCAGCCAACCTTTCTTCAAAGGCTTCCTTCCGGCAGATCGGGAAATCGCAGACCCGACCAAGCTCAGTCAGGCTTTACTGTGCATCAGTATAGCGACAAAGGACAAGTTGGATCACTTCGTGGAGAAGGCAGGAAGTTTGGGGGCCAAGGTGGACGTGTGTAAAGTCCAAGACCATGGATGGATGTATGGTCGTTCATTCGCTGATCTTGATGGCCACATTTGGGAACTGACTTGGATGGATCCGAGCGGATATGAAGGCAAAGAATGAGCAGCAGATGTAGCGATGGCGATCACAGTCTTCGAGGATGAGGTATTGGCTGCTGGACGAGGTTGAAATTTATGTGTATCAATTTTTGATCTTGGACAGTGCTTTTAAGGCGCAATCGGTTCCTGAGATCTTGAGGTCTTAACAGGCGTGTCTTATCTCTAAGTTGACTCAATAACGAGCTAGCAAATAGCTTCCGCAAGCCCCTGAGATGAGGAGGGAAGTGCATGGCTACCTAAGCCCATACTCATGGAGATATAATCAGGTGCGAAACACGGCAAATATGAATTCTTTTATCAGCATAGTCATCTGTGTATATGACCAGCCACTGAAGGACCGGTGAATGTCGACGTTGATTTCCTCTGCCAGTGGGCCTGAGGAATGCCAAGTTAGCGACGGCACCCTCCCCTAAGCCAGGTCTTTCAGCCAAGTCAGGTATATTCGAGTCACATCACATTATCATCTGTTGCGTTATGGTCTAATGGCTTTGATTAGTGGTTGGTTGGTGGCCTTCCAGATAGAGCACTGGTAAAGAACTAAAAACAGTAACTAGATCAGTCCTATATTCCGCCTCATGGATGGCAGACATGTCACAATCATGGTGTACAAAATGGGGGGTTTCGAAGAGGCCAACTACTTTTTTTTCGTCATTTTGAGATTCTGGGCCTGACTTCAATTCGTCTAGGTGTCGTTCGATTTCTCTTGTTTTGTTCGAGGTCTTGTTTTCATGAGGATGTAGTCTGCAGAAGCGGGATCCCTCTCAGACTTTCATGTCTTATATTCTGAACCGAACATGCCACCGAAGTACCCGGTGAGTTATCTCTAATGAACGTCTATATCTGACTTCAAGAAGTTGCAACGATGGTTTGGCAAAGCTCGTGATGTCCACGGGATAATCGAAAAGCTCTGTGGACTACCAATCGGTATGATCAATTCTGTATGGTGCCTTCCATCGACACGCAGGTGGAACAAAACTTTTCCCATACTCAGTACAAACAAAAACTGGAGCTCATCTGTGACCCATATCGTTCATCTCGCAACAAATGAGAGCAGGACTGCATACGTGTATTGGCGGTATGCAGATTGTTCTCCATCGAAATCACCTGCAATTGCTTTGTCATGCAAGGCCAGTGCAAGCGAGTGATATAACCTCACCTTAGAACGAATAAACCGCAATCTAGCTTCAGACGTTCCACTCAGAGAACTTGCAACCTATGTTCAACCAGACTGCCAAGCCAGGAAGACATGGAGGATTCTCGGTTCCAAGCAAATAACCCCAGGCATCACAACTATCATCCTTCCCCAATATCGCTGATTCACAATTCACGATTCACCATATATCCAATCAAGTCCACCATAACAAGTCTACCAAGGTAAGACGAAACAGTCGAGGATCTCGAAGGATGGAAGTAAGCTCATATCCTATTCCGGGATAGCTGTGTTCTTGATACGACAACAGCAGCAGTCTGTCGATCAACCTAAAGGAGGGTTCCGGAATTAGTCAAGAGCGCCAGATTGTCGGCAACACGCGACTGTCGTCTTCGGAGCGCAGGTGTAAGAATGAAAGGTTTAGAACGAACCTGAGGGGACACATTGACACGAGGGCGATGGTTTTCGAGTGGACGGATTGCATGCTCACGATCGCGTCGCCGAAGTGGTGATTGGACGTGCCGTGTTTGAAGAGATGGACGAGCTGGTGAGCGGATCTGGCGTTCTTGACCATGGCGAGGGCTCGATTTATTCTCTTGATGACGTGATGGGCGTCCATGCACCAGACGTTCAGAGGCACCCTGGGAGCGTGCTAACTCCTGGTTCCATTCCAGCCGCGACATTGAAATCGATGCATCCAGTGCCAATTTTTGTCGCTTCAAAGCGGCCAGTCGCTCTCTCTCCTCTCCAATTTCTTCTCTGAGATTTCTCAATTCTCGTCGGGCTTCTTCAACGACGCTGTCCATGATGTTCAAGGCTTCACGTACTCCAGAGATCTCCAGTTGTTGAAAATCCTGAGCGGCGCCGCGGAGTTGGAGTTCACGAGTGTTTGACCCAGGATTGGTTCTGTCTCTAGTCAGGCGAGGGGGCACTGGGTCGGCATCCACGTAGGGAGGTGGTGGCACATCAGGAAGGACTTCAGCCATTTCCTCACGAAGTTGATCTTGGATTCTGGCTCGTGCTTGATTTCCTGAACGGCAGGTTCGACAGTTGCATTCGAGGTCCAGGTGGAACGGGGCTTGGGTCGCACTCCAGTCTTGCAGACGGCGGTATCCATTGCGGATCTTGGTGATTGGCTTTCTCAGTGGCTTATTGATCGCTCTGGATAGTCGCTTGAGAATATTGTCTTCCGGGTCGCCATGTGCCATGATGTACTCTGGTCCAACTATGGTGAATTGGGGGGTTCCAGGAAGAAGCACATTGGCAGGGGTACGGCGAAACGGCATCGCGTTGGTGTTGTTTGATGACAAGATATGCTTTCTTTGATTCTGGAAAAGGCCCTGAGGTATTGTTACGGGTAGTTTGATTGAGGTTTGCGAATTTGGAGTGTTCCTTATGTTTTCCGATATCAAGAAGACTGGGAGGCGAAGATCTTCTGCGGAGGAAACAAAATGGAAAGAAACAAAAAGCCCAAAAGGCATTTGATCCATCGACGCGACATACACGAGGCAGTAAGCCAGACCAGATATCTGAATTATGCGTTGTTGATCAATGTTACCTAGGTAAGTGTTTCTCGTAGCCACAGGTTACCAGTCTCAGGCAGTCATCCGTTTGTCCAACGCGTTTTTCACTATGGAGCAGTGTGGTTACAGAAACAGCTCTTACGCAGAGAAGAACTACGTCTCTCAGTTGTGTGAATAGAAAGCATCTGGTGGCAAAGAGAAGACTGGTTGAGGATTTATCATATGCATTGGCTGTCAAAGTAGTACTATCCAAAAAGACACAAATCGTCTCCCACCCAGCAACATTGGGAAAAGGATGAGTCTCCGAATCAGCTTCGCCATTCATTCATATCCAACTGTGAATGACAAGTAAAGGAGACATACGCGCACAGATCTCGCTTCAATCAGGACTGCATGCTCAAAAATCAAGCTGAGATAACCACAAAGCAGAGCTGCAAGTTAATTTTTCCATCAGGACACCACCATCAGCACTTCACGACCAAAAAAAAAACAAGGCTTCTTTGTCGCCCAAGAACAAAGGCCATAAAATTTACGTCCCAAAACCCATGGTGCACACATTGTTCAGGAGCTTTCACTCATCGGTACCTTCTGGATCTGGCATCGAGGATCCAGTACTCGTTGCGATACTCCCCAAAATCGTCGTCGCTGAAATATTCGCCAGGGGAATCATCACTGAACTCGCCTCCTCGATCCGCATGGCGAGACATAGGAACAGGGGTGGCTTCGGCGCGATTATTTGGTGCTCGGTAACGACTTTCATAGTCATATCGCCGCCTTGGTCCAGCTGTTCCACGGCCGGAGGTCGTATGGCGCCGTCTTAGTGGCGGAGGTGATGATGGGCGAGTGCGATATGCCCGCTGAGGAGAATACCGCATAGGCTCTTGAGCATAGTATCGCCTATGCTCGTGAGGAGAGTATCGCCCAGGCTCTTGAGGCGAGACTTGTGTAACCTCAGTACCATGATCGCGATACCAGTTCTCGTAGTTAACACCATCGACTTGAGGTTCCGGTAAGTATGGATCCTCTGTCCACTCCGGCTCTGATTGCCGCTGCCGCTGCCGCTGCTCTGATCTTCGCGTCAAATAGTGATCTTGTTGAGACAAATAGTCTTCATGTCTGGGATATGATCTTGTATCCCGTGATGGAGATTGACCATACGACTGTGGTCGGTGGCGGCTGTATGAACGTGGTCGTTGGTAAGTATGTGGCTGTTGTCGTTGTTGAGTATGTTCATGTTGCGCTTGGTGAGTGTACGATTGTTGCTGTTGATGAGATAATGACTGTCGTCGCTGACGAACGCCCGGCTGTGAACAACCACTATTCTGCGCCGTGTTTCTGGCACTGTGGCGTTGTCTTTCATGTGCCTGTCGACATGAGCTGCACAATGGGCCAGGTTCAAAAGTAACCTGGCGAGGCAGGGTTTCTGGTGCCGAATAAAGCCAGCGACATCCCGAGTTGCGCAGACAAAGAATGTAGCTGCGCTGGTCTGCAACTGGTTCTACTCCACAGCTGGGACACTCGTACTTGGTGCAGTTTTGATAGCACATGATGTCCAGTACAGTCTGAGTAGGGTGGAAATGTTCTGCGCGTGGTGTGTGTGGATTTGATGTTATGGTTTGTCGTTGTTCTATTCAAGTTCACGCACGGTAAGTATAGTGATGTGTTGCGCAAGTCAGAGGTCAAGTCAGAGGCCCTGTTGAAAGGTGCAAACAGAAGTATCGACCTGTAGAATCCAGAGGTCAGAAAGGAATGGTAGATATATTTATAGGTCGCGTGCCGGTCGTCGCAATGTCACCACATTCACAGCATCAGGCTGCCTGGAGGGCGCGTTTGTCACTTCGATGCCCGCCGCCGTAACAGTGAAGATGATGTGTTCAATGAGGCTCCATCATGCTGAGAGAAAGATGGGTAAACAGAAACCTTGAAGGTGAATAGACTTGGTGATTTTGTATCCCATAAACACCTGTTTGTCCCGTTTGCTATGGATTATTTAGACAATGACTTACAGCATGCAGCACCCGATAGCAATCGTCAAACCTAACCCTGGGATTAAACAACCTCACATGTCTATAGTTTCCCTCTGGCAATGAACCTTGTGGGAACATTGACATATCGAGACCTCAAGAATTCCGCGCAATTCTTGCCCAAAAAATCTACAGTGGATGTACTCGTGGCGCCACGATCCAGTAGATTTCTGAACAGGAAGTGTACCGCCCTCAGGTTTGGAAGCTCGAATCTGTCTACCTCGATCTTGGGCACGCGTGAGGTGTCATACTCCTTGCCCAAGAGAGCCTGGATTGTCTCAATCGAGAGCAGATTCTTGAGCCACACGTATTCGTCTTCATGACGGACCCAGAATCCACAGTTACAATCAGACCCTTTGTCACCGGATCTTGCATTCACAATGGTACCCAATGGAATGTATTCTGTTGGCCCAAATTTGGAGAGATCAACCTGGATGCTTGTGAGTGGTTGGCTTGGCTGACGCTCAGTGAAGACTTTGGTCAAAGTGGGAGGCGGAATCATCGTGTCCTTGCCATTGAAGTGAACCAAATGCTGGACTTTAGATTGATCAAGCAGTGTCACATAGTATTCGTAGAATGGTTTCGGAAGGCCCTGTCGGAAGTCCAAATGGAAAGTGCTGCCCGGATAACTCTGCATGATGTTATCAATTATCGGACGCAGGAACTTCGCTGGCATAATGTCATCTGCGTTCCGAGCTTGAACAAAGACACGGAAGACAACAGTGGCGGCATTTTGATTGTCCGCATTTGGCGCCGGCGAACCTAGTACACTGAAAGACAATGCAGAAAATTTTTTAGAATGGGGTTTAAGTTCGTGTCGTAGTTGTGCCTCTATCATGCGTGCTTTTGCTGGAATGTCTAGGCCTGTCATGAAATACCAAGCCTCAGCTTGGAAGCCTCCTCGAGCAGTCAGACCGACTTTGGTCGTTGGAGGAGGAGGCAAGGCTTGCACTCCGCGCAATGCGACCCTGTCAGGACCGAGTTGTTCAAACCATATCTGGTCGAGAACTGCAGTAACATCACTATTGTAGTACCACGGACCTTGGATCTCGTAAAGTAGCTGAGAAGAACAAGTGTGTATCGACACAGTGCCACAAGAATTCTTCTGCTTGGTGATGACCACTGATCCATCCTTGGAGATCTCGGCAATCGGATAGCCAATGTCGACCCAGCCTTTGGGACTATGTTCGAGGCTCTTAAAGCCAGAGAAATTTCCACCAGTGACATAATTGCTGCATTCGATGAGATGGCCAGCAACGAACGCGTTTGCCAATTCATTGAGCTGAGATCTTTGCCAGTTGTGAAACCAGTATGCAGCACCGATGACTGGGGAGGCATCGGCCACCCGACCACATAAGACAATCTGGGCACCTTGTGAGAAAGCCTCAGCGATACCCAGGCCACCCAAGTATGCATGAGCATAGATCGGTTCAAACTCCCACGATGAGAGGATTTTACCCGTATAGATGTTCTTGAAACGAGAGGATCCATCTTTGAGCCCTGCATTGATAGCAGGAAGGACTTCGTCTCCAGACACCCAAGCCACCTTGATCTGAAGCCCCTTCTTTTGAATCATGTCCACAACGATCTTGTAGAGACCCTCGGTATCTGCGTTACCCGCATTCACAGCCATTTTGATCCGATACTTGGCCAGATCCTCAAGAGCCGGCTCCAGTGCTTCGAGAAATGAAGCCTCAAAGGCAGGACCTCCACCTATGAATGCATTGCCGTTCGGAGCAGTCAATGAATCGGCATCGACTCGGCGGGCGGCCGCGATAGTCATATTGACTTCACTCATGAAATCTGCTATTATCACGTCAATGGGGTCTGAAGGATGAGCCTTTGCGAACGCCGCCATGGCATGGCGTCGGTCGGAAGCAGACCCCGACGCGCCAGCAATTCGGATCGCTCTTGACGCCATTCTTGTGTGGTTTCAAACTCAAGACGTCTACAGGCCGACTGGTGAGCTACCCCGAGAGATCAATAGTAGACGCGCGAGGTGTTCGAGCCCCCGAAGCTTCTTACATATCTTGTTCTGCAACCTGTACCCCATCTTGAGCTTACCCGACTCGCCGACGACAGAACCGAGAAAGTATTTGGAGAAGACGACTAGATTTCCCATGTTCCGAGGCTCAGTTTGATCTTGGCACGCGGAGAAATTTGTAGAGGCCCAAGTTGTACGGTCATCACTCGGAAAGAACTGCCGCGCTGGGTGTGAGTGAGCACAAAGTGGGCGGAGGTTCTACTAGTATTGCGAAGGGCCGTGAATCCTTTAACAGAGCAACGACACGGACGAGAGAACAATACTCCTAGATCGGACGACCAGGAACATGGATGTTAATAACTGTGATTTGCATTGGATTAAGCCACAGTATCGAGGAAGAAGACATTAGTACTCATGTCGTGAGTTTTCACGCTTTCGTGGATGACGTGGTCTTTCGTGTACTCAATGCCAGACTCCTTTCCTGAGTATCGCATCAAAGACCACCTTACGCTGGTGAGTCCATGATGCCTCATTGAAAGGTACATGGCCATAATAAAGTTAAGAAAAGAGAGAGAGAGAGAGAGAGAGAGAGAGAGAGAGAGAGAGGGGCAAAAAGGAAATTTTCTTCGGTGGCCAACTTAGTTCATCATCCGCCGATGTTTCAACGCACAAACGTCCATCACACTCTCCTTCTTCCGTGTCGTTTAAAACCACTTCCAAGCGCAAGCTCGTCCTTCATTGGTATCGTCACTTCAACCCAAAAAGCGAATGCCACGTTGATGTTGTACACAGCCAACTGACCATCTGAGCAAATTTTTGATGGTAAGGGGTTCATCGCAATAATGAAAGAACTTTTTTTTTTTGACAAACACCCTCCCACCCCAACGATGACGCTAAAGTTCGATTGCGCTGCTTTCAATGACAAAAGGAAACGCAGTGTCCATTCAACAGGATATGGAAGTTCAATGGCCGGAACGCCGACTGCGCCGACAAGCCATAAAATTACTGTTCACTTGGTCAGAATGCACGACAGCAGAGATGCTCAGGATCGGTGGTAACTAACCTTCATTGGTGCATAATTGCCATATGAGTGTGAAGGAGGCATACCCATGGAAGGGTAGATCGGGGGAGGTGGGGCCGGACGGTATGGAGTACCTGCTGGGCCAGAGTTGTTCTGGCTGCGTCCCCAGCTAAGACGAACACGAGAATTACCAATGGGGTATCCTTGCATTTGGTTGATGGCCATCTCAGCAGCATGGCGTTGAACGAATTGAACGAAGCCACAACCCTTTCCAGGTGGGATTTTAACGTAGGTGATCTCGCCAAACCCTTGGAAGAACGAACGCAACTCATCTTCAGTCACATAGCCGGAGAGACCTCCTACGAAGACGGTGGTGTTGTTGGGATCAGTGAACTGATTCATTGGCTGGGGTGACTGTTGTTGTTGCTGCTGCCCATAGTAACCAAGAGGTGGGCCACCCATCTGTTGAGGGTAGCCCATAGGGTTTGCACCGGGCATGTTGAGGCCTCCAGGACCGCCGCCCATTGGACCTCCTTTGTTCTTGGGGGTAGCAGTAGAGATACGCATGGGACGATTGCCGCAGTAGACACCTTGCATCTCACTGAGAGCACGTTGTTGATCGCTTTCGTCGGAGAATCGCACAAACCCATATCCACGGGACATGCCAGAAAGAGGGTCGGTCATAATCTTGGCAGATTTGCACGACGGGAATCGACTCTGGAAAAGAGAAACGAGAACATATTCGTTGACCTCTGGGCCGAGATCACCGACAAAGATGGAGAACTCGGGGCCACGATCGTCACGGCGATCGGCCAAGCCACCACCGGAAGCCCAGTTCAGTTTGAATGGGCGAGCAGAGTTGGGCATGGGTTGGCCATTGAATTGAAGAGCCTTCGCAGCAGCAGCTGGAGAGGCGAAGTCGACGAAGCAATATCCGGCATTACTACTAACATGAGTTCAGAGACGTGAAGGAGGTAGGAGGTCGGCACCCCAGGCCATGACTTACCCGGAAAACTTATCACGGATCATTTTGACGCTGACTTGCTCACCCATCTGGAACCAGAGATTGCGAACAAAGTTCTCATCAATCCATGGCTCAAGTTCACCCATCCTGGAAGCATGTTAGAATAGGTGTAAAATCAACATGGGCTGAGGTTGTCCAGTCACACATACCAGAGAGTGGTCTTTTGGTCACCTCCCGGGCCACCCTGAGGGGCAGAATTTCCATCTTGGGGAGAAAATTGCATTGGCTGTTGACCAGAAGGGTCGACTTGCTGACCTGGAGGCGCACCATCCTGAGGAGTAGGAACTTGGCCCGGTGCTCCCTCTTGTGGAGTGTTGGGGAATTGACCGTATTCGAACGACATATTGAAAGTAATTACCGCTTAGAAGCTGAACAATAATTCTGTGATACCACGTCAGATATCAATCTCTTTTGAACCGCCGTGAGCCTCATTCAGGGAAGAGGCGACAATCGGGACATACCAAAACTGGTTTGAATGGACGTTTCTCTTACAAGGACTCGCCGTAAGAGGGTATGGAAATTAATGGAGGTGCGAAATCTGGAACCCGACTCGTTTTTGGCCAACTTTTGTCGCAGAACAATAACCCGAACGGCGAATCTCAAAGATTGCAAGATGCAAAGCGAGAGCAAAGGTTGTCTGGAGAATTGAATGAAGAGTAGTCTAAGAGTCAGAAGGTATTAGCGTCTGTCCATCGTGAAGTAAAAGATTTGTGAGACTCATAAGCCTCAGACTTGGGTAGTGACGACGCATGAATGTGATTGTTCTGAAAGAGCAGCACTCTGTCTCGGGCTCAGACTCGTCTCACTGACAATCAGGATCGGCTAGGCACGAATGCGAATTGAGTTGGTCTTGTCCTGCGCGCAAGCTGCACCTTTGCGCACCTAGCAAATTTCTTGGAATTATCCCACACCACAATGACCCTCTGCGCCGCGCAGCAGCCACTCACGCGCTTTCACCTGTGCGACCGGGAACCAAAAGGCAGTTGAGGCAGAGAAGAGAATTGGTCAACGTACCGGATCAAATGCGCAGTGATTCAGATGGGGGCTAAATTGATACAGCCAAAGCCACACACAGATCAGACCGCGAACTCGAGGAAACTCCGAGAAGAGCAGGGCCAAAGAGAAGCAGAAGAGCAAGTAGCACTGCAAGACTAAGAGGACGCGCAGACAGCAGATGGGAGGAGAGGAAGCGAAAAAGGTACAGGCGAGAAAGGTGGAGGGGAAGAGAAAGAAGAAAGAAGAAGAAGCGGAGGAGGACTAGCAGTAGGAAGAAAGGTTATCGAGGTCTCGGAGGGTTCGAGTGAGGTCAGGTTGCCTGCGGCTGGTGAGAGGTGAAAGGTGGGTGGGGAGCACGACCCTTGAGAAATGGGCACGCAGGATGTTGGCTGCGTGTTGCAAGGTTCAGGTAAGGTATCCGTAAAGCCCAAGCCAAAAAGAGGGTCCCTTTGGGATGAAGAATTGGGAAGATTGATGCCCTCTGCCGATGATTCGAAGAGGTGAGGATTTAGAGTGTGAGTAGTCCTGAACAAGTGGGATGTAAGCTACGAGGATGAGGACACTTGCAGGCACTGGCACACTGGCACTGGCACTGGCAGCCCAAGCACAGGCACTACAGGCATTGCCGAAGCCGAACTTTTAGGCCACTCCTCCCTTATAATCCAGACCCCACTACTTCCCGGGTAGGCGTAGGTCCATGTCTGGCTTAACTAAAAGACGTCAACCAGCACCCAAGACACGGGACTAAGTTAGCTATGAATCATCGTGATCCAGGTACTTCGCATCAGGCTTATGCACGCCAACTCCAGGTCAGAATACGTATATCCCAACTAACAGTCACTGCAGCTAACTGCTAATCAATAACAGACAGATGACAAAGGTGAGGAGAGACAGTTTGACTTGTCCTATTGTGTTGCCGCTGTCGCTTTCTTCTTTCCCTTTTGAGCACGGGTTGAAGAGAAGGATAAGGAAGAACAAACACCTGTAGACCACGGTTGATGCCTTCAAGTTGGTCTGTCAGACCTTGTGCCCAAGACAACACTGTCGCCTCCCGAATCCACGGGATACCAGGCGATGGCATGAGAATTCGTTTGGTGTCTCTTTCAGCCTGACTAATAAGTTCTCAGTCATCATTCGAAACGACATCCGACGAATCCAGAACTCGGCCCATGACACTTTGCACCAACGACGCCTCAACATCAAGGATGGTATTTACACAGGCACGTTGTGTCAAAATCTGGCAACAACAAATGCAAGGCGCGGGGTGCTCCTGCCTTGCCCTCGCCGGAATCTTCCCTCCCTAGTCCCTTCCCGAACTTCAAAGACAGAGGAGCCCTCGGCCCCCCTGAAGAGCTGCATCCTGGAGACACTTAAATCCTTTGACAGACGTCTTTCAACAACCGACCCTGGAATAATCCTAATTCATGCACGACTCTGTCCCCATCCATTCAATATCTGTACGCAAAGCTTTCTCGGCTCCAAGATCAACTGAATGGGTCGAATCGGTACGAGGTAAGGAATTGGGAATGGTTGCAACGCCAATCATCCCACTTTGAGCTTCCCCCAATCCGTCCGAATGACCTGCATATCCGATTATCCCTACTCGTATCTCCCAGTTGGCTGATCTTCTACCCGCTGGTCTCGCCTATCGAACTTACCTAGCGACTCCAGGTGTCGCAATCGCTCGCACCAGGCAAGAAACGCGAAACAGAGTTGGTGGCCATGAACTGTTTGCCGTGCTTCCCCAGAAGACCGCCTCTTCTGTTATCCGGCATGGGTCTCTGGTCTAGACGCGAGAGGAATTTGACGTAAACACGACTCATGCGAGCTAGGGTAATGGCATCCCTCATCTCGTGGCTCTCAGCTTGTCATGCAATCGAGGAGAAGCGCGCACTCGCCCTCGTACTCACCGTGGTACGAGTACACACGAGCACGGGCTTTCACCCGGCACAGGCACCAACTGGGAAAGTCGCGGCCCAACCTGAACCTTGAAAAACAGAGCGACTCAAGCTCGGAAATCTTAACCGAGCCATGCTTTTCCGCTAGGACTTGCCTGCCCAAAATCCTTTGCTTTCCACATGCATTATTGGTTGCTTGGTGTATCCTCATCCTGGCTGCCCCCAGGGTTGACATCAGCTGAACTGGGTGGGCACGACTCCCTTTTAGGCTTTAGGGCACACAAACTAAATCAAGCCCCTGCTGGTCCACCAGAAGTCTTTCAACAGCCACAACGAACCCTTCCTCTGTGCATCTCAGCACAAGGACTAACAATGACAAGGGAACAGTTCATCTGAAGTGGCTGATACGAAGAGCCTCTAAACAGACCCACACGACGCGTGCTCAACATGTGCTTGAGTATCGCGACTCATGAAGAAAGTCGCAAATGCACAACAACAGTGATGGTTCATTTTCATGCCTCGGCGTGCCGTAATTCACTAATCAGTCCTCCCGAAGGTCCTAGGGGCTCAGGTACCTAATTCCATTGGACTCTTTCCTCTCGAGATCTCGATTGTCTAGGTGACGTACTTGATTCACAAGGTCCCAAGCGACGGCTAACTGCATCCTCAACCAACGATCCATCTTGCGATACTTGTATACTGCTGCTGTCCATGTTGAAATGAGTTCGCAAAAAGACCGAGTACCTAACTCAGCTAATCACCGCACACATCCACCGTGAGTCTAGACCCTTTTGAATGTTTGTAGACACCATGGCGTGCCGTCCTATGTGCGGTCAAGGGAGGAACATGAGAACAACACGAAGAGAGGAAGTATTGACTGTTCTATGGGGATGAATGAGCAGCATTCATCCATCTGACGGTGTCAGCCATTGTCATTTGTTCGTTTGTGCTCTGCTCTGCTGTGCACGCTATGCTATGCTATGCTATGCGATGCGATGCTTTGCTATGATGCAGCCTTCAGTCATCGCATCCGATGAACTCGCTATGCTAGGTGCCTTTGTAGGGTACGTAATGGCCGGTATCGAATTCGATACGATTCATCATCACCTGAGTAGTTCCTTTTCGCCATTCCATAACCCGCATCGCATATCCCATATCCCGTATGCCATGTCGAATATGGCAAATCACACCCTTTTGATATCATCGATATCCCTGAAACGCCTCGACCGGGTTTTCCGCTAAAGAGGGAAGGAAGATCGCTATCATCTGAATGCTATCGCGCTGGAATGTCGCTTGGCAAAATCTGTATGCAGCACGCACTCGTATGCTCCGGTGTCCCTTCTGTTCTTGGGGAGCTTTATGTTTTTCGAGTATTGAGTATTAAGGCAGTGGTGCTGTGGAAGGAAATCATTTGAGGTTGAAAGCTGGATTTGGAAAAGACAAGAGGAGGAATGGAAATGAGTTATGTACTCGTACACACGAGATGGCCCAATATTTCTGGATCTCTGGTTGGTTGGTTTGGAATGTCGATTGTTGTCAACACCTTGGGGGGAGCCGATCCTAAGCTTGCATCAGGCTGCGACTTTGTTGCCTGCGGAGCGTCATGTACCGGGCTCAAATGGGATACTCGGCATAGTCAGGCAACTTGCGGTCGGCGGGCTGCCAGCTGGTTTCGCGCGTGAGATAGCGGGAGTCGAGGAAGCGACGGTTCTTGGTGCCGATCTTCTTGAGGCAAGACTCTTCTTCGAAGCCGAAACCCTCCAGCCATTTTCGCAGCCAGAGATTGTAGTCGTCCTCGAGGTCGTCGATGATGCTGCTCTCTTTGGCAGGCTTTTCGTTCGTGTTCTTGCTCCATTGCACCGATTGCTTTCCCGTGGATGCGGATGCGTTGCTGCCTGTGGCCACGTGGTTCACGTTTCCGTTGCCATTGGCAATGCCTGAATAACGGCTGAGATAGGTATCGCGTCGCTTTTGCTCCTTGACAGTGAGAGGTTTGTTGTAGGTGCGAACTTGGAAGATGATCTTATGGAGTTGACGATTGCCGCCGCAGTTGTACATGTGCGCGATCTCGGGAGCGACCGTGAAGTCGTAGCCTCCTTCTTTTGTGTAGTCCGGGTCGGTGGCATCTAGGAGAGAATCCAAGAGGCATCGACCGATTCCCTTCCGACGATAGTCATGAGCAACGTAAAGTTCTAGCTCGGCGGAAATGCATTCAACGTAGTCGACGCATGACCAGTCGACCGCGGATACCCAGCCAACGACATGTTCATCCTTGACGAGACCATTGTGGTTTAGACCTGTGTTCTGAATGGGATGGTTGGGGTTCAGTGCTCGTCTAGCTGACTTCTGCTGGGTATTTCTGCGAGTGCGTTCGATGGCAACGATGAAGGGTAGCTTGGACTGCTTGGCCATATCAAGGCGCAATTGCATGTCCTGCTCAGAGATAGGACCAAGTTCAGACGTGCGTACTCCGTTCTTGATGTGCCAGTTGAGAACCGCAGTCATACCAGGAATGTCGCGCTCCAAGGCTGGACGAAGATACAGATTTACCCGGGGACGAGGAGTTTCAATGGTGGGCACAACTTCCATGGCCTGCTTGATGGATTCAAGCCTCCTCTCCTCGGACACCTTGCGTTCGTTGCAGTATTCTTCCCAACGCTTGGTATCAAGTTGTACATGCTGCATCTTTCTCTCAATCAGCATGTTTACAGTTTCGTCTTTGTATGGGAGATTCTCGGGAAGACGTCCATCAACTCGCCCCACCGCATCGAAATCTGCCAAAGTCGGAACTGCGTCCAGGAATGTTTCGGTCTTCAGGTTGATGTTGTAGCCGTAATGTTGTGCATTGCCTGCACTGATGAGGACATCTCGGGGGACGAATCCTATACCATCAGGATGCAAACTCAAGTCCAAGACGACTTCAGTGGGAACACGTTCGAATTGTAGCTGAGGACGGGCATCGATACCAAGAGTGTTTCGTACAGTCTGTCCGAGCCATGCCAGGAAACCAGCGTCAACATATCCACGCTCAGTATTGTAACGAGGACGCATTTCCCAGTCAACAGGTGGTGGGACCAGTTGACCATCCCATCCAATGATCGGATCTGGCTTTGCCCCCGGTTGTTGTCTTACACCCAGTCCCCCTTCTCCTAAGTCACAGCCAATCCCCATATGATACATGGAACCACTGTCTCCGCTCACTGACATTTCAACTGCGTGGTCATTAGTCGCCCAGACTGAAGTTGTAATCTCTTTTGCCATTTCCCACTCGTCCTGATGACTAAACTGGGTGTTGGAGGTCCAGGGTGCAAGCAATTTATTCTTGTACACGCTGAGATTATTTTCGTCGGCACTGTTGGTAAACCGATGAAGTTGACCCAGAGGAGACGGACGAGGTTGACTTTCATTCGAGTTCCCAACTTTTGACTTGACTGGTTGGCTAGGACGTTGAAGTGAAAGTGGACTTGGAGATCCTGAGGGTGTCGAGTGGGTAACTGCCGGGAACAATTGAGAGCCGTTGGGAGTCGTAATTGAGGGTGAAGCTGAAATGCCGAGTGATTTGAGTTGATCGGGTGTGAGAGGATTTCTGAGACTCTTCAATTCAGCCAGATTTGCAGTATGTCCGCCTTTCTTGTCTTGAGTTTGCTGAATACTAATTACCACTTCTCGTTGTTTGGCAACCTGGAGACGGCGCATTGTCTCCTCCGGACTTTCTCCAGGTTGTTTCAAGGTCTCATAAGTGACTGGAGGCTCTGCATTTTGACGATGGTGAGCAGTATTCCTAGGAATCACTGTGGCTCTGGCCTTGTCGGAGGACGATGGCTTGGAGTGAGATTCAACGATGGGTTTACTCATGATGGCAGTTTGATGAGCAATGTGTGGCTTTGAGCGAACTTCCGCATCGAGTTCTTTACGAGTAATGCTTGAGAAAGATGAGTTTGCGACCTCAGATTGGGTATCTTCATGTTCTGAAACCTCATCAGAGACTGGATTTGGGCCTTCATGAGCCGATGTGGCGGCATCTAAGCTCATAGTGATGGAAGGCTCCTGGAGGGTATTGAGGCTTTCCTGACCAGAAAATTCACTGGAACGAGCACACGAGTCAACAGCCACAACTGAGTCTTTGTTTGTGTCGATAGCGGATGCTCCCGAGGTATCGAAGTCCTCTGGAGGGGTGTGTTCACTAGGCGCTGTAGTACCATCGACTACTCTAGCAGGGTCTGTTCGACACTCAGGTGAGGTCACTTTGGTCGGTCGACTGCGGCCAAGTTGACCATAGGGGTGACAATTGAACCCTGGTGCTTGCACAAGCATATCACCCTGGGTGTTTTCAGCCATTGATTCATGGCGTGAGTTGTCGTACTCAGAGTTACTGAGCTGATTGGTGTCATCACTTCTGGTTGCTTGATCTGCCAATTCACTGCCAGGTTGAGGAGTAGCCTTTTCGAAGCACCAGGTCTGGACCACCCGTGTAGGTTGGACACTGGTTTCATGGGTTTCAGACGTCTTTGAGCATTGAGATTCTGGCTTGTCCTCAAGTTCCTTCGGCAGGCCTGGAAACGATGAGACCGATTTGTCCTTGCCCTGTAGCTCCTCATCTGGAGGTGTTGATTCAAGCTTATCCGCAGGGTCTGGCGCATCGTCCGGAGGCGATGATTTCGGCTCGGTATCGGATGGTCCAGGCTGTTTCGGATATTGCTTGTCCTCTTCGACCTTACGAGCCACAGGATTCCCGTATTTGTTGGGATCGAACATCGGACGCTTTCGTTCCATTGGCTCCTATTATTGAACACTAGCGTCAATTATGCAATGGTAATAGAGTCTGGCAACACTACCTTTGGGATAGGGTAGGCTACGGGAGGCGGGACATCAGAGCTCATGCCGACCTCAGGTGACTGATTATATGTAGCAATTACCTCCTCAACTGGGGGATCTGGATCCATGTTGTCGAGAATGGAGCGAAGTCAATGGAAAAGTGGCTTGTGATAGAATGTCCAGGGAAGGAGCGCCTCGCTGGCGTATGGACAATGCTGCTTAAGCCGTGAAACAGGATCTTTTCCTATCCGCCAAAATGGTGATCTCAACTTGAAGCTGGCGACGACAGATGTTGAAAGATGGAATCATAGCCGTGTGAAATAAAATATTGTGGAATCAGATAGATACAAATAAATCAAGTGGTCTCTAAGGGGAGCAACACTGGCTCGGCGAATCTCGGCGTTGAGGGTCAGAGTGAGCACTCACTGCCACGAACGCAGAGATTTGCAGTGAACTTAGGGTGATTGACTCATTGAGACAGTAGTACTTTGAGGTCCTCTTGTCCAGTGAGTATTGGTTCGTCGTAGGTAGATGACTGAGGGGATGAACTTAATTATCAAGGCACATGTTCTCCAGTACGGAGTACGGAGTATCGAAGTATGATGATAGTCGGCCTGTTCCGTCTTTAGCGTCCTCTCTAGCGTCCTATTTAGCGCCCTGATTAGCGCCTTCCACCGACAACCACTAATGTGCGGAACTCTACATGGTGGCCCGCGAATTTGAAGTATCTAGACCAACATGTGCCTCAGTCGATGAGCACAACCGTTGATCCTTTCATGATACAATGAGGCAGAAGTCTACCACTTACCACTAGCCACAATGCTGTCTATTCTACGGAAAGCACGTCTGAAGGACAAGGAGATGCGTGTCTTGATGTTGTGAGAATTACACCACCAGGCAGATACCAACAGTTGAGACTGACTGTGTCTCTAAAGAGGTCTTGACAATGCAGGAAAGACTACCATCGTGAAACGGGTCATGAATGAGGATGTCAATACTGTCAGTCCTACGTTGGGATTCAATATCAAGACGATCGATTTCCAAGGGTACTCAGCACCCTTACAGATGCTGCCGTCAGAAGGCCAATGCTGACAGCCATAGCTACAAATTGAACATATGGGATGTCGGAGGCCAGAAGACCATCCGTACATATTGGAGAAACTACTTTGAGAAGACCGACGCTCTCATTTGGGTAGTCGATGCTACCGACCGCCTGAGAATCGAAGACTGCAGACTTGAACTGCAGGGCTTGCTCCTGGAAGAGGTGAGAACGGGGTGTTGCAACTATATCAGGATAATTTCTGACACTTGGCGGTAACAGAGGCTTTCTGGTGCAAGCTTGTTAGTGTTTCTCAACAAAACCGACGTACCTGGCTGCATGAGCGAAGAGGAAGTCACGAGATCTCTCGCTTTGGCCAGGATCATAACACACAGGTGGGTTGTTATCCCGTGTAGCGCAATGACTGGCAAGAATCTGGACAAGGGCCTGGATTGGGTTGTTCAAGATGCAAGGGACCGATTGTTCTTGTATTGATCAAGTGCGAATGCCTTGAGTGTTGGTGCCTAGAGACATGGGCACCCCTGTAAAGACTTGCAGCTGGCCATAGGGTCACTATTGAGCTCCCAAGTTGAACTTGAAAATCGTGAAGGTGACCTTTCTATCGGCCAAGCACTAAAGGGAAATCAGTAGTAGCATGTTACTATTCTCCGAGTCTGGGTATATTTGAAGGCCACTCGAACAAAAGCTCAACCATGTACTGTAAAACGCAGCTTGATATTCCTCCGGTTCATGTTTGTTTCTATTCCATCTCAAACCGGCCTAGCAGCTCTTAGTGTGTGCTACCAACACTTCCATTTTAAACTCTCGGAAAAACCTGACTTTTCTGACTTGCCCGGCTGCGGCTGCGGCTGCGGAGAGACTGACGCGCCCGCTTTCCTTTCTTGAAAACCATCAACAGACTCCATCAACAACAAGAAGACCATCCATAATCTACCATCCTACCGGTCTACGCCCTTCTGCTGCTGCTCCGGCGCTCCCTCAAGCTTCGAGCCGGACGAGATTTTCCTTCTTCCTCCCCGAACCATTCCTGCAGAGCAGTTGTATCGCTTGGGTGATTGCTTGCCGTCCTCCTTTTAAGTGCTGGTCATTTTGCAAATAATGCCTTCACAATAGCCTCTGGAGTCTCCTATCAAACTTTACCCAGTCAGCTCATATTCAAATTCAACATCCCTTGCCAGCCATGGACGCGTCAAACGATGGCTCAGAGTCGGTGGATCAATTCCTCGCCCGAATTGCCAGCCTCAGTTCGAAGCAGGGTCAAGAAGAGGCCGAACGCTCAAAGCGAGCCGAGGAAGAAATGCTACAGGCACGGAAGGAGCGGCAAGCAAGAAGAGCTGGTATGATCTCCTTCTATTACCTGGTCATTGTTAAAGACTTCGTCTCATTCACTCTGGACAGAACGTGCTCGATCCCTTTCACCCTCCAAAACAGGCCCTCTCCCATCATTACGACAAATCGGCGACGGCATGCCTTCCCGAAGTAGAGGCATCGAGCCCCCGGTAGTTCTCACACCTCCGGCGCAATCGAAAACAATTGGGCGCTCTTCCTCGATCTCTCCCTCTGCGGAACATCCTCAACTTTCCTCCATCGACTTTGCACGACCACTTCCTCCACAACCTTCGCAGGAAAGATCCTCGGTGCCGAGTGCCCCAGCGAACGCATCCTCACTCTCGAGAAGTGGAACTTTATCCTGGAATCAACGCCCTGCTTCGCGAGGACCCGGTTCGATCAGAACGCGCCCACAATCTGTGGCATCGATTCCCGATTCATTCACCAATATGTCTACGAGTCCACCAAAAACCCCAGAGGAGATGTCAAGGAAGGATATCGCTGCGTCGTTAGCGGGCAAAGACCCTGCGTGGTTCCGTCAAACGGCAGATCGCGGCATTGGGTCAGCAGCATACCGCAAAAATGAATTCGACCAAGATTCGACAACGGCCTTTAGCCGTGGTATCAAGCTTCCAGGCATGTCCAGAGACTCAAGTACCGCTGTTGGAATTGAGCCTCAGAAACCGACACCACCCCCTTCTCCTCTGAAGACAGTATCGACCTTCTCTATGCAACCGCGCTCGAGTCCCGACACCTCAACTCCCGTAAGGCCTGCTTCAATGGTCTCCTTGTCATCGAAATCTCCAATCCTAGACCTACCCTCGTTTAAGCCATTAGATTTGGGCAACACTACGGATGGAGATTCCGTTGGTCTCGGTCGAACGTCGAGTATCATGTCATCAGCGGGTCGTCCGCCATCGCCCACCAAAGGCTTGGGTGGCTTCGTTCAAAGTGCAATGATGAAGAGATCTGACAGCGTAAACAAGAGATGGAGTGTACAAGCCAACGCAGGTTTAAAGCGAGGAGATTCTGTGGCTACCTCAAGACCCGCACACCTGACAGGAGTGAGTGGCTACACGCCAGGTCATAGCAGAACTTCCTCGAAAGACACTCGGGCTGTAAGAGAGGGAACTTCCTCTCCCTTGTCGAGCTCTAGACCAGTTTCAAGTCATGGCACTGACCCTATTCCTGTAACACGGGGTAGACCCCTGCCGCAGCCACAGGATGAGTCAGCAAGCTCATCCAAAGATAGAGCTGTAAGCGAGCGAGATGAAAACCCCCCAGAATCTCCTATCCGACAATCTCGGCCAGCTACACCTCCACCACAAGAGAGTCTTTTATCTCGAAGTCCCTCAAAGGCATTGGAAACCCGTCGATGGAGTCCGACCAAAGCAAGCTGGCTTGAGAGTGCCCTTAACAAGCCTGAATCGCCCCGTTTCACCCCTGTGAAAGTTGAAACTCCAGCTTGGAAGCTCAATATGCAGCGAAGCAAGGAGAGTACAACTCTTTCTTCCGAGGACCTGCATGATTTCAAAAAGACCGCTGTCATCACCAAGCCTCTGAAGTCGCCACCAATTGATCAGACATCCCCTGTCCTTCCCAATTCTTCGGGTGACATATTTTCCAAGACTGGGGCTAAGAATACAAGACCGATGTCAGAAGCTGACGACTCGGTAAAGACTCCGCTTAGGTCACCTCCTTCGACTGCCAATGCGTTGGATAGCTCCAGTGGTAAACCTGCGATACCCTCAAAGCGAAATATCACGCCCGTTACTGTAAAACCTACAGCGGATGAGAAACCCATTGAGCCAGTGATTCCTGCTACTACACCTGCCAAACAATCTGCCATTTCTGGCTCGATGAGTATTTCTAGTCCAGAAGCAAAATCGGAATTCAAACCACCTGTCCTAAAACCAAAGCCGCAAACGCAACCCAAGACCGATTTTCGTGCAAGTCTCAAGTCTCGCCAAGCTCCATCAACAGCAAATGCGAACGATGAACCAGAGTTCAAAGCCGTATTTGGCAAGCTCAAGCGAACCCAAACACAGAATTACGTTGCTCCGGATATCCTCAAGAGCAATATTACTCAGGGTAAGGCGGCTTTGAGTGTCACCGGTGGGCCACAGCCAAGTAAGCGAGTTGATGAATTCAAAGAAAGTATTTTGCAAAAAAGGGAAGCAATGAAGACTGGTAGTGGATCGATAGGCAAACGACCAGAGTCTCTGAATTCACCAAAGCCAACTGAACCTGTGCCCGAGGCACTAGCCAAACGTATTGGCTTGCACAAGACTGGTCCATCCACTGAAATAATCGAAGTCAACAGGGTTTTCAACGACAAGCCAGCCACACCAGCATTGTCCCGTGATCTCCCACCAAAGCCACTGGGCTCGAAGAAAGAAAGCGTTTCGACCCAAGAATCGCCCTCCTTCCTACAGACAAAATCACTATCAGAGGAGTCCATCGGTACCAAAGCGTCGCCAACAACCATTTCTGGGAAAATTCTACCGTCTACATTGCGTAAGACTAACACAAATCCCGAAATCAGCGAAGCCAAGACGAATGATTTGCCATCAGTCCAGGCAGGATCCAAAGCCAGAATTCCCGAGAACAGTAAGCTGGCCGCTCGCCTCAATCCTGCTCTGGCTGGAATTTTGTCGCGCAGTGGCAGTCCTCGGCCAGCAGAAGACAAAGTTACCGGTACCAATACTTCGACAAGTGCGGTGCAAGACAAAGACCAAGCCACAGAATCGAGCGAGCTGACCCATGTGACAAAAGGAAGAGCTAAAGGCCCGAAGAGACGCACTCCCAAGGCCACCTCTGCTGCCCAAACCAAGTCAGCTTCGAGCGAACAGAAGCCTGCACCTGAAGCTGAACCGGTGCAAGTCAAAGTTGCGCCTCTACCGTCGCCGAAGCCATCCATGTCATACCCTCCGGTTTCAAAACCAGCCACGACATCTGCTGCAGCCGCAAAACCCTTCATCGCAACCCCTGCTACCACACAACCAACCATCTTAGGACCTCCCATCGCAAGTACCATTGTTGTCAATAAAGCTGAAACTTCTGAGCAATCGAGAGGACCCAAACCAACCCCTCGAAAACCCAGTTCAAACATCGAACTTCCCAAACTGCATGAGAACGAGGATAGACACGCCCAAGATAGTACAAACGCCAAACCCAATATTTCAACCATCGACGAGGGAGCTATTCAGGCACGTGCTGCAAAACCAGACTCCAAGCAATCAACTTCAGAGACCAAACCGATTGTCTCCCCTAAGTATGCCGAGCTGCGGTCTGGAGCAAAACCTTTAATGTCGAAAGATATGGAAAAGGATCTGTCAGCAAAACCCGCTACTCCGAAGAAGTTTGCGGTTCTTGCAGACCGACCAGCGGACGTTGCGTCACCTCCTGAATCCGATGGCGAGAAAAATCTTCCTTCGCTCTTGCCACCTGCTCCCAACAGCCGACCACTAACACCAAGCAAATCCAATCTCAATACTCCTAAGTCAAAACCTAGCATGGACAATACCAGCAAATCTACACCCAGTACCCAAAGCAAGCCTAAAGGTCTAGGCCTCCAACTTGAGCCGTCATCCCGCAAAGTTGCTGCTACTCCGGAGTTGACTCCGCCTCCAGAGACTGGACCTGCTCCGTCTCGCTTCCGGCCATCGCCCAGTAAGCCAAAGCCAATGGATAAATCACACTCTAAGGTCAAGACACAGCTCGTAACATTCTTTGGTACCTCACCGCAAGTAGGAGAGAAGGCTGAATTTGACACTCAAGCATTCCTAGTGTCGCAGAACAAGCCCTCGGAAAAGTCCAAAACACTGAGCAAGCAAATTTGGGAGGTAACCGGCGATGGGAAACGAACAGCAATGCCACCTCAGCAGGAGCACATTTTGTTCGAGGAATGCATGTATTTGTGTGTTCATACCATGCAGTCTCCTACTGGGGCCAAGACTACTGAAACATATCTCTGGTGTGGTGATGAAGTACCCGAAGCTGCTGTTGAAGACGCGCAGCTCTTCTGCCGCAAGGTTGCCCGCGATAACAGCGCCAAACTTGAGGTGGTCAAGCAAGGGAAGGAAAGTTCCGAGTTCTTCCAAGCCCTTGGTGGAATTCTCATCATCCGAAAGAGTAAATCATCTGCTCTTTACATGCTCTGCGGCAGACGCCATCTTGGACATGTGGCATTTGACGAAGTCGAATTCACAGGCTCAAATTTGATCTCTGGCTTTCCTTTCTTGATCTCCGCTAAGTTCGGAAAACTCTACCTTTGGAAAGGCGATGGTAGTAATCAAGAGGACGTCGGCTGTGCAAGACTGATTGGTATGGATCTGGGTCTGACTGGAGAGATTGAGGAAATCTCCGAGGGGTCTGAACCTAGCGGCTTTTGGGACTCCTTCAGCTCTGCACCAAAGAAAACCCCGAATTCTGAGACTCGTTCGGGTGCAGAGCACTCCAAAGATCATTCCAGCCGATTGTATCGTGTGGAGCATGACCGACCAAAATCATCAGGTGGCTTCTGGGGACTGCGAGCATCTTCACCTCCGAAGCAATCTCCCAGAGCACTTGTTGAGGAAATTTCGCCTTTTACCCAGCGGGATCTGGATGCCAATCACATTTACATCCTCGATGCCTACAATACTATTTATGTGTAAGTTTTGATTTACTATTTCTTGGATGTTTGACTAACCTAAGTCTCTAGTATCATTGGCTCACTGGCCAAAAAGCCTGCCGAATTCATCACAGCTCTACAAGTTGCGCAGGAAATCGCGGTACTTTGTCCGTCGGTTCAGGATAGACCCCTGATTCCCAACTGTTATACCGTACTTGGTGACCCACCCCAAGAAATCAAAGCAGTCTTCCGAAAATGGTCTCCTACGAGAGCACCATCAGGTGACAATCAGGTCTGTGTCCGACTTGAAGCAGTTGCACAAGAGCTGGACCTCGCATTATGACCTGAGTGGTGATTTCTCTACAAACACTCCATCCCTCAACTATTGAAGGATGCTGTTACACTGACGCTTTTGTCACATTCGACTTGAAATCATTGCTGTATATTTCCCTGGTAGGGAGTCTTGCCACACGGCGTTCAGGATGAGGTGGATGAAATGAATGGGTAACATTTGGGCACCGTCAGGTCGTACGACCTTGGAGTATGATGATTGATAGATGAGGAAAAAGCTGTCATTGTGTATGATCAAAAGCTTCCGTGTGCACCCTATCTGAACGATGATTTGATTATGTTCTTGCCAGGGGAAACACTTTAGTAGCATTTTAAAAGGCCAGAGCCAGAGCCTGAGCCTGGGCGATCGGGCAGTCAGAAAGTGTCGTGGAATTGTAACCAATGAGACGAACGATTGATTACATAATAGATCCTCGGTTGACTACCAGCTATCATGATGTCGTCTCGGAACTTTATTAATTTCTCCCTCATCTCCATTTCCCCATGTCCGTGCTACATCCATCTAATCACTGAAATGAACTCGCTGATCTGGTCGTCAACTATGCGTTAACTTACCCGTCAATCGCAAAACGCCTTCGACTAGCTTTTAGCAAATCACAAGATGGACTGGGCGGCTCCTAACCTCCCCCAACCGAATCCCAACACATCCCACCTCTCATCGGGGCCTACCGACAATGTCTATCTCGACGCAAAGTTAAGGCGCGAGCTTTCTCGCATGGATGATTCAGTCCCGTTTAATCCCAAAACGCGCTATCTGCATCATACCTGGGCGCAGACATTTTTCTCTCGGCCAGAGCTCTACTTCCAGCCATGGTCGGTGCCTGAACTACAGAAAATCGTTACCGCGGCACGCCGTACCAGGAAGCGACTGTGTGTCACCGGCTTTGGCCATTCTCCCTCCGATCTGACATGTACATCATCATGGCTGATCAATCTCGACAATCTCTCGCAAATACTCGAAAGGAATGTTGACAACACTGCTGGCCTGACCCGCTTCCAGGCCGGCATGTCGTTGCACAACCTCAATTTAGAGTTGGCCAAGGATGGCTACACCCTGCCCAACCTCGGCTCCATCGACGTGCAGTCCGTCGCGGGTGTCATTTCGACCGGCACGCATGGCTCGAGTCTGAAACACGGTCTGATATCGCAGTCCATCACGTCGTTGACGATCCTGCTCTCCAACTCCCAGCTCGTCACGTGTTCCGCTAGCAAGAATGAAGACCTCTTCCGCGCCGCCCTGCTCTCCCTGGGCTCGCTGGGAATCATCACCGAAATCACCCTGCAGGCTGTGCCGGACTTCAACGTTTCTTGGTCTCAATCCCTGCACACTCTGAAGTCCGTCACCGACGACTGGTCCAAGACCCTTTGGACCGATGCAGAATTCACCAGGGTCTGGTGGCTGCCATATCTCAAGCGAGCTGTGATTTGGCGCGGCAAGAAGAGCACCGATGCACTGCATTCCCCTAACACCACCTTTTATGGCGGCAAATTCGGCTACTACGTTTACCACAATCTGCTGTATCTGTCTAACACCTTTCCACGTATCCTGCCATGGGTGGAATGGTTCATCTTCGGGATGCAATACGGCTTCAAGCCGGGCTCGTTCGTCATGTCCGCCGTGCAGCCCGCGCGTCAAGGCCTCCTGATGGACTGTCTGTATAGTCAGTTCGTGAACGAGTGGGCCCTCCCACTTTCCAAGGGACCCGAGGCGCTGGAGAGACTCGGCGCATGGATCAACCACGACGACGCGAGCTCCCGCATTCCCATCTCCAGCAAGGGCGTCTGGGTGCACTGTCCGGTCGAAGTGCGCGTCACCAACACCAGCGCCAATAAATCCGGTGTGCGCCCGTTTCTCGACCCGACCGACAAGGACGAGCCAACGCTGTATCTCAACGCGACGCTGTATCGGCCCTACGGCCGTGACCCGCCGTGTCACGAGACATACTACCGCGCCTTCGAGTACCTGATGCGCGACATGGGCGGCAAGCCGCACTGGGCCAAGAACTTCGCGTACACGACCAGCGGCGAGATCGGAGATATGTACGGCGCCGACATGGCGGATTTCCTCAAGGTAAGAGATGAGTCGGACCCCGAGGGCATGTTTCTCGGCGAGTGGCATCGGCGGACGCTGCCGTTGAATGAGATCGGGGTCAAGGGTGGGAAAGGTGGGTTCAGTCTGATGGAGGAGGAGGTGAAGCGCTCGAAGAAGGGGTTGGGTTGGGGCTATGGTGACGGCTTGTTGTGGGAGGGACGACGCGTTGGTGGTGCTGAGGACGACGACGCGGATTATGAGGATGAATTGGCTGGGAAGGTGGTTGCGTTTGATGAGGATGACGCTGGTACGCCGAGTCCGCCGGCCACTACCACCAGCGATGAGAGCTTCGATTATATGGCGAAAGGGGAGGCGAGTGTTTATGCTGAGCGAGGGCAGGAGTGAGTGTGTCATTGGGAAGTGTGCGTCTGTGTTGCTGTGGATGATGATGTGGTGTTTCTATCTCAGACTCTTGCTCCTGTCATCTATTTGAAAAGAAAATAAAAGATCACGTTGATAGAATGCTCAAGCTATCTCATTCGTTCTTGTCTTCAGGTCGTCCACCTTGCTGTTTGTCCGTGGAATTCTAAATTCCATGCAAAATATTCAAGAAGTCACGCTTCAAGTGCGATTTAAACTAGGCATCTAAATGCTTTCCCCATGGTCCACGAAGATCTTGCACAGTATATTTCATCACTTGGCAGCTGAGGTCCTGCCTTAGGCATAGTGTGTGGTCTGTTGAGCACGTTGTTTCAGCATGCGCATTGGACTTTGTACTATTTATCCCTCATCACAGTAACTAGATAATGACTTGCCCTTATAGAATGCATGCATTCTCTCCCCTAATGCCAACTACCAGGAATAAACTCCATAAGACCCCAATCATCCCCCCAGCTACAAGGTAGCGCGTGATCGATGCAGACAACATAAGGCACATCCTCTGGAAGCTCCTCGACTCCAGATAGAAACTCAAATTCGCGGTAGTATTTCGGTACTTCCGTCCACCGTGGGTACCAACGCCGGTCCCTCAGATCAGGACAATCGACAAGCTTGACACTGTCGCGTTGCCATTCGATAGTAAGGTCCCAGTACTCGAAGACGGATATTGCTTTCCATCCTACCTGAAATGGAGTTTCGGGCTTGAATCTTTCCCAGACTTTGAAGCGCAGATCGATTTTTGTTCGGACCAGGACGTTGGAAGTCTGGAGGTAGTGCACAAATGTCGGGCTGCAGTAGGTTGCCAGGGCCTGGGTGGCGAAGTTATCCTCGCTCTCAAATGCATTTGGGCCATCGAGACACCGGATGAGGTTGGCAACTTGGTCGAAGAATGCTGGCTTATCCCTGTCCTCGATTGCAGTTGCTTGATTTTCTCCATTTACCAGCTCAATCACTCTTAATGCTGAGAAGCCACTTACACTGAGTTCTGAATCCCACTTTCTCAATGGAAATCGCCCTGCCTGGAGAGTTATCTTCTCGAGACGGTGGCGTAATTTCATCGGGAAGGCATCAAAGAATGCAGGTATGGTATTAGTATTCTGCCTTCTCCAGTCCAAGATGTATGAGACGCGAGTAGCATATTCAAGGGCTTCACAGAATCCTTTCTTGCACACTGCTAGTATCTGAGGCCCCTCAATTCGCCACGCTCCGCTTTGGCGTCGTTCATCTTGCACTGTGATCTGGTCGAGGATGAGTTTATATACCTGTAGACGGATTTCGATCGGCAGTCTCTCTAGGAGCGGAGACTGTGTTTGAGGCGACGTCTGTGCCTTGAATCTGGCCAACATTGATTGATTGAGGCTTTGAGAAGCCATTATGGCGAGCATTGGTCGATATAATTTCGTCTCCTTGTGTATAGGTTTATCCCTTTCGGTGTCAGAGCTGGAGACTTGTATGCGATGATTTCTGAAGCTGTCTGCCTACCTTTTCAGACCATGCGAGCATTTTATTTGTACGAGAAGAAGGAAGGGGACAAAGGAACGAATGCTAATAATCACAGCTGGCATCGTGCATGAGCTGTACATGTTCACTGGTCGTGAGTCCCACCATGGCAAAGCACGCGTTTGTGCCATAGACGAGGCTGTCACCAGATAGGAGGTTTCACCCTAAGGATCAGCCCATTATGCGTAGTGCTAGAAATCTCAGCGTGCACGGCCATGCGTCTAGCATGAAGTAGAAGTTGGATTACCGTGCGCACAGAAGCATTTCGATGAATTACCCTTTCATTATCATCATTTGCCACAGAGGACAACCATGGCTCCTTAGAAGCTAGTTCCCCACTGAAACTGTTAGCTATAATTTGGGCTGGAGACTTTAGATTTGCAGTGAGCTATCAGCTTCACCGACCACGGCCGAAGTATATCCTCTACTCTCTATGTGCTCTAGCCCCTGTCTGTCGTAGCCCCAATATAGAAGCTACGCACGGCTGGAAGGATAAACTCCACATGCAGTACCGAGGTCATGTCTTGAACGAGATATGAGAGTCATTCAAATCATAAAGTTGCATGCCCATTAAAACACATATAAGAGACACAGAGACATAGTGGCCGACGGTAAGTATCCATTCCGTGGCTCAACCATGGCCAATTGCGAGCTTGCTTTGTTCCACCCAGTCTCTCAATCATCCATACCGTGAATAAACTACCTCGGTCTGCTCTTCTAGCCCAGAATCCTGAATACTGAGCTCTCCGGTGACCAAAATGTCTCGGATGCTAGTATCGCACGATTTGTCCGAACCGCGGGGCATTTTGAACCGATGCAACACTCGTCTCCCTCCTTCATCCTCGTCAGACCAGCTTTCGCATTTCCGGTCATGCCTGTCGTTGCCCCATTCTCCGGTTGCATCATCAATACATATAACGAAAAGAGTATTCATATCAATGTCGTCGCGGTCCAGGAGGAAATCGAACTCCCGCTGATATCGAGGCGAAGCAACCCATTCTGGGTACCAGTGCTCCTGCCTCATATCAGGACAATCTATTAGAGCAACATGATCTTCGGTCCACACCAAAGTCTATCTCAACTGTCAGTGTAGTGTGAAAACTTCTCATACATTTGACTCACATGCTTGAAGTAGTCATCGATCCATATTTTACGCCAACCATGCCGGTATGGCCAACCTCCGTACTGCTCCCATACGGAAACCCTTAAATTGATCTTCACATGCACAATGAAATTGTTGGTATGAAAGAAATCAGCGAGTTGAGGATGGATGAAATTCGGACCGAAGGTCGTTTTCTGGATGAAAGCGTGGTCGACGCCAAAGTTTTGAGGCCCATCTGGGCACAAAAGTAGGTTTGCGACATGGTCACAGAAGCCGCTTGTCTGTGTCATCGAAAACCCACGGCCAACATCCTTCCAGACTTCAACCACTCGCAAGTTTGGGAAATGGTGACTCTTGGGACTAAAACTATCCTGCCAATTCACTGAAAGTGGGAGTTGTTCAACATCCAGATTTGAAGCAAACATCACGACCTTCATCAGGCGGTGACAAAGGACTGGAGGGAACCGCCCGAAGAACTGCCATACATTGTTGTCTCCATTAACTAAATCAAACCAGTCGCTGGAGCATTTCACCTCTTGCAAAGTGCTGTTGGCGTATGCAACCGATTCGTGGAACAATTTCTTGGAAGCCCTGAGCAATTGAAGCCCATCAAATCTGAGGCCATCCTTCGGGACTATTTCGTCTCCCTTCTCGCCTTCATCCCAAATCCATTCTCGATCGTAGAGGCCTATTGCGCTATCGATCACATACTTGTAAATCTTGAGCCGAATCTCGGGCGGAAGCTTCTCAAAGAAAAGGGATTGCTCCTGGATGGACATAGGGGCCGAGATATTGGTGACAAATGTGGATGGCAAAATGGCGAAATGGAGAAATGGCTATCTTATCGTTCTGAGGTCGATTGCATCAGATTCCCATGATCTCGCATTCAAGACTAGAACCCGAGTAGAAAGCCGATTCCCCTGTGAAATAGGGAACGCAGTGTATGGTTCGGAGCCCACTTTCGAGAGATCAGAAACAATTGCGCTCCCGCCTAGTTTCCCATGCGTCGACAGTCGATTGTATCAAAGGCTTTATGTTCCGAAGAGGTGATGTAACATTAGACTCGGCAGACCGTCAGTGGCCTATACAATAAACGTGACTTGTTGGGGATAGATGGTTGCGTATTGTAAAGTGATAGATGGAGTTGTAATTAGATACCCCGCTAGGTAAAGAAGAGCCTTCGTCATGTGACAACCTGTAAAATCAAGGCTGGCTTTACTCATTAGCGATTTACTGCTATTCTCTTGTGCTCTATCATCACTCCATGTAAGCCATGACGATGCTCGGGCTAGTGAGAGCTTGTTGTTGTCAATACTTGTCACGAACCTCAGTGACATGGGCAGGGTCCTTCAGTGACTCAACACCATCACCCCTGTTGCTGGCATCTGATCTCTTATTATATATACCATCGGAGTCGCCATCGATAGCTGAGTCAACTGCCTGTTGTTTTTGCAACTCTTCTTGTGCCGTCTGTCGTTTCACAAAGAACCTGAGGACGAAGATCATGGCAAACTGCAGAACACTGACACCACTCATGACGCTGAAGCCTAGATGAAAACGAGGAGCGTATTTCCCGACATTCAAGACTAAGACTGGCACCCAAGCGATGAAGGCTTGACCAAAAGTTTGGGCAACGCCTATCACGATGGCACGTTCCTCTGCGTCATCATGGCAAAACTCGTTGGCCCATGCCTGGAGTTTGGTCTGTCAGCTTTTGAACTAGTTTTTATACCTGCAAGATGGGAATATTTTTGTTGAACTTACATAGAGCACTGGCCAAAAACCCCAGGAAGCAGCATTGATCAGATATCCAAAGAACACTGCCCCGTAGTTCGGATATGAAGCAACGATGACCATACCCACAAAGTTGAAGACAGCTGGCACGATCAACAGCTGCCACCTCTTCCCACCTAGAGCGTCTGAGATCCACGAGTAAGTTAATGTCGTGACTAAACCCAGTGCCTGTGCTGCGGTTGGGAAGAGATTGATTTGATATACCGAGAAGCGATTCAATGACTTCAGCCACACAGAAAAATAGTTTAGAGGCTGAGTCACGACGCAATGGCATATCAAGGTCAAAACCATCACATAAAGCCTCCAACCTGACAAAATCTTGCGGATTTTCGCCCATGACAGCGGGACAGGCCTTCGACGGTCAACAACCTCCATGCGAGCGATGTACGCCTGCTTTTCTTCCGGCTTCATCCATCGTGCCTTGGAGTTGTACGGGTTATCTGGGACGGCGTAGTAGCCCCAGAAAGCGCCTGGGAGTGATATGATGCCGCAGAAGATGAACAGCCACCTCCAACCTGCGAGGCCAAGTCTGCCGTCCAGCCCCCTATATATCCCAGCCTGAAGATAGCCACTGAACATGGAAGCTGCATAGCTTGCGGAATAAAAGATTGCGATGCGTTTAGCAAGCTCTCTTTTCGTGTAGTAACCACCCATGACTGTGATAACGCCGACGGCGAATGGACTTTCAAGCATTCCTATTACGAATCTGAGTGCAAAGACCGTCCTTACATTCTGCACTCCTGCAAAGCCAAATGTGATAATCGACCAACAGAGTTCAGCTGTTGGGAGATACCACGAGGCACGGAATCTGGTGAGGAGCAGCTGCGAAGGGATCTGGCCGACCAGATATCCGCATGTAAAGAAAGTAGCCAGCAAATTGTACTGATTGCCATGAAAGTTCAAATCTTCTTTCATTCCGGAGACGTAGGCATTAACTGTAGCTGTTAGGTACAGTCGATTTAAGGTCTAAAAGAATCAAGCTTGAACATACTGATGTTCCCAGAGTCCAATAACCTGATGAAGTAGCCGTAGGTCGCCCAGCTCCTGTGCAAGACAGTCAGGCCAATCACGAAAATCGAACCGCAAAGCACAGGCATGCCCTCACATTAAATAAATATCGAGTTTCTGCACTAGTCGTCGCTCTTCAGGCTCTCGCTCTCCATCCCAGATGATTTCTCGGAACCGGGCCCATTTAGTTTTTGGTTCTTGATGCTGTGCCTGATGCACACCGTTTTCGGCATCCATCTTTGAACGAACTCAGCTTTGATGATTTGGAAGGAATGGTCTTGCCAATTGTGAACGTCGAAGTGTATTGGAGGCAGAGATAAAAATAGTCTTTTTTAATACTCCAATGCTCAGGTCAGAGTCCCTTTTATCCAATATCGCATCCAAGTGAAAGACGGGTGCAGGCCGGGTTTATCTGGCTGCAGATCCCACAAAGGTCTAGCATGATATTGGGTTGAAAAATTGGAGCCGCTAGAAAATGATGACATCGGGTTTCTCACCATTTTCATGTTCCCATTATGCCACCAAATCTTTCATCTGAGAATATCTCATTGCAGATTATCCAGGACTTTGATACTTGATACTCGGCATTGACACGCAAATCCACACATGGTACTAATTGATGGAATCGCACTAGTGTGGAGCTGAAGTATAGACATGTTTTGACCATTGCTGCCACAGGAACTTGGAATATTGATTATTGAGCCGCGTCAAAGCCGGAATTTTGAAGCTCTGGGCCGTGAGACTGACCAATTACATTTCCACTCGGCGCCTTTTCGCAAACATCTCACTTGATGGCGACATCCACAAGCACCCTATCATAGATACCGAGGTACAGCTGGAGAAAGCTGTCTCCACACAATGCAGATGGCATTCTTCGTGAGAGTCATGTCGGTCAAATATCTATGCCAGAGTTGAGAGCGTACAATTCCGCAAATGGAGAGATCATTTTGATGAACGTACACCAGGACTGAACCGAGCCGTACTATCGAGGGCGTGTTCTAGAGCGGCACTACTTACCATCGTACACGTCGAACCGATATTGGCTTGCAGGATGGTCACTCCTGACCTTTGAGTTGCCTGGTCCGAAAATTCGTTCTCTCATGGTGCCTTGCTCTCCCTGAGGGGTGTACCTTCCTCTTCGTCTTAGTTCAGGTACCAAGAGGTTTACTACTTCCTCGAAAGTGCCAGGAGTAGTAATGTAACCGACATTGAACCCATCGAGATCAGCAAGTTCAACCCAGCGCTCCAGCTCGTCGGCAACTTCCTCTGCCGTTCCGACTGGTACCGGTCCATTGCCACCGATGGATATCTGTTGGCCGATATTCCTAGGTGTCCACTTTGGTATGTCATTTCCACGGTACTGAAGACTGGATACAAGGGAATGCACACGACCATCGATTTTGGCATCGCTCTCTGAGATCTCGGTGTCAGGGTCGAATTCTCCCAGGTCAATACCCGAATTGCCGGACCAAAATGCTAGGCCGCCTTCATGACTTGCGTATTTGCGTGCCTCCTGGTATTTTGCTTCTGCTTCCTCGTGCGTCCTACCAATGACAGGAGTGACCACGGCAAAAATCTTTATTGACTGGGGGTCACGTCCTAACTCAGTTGCTTTGGCCCGTATTGCTCGTACTCGAGGTGCAAGTATCTCAGGTGAAAGACCTGAGACAAATATGCCTTCGCTATGGGTCGCACCAAATTTGATGCCAGCAGGAGATGTGCCAGCTTGGAACAGGAATGGAGTTCTCTGTGGGCTGGGATCCAAGATATGAGGCCCTTCGACATTGAAATACTGGCCATGATGGTTGACTGTTTTAATTCTTTTAGGATCTGCATAGATTCCGTGTTCGCGATCCTCCAAAAGAGCATCATCGGCCCAAGATCCTTCCCATAGCTTGTAGAGTACCCGCAAATACTCATCAGCGACAACGTACCGCTTGTCGTGATCGACCTGCTCAATGCCGATGGCCTTAGCCCCAGATTCTTTGAAAGAAGTTACAATGTTCCACCCAACGCGACCTTTCGTCAAATGATCGAGCGTTGAGAAGCGTCTAGCAACTGTGTATGGAGCCTCATATGTCGTTGACGTTGTGATAGCAAAGCCTAGATTCTTGGTGACCGATGCCATTGCAGAGATTGGCACAGCTGGGTCTCCCATTGGAAATTGTGCGCCAGTGACGATAGTTGTGTCAGATGAATTTTTGTAAACATCATATTGGCCATATGTGTCAGCAATGAAAAGGGCATTGATATCACCTTGTTCGAGCAGACGGGCCAAGTCAGTCCAATAAGTCAAATCTCGTCGTTTGTCACTAGCTCTGTCGCCTGGTCGCCTCCATTGACCAAATGACAAATGGCCAACTGTGAACATGTCGAAAGCATTGAGATATATACGCTTCTTGTTCGAATCCTTCGGTCCATTCTCAAGTGACCCCATGGCCGATGAATCAACAAAGAGTTGTGGTGTATGAGCCAATGGTAAAAGATTTCGTATCGTAATGATTGTGGTTTCTTGGATGAAGATGCGCAGCAACCTGATAAGTTGGTATTTCCATACACTCAACCAAAAATGGATGACTGTGCAACGATAGCCTGGGCGAAAATGTCATGTCATCGACAGCCGGAGTGTGGAGACGGTGAGCAACAAGATCGATCGAAAGGGGAAGTAGGCATTGTACAGTTCTCAAGTACACGCAATAACCGTATATGATGGCGTGCAAGAAAATTAATAACTCGTGGGGTTGCCCTACCACATGTCCATCCAAACGACTGGGTCCGGTGTAGGCCAAGGGAACATGCTAGCGAAAGCATGGGATAATATCTGGCTCCACAATCCTAGAAGTATATCTCCACAAACCAGGCTAGAGGGTTGCTTTGTCAACAAAGCAACGAGTATTGAATTGACCGGACGACTCTTGAAGAACGTAGCTACCATTGAAGGGGGATACTAGCCAACCTCTGAAGCGCAAAACCTTGAAGACGACATCCCTCGTAGACAAACGGCGCTTAGCTGAGAGCAAATCATCTCAGGAAGTTGATTAGTGGGACGATTAAAATGACAGTCTGCACCCCGAATCATTCTCTGTTTGTAGCTTCATGGCAAACAACGTATCAATGCGCGGCAGGCTTTGCCACAGGCACTCCACAGTTGACTGGAGGTGTCGAAGTCGAAGCCCGAATAGCCGAAATCAAGACATCAGCCGCTCATCGGAGAACAGACTAAGGTGGAATACGTAGCTTGAAGGATTATCAAAGTAGAATGCATATTCAAGAACTTGAAGGAAGCTGATGCTTTGACTGCTGAATTCCGAGATGTGGAAAATGCCAAGTCGTCAGGGGTTTAACCGAGGAAAGGTTCCAACGTGTTTTACACGTCTTTTGCATGCTCCTCCAGCCCTTTCGTATTCCTGAATATCAGACACCATAGGCCACAGTGAGGACCAGCGGCAAGAACGGCAGGCCACATGGAGTCTTGTCACACCAGAGCCCAACCAGGTTACACCAACTAGTGTGTCTATCTGAGATGTCGGGATGGGCAAAGACCCAAGTGCGAAAGATAGATCGAGCACGCCTTCGCGTGGATCTCCGCCATGCTTACAGTAAGGCTCATGAAAGACTTCTGCAGCTTCCCACCAAGGGATTCATGTTATGAGCAGCAAGTCTCCCCGGTACTGGGATCTTTGTGAGATTGCTGCAAACGGGATGGCGCCTCATGCTCTCGAAGATCCGGTCCAAGTGACAACCTCCCGGAATGGATTTGAGCCGTCGTCGAACGAACTGTTCAAAATTCATACATCTGCGCAACCTGCCCAGCCAGAAAGAGCACCGCTAAGAACGATATTCCCCTATTTGGAACTTGAAGACCACCCCATCGATGAGTATCCTAGTATCAAAGTAATTGTTGTCGGCGCAGGCCCAGCCGGTATCACCACTGGAGCCTTGCTCACGCACAAAGTGCCTGGGCTTGAGATTGTTATCTACGAGAGATATCAAGACGTGGTAGGTACTCAACTCTTTCTGGCGCTATCATGACTAACTTCCTGCAAGGGCGGAGTATGGAATGCCAATATCTACCCTGGGGTAAGATGTGATGTACCATCCGACGTGTATCAAGCAACATTTGCACCAAAAACCACATGGTCATCCAACTACGCCCGAGGAGCAGAGATCAAGGCATATTGGAAATCTGTCGCTGATAAATACGATCTGCAACAATTCATCAGATTGAATCACCGCGTTGTCGACGCTGAGTGGTCTCCGGCTGTAGCGAAGTGGGTGGTCCAAGTGACGCACAATGGGACAACCTTCACCGATTCCGCAGACTTCCTTGTAACTGCTACTGGTCACTTCAGTGATCCGAGGCTCCCTAAGTATCCCGGTCTTGAAACATTCCAAGGTCATCTGAGACATACGTCCCTGTGGGATCCAAAATTCGATCCGACCGGGAAGAAGGTAGCGCTGATAGGCAATGGAGCTAGTGGCCTTCAAGTGCTTCCTCAGCTTCAGAAGGTCGCCGCTCACGTAGATCACTATGCTCGTAGTCCGACCTGGATTGCTGGTTCATTCGGAGGTGAGCAAATACCTCCTTCGACTTCGGACGAACGGGAACTGGCGCCACAGGAGCCGGAGGAATACAACAACTTTCGAAAATCGGTCGAGGCTAAAAGTTACACTCGGTTTGGTACTATCTTCAAGAATGGCCAAAAGAGTGTTCAAGCACGGGAAGACTTCACAAAGTTAATGGCTCATCGTCTCGACGGAAGAACCGATCTGTTGAAGGCAGTGACGCCGGGATTCTCTCCCAACTGCCGTCGGTTAACACCAGGGCCCGGGTATCTCGAAGCGCTTGCTCAACCGAATGTGGAATATATCAACACCAAAATCTCTCACATCACTCCCACGGGCATTGTGACAACCGATGGAATTCACCGGGAAGTCGACGCGATATTATGTGCCACAGGCGCAGACATATCGTTCACAACCGCATTCCCTATCTACGGACCCAAAGACTTGCCTCGGAGAGCACCAAAGGAAGGGACATTCACAAATCTACAGGACAAATGGCGTCCACCGGGGTTCCCCGACTCGTATCTCGGACTCGCTGCGCCAGACTACCCCAACCTCTTCCTACTCCTGGGACCCAATTCGACCGGCCCGGGCGGAACTCTTCCTCACAGCCTTGAGAACCAGGTGACGTACCTGGCAAAAGTCCTCCGCAAAGTCCGCACCCAGGGCATCCGGACAATCCAACCATCCTGGGCAGCAACGCGTGATTTCCGCGCGTATTGCGAGTCTTTCTTCCCAAAAACCGTGCTCTCCGAGCAATGCTCGTCGTGGTACAACGGCGGACTTGTTGGCGGACGGATCCACGGCATCTGGCCCGGCTCAGGAACACACCTGAACATCGTGCGGAGAGAAGTCAGGTGGGAGGACTTTGAATACACGTACAGGAACCCGCAAGGCAATCGATTCACGTACTTCGGGAATGGATGGAGTGTCAAGGACAAGATCGCGGCGGAGAGTCAGGAGGGTGAGGATAGTGTGGATTTCTCACCGTACCTGCGGAAGGAGGCCGTGAATGGAACGCTGGATCTGAGAGGGTTGCATGAGGAGTGGTGGGAGATGGAAAATGAGTCGACTGTAGCACCTTCGTGATCAGTTGGATTTGTCTCTGAGCAATGTCCTCGACCTAGCATTGAAACTTCGCGCGAATCTGAGTGCGATCCTAGAAGCGGGTTCCATATCGAGTTGTCATAAATCAGCGTTGCCAACGATTCCATAGACTAGAAATAGACATTCAGAAGTCGATGCTCTGCTCTCGTACGAGTACCTCGACGAGCCATCTCGTTTGTAGTTTTCCAAGAGAATGAGGCCTTGATCTTGGGGAACTTGGTTGGCTTTACGGACCAAGTCGCCCACTGACCTCTCTTGGACTTCCATATTCCCCTTTTCGGCTTTTCATGGCCCAGCAAACAAATGACTTGGTGACTGTGATTTTACGGACCAAGTATCTCATGACGAGTATCCTGTTTAGTCTGGGAGAATTGCCCCATTCTGGCTTTTCAGGGCCCAGCAATGGTCAATTTGATGCCCAAGTCGCCCACCATGAAGATCCATTAGTCAGTCGCCTAATGCAGATGCCCATCCTTCTGTATTCGGTTTTTTGTCACCCAGCAAAGGTAAACCTGGCGACCTTTCGACTTACGGACCAGGCAAGCGGTAAGGGATGTTGAGCACCAGATTTGGAGTTCGGCCTCACTCTTTCGGATTTTCATAACACAGCAAATGGTCGACTTTGTTGAAATTACGGACCAAGTGTCACTTCAACTACGAGGTACTACCTACTCCTACCTATGTGGTTATCTTATCAAGAGGAAAAAGGTGTAGAATTCTCAAATATAAAGATAATAGTGTCTCTTCCATTTAGAGAAGTGATTTAACAATTGATTAAATGGGTAAAGCGTCCTCCATACGTACTAACACGTTACACTCCTAGATATTCCAATCCCATCCATGCCCCAGCCATCATGAAAGTCATCAAGCCAAAAAAGCCACTCCGGAATATCTGCGTGGGGTATCAAAACCAACATAGAAAGAGTTGTTCATATCATCACCGGCAGCGAACGATCATTTCCAGATTGGCAAGCAAAGAAACACCACCTCAAGAATCGCCGTTGCGAAGATCGACCCCACAACACTCTGAATGACAATCTTATGTTGCAGATTCCTCAATCCCTGATCATTTACTTTGATCTTCTTTTCTGAAATCATGAGTTTGCTGAAAAATCTCATGAGTGCCGAGACTCTAGGGCTATGTGCTGCTTTCTCGTCGTTCGATATACGCTCCCAGGGCAACTCCTGTCGTCGTGTGAAGAGAAGAAGCAGAAAACAGGAGCCGCGCGTGCCTGCGAACATGAAGGAGAAGCCGATGATCCAGAACGGTGCGGCGGCGAGGCCACGCCAGCGGATTGAATGATGGATCGAAGGTGACGCGAACGCAATGAGCAGCATGACGAGGAAGCCGAGAGCGATGAATGTGATTCCGACGATGGTCACCATGCAGAGAGTTTCGAATGTGCCGTTCTTGACGCCAAGGCGGATGAAGTTGCGATGGGAGCAGTTCTTCAGCAGGTAGTAGACATGGTTCACGATAGGTGCAAGTGTCTCTGGGGCGTCCGAGGTAGCGATCCTGGAACAGATGTCTCGTCGCATACGGTCTGGGAGATTGAGTTCTCTAGGGGATGAGGAAGTCAGGAAATATGATACCATCGCTTGCAGTTCCTGTTTGTTGCTGTACTCGTGAAGCGTCGTGTTCGATGATGTAGGGGATGATGTCGACCATAATTGCCATCCCCGTTTGCACGACTGACACGATGTCGCGTGGTCACCATGCTGTGTGGGCATTAGGGATTCAACATGCCGCTGGAAGTCTACATAGTGTTAGCTAAGACTAAGTGAAAATTGTACAGGAATAATACCATTGCTCTGAATTTCCTCTCGTGAAGGCTGGCGCTCAGGACTGATCGTCGAGTAGACATTTATGGCAGTGCCACGTTCCTGAGATAGTAGCTTTGTTGTGTCATGAGCTACTGGAGCATCTTGAAAACTCGACTTTGCATCTTCACGATATCGCCGTTCGTAATCTCTGAACCTTCCTCATTGTCAGTGAAGTTGTCCCGATTTGCTCCTTGGAGCCCTTACCATATATAAAACTCTAGGTTTTCTGGGGATAGTTCTATGTGTTTGAGATACATATAAAAATCATACAAACTCAGAGGACTACCTGTTGTGGCACGATAGTAAGCAAATGTACTCACAGAATTGCTCTTTCATTGTCAGAGCCTCGATATCATGATTGACTTACATGTCTTGTTGGCGAGGACACGATCCAGGGTAAGTGAACCAGGGATGGTGTCATCTGATTGAGAGATAATAGAAGGTGCTCTCGACGTGACACCTTGTTCGATGTCGGCATTGATCGTCTGAGTGAATGTCTTGAAGTCACGATAAGAAGGCTTTCGATACCATCGTAGCCATGAGGGTACGTTGAGAGGCATGCTGGATCGAGAATGTTAAACCAAGCCTTTGGTTAATGCAAGATAACGAGGTGAAGCCCGAGAACGACGATAAGGGCGTGAAAAGGAGGAGGGGTCGCATCATAAGTATCTGGCAGTTGCAGTACATCGGAACTTTGACACGACGCCATGGGGCACCCTGGTAAACTTCGGTGGTGGAAGTTGAAAAGTGGTTGCATCCACAGGGCGACAGCCCAGACGAACGATGGAGATGGCAACTCTTGACTGACTTGGGAAACTAAAACCGTACCTGCATTCTGGAAGGGCCAATTATGTCAAGACTGACCCCATTGAATCCACTCTGGAGTCTGCTGAATCGCGATCCGGACTACTCGTGGCAGAGACTTTTCCTCCTTCTAAACGCAACTTGCAACCTGCATCAACCGTTGCGCCAACGGTCATCGTGTTCAAATGTCCGTGGTGAACTGATCCGGTCAATTGCCAGACTGTTTCACGTAAAGTTGTGGTCCATTGGGTGCCACCAACGCCATCGTTCGCTTGACTGCAGCCTCAAGCGACACTTTGGGCATGGTTTCAGCTCAGGCTATTGAGGCGGCTTGCATGAAATGAGGAGTACGGAACTTCTCGAGGAACTGTGTCTTCTATCACTTTCCACAGGAGGACGATGAATAGACTTCGAGAAGCAACACTCGAAACCTTCGGGACGCGACAGGATGGTGTTACTTTGGAGTCTGGGAACTTTGAGAATTTTTGGGAGATGAATGGGGAGATTACCAGTCCATATCTAGCCTTTGGGCGTGGCGATAAGATTAGCGAGTTCAACTCCAAAGACGGGGTTCCCGGGGGCACCTCGCTCGCTTGTTTGCATGACTCGGAAGTCCGCTTACGAGGGACAGATACCGAGTTCCTCGCAGAGTCGCAGGCCTAGAAGCGAGGGCGCCTACAGTAGGTACCTCCCTACCTGGGCAATCAAAGCCTAAAAAAGGGACCAGGTAACTTTGCGTTTACCCAAACCGAATGCCTCGTAATTTCGCGCATTGGTTAGACTCTGGCAGTGGCGGACTTTTGAGCTTAACCAATTCTGTTTTGAAAGCGGGGATCTATTTCCGAACTTTTCACCTCCAGCAGCTGGAATATCTGTTCATGCTTCTTGTCCAAGTCTCTGACGTGACGTGCCACATTATCCCGGGAGGATGCATCCATCAACCGACGATCGCCCATAGCAAGAAATCGACAAGTCAATTTGTTTCATCATTGGGGACACTGCTGATAGTTACTGGTGAGAAGATGCTGTGAGTTTCAACTTGACAGCCATCAAAGTGTCGTGGAGAAAGCCAGTCGATGCTCCACTCACCCTCAGCTGTGGTTGATGAGAGTCTTCTGTAGCGAAATATGTCAATGTCAGTCATTAACGGCTTTGAGAAGATATCTACATAGTCTCGCTTACAGAAAAGACACCTAGGCTATCTTTTTTCTTTTGCTGATCTCCAGTCTTCAGCCCGTAATGGTTTACCCACCCCACCAACAGGAAGCACACCTCAGGACATTCCCGTCACAAAAGGCATAGTAGACAACCAAGAGACGTCACCAGAGTCGCCCATCCAGAAGTCTCCATCTGGGAAGAACAAAGATGCGTCGGTTTGCATATCAGAGGGCCATCCATAGGCTGTAAGTGATTCTTCCGCTGAGTTCGTCGGCATGGCCCCAGCAAGCGACTCTATCCCATTTCCACCTCCAGGAGATGCGGCAAGTGATCGAATTATTCCGACAGATGGATGCTGTCGATCTGAAAGAACATTAACATGGTACGAGATATGCAAAACCGAGAGTTGGACGACTTACCGAACTCTTGTCCGACGATTTGCCTGTCAATCATTTGCAGGACGCGGTGTGATCGCTTTGCGATATCACTGTATTTCTTATATCCTTCCAGGCCCTGCAAACACTTTCGCCAGGTCTGCTGGAGATCTGATTCTTGCCTCAATTCGCGTAGACAAGGACACTGTAGGGCAATGAGGATTACGATTGCACAGTTGTGGAGATCTAAGAAGGGTTAGCGACAGAACCTGAGGATCCACAGTCTCGATGGACTCACAGAACACGTTGTACCACCACGCAGACAATGCAGATAATTCTGTAAGTGAGTTACTGTATATAAGATTGATCGACTCTTCAGCGGCTTGGATACACAGGTCGGCCAGGGTACTCAGCATCTTTCGGTGCAAAAGTGAGGTGCCAGGCCCTCCTTCTACGCTGGAGCCCGCTGTGAGCGGACTCTGGTCCTGGTCTAGAACTGCGAGTAACGCGGGACGGAAGAGAAAGAGGCGGACATGGAGCCATCTATTTTCACGATGAGCCTTGGTAAAACAAAAGGTACTGCTTTGGATGAGGGCTCACCGAGTGCGTAGTGCGTTCGCCTGCCTGGTTAAAATGATTTCTGTTGGCACCGCAGTGGCAGCATTCTGCAGAACAAAGTGCACGTTCGAAGCAGTCTGATGAACCTTGAGGAACGATGGCAAACCATCATACCAACAGCTCAGCCTCCCCTCGAGTCGAAACAAGTCTTGGAAATCGCCGTTCTTGAGTCTGCTGACCAATGTCGAATTACTTACCTCGGCAGAAGGATTCCTGGGGGAGGGGCCTGATAGAGGAATTGTCTGATCATTTTGATAAAAGGACGACAGTATTTCGCCAAGAATCTCTTGCAGCATAAGAGTCTGCGAATAACAGGCCATCATGCTGGGTTTCCCATCTGGCTGCTTGCCTGGTGCTTCGGGATAGTTCGTAAGATACTCATCATCAATTGGTGAAGGGAGATGTAGACTTCGTTGGGAAACTTGTGAAAGCATCATGAGTGGTCTTCCATATGTCATTGCTAGAACTCTAGGTAGTATTGTTAATGAAGTCGACAGGATTGAGTATCAGGGAGACTCTACCTATCCAACAGGATGCAGCTTGACCAGACGCGCTTTCTCACCTCAACGTCGACTTGATCGTACTTCTTCCCGGCAACAACTCGTTCTGGAGAATCAAGATGCAGGCCAATAGCTTGAGCCATTCGGATGGCCAGTCCAACAATGCTCCAGCAATAGTTCGGCTTGTCTGTGCTTTGCAAATATTGTGCCATGAGTACAAGGCTCTGCACCATTTCGAGATTGGCAAAATCGAGCAATTCCATGGGCAATAAGTGCTCTGAGCGCGAAAAGAATGTTTCGCTCATGCTCCTCCTATCAAGAGGAGCGATCTCGGATCGAAAATGTGCTGCTAGGGCAAACACTACGTTGAGCCTGCAGTGAAAGAGAATATCTTCAAGCGTGGTTTGAGACTGCTCAGACACTTGCCATAGTGCCTGATATCTGGTGTCGAAGGTCGGTTTATGAAGGATGGGGTACATGGTATGAACCCAAGTCCAATAGTTCGCCATCAACACATCTGCTTCTCGTCGCGGAGGAACATGGAATGCTGTCACTCGGTACCTGCTCGTAACATGATGCAGACGTTGCGAGTTTCCTTTCGATTTTGAGCTCTCTTCGTGGGCTGTTGATTCAGGTGACATGCCCTTCGATAACAAAGGACTCCCTGTCCGAGATATAACTTGGCGGACAAGAGACAGAAAACTGACTGTGCTAGAAGGGCCAAAATAGTTGGGGCCCGGTTGCTCCGGTTTGTCTCCATAAAGAAGATAGGTTGAACTCGTGCCCATGGCATCAACCCCGGACACAGCCGTCCCGTCCTCATCGTCATCGCCAGGTTCCCTGCCTGAATTCGAACGATCCGCTGGTGGAGAGGAGATACTGTCATTCTCGATTGTTGCTTGCTGAGTCCTTCCTGCGAGTGGTAATTGGTTTGCCGCTGATACTTCAACACTTGAAAGTGGCCTATGCAAACTGCTTTCCTCCTCAGTCCGCTCGAGGTCTCTGATCCGTGTCTCCAGAGCTTCCACGTAGCTATTCTTGTGTCAGTCGATGGGGCTAAGACCATACTTAAAGCAATTGGAACCAAGAGCTTGGGAATCTCAATAAGTGATGCAGGGTCTGTCCTACCTGACACTCTTGACTCGGTCGGCAGACCATGTGCACTGGGCAGGAGGTTTCCTAGCTGAGCAGGGATTGCATACTGGTCGCAAACCATCGCATCTTCTTTTTGTCTGCCTGCATCTGTCACAGGCCAGGGCAACCTTGCGTTTTCTCTGTAACATAACAAGTCACTGACGCCAAGTACTGCCAGCGCCAGATTTCTCAAAAACCGGGACAATTTGGAACGATGATCACTGCGAAAGTAGCTCCATAACCCAAGCAACTAGGGGTGGGATGAGTGGTCGGGATTAAAGCTGCCCGGGACTGTGGGGTAGGAGAAATAATCCCGATGCCTGGGGGGAGCCGTGGCCAGCAACGTGCTCGTGCCAGCCTTGAGATCTAACATCAATCAATGCAAGCCAGATAAATACCAACCAAACTCGGGATGCGTAACTTCAAGTCGGCTATCCCACAAAATACCTGCTGCTATCAGAGACAATATTGTAAACCACAAAATAGGCCGAGTGTTAAGACTCCGGACACCACCGGAGCTGCATTGTGCCAAAGTCTGCCGCAAGCAATTAAGGAAACATGCAACATTTTGTGTGCAAACAGAACTCAACGTTTGCAATGCTGGAAACTCAACGACTTCATCCTCTCTCTGGATAACATTGACTGAGCTCGATCCGGTCATACCCAAGATACCGGGGTGTTCTACAAGTAATGAGGATGTGCCTCAAAGCATTGGTATTCCGACCTCATCGTGCGCAGATGGCTCTCCGAACTCTGAGATGTGTTGAGGTCCGCAAGACTGTCCTTTTTACTCGGTGAGCCTCTCCGGATACGGGAGTCAGTTATTTGCACGACCAAGTCTGCCTCCCCCGTTTGAACTACAATTGGGCAATGCTGGGGTTGTCTCCCAACACCGCCCGACCAGCGCTCCACTGGCCTTCTGGATGCTGGCACCAATGCTAGGCAACTGCTCACCGATTCTACGGAGTAAGAGCGGCAGCAAGATTTTGGTCACTCCCCAATGAAGACCCCAGACTCCGCCACTTTCCAACCTCAGCAAACTGCCAGGATTCGCACCCATTCAACTCGAATCATTTGCTGCTTGAGCCTTGGCACCTGCAAGCCCGGCATGGGGAGGCTGCCAAAATCTGTGCACTTCGCAGCACTCACTGGGATGACGCCCAAACGCTGAGACATAAATGTCATACCTCCCCAGCCTCGACCTTCAACCGATCTTCTTGTAATCTCACCTTTTCCATTGACACTTAGCACTGATTCTGCCTATTCTGCCAGACAAGATGGTTGGGCCAACTACCAAGAGCAGTGCTGATAATCCATCATGGGAGGATTTGAAGGACGTTATCCGCACAATGTATCTAGTGGAAGACAAGAGCCTTGGTGAAGTCAAGAACAAGTTGGCAAAGGACTATGGTTTCGAGACTACGTAAGCATTGACTGCTTTCCTTGGTGGCGTGAGTTGACTACTAACGTGCCCAAGCAAAGCTCAACTCGAACTTTATTTCAAGAAATGGGACTTTCGGAAGAACTTGTCCAGTGAAGAATGGATTGCTGTGGCTCACAAGATAACAAAACGGAAAAGAGACGAGAAGGAAAGTGAAGTATGCATTTACGGGCTTCCAATGAAGTCTACAAAGGTCAAAAAAGCAATATCCCGATACAGGCCCGGCCCCAGCTTGCAAGGTAGTCTCGCCCACTTTCACTCCATGCAGCTGATGAATTTTCCATGACAGGGACAGCACAGTCACCACGAACACCGAAAGGCATCACGATATCTACACCACGACATGGGGCTTCAGTTTTGCACCATCGCGTCGCCTCTCCTTCGCCAATCTTCTTCACTCCAACAAGTCGTGTATCTACGTTCATGAGCTCCATTCCTTTCATGCAGTTCAAATCGGTGGTCAACATCCAAGGTAAGATGTGACGTTGGACCTCAGTGACCCTTTTTTTGGTCCATTGCTGTTGTCACAATCTGCCTCCTGCTTGCCATCTCGTAGCCAGACCAAGAATTCAACTTTGCCTACTAATGATGGATATACAGCACACACTCTCCTGCACAATCCCGGGAGTGTTGAAACAACATCAGCGACTAATACAGACGATTTCCAGGCGAGCATCGTTGAGCACTTTGGAGAGCGTATTGGCAAAAATGATCGCTCATCAGCATTTCATCGAAATCTCAAAGCAGCGTTGCCCAGATATGTTGTCAATGGTCATGCTGCAGACCTACAGACCACTCGAACATCAAGTAATTCATTGCATGCGGTTGACTTTCTTAATCTGACTCTGTTCATATTCTCAAACAACCTTCTAAGACCGGACTTCGACACGAGCAGCAAGGCCTACGAATGGATTAAGCGCCACTCCACTGCATGTCTAATCGAATATCTTCTCTCCATCAATGAACCCACGGTCGAAGCCCTCGCAGAGCAAATTTTTGCCCTCGCAATCAGGATGAAAGACGCCAATATAGTCCAAAAGATATTGGATTCTGGCCTTAACCCAAACGAGCTCCGATGCATTGACGAATCGGGCCAGCAGATCACCCCACTGCAACGCGCGTGCCAATTCCCTAATGCTGATATCGTTCGAGTGTTATTGGATGCAGGGGCAGATGTCAATTTATGCCTGTCCAATTATTGTTCCCCCTTAGCCATTGCCATTGCTCACTTCGATGACCGTGGAAACTATATGGACCATGTTGGGATCGAACTGGTGCAGCTTCTACTACGTGCGGGCGCAAATGTCAATCCTGCTGTGGGCTCATCCCCACTTATCGAAGCCGCGGCAAACGCTCATTTGGAACTTGTATCTGTCCTTCTTGCTGCCGGTGCAGACCCGAACTTCTCGGAGGAACATACTGGCATGACTCCGCTTCACTATGTATGCATAAGTAATGGACCTGTGTGCGATACCATCGATATAGCCCGCCAGTTGCTTCAGGCTGGTGCTAATGCATCTGCTGAATGTTCCTCCTCGTACGACGATGAGCGAACGTCGGTGCTGGAACAATCAACCCATCCCACTAAAGCCGAGTTGATCAAATTGCTATTGGACAGAGGAGCACTAGTCACCGAACGTGCATTGATCCTTGCCGTGGAGACAGACAACTTGGATATTGTCAAACTCTTCCTTAGTCATGAGGCTCCCCTTACGAAAAAGGTAATTGAAAACGCTACAAGTTGCGGTGAACCTGAGATCTTTTGGTTTCTGCTAGACTCGGCGAAAATTGGGGTAAGAAAAGAGCTCCAGCGTGCAGCGTTTGTTGCAGCCATACACCACAATAATAAAGCTCTTATCAATGCCTTATCTAAATCTGATCTCAAGCTTCGAAAAACGGGCGAACTCAGAGCTGCAATCAAGGCTGCAGCCGGAAGGGGAGATATCTCTGTGCTTCGCCTTCTGCTCAATGACGGTTCACCTCACCGGTCTGTCGCTGTGGAATTATTGGAGGGTGCGTTGGGCTGTGCTATTGCCAACGGACGAGTTGAAGTCACTGATTTGCTTCTCACGGCTGGTGTGGACGTAAATATACCGTCAGGTGACTCACAGAGCACTCCACTTCGAGAGGCAATATGCAAAAGAGATGCTGATCTCATCCAAAGACTCCTGGCTGCAGGAGCAGCAGTCGATACGGAAAAGCAATCTTTCCGAGAGATTTACAGTCCGTTCTCTGCTTCAGTGCTACCAGAAGCAGTATCATGGGGCGACTACTCGTGTATTCGAGACATACTTGATGCTGGTGCTGATGTCAACGCCCTGGACCCACTCAACAACAAAACAGCATTGATGGTGGCGGTCGAGAAGAATGATTTTCCAACTATTCATCTCCTGATTGACAACGGAGCTGATGTTAACGCTTTTGCTGTTCAGGCTATAGGATATACAGCTCTTGTCGCGGCCGTGGAAAACAATGCCATAGACATGGCCCAGTTTCTTCTAGATTTGGGAGCTGTTGTAAATGAACAGGCATTGGTGGTGGCTATCCCGAAGAGCCAACAAATCATGCAAATGCTTTTGACAAGCAAGTTAGGTCGAGCTAAGCGCTACCCCTGTGGGTTTGGCTGTCGAGCATTACAGCATGCCATTGCTGGATCAAATGCCGGCATGATCCAGTTACTGCTCTTGAACAGCATCGACCCTAACAGTATTGTCAGACATGGCTATACGGTAGACCACTCTACAAGAGACGACCTGCCTATAAGCACCTGGATCGATGGGTATGGAAAATCTGCTCTGGGGCTTGCGATAAGACTTGACAAGAGCAAAGATCTCTGGGTGATAAACATGCTTTTGCTTGGTGGTTCAAATGTGAACAAAATCGTGGATGAGAGAACCGGTCAGGATGCTCTAACGGCGGCTGTTGACGAGAGTGATCTAAGACTTGTCGAGAAATTATTGAGCGTCGGAGCTGACGTGAATTTGAGATTGGATGGGAGAAGGTCACGGACACCTTTGCAACTGGCAGTTGAACGGGGACTTCTAGACATTGCAGTGACTCTGTTGGAGCATGGGGCTGACGTGAATGCGCCTCCATATGACCGGGCAACCGCCCTACAGTTTGCGGCTATCAAGGGCTATCTTGGAATCGCTGTTGTCATGGTGGAGAAGGGAGCTGACATAAATGCTGCACCTGCGAAAGTCGGGGGGAGAACAGCACTGGAAGGAGCAGCTGAGCATGGTCGAATTGATATGCTGCAATTTCTTCTCAATGCTGGCGCACAAGTCAAAGGACCAGGGAGTAGGCAGTACGAACGGGCACGGAGTTTTGCTTCAGAGAATGGTCACATTGCTGCTCGTCGGCTTCTTGAGAGGCACCACTCTCAGCAGCCTGAACATCAAACAACAGGGAAATCAGTATTTGACTATGAGGCCTGGGATGTATGGGACTGACAATGCACGGTTCGGTGTCTGGGGACCTTGGGTGTCTCTCTTCAATAGTACTCATGTTTTGTGAGCGATATAATCAGCTCAGAGTTTTACGACTCCAACAGTGTTTTGGTTGGTACCTGCGCGCTCGGCCAGCACAATCTGGATAGGTCGAATTTGGCATCCTTGCTCTGCAGCATAAGCAACGAGCTCATCTTTCAATGGTATTTTGAAAAGCACCTTCGTACTGCACTACCTAGGAACCAAAGGGTCACGCCCGGTAAATGATCGTTGATGACATTCCAGCCAGATTCTGGAAAGCCTAGGATTTGCCCAGCCAAATATTGAAATAAGCCTAACGATAGGAACTGGCGCTGCCCAAAATCTTAAATCGAGCTCGACAAACAATCCTGAGCCTGAGCAGATTCTGGTGCCCTGGCCCGACCTGCTTTATTGGTGGGAGCCAGAATCTGGAACCGCGTTCTGTCATATCTCATTGGCAGAGTGCCAGAATCTTGCATGCTTTTACCGCATCCACCGCCCCAAACCAAAATCTGGTGGACTTCCCTTCAATACCTACCACCAGGATGATTCGACCAGGAGAATCACAGCCACACCGCGAGATATTATCGTACCCATCGTCTATCAACCCCTGGAGGGTCAGAACGATCCAGGACTCTGCTAGAAGAAACAGCGATCGTACCTCCCAGAATCTGGGATTCAGAAGGTCGAGAGTGGGTCCATGATACCATTTAGCATATCTGATTCGATCCTGTTCGGCGACAAAAGATTTTGTCCGTTCCCTAAGATTCTGGGCTACCTAGTAGGATATTATCTATACAACTTCAGAACTATTTCAATGGAGGACTCTCACGACATACGAAGCCTCCTACATTTTTTTCAAACTCTCTGCTGTATCAATCAGAGTTCTTTCCAGCATAGCGCCCCTTAACTCAATGAAACATCTATTCCACAAATATAATGCCTCACATCTCAATTGAAGCTATTGTGGCTATTGCAGGGCTGGTAGTAACGCTACCACCCTCGGCGGTTATCTTGTGGAGGATAGTCAAAAGCAAGAGGGAAACAGCAAGAGATATTGAGGTACGGTAACAGGGAATGTCGCTTCCATTCTGCCACCCAACAACCAGCTGATAATTATCTTGAAATACCAGAACACGGAGACAATCCTATCACCATCCCGGCCAATGGACAATCGTGTCGCGCATCAAGATGAAAGACCTCAGCATCATCAGTCCCATCATCATCAAATATCGGATGAAGACAGCGTCATACTTTCAGTAATTGAGAGAGAACAAAGGATATTGATCGAAAGACAGGTCTCGTATATAATCCAGGCTGGATAATATGAGACTTTGCTGCTGGAGGAGAGCACAATGATGCCGTCACACAAAGCCTTCTAGGTGAAGCATCGGCGTCTTGTATCCCTCGCAATCAAACAAAATCCTTCTCAGTACGATAACAATCTCGTTCATGACTCAAGCCCATCAGCATTTCATCACAAGGCAGAACACCATTCGATTCCCCAACCTCACCATGAACAGATTCAGAAGGCTGGCTTCAGGCTTATCCGACAAAGCCACCATCCTCCTTTAAACCCCGAAGAGCACCGCCCAGACCCACCGCAGCTCGGATGACATAATGCAAAGTTGAGAGACTCAATATGCTCGTGTGACGGTCAGTGGCGGCGCCTTTAACACCAACAGCTTCAGGGTGAGGGGTCATGAACGTGCCGGAGAACAATGACACAAGTTACAGTTTAGCAAGGAAGATAGCAATTTAGAATTACTTGACCATTTTATTGAACTACATACCCCTGACCAGCATCTGGGCATTTATGCTTGTGTGCTCAACTTGAAGCCGGCTGGGGTAAATCCCCGCACCTACCCCAGTTTTTAGTTCCCATGATTCTGCTGCTGAGCTTCACACCGACGGACTTCACAACAAGCCGGATCCTCAAAGCGTCTCGACAATGGGGGTTCTTGACGCTGAGCTACGTTTGCTTGCCGACGGGCTTTACTTTGGAGAAAGTCCGCGCTGGAGAAATGGCAGACTTTACATATCGGATATGACAGGCCGCAAGATTTACACCATCGACGCCTCTGGCAGTAAAGAGGTCTTGATGGAGGTCGAAAACCAGCCGAATGGGATGTGTTTTATGGATGACGGAACGCTCATTTATTCTTCGATGTTCGATGGGAGATTGTATCAGTATAAGGATGGCATAAGTGAGCTATATGCAGATTTGTCGTCGGTCATGACGGGATATTGCGGAGATATGGTTATCGATGGTGCAGGGCGTATCTATGTTGATGATACTGGCGCGCGTGTTCTGCATGGTGAGAAGCCATCTCAAGGCCGGCTTCTGCTGGTTGACTCGGACAAGAGTGTCAGAATTGTTGCTGAGGACATCGTCTTTCCAAATGGTATTGGACTTGATAGTTCCGGCAAGAACTTATTTGTCGCGGAGACTTTTGCTGGGAAACTTAATCGATTCGAGATCGGTGACGATGGTGTTCTTGAGGATCGTGAAGTGGTGTGGAATGTCGACGAGTTACCACTCCTAGCTGGGCAACAGAAAACTCGATTTCACGCTATTGATGGGTTCTGCATTGATTCCGAAGATGGTATCTGGCTCAGCATGCTTGACTTCAATGCTTTTGTCAGAAGGGATGCAAAGGGGAACATCACGCACAAGATTCAGGTTGATGGAGACGCCACAGCGTGTACTCTTGGGGGTGATGACGGAAAGACACTATTTCTTGTGGTCAACAGAATACCAACTGGGAAGGACTTATTTGATGCCATGGTCAGCTTGGACACTCAATGTACCATATATTCTGTAACGGTTGATGTTGGGCACGGCAGGGCAAGGCCATGATAATTTGTTGCATAACCCTGAATTTTCTTGTGTCAAATTATGACTGTGCCTGCCGACTCGAAGCGAGGTTTTGCCCACAGGACATTTCACCTGGAGGTTCTGTGAAGCTTGCTTTGACATCGAGGGGGAAAAATATGTTCTTTATAGGTGGCGAGGACTCACTAGTAATGATGGTGAATTGATGCATTAGTTGTCTTACTGTCGATAACGTACCATCAAACCGAGAGATCACCTTGTGTTCGGCTGGGTTTCTGAGGCCGATCTAAACCCGAAGCACCTGCCAGGTAACTGAATGTCATATACCCTTTGAGTCCTGCAGAGATTCTGAGGCTTGCGAGGCTGGGCTTATTCTTGGCAAGGCTATCATCCCTGCCGAGATTCTCAAAGATCTGGAGCCGCTGCCACAGATTGCGTAGCCTCCAGATTCAGGCAGGGGTAGACATAAATGAGGTTGTGGGAATGATACGATGTGGTCAATTACAGGCAGCTAGGGTATTATGTTGGGTGGTTTATAGCCTTCAAAGCTTACAGAAATGGACACTTATTAAGATTGATCTCGCCTTGTGAGACAAGGAGACTTCTATTGACAGCCCTGGCTACTGCAGAAAGTGATTTTGACTAGGCCGTGGTAGTGGATTTGCGGAGAACAAGAGATTAATATAAATCTACTCATATAGCGTCCATCATTTGTCACTGTAGGACCGCCCTGTACGGCCAAACCTGTCTTTTGGCGAGGTCGTTCTTGAGATGACGGGATTAGAAACGATGCCAGTATAGCAATAACAACACCCAAGAGACCATAAAGAGTACATGTCTACCTTTGTGCAGAGCGAATCTGATAACGTGATTTCCGATGCAAGAAGATCCAGGCTGCCAATGTTTCCAACACTCATGGCATGGCATAACAATTTTCCGTTTCAGTGCCTCCAAAGCCACCGGCTGGACGACGACGTCGTTGACTGCAACCTTCAGGTTCAATAGCCGCAAACAGTGAAGTCGACAGACCGTGGCAACTGATAGAATCTTCGTCTTCACTGTCAGCCCCCGTCTCATTTGCCGACCTTGTCTGACCTTGTCTATTTAAGACCCGCCAGACTCATACCTTTCTTCCCCATCTTTCACTTTCGTCAACTCTCGGCGTCTCCGCCTTTCCAATTCCTTCATCCATTCACAATGGATTCCTGTCAACTCTTCGAAGCATGGCGTCGCTCTTTGGGCATCATGGTGAACACCTGGAAATTCAAGGACAGTGCCTTCGTGGGAATCATCCGCATGGAGACTCCTGTCCTCAACGCCTTTGATTACATGCTTGAATCTCCGCTTGTCACCGACCAAGAGAGAATTGCCTTGAGCAAGCTTCGCGAACTCCTCTACATTGCTGCTGCCAACCCCAGAATCATCCCATCTCCTGACTACCTTGATGAATTGACCACTGCTACCGAAGGAGTCAATTTCGTCTTCAACGAGGATCGCAAGAGACAAGGTCAATATCTTCCACCACCAATCATGGTCCAACCCGTCATCGGTCCCAATGGTCAACCTATCCCCAAGAGCTTCGAACTTGACGGCTTTGGTCTGGTCAAAATGAACCGAGACGCCATGAACTTGCACTATGTTCCTGGCCCAGATGGAGGTCCTGGTACCTACGTCAAGTTCGACCCTGTTAAAATCTTCGCCAAGAAACCTGAGATCAACAATGATGACAAGAAGACTGTCTTGGGTGAAGGACTCAGCAATGTCAATGTTGGCACCAAACCCACCAATGACAAAGGAAGTGAGTTCAAACTTCCAAACCTTTGAGCCGTGTTGAATCTTTCTAACCACCATCCCAGCTACCGCAGGCAACACCACTGAGCAAGTCGGATACTTCGACCGCTTCAAGCAGAGCATCCGTCGTGGATTCAACTGAAAGGACCACAAGTGGCAAACCAAGCAGAAGTTCCATGAACTGGCTGGTGTCAAAGAATGGTGCGAATAGAGGAATGTGAGCGATTGACTGACGCTTATTGCGTCCTCATCACTCAAACATCACAGGAACAGAGAGACAGTGTGTGCAAAAGGCATGCAGAATCGCAGTCAGGACCAACCAAGTGGTCGTCTGAATGACTGCAAACAATGAAATTGTGAACCACTCACATCACTTTCTTCGGATGATCCTTTCTTTGTAGTGACCTCACTCGTGCCTTCTCTTCCAAACAACAAATCCAGCTAATCTCACTTTGTTTTGATTCCACCAGTGTGAGGATCCTCCTCACTTTCACAGGCGTCCCATTATCCCTTTGACCATTGTAGCTGCCTTGCTGTACTGCTCGACCATATTCAGGCCATTGAAACATGACCTGACGCGAACGTAGGAATGGAAAGCCATCCCATTGAGCCGTGGCGAGTAGTAATAGGGACCTTCATTTCATCACGACCCAAGCACTGGTACCATTGAGAAGCTGCCTCTCCTCCAAGCACTTTCACCACCTAAAGAAAATTCACTCACAGACCTACACAATTAAGAATTGCAGAATTGGTTCCCACATTAAGGTGAAAATGTTCTTCGAATGAGACCTGCTGCATTGTAGTAACATTCAATGTAGAGTGGTCGGTGGAGGGCCTTGCAGGATGGAAGCTGGGAGTTATATCAGGTCAATTCCATTCCGCCTGATTGTGACTGAGGTCCCGAAGGTGTCAAAAATAGCAGGTATGAGGAACCAATTACCTTTTCTGACGCTCCTTAGACTTGAGTTCCAATATTGCTTGCGTCGTTGTTGAAGACCTCCTTTTTGTTTGCAACGCCCATTCCTCCTCGTGACATTGCATGGCTTGGTGTCGGGATGGTGAGATGAGAGGTTTGTTTCATTCAGGTAGGGTGAGTGATGCACCCATGTCAAGCATATCATACACATCGTCTCTCTGCTCACGAGAGCTAAGTTCACGAATCAACCCCTGATATCAGATCACCTATTGCCTGATTGACCTCCTCCTTGGAAGTGATGTGCGGATAATGACCCTGCGTCTCAACAGTCTTGACAGTCACCTGTTCTGCATACTGTTTTGTCGACCCTTCCATAAAGCCTGGAATGCTGCTCTTGTCCGGCTTTGCATCTACGACAAGTACTGGAACATTGATCTTGCTGATCATTTTCCCACTTGCCAAGTCAGCCTTCTCCTCCTCCTGGTTGATATTTCCACTCATCCCGTGGTACCAATTGAGTGGTCCACGAAATCCTCCCTTACTGAACGCGTCGTACCATGCTGCACTTTCCTCCGAGTTAGTAAGCACGTTGTGATCATTTCGATCTGCCTCTAGCCAGGCTTCGAGTTTTCCTGGAGGATAGAAGTTATCCGCTTTCGTGATGACGTCCTTATGGTAGGCAAGGGACTGGAATGAGGCGAGCTATCGGGACATGTCAGTCTACCTTGTGGTGGCACCACAAAGAAAGGAAGCTTGACAATGACTCACATGCTGCTCAATGAGTCCTGGCGCACGGTCTGTAATCAGGAATTGGATATATCCGAACTTCTCAAACCCAATCATTTTCTTGGTCAACTGGTTCACCGCTTCAAGATCAAACGGAACTCCTGGAGCATTATAAGGTACCGAAATGAATGTCAAGCTCAACAATCTCTTCGGGTGGTAGTTATACAGTCTCGACAGGAAGAGACATCCAAAGTCGTGGCCAACTCCATGGCAGGTATCGATATTCTCATGATCTAGGATCTCCGCGAAAGCTGCAATCGCTAGCCGACTCCGATACTCAGATGGAGATTCTGGCTTGGAAGAGCCGCCATAGCCAAGCGCATTTGGGGCTATGATTCCGTAGCCTTGATCGACGAAGTGCTTAATCTGGTGTCGCCATCCAGAGGCAACAGCAGGAAAGCCATGGAAGAACGCAATTGTACTTTTGCTTGGAGCGGATGCCTGGATGCGGATATAATCATATGTGTGGCCTGTCGAGGCCACAGTATATGTCTTTGTAGGAAATTCAGACATTGTGCAGTGAGATAGCTGAGTTTTTCTTAAATTTAAGCAACGTCTTCCGTGCTAATGAGTATGTGTGATCCATTCCCAGCAGGAACCACGACGATAATTAATGAATCAACAAGTGCTCCACAAAACCTTCGCGGAGACTTTCCTATCACGGGTGGCCTGAAACCATATGTTGAACTGCTCAGTCAGACGAGTATTTTGTGCACGTGCAAGATCTATGCCGGTCGAAGATAGGCAATGGATTTGAGCGAGCACAGAACTTATTACGAGGAGACAAATACACCATGTGGTCAATGTCCGACTAACTTGGAGTTTTTGGAAGTGCGCAAAAGCGGCATCGCGGTGACTTTTTGAAGTACATAGCTAGTAAAGCAGCATGATATCCCGAGCCGGGCGATTTAAATTTCAGAACTCATCACCTGCGGGTTTGTTGCGGCAACAATATTCTTCATGTTCCACCGTTCGCGGCTCTCAAGTCCCCATATTCATGCTTCCAACCAGTAAGTATAAGCCCAAACGGTGAGTCTGGTCCTTCACCACTACATGCAGCCACCATGACATCCTCACCTCGAACACCCGTGACCGCCACGATCTCGCACCCAGCCCACACCCTCCTCTCTCGTGCGCACTCTCCGGACACAGCAACGCGCATCTTCACCGACAAAGTCAAGAACAAGCCCCTTTTACTACAGCCCACAGCGTCGTCAGACCAAAGAGCACTCCGGCGGCACATCCGACTCCACAAAAAAGAGTACTTCCTTCGAAAGCGGAAACCCCAACCACTCAGCGCCAAAGAGAAGCGACAACTCGGCGTCTTCAAGCTGAAGAAGGAAGAAATCAAATATGACATCTACAAGCGACTGAACGAGCTGTGGCGCGGCTATATGCTGGAAGTCCTGGGTTATATGCGTGACGGTGAAGTCGTTGAGAGCCGAGGGAGGCCGAAACAGGTGTCGGCACAGAGCCACGGTGCGCTGCTCGCGAGTGCGGACTTCCACGGCGCGGAGATGGAAGTTGTGCGCTGTGCGGATGTCGGGAAAGTTGGTATCAAAGGCATCGTGGTTCGAGATACGAAATTTACGTTCGTTGTTGTCACGGCGAAAGATGAGGTTAAGACACTACCGAAAAAGGATACGGTGTTCCGCTATGAAATCCTGTTGTCTGGGAAAGATGGTCTGGAGGGAAGGAAGTTGGTGTTTGAGTTACATGGAAACCAGATCGAGCTGAGGCCCGCAGACAGGGCGAATCGAAAGTTCAAATGGAAAGCTATGGATTACCTATGAGCATCGACAATGGACGGATATGGAGAATAACATTATTCATGCATGGCACACATGACTGCAGGATCCCTAATCGTCCAGATCGTGCTGAGTCGTGGCTCGACCTTGTCTGGAATATTGAGCACAGATCTCCCAACGTCAACAGAGTTCGTGTACACGCACACCGATTGATGGTGAGAAAGCTGCACGACAGGCCATACAGATTGGCCCACGGATTGGGCTATACTCGAAATGTCCCATCGACAGGGCTAGAGTTTTCATCGGAAGCAAGCTCGCACAGTCGATGTTTTGACGTAGATGCCGCCAGTGGACGACTCTCATTTTGTGCCTGAGGAGCACTTTGGCATTTCTGCGCAAGGATGTGTCAGAAGCAGTCGCATGTGCTACATTATTGACGAGACGACATGGAGACTAAGTGAGAATTGCTTGGCGTCTGAAAAAGCAGAACGTGCACGGTGAGCTTTAAGTGGATTGCACGCTTGGTAGACTGAGAGAGAAGATTGAAAGAGGGCTCTTGTCTATGATGAGCTGATAGTTTTCAATTACTTTAGACTTGGCCAGTGATAGTCTTGAGTCTCATCTATGATCGTGTCATCGTTATCTATATTCATCTCATCATAAGGCCATCCCAAGGAAACCCCGACCATTCCCGAGAGCCCCAGGATGGTATTGTAGCTCACATAGCAGCCCACTCGACACTGAAGGTCCGGACCTCTCCTTTCGCGGGATCCTCTCCACCGAATAAGAAACCCTTCTTGACACCTGTGCCCAACCGACCTCCGCCGACGATGTCCATCAGGTCAATTTCCTCATCCCACTGCCGGCCCACCGCAAGGAAATGTGAGTGGAACCGTAGTGTATCACCCGGATACACGGTGTACTGGCATCCGAAGCGCAGCCCAGGCGTCATGAAGTAGCCTTTGTCGTGGAGATGACGGTAAAGCGGGTAGGAGGTAGGCAGATTGGGGATTGTGGGTGTGATGGAGTTTGATGTGGAGGTGGGTATGGATGGTGAGAGGAGATGGTTTGATGTTGCTGGGGTTATGCCGTAGCTTGCTGAGGGTTGGAACTCCTTTTCAGATATGGCAGTGGTGGCAGAGTTGGCAAAACTTGGTGTAGTCTCTGCGTCGTCAAAATCGAGTAGGCTGGCGTCTGGCCGACTTGGCGTAGAAACGCTCGAGGTTGCCGCTTTCTTCGACTGCTTCTCCAAGGCACGTTTCCTAGACTCAGCCTTCTCCTGGAGCTTGACGGTCTCAAGCTGCTCTGCCTGCTTACGAAGCCTTTCAAGGTAATCTGCACGTCTCGCACCATCAGAGGCGCGTATTGCTTCATCATGAGCACGGGCATCATCTAGGATAAACCCGATCCCTCGCTCGACAAGTAGCTGGGCTTCTTCCGGCATTATTTCAACCGGAACACCGAGAAACATGTTCTGAGATGGTGCTAGTGGCAGACTACCAATTGTGACACCACAGATGTTGTGCTGTCGGCGAAGCCATGTCGCGATCTTGACGTCGAATAATAGATAGCGATCAGTGACGCACGAGATTGCGATGGGCAACTCTGGCGTATAGTCAAAGCCTAGATCTCCTGACGCATCCATGACGGATGGCTAACTATGGAGGAACTTAGATAGGATTAGCATCTGAAACATGCCAGAAACTTGTGGGTAGTTAAGGCTTGTTCATTTTTGAGGTGCTATCATATTTCAACAACGATTTTTTCGTCTCAATCATGTGCTCCGAAGAGCTTTTCAGTGGATTGACAGATATGAAAAATTTGTGTAATCATGCAACGAAGATGGGAGAAGGGCATGGGCATGAGGGTCACAAGCTTACCTAGTCAAATCTGTCCGCAGCATTCGATATATTCTTTTTTTCCAGCCAACCTCGAGATCGAGGCAGCTAGTCCCAGCTTCACACGAAGTGACAAGGGGCGATCGATAGATAAGAAGCTTGAAAGTAGAACTTCAAGCGCCACGAGGGAGGCTACATGATGTGTTTCTTGTTGAGACTAGGAGATGATTTCAGAGTTAAGAAAATTGGAAAGCTGATCGAGTCACGGTGCTTGGCATTTCACAATAATGACTCGTGACGATTCAGCTCTTATGACTGTTCAACGTCCCTCTTGAGTCATGTCATCTTGAGCAGAAAGCTCTTGTAACTATTGAAATCCTTGCTCTTCTGGCCTCGCAAGGCACATATCTGTCCCCTCCTCAACGGGCATGATGACACCTTTGAATGATTTTCCTTGCCTTTGAGCAAATGAGTTAATCATACCTAGATACCTGGTCAATGACATGTCCAAATGTTGCCTTGCCTTGGTTGCATTTCGTGTTACTGCACCATCGGCCACGTTACAGCTGGCCCTTGGGTGCTTGTACTTGCTGTGCTAATGGCTCACCCCTTCCCCACGCCACTCAGCAGCTGCCCCCAAATTTTCGAACCTCAGCAGGTCGGCGCGAATCTAGCTCATTGCGAGCGGCCTATGTGCTCTGCCTACTGCTTTGAGATATCGCACTTCTGGCATCGAGCATCACGTGTGCTCTGAGCTTGAAAAGTGCCCAGAAGTGAGGTTCCGCTCCTGAATATCTTTGAGATTTCAGCCCAATGCCTATATACCTAGGTAAGTATGATTCACCGCAAGAAACCTTCAGGTCATTGAGGCCGATCCCACGACTGAGCACTGCTTCAATTGGAAACAGCCGACAGCGACGAACCATTGGTAAAGTGGACGTTCCTCCTCAGCTTCTATTGTCTTTTTTGAAACCTTTCTTGTTCTTATTGTGCTGCCGTCCGTTAGAAGACCCAAGCGCCATCTTGCCACCTGATTAGTTCCGGCACAGTCAGATGTCTGCCAAAACTTTCGGCGAGCTGAGGGAGGACGCCATCAACAAGTACCTTGACACTACAAATCGATCAGTCTCCGGACCAAAATTCTTTTGGCAAATCACGAGCATTGACCAAATTGACAGCAGGCTTCAGGATGAACACAAGCAGCTCGGTTCCTTCGGAAGAAGCACTCCTCGTTGAGGCAGAGGCTAAAGTGTTCTACTCAGCCAGTCAACACACTCTCGGACCTTGCTTCGGGGGTTCTGCAGCTAACCCCATACGCACCTGCTTCACAATATCTGGCGCTCTGGCATTCCTTCTCGAAGCTACTGAAGGGGTCTCCGCAGTAAATGGCTTGATAGACCAGCTTTTCGACAAGCTCCAAGACTTTACCGGGCGGCTCATTGGATACTGCACAGAAGGTGTTCCTAGTCGTCTAGCTGATAATGCGATCGAGCGGTTGCTTCAGATTGATCCCATCGCATACGAGACGTTACTACTATCTCTAGTGCAATTATAGCGGCGAAACTTGTTTTCTAATTACTTCATAGAGTGCAAGTGTGGCTGCTAATAGGTACCTAGGTAGCAATTAGCCATGACCAAATATAGACTAGGATGCTAAGTGTCAGAATTATGTCGTCATGGATTCGTGTTAGCTTGCCTTCTGCGGTTTCTCTCAGCGATGAGGACAGGATAATACTAGAGGTATTATAGTGAAGCTAAAAGCAGAATACGACTTCAATATCGCTCCTCAGCGAGTAACAATGCCACCGAATGAAGATGGGACCCTAGCTAGGACTATGTCGAACCATAGCCCAGAAGACTCCGCTTCACGAAGCATTAATGTGCGAAGAAGCCCCAGCCATGAGCTTCACTCCCGACGATCGACTTTTAAGCTGCCTGTCTTTCTAATCACTATCTGCCTCATCCTTGCCGTCTTCCTCGTGGCTCTGGACACTACCATTCTTGCCACGGCTATTCCAAAGATTACCGACGATTTCAATTCTTTGACCGATGTAGGATGGTATGCTGGCGTCTATGCCTTGACCTCAGCCATCTTCCAACTCTTATACGGCAATTTCTTCAAGATTTTCTCCGCCAAATGGACCTTTGTTAGCGCCTCCATAGTCTTCGAAATCGGATCCATCCTATGCGCTGCAGCCCCTTCCTCTCCCGTCCTCATTCTAGGTCGCGCTTTTGCAGGCGTTGGAAGTGCAGGAATATTTGCTGGAGCATTCATTATCGTTAGTCACACAGTTCCTCTGCGTTGGCGACCAATTTACAACAGTATCTTCGGCGCTCTGTACGGGATTGCTTCTGTCGTTGGGCCAGTTATAGGAGGTCTCCTGACCGATAAAATCACCTGGCGCTGGTGTTTTTGGATCAATGTGCCAATCGGCGTCGTGACAGTCATCGTTGTATCCTTCGTCTTTGAGCCACCAAGTGGCTTGGGCCCAGATCGACAACCGCATCCGCACTCAGATCATCGATCACCCGCCACTGTCCTCCAGGAACTCAACGTACTAAGTACAATTCTACTCATATCTTCAACCATTCCTCTACTACTAGCTTTGCAATGGGGTGGCATGGAGTATTCCTGGAGCAACTCGAGAGTTATCACACTTTTTATCGTCGCAGGTGCTAGTACCGTTCTTTTTATTCTACTCCAGATAAGACAAGGAGAAAAGGCTTTCCTACCAATCCAGTTAATCAAGCAGCGCACCTTGTTGGCGTGTTGCTGGTTTACCTTCACAGCAGGCTCATCTGTTGCGATTGTCATCTATTATTTGCCCATTTGGTTCCAGGCCGTTCTAGGAGTATCAGCGTTGCAGTCCGGCTTTCTCAATCTACCTTTCGTCATCAGCCTTGTGTGTGGTTCACTGGTGTCAGGCGTTATCACCTCTACAACCGGCAATTATGTCCAACTGTTGATCCTTTCCTCAGTGGTTCGTGCTATTGGTACAGGGCTTCTCACGACTTTAAAGCCTTCCAGTCAAAGATGGCAATACGTCTTCTATCAAATCATATTTGGTCTCGGTGATGGATGTGGTATGCAGCAGCCATTGATTGCCGTCCAAAATGCTATCGATTCTCACGATGTGGCAATGGCAATCTCGGTGTTGATATTCTGTCAGACACTTGGTAGCTCTGTATTTATTGTCGTTGGTCAGTCGATCCTGACAAACCGTCTCACCAGCCTCCTTGATGGCATACTACCCTCCGGACCAATTACAACTCGAGTACTTCTAGAATCAGGTGCGACCTCTTTTAGAGCGCTAGGCCTCGACCAAGAGGTACTTAGTCGTGTGGTCTCCGCATACAGTGGTGCGGTCACTGACACATTTTATGTGGCTGTTGCGCTTTCATGTGCGTCACTCGTTGGGGCGTGCACTGTAGAATGGAAAAAAATTAAAATCCACAGCGACGATGAGCCTATTCCGCCGGTAAATACTGCTACCCTCGGGACGTCAACAGCGACGAATACTGAGGACCGTGAATTATCAGTCCTCGGCCCTCAGCGCCGGATTTCAGCTATACCTGGATGACCTTCCATCATCGCAAGCAGAAATTTGTCTTGGTTCTTATGAAGTCGTTTACATATTGCCTATGGCCTGGAACAATCTGGTGTACGCTGATATATAGTGGGTAATACTACTTCTAGTTTTGGTATCCTCGGCCAAAAACGCAATGGTGCAGAGACATTCAATGTATGTCTTGTAGGCAGTTCCACTATCTGAGATGTAGAACGAGACCGTGGGATACTGAGAGAATGATCATGGGGGAGGTTAATCTCATATTCGGGTTGAAGCTCGATTGGAAGGTTCTTCTTGCATTCTTCTTACTCAAGATCAAGGGACCAACCATGTCGATCCCAGCTCACCAGACAAGGACGGAAACAGGCCTCTATCGAGGGTATGAGCAAAGGGCGCCTACAGAATAATGAAGATGCTAGGACATTATCTGGTGGCTCAGGCATCCGCAAAACCCGATGTGCCTGGAAGCGGCTCGGATGGCAACATGCTGACGGCGAGGGAAGAAACAACCTTCGAGTGAGCGGGACATGGACACATCATTTTCTAGTTCAAAGATTGCAACAAAACAGCTTGACAATTGACGTTGACAGCGCACTCTTCAAACAGATCGGGTCATACGATCTACCACTGATTCAAGCCTCGAGCCACGAAGACGCTTCTCAATGAAAGTCACCAGGTTGATGATGCCCAACATATTCACACTGGTAAACACCTGCTACCTATAGGTATCACTCTATCACTCCCACTGTGAATAGCCTGTGACAGGCTTGACCTGTCCAGCCTGCAGAGCCTCCCATTCCGCTCGCGCTGCCCGCCGAACCAGGGCCTTCCAGTCAGTAGTTGTGGGTGTCCACCCCAGATCTCTCAACTTCTGCGCATGTGCTCTCATACTGGATCCCCAGAGCAACACACCCCAGCCATGAAGGCGCTTCGCGTGTTCTTCGTCGATATGGTCGATATCTGTGGACTTGATGGCGCCGAGCTTGAACAGCTCGTCCGCGATCACCTCAGCCTGCTCTGTGACAGACAATTCGCCCGCCTGGGCGAAGTAATATCCGTCTCGCCCATATCCGGGACCGAAATCCTTCTCACCAGCTGCCAACTGGTCAAGATGTCTACGCGCCAGAAGACATATCCCCTCTGCGAGGTCCTCAACACTGACCCAACACCAAGTATTCAGCCCTTCCTTGACGACGAACGCACCACCATGCTGAAACATCGCACGCGGATGTTCATTGAGATAGCTTTCTTTCTTGCCCACGCCGACGCCAGTGTGGAAGATCTGACCAGGTGAGACAACGACAGTGCGGACGTTTGCGGCCTCGCCTTCCTCGACGAAGCGCCGCTCGATCGCCACGTGCGAGCGGTCGCGCGGCAGATTCCATATCTCCTCGGCATTGATAACGTCGTCGAAGACGCGTGGCATAGGCTGTCCAGGCTTGACGGTCTCGTCGGGGAGAGAGCCCGTTCCAGAGACGAGAATGTACAGCGCCGACCGGCCTTCTGAATGGTGCGACTTCAGCCCGTCAAGCAGGCTGAGGGTGCCGGATACGTGGTCGACGTTGGCGGCGTGGATGACGATGTCAGATTTGGATGCTTCGGATATAAGCAGATCGCGGGATTCGAGTGTTCCTATGGTGGTTTTTATGCCTGGATAGGTTGACTCAAGTAGAGTGGCTTGTTCTGTGGTGCGCACGAGCGAGGTAATAGTGCAGTCTGTCATGCGAGATATCAAGACATGCAGGAGTGCACCGCCAACGTAGCCCGTTGAGCCGGTAAGGAAGATCTTTATCGACATATTTTGGTATCAAAGTCCTCAAAAGTGAGACAGCATGGAGATGATGATAGTTTCAAAAAGGACTACTCTGGGCGACCCCATCCATATTTGAAGTCCTAGTGGAAATTGACCTCCTCCTGCGAAAGGACACATCTCTCATCTGCATGCTTTGAAACAGTCCTGCACTTAGTTTCCATGGCCAACACCATAGACCAATGTATGGGTGATAGTGTAAGCATCGTCGACATCGTCCACCGCTTTGAGGCGATGTACACCTGCGATGGGGTATGTGGAAGCGGGTATATCTCTCGGCATAGCTTAAACTTTCCATTTCTGCGGAGTTTGGCCACGTTGCATCCACAGCTTAACAGGCGATTACTGTTCTCCAGTTAACACACATACGCGATCAAAAAGATTGTCTCAATCCAGACGTGTGTCTCGGGCGGACGAGCTTTTCGATGAGAAAACAATGTTGCGAAGTTCAACCGTAGCCGATCTAAGGGCCATCGATCAAAACTCCACGTCCGCTTTCTTCGCCTTCAAATCGGATCCTGAAGCCTGTTGAGCTTCGGTGTCCCCCTCAACAGGAGGAAGATTGAATGGCTTGATGGTGAATTTCCTCCTGCTCAAAGTGAAAGTCCAGTCGTTTTCTGAGGTCGCATTGCCGCTGCCACGTTCCTGGAGAACTGGCACTCTGTGCACTTGTAAAAGGCCTTGAGGCTGTTCCTCAATCGTGCCTCCTGGACCACGTGCTGGCTGGATATCAGCCTCTGCGGAGTGCGGGAAGGGAGACAATTCGAGGACGCCGTCGTGGAGAAGTTCGACCCATCTCACGAGACCTGAAGATCGTGGATACAGTGACAATGGTATCGAGCTGACCGCAGTCACTTGCTGTCGGTATGCGGCCAGGATTGCGCGGATGCTGTGGAAAAATTGAAGGACGAATTGGGGATTGCTGGAATGCGATGGGTATAAAGCAGGTGACAGCAGCGAGGGAATAATAATCCGATGAACAGTGGATGACGAAGATTTCGCTATCGCTGCATTGAGTCGTGCTAGGATTGGACCAAATGGTGATTCCCTTGGGTTCCCACTCAGTGGTAAGAAGTCCAATTTCGCTGCAGCTGGGTGTACCAGTCTTTTTGTCAAGTCGAATGTATGGCAAAATAAAGTTGGAATAGCTTGATTATCTCCTGACGGATTTCGTTGTGTTGGCCTTGATAATGGAGTATCTGATAGAAATGAAAACATCAGTAGACTGAGAAGAAAGATGGATGCAAAATGTTGGAATTGATCGCATATATTCTAGCTAGGATGCTAAAAGGATGAATGTGCCCACCTCTTGTGTAGGAGCTGGCTCCAAATTGTCCCAGGCTCTCATATCTCCATGCAATTTTCATTTTCTCTGCCGATTCGCTTGTTTTTTCTTTCTTCTCAGAATCTCCCACCACGCCGGGCAGGGCTCTACCCCATTGTTCTGGTAGGGCGATCACATGAACATGATGGCCTTGTAAGAGGCCTTCTGCGGCATAGAAGCGCAGAAGAGCACCTGCATAATCGGTCGTGCCACTTTCCTCAATCAATAAGGAGGATCCCAGCACTAGACCGGAGTGACCAGCCAGCAGACTGTCAAGGCTAGCGGTGCCGGTGGATGTGGTCGGTCGACCATCAATTGGGGAAGGTCTTACACCGGGTAGTGAGGTTCTATCTTTCGTAGCGGCCGTTGTATCGCTGTCAGACTTTGCAGTGCCAGACAGGCCGACATTGCGCTTGCGAAAAGACATTGGAGAGGACAGTGCGTGGTGGTAGATGTTGTGGGCGTCCACAGGAACTTTTCGATCAAGAAAGGCTGTGCAATGAGTGATGAATATTTCACCGTATAAATTGCCGTTATGGAATCTGCTTCACCGTAGTGTTCGATCTCCAACTTTTTATTTTTCCAGGGCTTCTTCCTGCGCCGTACGGGCTTCCTCACATTCCACGCCTTGATCTCTCCTCTCGAATCTTCCGAAGTCTGGTTACAGATCGTATCAAGATGTCGGAAAACATCCTCTTCGAAGGTAACTTCAAAATTAGCGACATCAACAGCAGCAAATATGATCGAGTCTCGCGCATCAAAGCCTTCAGTGAGGGAGACTCAGAAGTCCTACTCACCCTTGATGTCAATACGGAGCTTTACCCTCTCAATGTGGACGAACGCGTGACTGTCGCGCTTGCTTTGTCGCTGAACTTGGACGGAAGCAAAGATGATGGTAAGGGCTGGAGGGAAGTCGGGCGGGGAGAAAATACGTTGGCAGACGAATACGGATATGTCTGTCATGGCAAGATCTACAGATTTGAGGAGGGCACTGGAGAGAACATGTAAGTGTCCCAAATGATAATCAGATGTCAGGGTGTTGACTGGATTTGCAGTAAGGTTTATGTGTCCTTTGGTGGTCTGTTACTCTACATGGATGGTCCTTACTCACTACTCAACGCTCTCCGAATTGACTATGTCTATCTCTTGATGAAGAAGTAAATGACTCAAGAGGTTACATCCCTTTGCTCAACCACGAGAATCCTGATGGCATATGACGGAAAAATTCTATTCAGCGACGGCGTCTGGGTGATCTCGTTTAAATGGTTGGAAACTCCAACCTCCGGTGGACTTTTGCGAGGATTTCGACATAATCAGGCTCGTTCTCTGGCGTCAATATGCCATGTCTCATAAAGAAGTCCAACAACACATGAGCGCAATTCGGTTTGAATTTGCCAGCAGCCATGGCATCCTTGACCTCTTCAATCGTCAAAAGTTGAAAGTCGATAGCTTCGTTATCACTGGGTTGAGGGGTGATCTCTGGTGGCATTTTGAGATCATACACATATTCGACCTCTGGCTGGCAGAGATCCGTCTCTCCTCCAGCTTTGGGGTCTCGAACAAGGAAATAAGTGACAGCACCACAGGCTTGAGCTGTGCGGACCAGATCAGCGGGAAGGGAGGCCTCCTCCTCTGCCTCTCGAATCAAGCACTCAAATGGCTTTTCACCGATCGCGAGTCCACCAGCCACCGTGTTGTCCATCATGCCAGGATACGTCTGTTTGTTCAATGCTCGGCGTGGTGCCCATATTTTCAAGCCCTGGTCTGTCTCAACATAGCCTGTCATGTGCACACCGTAGGTGACAACGCCGAAGAGTGGTGTTGCCGAGCGTTCCATACTCAAAAGGGTCTCCTTCTGAGGTCCATAGATAGGAAAGCGTTCACTCCGCCATCCATTCAGCACCTGGAAAATCTTCTTCTCCCGTACTTCGTACAGAAAATCTGCCAGTATCCAATTCCGTGATTCGAAATCCACGACGGGTGCTCCTTCATCGTCACGAGGCTGAAACGTAAGAGTCTTTCGTTCATCATCTCGGCTCCAGTGCTTGTTGATGGGCATCTGTGTTGCTATCCTCGCAGGCATGTAGCCCAATGTTGCGTCACATCCTTCCAATTTGAAATGATAGTACTCCGCCAACTTGGCCAAGTATATCTCTGGGCTGTCCGAATAGTATGGAAAGCTATACTCATAGAGTTGACGAGGTTAGCCATTCTCGCTCATCAGGGCAACATTTTAATCTTATGAGACCATCCCACCTACTTGTCGCAATCAAATGCCAGATCTAAATTTGACTTCAACGCCATCTTCGCTCTGATACAGGCACGTGAATCAGCCACGGAAGATGAGGAAGAAGTCAAAGAAGTAATATGCCGTTTGTTTAGGCTACGACTTCAATCATATATAGATGTGGCTCATATCTTTCCCAGTTAGCCTCGTCACTGCCTTGCCCGCCGCCTTGCCCCGCCGCGAAAGCATCCGGATCGGACGTTATGTTTTACCGTGGGGGTGGGGTGATCCGAGGTGCGTCATTCCGTGCTCCAGGGACCAGTAAACCCCAGACGCCTATCAGTTTAGGCACCTCTTAGGCCCTGGCTCCATCTCGAGTCTTCTATACAATTCTGTTACGTCTTATCCAAGTATCAAGGTCGAATAATACGATGGCTAAGTACCTGTAATTTAGACAAGAGAACATCAAGCTCCCTACGTCCAGCTAACTATTCAGATCGAGTTGCAAGTACAGAAAGCTCCCAGTGCTTCTCCAACTATTAGTCTTAAAAAATACTGAACGAGTTTCGACAACGAGCTCTCCTCGAAATCCCTAACTCATCGCGGAGCCCGGGACCTGTATCCGACTCACAGCTGCAGCCTTGGGACGACCTCATCGCAACCAAAGTTAAGCTAAGTAGCCAGTGAGATCTAACTAGGACAACCACCCCGTTCCACAAGCTTCACATTCCCCAACATCAATCCACAACCATGTTCGGCGTCTTCATCCCCTCACGCCCAATCATCCCGGAGCTGAACACGATATCAGCACACCAATTCGCCATCACCATCCCGACCGCGCCGACCTTCCACAACATCGGCGTCTTCCTGCACCCCAACCAACTCCTCCCCGCCGACATGGCCGCGGGCGTATACATGCAACTGCCCGGCGAAGCAGGCTTCAAATTCCTCGGCGCCATCGCCAACGAAAAGCCTTCGGCACTGTTTAAAGTCAACTTACCAGCCAACACCAACGGTGCCGGCACTCCCAACAATGGGGAAATCAATCTCGGCATCTCCGTCGAGCCACTGCAGAGCATCCAGGTCCAGATGGCCCAGCTCCAGCAGCAGCAGCAGCAAGCAGAGAAACCTCGCGGGCCGGACACGCGGCTCCTGGCCCAGCGCATCATCAAGAACGCCTTCAACTTCCTGGCGGGCTTTGCGGGTAACACGGCCAACGGAGTCGAAGTCGTCCCGCTGAAGAGCTTCCAGGACTGGTGGGGGAAATTCGAGCGGAGGGTGCAGAATGATCCTGGGTTTTTGGAGCGGGACGAGGATTGAAATTTTTGTTGGTGCCACTGTTGGGGTCTGCGTCAACTGTGTTCACCTGATGGATAGTTACGAGTACGAGGCGATGGAAACTGCTTTGATATCGCGACGGACCCGGTCGATCTTGCTCCGAGATATTGAGTGTCCATCCCAGGAGGTCCGGTCCACGTGCCGGTGATTTGCACGTGGCCCAGCTTCGGGATAGCTCTGGCCGAGCACGGTGACGGCGTTGTCTCCGACATGCACAGAGTTCGCGTCTCAGGCTCTCAGCAGGGAGGAAGACGACTCGCAGGACCCGCAAGTTGTTAACAAGGAGCTTTGAAATTGCTGCTCATTGAATATAGGCATCGCGGAAACTCATGAGTCATGGCAGCCAGGTCAAAAAAAAAGAGTGGATGTCTTGTTGGCTTGGAGGGACTATTTCCCTTCTGAGATCTATTTTCATACCGGCCTGAATGGTTCACCGATCGCGGATGGACTAACTAGATGCAGGGCTATCTATATCCAGGAGTTGATATGTCCGCCGACCTGGTCTGGCAGTTGAAGACCATAAGCTTCCTGCACAGCAAGCGACAAGATGTACTGTGACGCTACAAAGGTGACACACCACCTTCAGAGGCTCAATGAAGCTACAATTGTACTGTACGTCGCTCCAAGCTAGGCCTAGGGAGGCAGTATGTATATAATGCTCAGCGGAGCCGAGAAAACAAAATGGCCTCGCTGCAGTCTCAGTCTAAATCTACCTATATAAGATCGGCTTGCTCCATTTCCGCATCAAACCAAAACCCAACCCACCTTTCAACCAATATTCAAAGCCCCGACCTCCTCCTTGGACCAAAACCTCCGCATATTCTCCGCCCCAAGCATGCGCACCTCATCGTCCAAATGCGCCCAGAGGACCGTCCCGAAAGAATCCAACACGCCCTGTAACTCTGGCAGACGCAATTCCCGCTCGCCACCGCCACACGCGCGGAGATACTCCTCGAGACGGACGATGCCCTCGTGGATCAACTCGTGCTGGGAGATGAGATGGTCGTTCTCGGCGAACGCGGGCATGCGCTCCGCGAGCGGCGGGAAGAAATACTGCTCTTCGATCGTGTGGTGCATAGTCAGCGAGCGGCAGAGCTGCAGGCCTTGGTTCAAGAACGACCGCAGCGACATGCCGTTCGGTCGCGAGCCCGTTGTGCATGTCTTATACAGCATGTTCCACGTGTGGCGGAAGTGGTTGTGCTGATTGGGGGTGTGGAGGTTAGTACATATATACAGACGTTCATTGATGGTGGGAAAAGCCTGAATCACTCGGCGTTAGTCAGAGCATTGGGGAATTAACGTACATATAATTCCATCATCTCCGCCAGCTGGTTGTATTCCCGGAAATCGGCGGCGGAGAGTTTGGGCAATTCAGGTTCTGTCGCTTTCTCAATCGACGACGGCGTAGCAGCTTCGGGTTTTGCTGCAGCCGGCGCCGCTTCTGGTGTCGCCATGGCTGAGGACTGCAGGCTTTGTGGCGAAGGTATGCGATATTGTTCGCTGGCAAGGGCTGGTGGTGGAGAAGATGCCGGGTGTGGTTGATTCTTTTCGGCCGTCGCTATGTCGCTCGTCGTCCTTGATGTTGCCGCCGCCGCCGCCGCCGTGGACTGTGACTGTGACGGGGCTAGATGGGAAAAATGGTGGTTCCCACAGAACACGTCGGATAATCCAGTCCTCCTCAAGACACCAGTCGTGGCAGTGGTGGTGATATAGCTAACTCTAGATCTGAACGCTGGGACTGCCAACAGGCTCGCGAGCATAAGTATCACAAGACTCAGGCTCTGCAATGTCCCACGTCTCATAGAGTATGTCCGAAGGCGGCGAGAACGAGAAGATCAAACAGTATAAGTATATAAGGAAAAGACAATGCAGACGGATATTAAAGCAGATGAACAAGTAATGTGGCGACGATCACTCCACCAATGGATGTTTAGGTATTTGAGCCCACCGTAGCGGATGGTACTCTTGGAGTTCGAAGAGACACAAAAATATTGATGCGCACCGGTGCGATCAAGGGCCGGACGAAACAGAGTAAAACAATAATGTAAGCATTAGGAATCAACAGGTCACGACGTGAACAGGTTGATTCGTACGAGTGAGTCGCCTTGGAACTTCCTGAGTAGTGGTAGCAGCCGTGGCCCCGAGCAAAAAATGAGGGCTTGGAACTCTCGGTATCAAATTGTGAGGTGAAAAAGTAGTGTCATTGCCTTTTGCAGGAGAACTGACGTCGCTGATTGCAAGGGTAGCAGTCAAAATATGGGGTAGGTCACGTGGTGCTTATCGGCCGAGATATCATCTTTGGCTGATAGCCAGGACTACGAGTATGAAAAAGATCTATCTTGTGTGGAAGGGAAAAAGTGGTTTAGGATGTTTTGTATTTCCTGTAGACAGCTCGTCTCTTTCATTAACATGTACATGATAGGCTTTTGCAAACCAGCACTGCCAGCGCGAGACGCCTGAGCATCGCCAGCAGACCATCCGGAAATGCATCAACACTGATGGGTTCCATTCTCATTGTCCTCATCAACAGGTTTGGTTTATATCTTTTTTGTTTCAAACTTTGGTATCATAACAACAACATTTAACCGAACAGAGCACCGCCGAGTCTAACTCGGACGGACTTGATCTGTGTGTAGTTGCTGAGAGCATATTTGCCTAGCTCACGGCCAATACCAGACTCCTTGAAACCACCGAATGGCACTTGGTAGCTGAGCAAGTTGTAGCAGTTGACCCAGACGGTACCAGCCTTCAGGGCGTTGGAGACGCGGAGAGCGGTGTTGAGGTTGGTGGTGTGCACGGCGGCGGCAAGACCGTAGGTGGTCTCATTACCAGCCTTGATGACTTCCTCCTCAGTCTCGAACTTGCTGATGGCGCAGACGGGGCCGAAGATTTCTTCTTGCATAATCTTCATGTCGGAGCTGACATTGGAGAAGATGGTAGGCTGGATGAAGTAACCCTCAGTGCCGTGACGCTCACCACCAGTCTCAACAGTGGCACCAGCCTCCTTACCAGACTTGATGTGGTCCATGATGCGGTCGAATTGAAGTTTGCTGACCTGGGGTCCCTGGAAGGTATCGCCCTTGAATGGGTCACCAACAACGTTCTTGGCAGTTCGGGCTTTGAATTGCTCAATGAACTTGTCGTAGATACCAGACTGGACGTAGACTCTGGATCCAGCACAGCAGCATTGGCCGTGGTTGAAGAAAATACCGAAGTTGACCCATGAGATGGCATCGTCAATATTTGCGTCGTTGAAGACAATATTTGGTGATTTACCACCGAGTTCCAGGGTAACCTTCTTCAAGTTGGATTTGGCAGCAGCCTGGAGGATAGTTCGGCCGACAACGGTTGAACCAGTGAAGGCAACCTTGTCAATGTCCATGTGGGATGCGATGGCGGCACCGGCGGTCTTTCCGAATCCGGAAATGATGTTGACAACACCAGCTGGGATACCGGCCTTCTCGCAGAGAGTGGCGGCAAACAGACCTGATAGAGGGGTCTGTTCTGCGGTCTTCAAAACGACAGTGTTACCAGTGGCCAAGACGGGTCCGATCTTCCATGCCCACATGAGAAGAGGGAAGTTCCATGGGATGATCTGACCGCAAACACCGACGGCTTCGTGTCTTGTGTAGTTGAATGTCTCTGGGTCGGTGTCGATTGTCTTTCCGTGAATCTTGTCTGCCCATCCACCGTAGTATCTTAAGCAGCCGGACGAAAGCTGAACATCAACCTTGGCCATGGAAAGGGCCTTTCCGTTATCGAGAGACTCGATGGCAGCAAGGGTATCCGAGTATTCATCGAAGAGGTCGGCAAGTTTGGTCAACATCTGTCCTCGGGCAGAGGGGAGGGTCTGAGCCCAGACGCCATTGAAGGCCTTGCGGGCAGCCTTGACGGCGATGTCAACATCTGGTGAACAAGTCAGTATGATGCGGAAAGGAGGCTGAAGAGATTGAACCGACCTTCAGGACCAGCCTCGTGGACGGCAACAATGGGCTTCTCGTTGGTGGGGTTGATGGTCTCGAAGGTCTTGCCCTCAACACCCTTTACCCACTTGCCATCGATGTACAAGCCAAGGGGTTGCTCGTAGGTGATGCTGGGGGTTTCGATCTTTTGTGTCAACGACATGATTGCGAACTTTTGTATGTAGAAATGGGTATCACAAGGGAAAAGAGAGTCGTGGAGGGATTTAATAGACAAGAGAAGAGGAGTTGAGGCAGGACCGAGGACAACAAGCTTCTTTATTTGAAATCTCTATGCGCGGGGAAGATGGACTGTGTGGTCATGGAAGAGGGCCAGACAACTCGCTTTCCTATGGACCGAGCCACTGAAGAGGATCTGAGGTCATGGATGACTTTCTAACTAGGTTGAGCGGGAAGCCATGGTGTTGGAGCTCGGTGCTCTGATGGCATGGCGATGATTGGAAGGACAGGGGTGGTGTCAGGTCAAGGGAGCCACTGCGGGGTCGGGAAAGAGTGTTTCGAGAGGGTCAGACAACTCGGTCAGTAGTAGTGAGGGTCCTGGGGGGCGGCTATCCGTGGACCAAAGGAGGATTTCCGAGCGTCAGAAAGTTCGAATCGACCAGCGGGAAGGGGGCTTACGAGTGCATGGATTGGGCGATGGAGCTGGGGAACGAGGGAAGAATGGAAAAAAAAGGTTGATCAATGATGGAGACGGCTGCAAGTACAGGTGCACGAGTCTGTGTCTGTGGCAACAAGTCCGAAAGAGGGGTCAGCCTGAGATTACTATTTCAGATCTGGCGTTCGGTTCATGTTCGAGACTGGACCAATTGAGTTTGGATGGACCAAAAAACTACTGGGGGAGCCGCTCAACCGCGATCGGAGCCTGTTGAGAAAAACACCTGATGTTTCGTGGTTGAAAGGGATCTCAAAATCACCTTGATGAGGATGCGGGTGAGCGGTTCGCGCTGGACACCAGGTGTTTGATAAGCTCGGTACATCTCGGTGCAAGCTAGGCAGGTCGTCAAGACCCCGTGTTTTGTCTTTGCGGTTTCTGCCGAGATCCATCATCAGCGTTATCTGTGGCCCGGGGTATTGTGGTTGACGGGTGTGGTGCAGTGGTCCAGGTGCCAGCTGTCGGCCATATGGAGATCAACTAGGACTACTTACTGACTAGTCCAATCTATCTACGAGTAGGCAGCGACGCGACGGGGACCTATTCATCCGACCTGCACGCACGGAAAGGACCAATGTTTCCGAAAAGAGACACAGAGATACCTAGTATTTTCTGACACACTCTCCATCGTTCAGGTACTTGGATAGGAAAGAATTTGGAGCAATAAAAAGTGTCAACAAATGTGAATGGAGGGGCAAGAACGATGGCGCAGATTGGGTTGAGTTAGTGAGGGGTAACAACTCGAGCTAGCCCCCTGCATGCTGCAACAGACAGATTTATTGGGTGTCCTCTCAAGGTATCATCGCTTGCCTCGCTTCTTTCGTTTGCCACGCTGCACCTTCACCCTGCCTGCAACTCCCATCCCGAGTTCATTGACCTCAGTTCGTCTATTGGCTAACAACCAACTACTTACACCAGAGATTCTCTTTCATGCTCCACCATCACGGTAATATTCCTTCCCTCATGTTAATCGCGGAATCTGGAGACACGTCGGTATCAACCAGCCAGGGTTGTCTAGGCTAACCATGAATCAACACTTTTCGAGACCCAACTACGAGTAGCCTTGCTTATCCGTGCTTATCCTTCTCTCAGTGCGACTCCAACTTTACCATGCCCAAGAGAGAGAGATCGCCCTGACAATGATTGCAGGCTAGTCACGTTACTACTCATGTCTGGAACACTCAACGACAGTCTAGCCTCGTCAGATTGTGGCCTTACCTCAGCTCCCCGGATCTTGTCATCCGAGGGCCGAGGACCCCCATCCCACCAGGAAGACTTCCGTGGACCTCGTTGATTCTTGAAGCCTCGAGCGACCACGGAAGCATTCTTAGTCTTATTAGACACGGCCATATGCCGACATGTGGTCTTGGTAAGATTTTATCAATCATCGTGTCCAAGCGCTTATACTTGCTAGACTCGTCTGCCTGAGATTACAGACATGGGCATCTAGTGCGATGGCAGGGTCCCGCAACAAGATCTCAAGGTCCCATTCCCCAGATCTCCTGCCTGCCTTACCGCATGTCTACGGTAAGCATTAGCACAGCTTATTCTCGCATTTACGTCCGTATGAGCTGGCTAGGTTGCTGATCGGAACAGTTGCTAACACAACCGGGCATTCTGCCACCACTAACGATAGCTCCGCATTCGTATGTAAGCCATGCAGCCGCTTCAGGAGCTGATGGAATAGGACTGAGGTCTTCTGCCCTCTGGATAGTGAGACGCTGCCCATGTATACAAGGCTGGTACGGTCAAATGCTCGAATGTTACATTAGTCATGATCGCCCATGAATAGACGGTCCGATGGTGATAATACTTACAGTAAGCACTAAACAGTAGAAAGTACAGACATGGTGAATCAAAGGACATCCCGAAGCATTCCTCCGCAGAAGCAACACGTGACTTGATTTTCGCAGTATATAATGATTCTCCCCAGTCTTGGCATTTGGCTGTCGTGGTCATAATGAAAGAAGGCCGTTTTCTATCAGGTGCGGGTCGTTGCTTCACACACCCACTTGTACATGCGTGCCTCACTCGGAATTTCGGGTCGTTCTTCGTACTCGTGTGTGTAAACCACGATCGCTACGGAACGCTAAGCAATGGAAATGACCCTTGAGGGAAGCAATTCTGCAGAGACTTTTCCACCCGGAGTTGGCGGCGTGAGACTACACCGTGGCAAGATACGCGAAGGGTTGCACTTGTCTAATGGTCGACTTTTTTTTGGATATTTTATATAGTTGATATGAGATTTGATTGTATCCTTTTTAGTATCATCAAATCTTTTGTTCGGTGAGTGAGAAATCGAGTTCGAGCCCGCGTTTGGTAAGTTTTATTATTTTCGAAACTATCTACTTCCAAGGAGAACTACGCTCGGCATCTCGTACCCTACGCACCCATCCTTCCCACTCTTACTGCTCTATACCTACTAGGTATCTTTCTCGCTGGGCAGAGGACATGATCCACAGTTTAAGTCTCATGTTGACTGCTGTTTTCTGTATTGTCCCTACTACGTCTACAACTCTATGACTGGCGTAGCACCACTGGCCCTTTCTCTAAGTTGAACCTTTCAGTGAGGATCATATCTACTATCTACCTTCATTACGCTGTACTCCGTATCTCGGCCAAGTTCAATTAACCGAACACGCACGCACACGGCGCACCACTCACATAAAGTTGGTGCCTTGACCAACGATACTCTCTCCTCTCCGCTTCACCTCCATGTAGGATATAGAAACACAGGACCCTGATCCTCCCCTACACCATCTCACCTCCTTCATCTGCTGTAGTTCCATCCCCTCCTAGCACCGCCACTCTCACTCCCAACCATCACATCAGTTAACAATGGTGAAATTCTTCCCCGAAATCTCACCAGACCTAGCAGAATGGGCGATGAAGCAACAAGTATTCTTCGTAGCGTCGGCGCCCCTGCATGGCAAACACATCAACCTGTCACCCAAGGGTCTGCCCTCGTCATCATTCAGCATCCTGACGCCGAACCTGTGCGCGTACGTCGACGCTACGGGCTCCGGCATCGAGACCATCTCGCACATCCAGGAGAACGGCCGCTGCACCGTCATGTTCTGCTCGTTCGACACCAGTCCCCGCATCATGCGGTTTTTCTGCACGGGCCGCGTCGTGGCGTGGAATGATGTTGGGTTTGATGGCTGGTTGGAGCGTATGGGTGGGAAGAAGGTCACGGGCGCGAGGGCCGTCGTCGTGTTGGATGTTTATAAGGTAGGGTCCCTTTTGTTCTTTTCTTTTCTATGGGAGTTGAAGATCATGTGTGTGAGAAGGAGGGAGATGAGGAGATGAACGAGGTTGACCACTCATCTACTTATCTTCGATGTCTCTTCCCATCCCTCTCTCGACCAATTACACAAATCCACATCTCACCTACTCACTCACACTCTGCAACACAGGCCCAAACATCATGCGGCTTTGCAGTCCCCTACCTGTCGCTGAAGCCCGACCCGAAAGACGCCTCCAAACAACTCCCCTACCTCGAAGACCGGCAGACGCTGGGCCACTGGGCGGGCAAGCAGATCGAGAACGCGACGATGCACGAGTACCGCGCGAACTGGAACCGGCGGTCGCTGGACGGCCTGCCGGGGCTGCGGGTTGCGAGAAAGGATTTTGGCGAGCGCCTGTGGCTCGGCGATGTCGGTGCGCAGGTCAGGAAGCGGAACGGCGTGCTGCTCGTTCTTGTCGCGGTTTTGTCGTCGTTGGGGACGGTGCTTGCGTTGTGGGGTTTGGGGGCGTTGGATTTTTCAAGGATCTTGCTGCGGACGCAGAGTGGGAGCTCGCTTATCGGTGGTGGGAATCCGTATTGGTGATATATATACCGAACTAGATACTTATGAGGGATGAGAGCTACTATTATGCTTGTGTTTTTGGTTTAGGCTTGTTATTATAGCGTTCCTCCTCCTCGTGTCAGTTAAATATGGGGTTCTATTGTTGTCTGTACTGGATATATATATATATATATATATCTATGCTAGCTGGGAATCGAACGCGAAAAGCGATGCAGATCCGTAGGCACGTAGTCGAAACCAGCCAGATACAATAAATAAACAACTAGGAATCAAAAAAGAAGAATCAAATCATCAACGGCGGCCCGATAAACATTCCTGAACGGAGAACACATCATCTCGCACAATGGCCATTCGTCAAAGCCGGTCCACCAGCCCCATCAACCAAAACACTCCGATTCCGCTCCTGCGTCGACACGGCGACATCCATGGCCGGATTGGCGGTAAAGAAATTGACGGGCTTGAGCCCAACGGTCATCTTTTCACACGGCATGACGGGCCAATCCTCGACGCGGGGATTATGGGTGGAGCCGAAGGAATGCCAGACGACGATATCTTGGTCGCGGACGCTGGAGTGGTGGCCGCCTTCTTGATCCTTGCGGTTCTGGATCCACGACGCAATGCCCTGTCCGCCCAGCGACTGCATGGTGTGTGCGCCGGCCGCGAACAGCTCGTCGTCGTGATACCGCGTCACCCAGACGGCGTGGGCCGCGAATTCGGAGCGTTTGGCGTGGTACGACGACGGGTGCGCCAGCAGCATTTGGCTGTAGAAGGGTGCGAGCTTGAACCCGACCGGTCCGTTGGTGATCGGGTTGATGACGGATTCGTTGATGATTTTGAACGTTCGGTTGACCGTGTGGTCGAGGTCCAGGCCGGATTCGTCCGACACGATGTGTGAGGTCGTCGTGTACCCGATGCCGAAGGGGTTGTGGACTTTGGGGTCTTGGAGTGGCATTGGATGGGATTCTTCTACCAGGAGAGAATTCTTGTATCCGGCAATGGCCGGGTCGATGCGGAGGGAGAAGATGTGTTGATGGTAGGGTGCCATTAGGCCTGGGGCGATAGTTGTGCCGAAGGGGACATTGTCGCCGATATTTATTGGGACTGTTGAGACGATACCCGTGGCGCGGACTTCGTAGTGCAGGGATGCATCTTGTCCGAAATGGAACGCGAATATGTATTCATAGTTGCTTACAGTTATGATGGTCTGGAGGACCAGAACCCGTGAACGTGTCACAACAGCATTGCCAGTTCGGAAGTTGGTGTGCTTCCACAGAATCCCGTCGTCGACCTCGTGGCAACACACCGCATTTGGGATCTGGATCGGTGTGCCGTCGCTGGTAGTATGCCAGCCATCAAAGTATTTGATATGACCGAGACAATCACACCCGAGTTGCAAGTTGTTGGAATTGACACCCGCTCCGTCATTGCCTAGGTCAAACGCTGCCTTTCGATTGTATGGCATACGGCCATCACCGTAGGGGACGAACATTTCGGAAAGTGACAGTCGATAGAAGAGACTCCGGCCATCATATCTTACATCATGCAGAGTGAGACCTTCGCGATAGTTGAAGCCGGCCCGAAATCTCCATTTCTCCCAAGTTATGAGGTTGCCCTTGACCTGGAAAGATGGACCTTCGGGTTGAGAGACGTGATATGGCTTGGTGGTCGTGCGGTGGTTTGGAACCAGATCCGGGTGGTATTCAATACTCGAATCAAGGATTTTCTTCGTGTTGTATGGTGTGGCCATGGTGCTGATCTCGTTCGAAGTGCCTTGTGGAAGGTAGTAGATCTTGAGTACCTGAGCATCTCCGGACATTTCTACCACAAGGTCCAAGGGGTAAGCGTAGTGATTCGCGTCTGGGTGCGTGATGAGTTGCATATAGAAATAACACTATTCATTCCCGTCAATTAGATATGAAGGTCACCGCGCGGCAGATGAAAGAACGAAAGTCGACAGTGTAGACATACCATAGTGATCTTCTGCTTCATATCATTCATCCCATCAGTAGCATAAGTCCAAGGCTCAATCTTGATGATCGCACCTTCAGGCAATCTCAAATTCTTGATAGCCTCTTGAACTTGTGGATCATCCAGACAGGCACGTTCCGTCTTTTGCATATCATTCGCGTCGACATGAGGATGGCAGCCAGTCAGTCGCTCCTTGTGAACAATCTCCCCAGACTCGACATTGACTTTGAGCTGGTAGAAATTCTCACTGTTACGGGGCCCCAGAAAGGTCTGGACCATCGCCAATCGCGCTGGATATGGCAACACCTGTCCTCCGTCACCGTGCTCTGCGTCCAGAAACAAAGTCATCTCGGTCTTTGCAGGCTCGGACAAAGTGATGACTCGGAAGTATGCATCTTGCCCTGCGAATGCGGACCGGACGTGGTCTGCAGTCTGTTGACGATGTTAGGTATCACTCCCAGCAAGTTCTCGGTCGGATACATACTGTTGCGATTTCCTGTGGTGTTAACGGATCAAGGGGATGTGGCCTTGAGGAGGACGCCATATTGCTGTATTCGTGAATTACCCTTTCCACTAGTACTTCCCCAGTGCCCTTTAAATTTAGGATATGATGCTTGAGCACTATCACATTCGAACCATCTATTTATTGAAGAAGACTACTGCGACAGTGCTGCAGTTACGGGAACTCAGAAAATCTCACCGTTCCGCATCATGCCAGTTAGCCCAACTTACCAAGAAATCCACGGTGCGCCTTTCGACAGACATGAGAGCAAACCGTGAAGGGCAAGTCGAGGATATAAAGTGGAAGCCATCTCCTCCAATGGTAAGGTTGAGACGGAGGATAAACCTTGGTCGGAGCTATCCGCAGTGCTCGAGTCGTGACCGGATATTGGCGTCCAGTTACGTATCACGACTTTCAATGACATGAGCCATGACCGGCTCTGAAACCGGACCGGGTCGATGTCTCTTGGATGATTTGGTTGATAACACGTGGGATATTTGGGGAATCAATCAAGTTATATGTTTGAGATCGAGTGACGACGATGCGGAGCCGAGAAAAAGGATCGCGGCACTGTCAGATGGCAGATTGAATCAGATCTTGAGGGACACATTACTTGTGTGACCGAGCGGCTCCGCGACTTGGTGGGCAGTGTATCAAGTGAAGCCAACGAGCTAGATGGTTCACTCTTGATGGTTGCCAGCTGGCTGTATCCACTGGTTGAAATGGTGAATCTAACCCTCTAGCTCTGCTGCAAAGGTCATGTTGATCAGAAATCGGGTAAGCTACAACTCGTGCGATAGGATGAAGAGATCATTCCCATCCTTGAACCGTACCTTTGGCGTGATGAGTCCGTATCGTGGATGGAGCAGAACTCAACCTTTGAGCAATAGATTCCCACTCATTTGAAATGATCGACCAAGTAGAAGATTTGAGAGTTTTTCATTTGTAGTAAGCTGATCAAACGAGAGATCACTGAAGAATGTCCAGGCATACGTCTTTTCATAACCATGCCCTATCGCTCGGAAAGGAACTGCGCCTCTACGCAGTGGATGATATACAGCAGTCGTACAAAGAGGCGAGATTCATCCGGGCTCTCCCTGAATAATGTGCCCACACCAGTCTGCAGGCCCAAGCAGAATTATCTTTCGTTGGAAAGTCTTGTTGGTACAATTCTGATCAATCTCCACGTAGGATCCTACTCGACACCAGGTCCGTCCGAAGGTGATCCGTCCCGTCCAGCTCCAAATGAACCCACCTTTAAGCTCTTATCTTGAGCAACCATCAATGCGAGGATCTCGAGGATTTCTTTAGGTACGGTACTATCGTAGATGCCGATCAACGAGGAGGGTTCGGGGTAGACCTTGAGGCCCTTGTAGAAACACAGAGCAGCAGCGACTGGGTCCGATCCTAAATACTGTCAGTGCCATGCTCGGAGGAAGAGTGAAAGGTGTGATTCCATTACCGTCACCTGCTAGGGCTTCACCCTGAGCTATTTGTTGCATAAAGAATGCTTCTCTCTCCTCGACGTCGGTGGGAAATCCTTCTTCGATGGCTTCTTGAACAGCTGCCTTGATTTCTTCCCTTTGCTGCTTTCCTTGAATCTCTGCTTCTTCCTTGGCTATTTTGGCTTGACGGCGCGACTCTCGTTTTAGGGCTTTTCGGAATTCAGGGTCATTTCTTCGTTTGTAGTCAAAGTATACAGCATATGCTATCGACAAATTAGTCGAGAACTTGTTGGATGCGACGCATTCCAGAGGAGAAATTACCAAGGGCGCCGGTGATCACCGTCCCGACAGATATCGTGATAACTGTGGATGTCTGAACCATGGCGGACAGATGGATTGGTGATGAAGAGATTAGTGAGGTGAAGGGATCAGGGGTGTTTCCAGCAAAAGGATAATAGAGAGTATTAATCGTGTGCGAGAAGAATTAAAGGTGTAGAATAGCACAGGTAAGAAGTGCAAGATGAACAGACAAGATGGTGTCAAGATACGGAGAGATGGTGATGCAGCTTTCCTTTCACGAAATTTCCCAGCTTTTTGGAGTCGGCCAACTGGGCAGTCGCAACCTCCGCGAGGCTGCACTTGTCAGTCTTGGCACTCGCCTCCACTTGCCGCTTTAACAATTTCTGCCTCCTTTCGATATGCAAGGCTCAATAGTCAAGGTGGGTGAAGATAATATCATATCAACATAGAGCATATGGGGTATAATATAAGTTCATTGCTATCTCGTCTTATTATGAGTACATCATCACATCGTTCCCGTCGAGCTTCGTCAAATTTAGATATCTCATCCACCCAAAAGACTCCTGCCAGGACCAGCATAAAAATCACGACATGGGGTATCTCCAATATTCCAGCACACCTTCTACCATTGTATCCTACCGTTGTTGTCGTTTACGTAGTTGCAACTTAAACAGCTGAGCGACGATGGCCGAACCAGCGACGGCGGGTGTAGCTAATTGGAGTCAGCGGCTGAAACACGACCAAGGTATTCGTAGTTCATGCTTACGTTCCAGCGACAGGAGCAGCCTTGCGCCTCTCACGGCGAATAAACCAAATGCCTACCAAGGCACTGACCAGCCAGAAGATAGCTGACAAGAACGAGAAAGCTTCAGTTGCTCTCCATCTACCGCAAGTTCCGTTGAAGGAGATCTGTTCCCAGGAAAAGTACCGCCTGCACATGAACCCTGTGAATTGTGGCGCCACTGGACAAGAATACCAAATGCGGCGAACCAAGCGACCGAGATAAAGACGTCGACAGGCCAATGGACGAAACCAGATGAAAATGGTAGGAGCCAGAGAAGACCGAGGAGGAGGGAGATTCCGGCGAGAACCTCAATGTAGATGAAGCGGGCCAGTGGTTGTGCACTGCCTGAGCGGTAGTCGTGGAGGTATTTGCCAACCACGCCCGCGACAATCTATTCGACCTGGTTAGCTCAATGGATCTCAGAACGACAGTATAGGATATCACTCACTCCTGCGAAGGCCAACTCGCCAGCGCGAAGGATCATAGACACAACTCGGGAGATGACAGGCATCTTGACGGAGGTATCGCTTCACTGGTGTGATATGTGTAGAGGCGGAAGGATGGTGCGCAATGGCAAGACAAATGCCAACAAGTCGTATGGATTTGGGAAAGAAAACTGATCTCTTTGAAAGGCTCTGAAGTCAGGTTCTTAAATGATCGATCTCGACCAGGGAACAAATCAAGGAAAATGCGATTTTCAAGCCTCGTATCGTTTTCCCGGCATCATTTCCACTCACAGCACCAGCGTGCCAACAAACCTACCCTCTTTTTTCCACCCCCAGTGACAACAATGAACTCATCGCTCTGGCGCCAACGAGGCACCGTCGACCCAAGGCGATCTGCGCCCGTTTGATTCGTGCCACCAACGGGGTGTGACAAGCAAATCCGCGTGACCCAACAACGCGTGTGTCAACTTGAAGTTCGCCGAGCCCTACGACGCCCCAGTCGCTAAGGGGGGGCCGATTAAAACATGGCACGGCGTCATTGGCGATGGAAATCCTGGAATTTCCCACTCCCCCTCTAGCGGAAGATTGCACCACTCATTCATTTGGATCTTGACCTACCTAGCAACTTACGTAGACCAGTTTTTTCCCCTTCGTCGTGACTAACCTGGATGGGGGGTCATTATTCCTTGACAACACTGGCAAGTCAAGAAAGTCGTTCGTAATTCGTGACGAATGATGGTGGAGTGGTAAATCTTGGCTGTAAGCGAGGGTGCTCGCTTCGGTGGTTGGTGGAGAAATCATCTGGGCTTCAGCCATGACGTATGACGTGTGCGCAAGGCTGAGTGGGCAGCAAAGTACGTGGAAGGACTTTCACCGCTTCAATATTTGGTTACAAAGGAAAGAAAAGCGCGATGGTTTGTCTGCTGGATTGACTCGACCAGTGCTCTGCGGGATCCATGACCAGCTGAGAGGATGGTAACGCTGGACGCCGCCGCGTGAAAGAGATTCCGCAAAACCACTGCCACCAAGAACGCGACAACTCACAAATTTGTAGTCTAAATTGATACCAGGAAAATGAAACCATAGCTGATGGGAATTAGGTATTATTATCATGCTCATTGCACTTTTTGTGAAGTGAAAGCAGGTATGTCTAGCAACAATGGAAAATGCTGAACTTGAGGATTGAATACACACAACAACTCGCTCCAGGGCCAACCGATCCAACCCAACGCCATTCCTTCGACTGCTCCATTTTTGTTGTGGGGTATCAGACAAGACAAGTGGACTATCTAGGTACACGGTAAGGAAATCCGAGCGAAAGGCATTCATTTGCCCTCGGTGAACCAGGCAGTGGCTCTATCAACGATGGTCTTGCCGCCGGTCTCGATCACGTCTCCGTGACAAGGGATGACTCGGTCGTAATCCCAAGCCTTGATTCTGTTGGCTGAGGCGGTGAAGCCTTGTCTGTCTTTACCGCCAGCTGCATACCACAAGAAGCGCTTTTGCCAGACCATGTCGCCGCGGGTGTTCATAAGACCGCCAAACAGCTTGGTCAAGATGCCTGAAGTGGCATCAACGCCAGTCTTGGAGAATTGTTCGGTGGCCGGGAGGTTGAAGAGAAGATCGGCCTCGATCAAGGTTCGGGTGGGCTTGTGGAGGAAGACGAGTTCTTTGTTGGCGTGGGAGTGGAAGTACTCCGAAGAGAACTCGGCGTCGAATTCGGGAGAGATCTTGAGGTCGAGTTTGTTACTCTGGGAGAAGACGTGGGAGAATTTGAGTCCTTTGGTGGCTTCATCTCCTTCTCTTTTCTCTGGCAGACCTTCCATTCCAATGACTTCGGCATCGGGGTACTCTGCAGCCCAGGTAGAGAGGAAGATATGGTGTTCGATGTCGGGTGCGACGATGTACTTGAGATTTCCCAAGGCCCGCACTTTGTCCTTGACCGCAGGGGTCAATGCGACGGGAGAGAAGACTGCGACATTGCCGGTCTGGAGTTTGACCAATGTTCCACGACCGCCAACCTTGATGTGACCGAATCGTAGAAACGGAACGCTCAGGGTAGTGATGGTGGGTGTGATGTCTCGAATGACCATGACCTTTGCGGGGTCAGAGGGGATGAGGGACTTTGCGGACTTGGAGGTGGTCATTGCGAATGATCGAGGATGGTGATGAACGCGATAGGATGGTACTCGAGAGTAATAATGGTGATGGAGAGAGATGGGTAAACGGTGGATGGTCAAGCAGGTAACACGGGGTTTGATGAGAATGGAGGGTTTCATGAACAAGCACAGGAAGAGCACAAGATATATGTTCTGAAGTGAGAGGTCAGTTGATTGCTATCTCAAATTATCCTTACCGTGTGGTGAGTGAAGTTGTGGCTGGCATGACAAAGGCACTACTACCGCTAGGAACGAGGCATGTGCAGTGGTGATGCAGGACCAAGGATGCAAACGTCATGGGTTAGTGAAGAGAGGAAAAGACCATCATAGGTGAAGGGGCTCGGAAAGACCCCTCGGCCGTTGAAACAAACTGTCATTCATCCCTCACCATCCCTGGATCCCCGGGTGGCTTGCAGCCTCTCGGTGTCCTTCCTGGTTCAATGACTAAGCATGCCTTTGGCACCTGCTACGGGCTACACCCCATTGAACAGCTGTAAAGCCACCATCAGACCAGACCAAATCAAATTGGAAAACGTCAAGTCTACGCGCGTTGGTCAGCACCTTTGCCAATTTCTTAGGAATCCTTGGTAGACTTCCAAGAGTGCCATACGAAGCCACCTCACTGTATTGGGCATTTGGTGGTCACAATTGCAATCAAAAATGCTGAGGTAACAAGCATGCCTAGCCGACACGGGATTCGGCCGTAGTCGCTGCTAAGGTATTTGGAACGCTCTAGTTAAACGTCGGACGGAACGGATACGGATACGAGTTTCACTTATGATCACAAACTTCAATTTCAAGTCGTCGAGTCGGAAGAGACCGAGGTTCATGCGGATATTAATCCGAATGCAGTCTTTCCACAACAGCTTGAACAGGCCAGAACCATGCTGGGGCATCCAAGTGAGAACCATATCGTATCTGATGTTATCCGCGATTGCCCCAGTACATATTTGGAATCCAATACGTGCGCATGGGCATGGGGATGATCAACAATAATAATCACAATCAATCCCAGGTATTTTGATTGTGGTTGTTGAGCCTGGCTAAAGATCTGAGTCTTTGGATTGATCACTGTGGAAGCAAAGACCGAGATGTGCTCCTGCCTGCCATGCTCCCTCGCTTTCAATGATGAGGAAGGAGCAACGGGGATGGAGGTAAGTGCCTACCTGTTCACCCGCTCACCCAAAATGTAGTGGGAGCCATAATGTCAAGTGGTCTGGGGAAGTCAACACATCCATCACCCGCGGTCATTGATCCACCATCATCAACATGACGCCCATCCTATCTCTATTCCAATGCAGATATTTATCACAGTGAAAATACAACCCGGCTCCATCCAAGCTTCCTCGAATATGCACTCCTCAGTCACCCCCGACGATTGTCAGGCACTCCATGGCTTACAACACCGCACCTCAATTTCACGTATTGCTGTTGGGGACGAAGAACGGCAAGAGGATAGAGAGAGAAGAGTGCAGAATGAAGATCGATCTATATCTCCCTTCTCACACTACAATGACCGGCGAATGATCAACACTCATCCGCCGGTCAAACCTCTCCACACACAGACCACCGCGCCTGCAAGTTCCTGGCACACACTTGCAGCCAAGCCAGGTCGCATCACTCGCAACATGCTCCATACGACCATTCAGCTTGTGTCCCTGGTACTATTCTGCTCCTTTCTCATCCCCTACATGCACTATTCGCGAACGAAAATGGCTGCTGAATGCGAAGCTTGCAAGTACAATGCCCTGGCAGACTACGAGAAGGGTCTTGCTGAATGTGAAATCACTACAGGCGCCAACTTCACCGCAGAGGAAGGTGGCAAATTCCTTCTAAGTCGGCTGGAGGTCATTGCGATAATGGTATTGGCGTGTATATGGCAGTACGTTACATGGATCGTCCAAGACAAGCTTGTCACACGACTTCTGTGTCTCACAGTCAAAGCAACGAACTGAGTCAGAGGGTCAAAGAATGAGAGGCCCTGTAAAGTGGGACTATCAAGACCCCAACAAAATCCAGAAAAAATCCTAGAATCCAGATCGTCTTCAAAACCTATGACATTCATTCATCTTGCTATATGGGTTGTCGTTTTTATCGTCAAGCGCCGCCTATGCCTATTATTTACAAACGTACATGTCGATCAATTGCCTTCCATATCTTCCAGGATTCCACTACCCGCACATACACTTCGCCTCCCGTGGTTGAAGCGGTTCAATATACGTCGCGTCCAATCATCTTCACCCTGATTGTGAAGGAGCAGCGGCTCATCTAGAAGAACGTAGGCCGATTTGTGAGCCCGCGATTCTGCATATGCTGGATCCTCAAAGGCCTCGGAGACAGCAGCGGAAGCAACCAAGTTTCTCAACTCTTTTCTAGGACTCTGAAGCCCTTTGGTGGTGTAAAGTAGCACATCTGGATTATTACCAGCTGCCGCACTCAACGGCGCCCAGGATTTGCGTAGAACAGATGACGCCAGCGCTTCGTCTAAGGCGGCCATATTGATCGCCAGTCCCGGCGATCGAAGGTACAGTGCCCGATCATAATCCCATCGAGTCCATTGTAACTCTCCAAGAAGTTGAGCATTCACCTCAAACCCTTCAGTCATCTGCACGGGATGGTATACAAGGTCGTACAGCTCCTGGACCCCCCTCATCAATTTCAAGACTGAAGTGTGTTGTTCATCCGAGCTTGTTTCCCAAGTCGAGGGATACAGCAGCACGACCGACGGCTGTATAGCAAGTGACGAAGCCTTTCGATGTTCTTGTGTGAACAACAGTGCAGAGCAAAGATCGGACGGCTGCAGCAATGCAAACATATACGCCAGTCGCTCGTATAACGGATCATCTCCTGATCCCTGAACAGCATCTCGATCCTTCCTCTCCGGCGATACATCGCCCAATTGCTGCTGCTGCTGATGTTGCTGTTGCTGACTCTGCCGACCGACCTCGACCGGCACCGTGACTTGCAGCATCCCCTGCCCTTGCCTTGAGCGCTGCGACAGCGGCTCCTCAATCACGACGAGCGGCGCGCCGGATCCATCCAACGACTCGCCACCACCACCGACAACCGCCTCGACCGATTCGTTCTCCTGATGCCGGAACTTCGCAGGTAGCGTCGGCACGGGTTTTCTCTCCGCGGGCTGCCGTATCGCTTCCTGCAGTGAGCGGACCGTCTGTTGTTGTAGCACGTAGCCGGACAGGAAGAGCAGGAACGTGAATGTGCACACTACGCTGCTCGATATCACCACCGAGACGGCCGATGATGTTAGTAGTACCATCGCCGTGGCCTGGCAGCTGTCTGCTGGGCTCGGCAGGGCTTGTTGGGTGGTCCCTGGGATTTTTTGTCGGTGGCACGGGCTGTAATTGTGGTCAAAGTATTGCCGATGTATCCGTATTCTTGCTGGTTCGAGATTATGATATGGTTTTATGTTGATGCAGGGTCTAGATCTCGTGCTTCAAGTATGACTCTCACTCGGAAATGCTATGTGTGTGCTTCGTGTATGCAGGATATTCTATGGCCAAGCCGGTCAAGATCCTTTTGTTGACATGGTCGTTGCGGGGGACAACGGCCAGCCTAGGAGAAGGCGGCACTAAAATGGCGTGTAGTTTAGTCCCTTTCAGAGCACGAGTGATGCCGCTTTGTAGGATGTTTACATAATGCGACTTTGAGTGGACCTCTTCAAGTTTCATGATGCCGATGCAGAACGAGGCTGTCAATGCCTTTTAAGCCACAACCACTCACCGAGAGACTCTCAATCTCGAAAATGGCTCGACATTGATTGTTCCATGTACCTCTAAATATCTTTTCTAAATCTGTTCTGCTAACGCAGGCACTTTCGTCTTTTAAAGGACTAGGAGAATAAATCCAAGAAGCGTTATTGACCTTCCATCTACTTCGCTAATAGAATTAATCTACTTAGTTACTAGATCACTTATAGGCCAAAGTATCTCACATCCACAACAAGTCATTAATAACATCATTTCCGCGCTCTAAGACGCGCAGCAATGATTAGCAACCTAGCTGATTTAACAACCTTGAACTCTCGCCCTAGACTTATCTTTCACAATAACACGACTGCAAACGAGGCAGTAAAAAGGTTTGCTGGACATTACCTACTTCCCTTCCTCTATGAGGGCCTGCAGCGACTAGCCAATATAGTGCGCCTAGTGCCCGGCTTCCTACGCTCAGGTATCGAGCTCCGCTAGGTGCTCACAAGTCCAATAGCCAGTTAGGCTGGCCCTGGGCACGTCTCTATTGTAAACCCACTTTACTGGTGACCAGGCCAAAGGCGACGTGGTGGTGTGTTGCGAGGCCGCAGGCTGTGTCTATATCTCAACGTTGGCCTCGCAGATCGATATGCCCCTGGTGCTTACTCGCGAAGTCGGCAAGCTTTCCCGGCTTATTAGTCCGCCATCAAATCTCCATCGCATATCTCATCTCTGGCATTCAACGATTCGGAAGAGGAGCGGATCAGGATGGAGCAGGATTTGATCCCCAGGTAGACGATGTGCTTTGTAAGGGGCAGACGCTTTGTGCGGTCCTACAGCTACTTGATGAAGCTGGCGTCAGCATCAAAGATATCAGCGTCATGGTCTTCGCCGAGTTCCCAATTCACCGTGGCCGGAAGCTGTTACGCCAGCGTGGGTCGCGACTTGTACATTGCCGCAGAAGTCATCCCAACGCCATGACACACACAAGATCCTTTCCAATCAAACTTTACACACAACCTTTCTTGCTCCCCCCCTTGGTTCAGTTACCCGTGGCCTTCTCTCTGATAGTTTTAATCTCCTCAGCCCCTGTGGTTTGCTCTTGAGCGCCCGTATCTACGATCTTTCCTTCCAACCTCGCGTGCTCCTCGATGGCATGGGGAACGATAACATTTGTTTCGCTGAAGTAGTTGGTTTCCAGAACCTTCCGCCAGAGAATGTAAAGTATGCAGAAACTGCCCAAGAAATACAAGCTGGATAGGAAATGTTAGCCTATAATGGATCGAGTGCGTGAAAAGCAGGAAAACTCTTACCAAAGTTGGACGCTTGCCTGGCCATAAAATGGCACGTGCTGGCCCGCCATGATAAAGGACAAGAACATTCCAAGGCTTGAGTAGAATTTGAAGAGACCAGCAACTTTGGACAGTTGTTCAGGATCATTGGTCGTGGAGGATAATGTATACTCGGTGACCATCTGGTAACCTGCATACGTGCAGCCAAAGCACAGGTAACAGACGAAGAGAGGTCCCCATCGCATTCCGTCAGTCCAGTCCCAGGCCCTGGGTTTCGAAGACTCGTCGATCTTATTAAGCTCGATCCAGGCGATAAGGCCCGCTGCACCACCAGAGGCGATGGTTCCCGTCAGGGCCACGCCCATGTATCCCCTAGCGCGACGGGAGTTGATGTATTTGTTGTCCAGGATGAGCGTCAGAAGTGGTGGAAGGAACATCTGAATCATGTTGAAAGACAGGTTGTTGAGGGCCCTGGTGCGAAGATTGAAGGACCTCGAGTTCACACTGCTTAGAAGACCTAGGGCCATCTCACAGCAGAACATTGGGATGGCAAGAATGATATAACGCGTGTCGATTGCAGCTTTGCAAAGGCCTTTGATTTCTTGGACGATCCCAACCTTTTGGAAAATTGCAATGTGTGTCCCATCGTCGCGCACTATCCGTTCCGGGTCGACGATACAAAACAATGCAATGAAGAACGCAACAGACTGAATAAGAATGAAAGCCACGTACACGGGAGTTGACACTCCGACAGCCTTGGTCGCGTGGAAATTGGCGCCAAACGCAATGAATGATCCGCACGTTGCGCCAACGGATCGCATAGCCCACTGCATACTGATATACTGGGGTCTGTTCAGTAGATGTGGGGCCGGGATGATTTAGGAAGAGTAACTCACCAGACCCTTATTTTTTTCCTCGGGATATGAAAATTGAACAAAAGCAGCCGTAACCCACAGAAAAGCGCCGGAGATTCCGTTAAGGACACCTGCGAGGTAGACAAACCATTGGTTTCCCGACCGGTCATAGTACCAGAGGCCGCCTATGTAAAGGGGGTACCCTGTTGCACCAATCATCAGACAGACCTTCGGGGTTAGCTTGTTGAGCAGAAATCCAACGACCAGCGAGCCGAAGCCAAGGAAGACGTAAATGATTGCGTTAACATTGTTTGCGACTTCTAGGGACGATGGCTTTCCACCACCAGCGCCCAGTCCGGTGATGGCGTTGTACATCCCGGGCAGACAGAACAACATGCTGAAGGAGTATTAGTAAGATAAGCTTGAAGTGCTCGAATGCTGCCATGGGCCACTTACCAAGCCACGGCAAAATTTTGGTTGAAAGGGCGCGTAAGACGTAACTTTTTGTTTAACGCCATTTTTGAGGAATGAATTGTTGAAACCACAGAAGAGCTTTGGGTACAAACGATAGAGGAGGGCAGAATGAGACAAAGTATTCCTGCCACGGGGCGTGTTGTGAGGTATAAATACATGTACTCCGTGTATTCTATCTAATGACACTGTCAGTGTATGCCCCTTTCAATGGACGAAGGAGCTTGCCACCGGGCTGGCGATGCACCCTGCCCAATCATGTCTAAATGCGCTGCCTCGTCTCGGGTCCTGGCGAATCAACGGCAATTACGCCAATCTGGTTCGTCGGTCCAGAAGGCGTATGAAGTCGTCGATCAGGTCTATCTGAAGAGGATGACAGTAGATAAGCGTCGATTAAACCTCAGCAGTTCTTGGAATCGCTGCAATAATGGCCTGGTTGGATTGAGTTGAGATAAGGCAAAGTACCAACAGGCCGAGTGCTGGGGCTTTGGCTCGGTTTGAACAGTATGAACCTCTAAATTATGGGACGGGATGGCAATTGACGCCAAGCAGGTGGTGCTAGAATCCACAATTGCATCCAGGACAGTCGAGCGCGGCAAAGACACCTGCTCAACACCTTTCGTCAAGTCCATGTGTGTTGATTGCGAAGTCACCTACATTCACTTGCTCTCCAGGCTCTTAATCTCCTTGGACATATTCAAGAATTGATTTTAAAACAATTGTTTTCCAGCCTTATGTCCCAGGATTACTGAACTAGATGAATCTCGAATTGGAACTCCACAGAGAAGTTTGGCTCGCTTTGGTCAATAGTCAATGAATAAGCAGTCGTGCTTAGGTCCGAACCGGTGCAGGTTGCAACATTGCCCTCGTTGCAGCTCCTGAGCCAACCTGGTCCCTTTGGTGGTGTTTAATTTGAAATGTCTAAAGTTTTAACTGTCCGAGCAATGACTAGTCGAAGTTCGCATGTAATCTGGAATAGGACACAGGAGGGCAGAGTAAGATGGAGCTGAAGGTGGTGAACTGGAAGCGACGGTTTTCTGGCCGGGCAGGCTAAGCATTGAGCTTCTTCCCCCCACCCACACCGATTCTAGCTCGTGAAGCAGGCGCAGAGAATGCGCAGAGGCTGTGAGCGTCCACCTATGCTCCAATTCACGACGGACGGTGTCCATATCGGAAGCATCAGTCAGGAAGAACCCCAACGTATAAATCGGCCAGTTGCAAACATAATACTTGCTCCAGTCATCGTCGGAATTGTGCTCCCGGATGATGGCGATTGCTTTTCTCACCTGCCAACAATCACTAGGAAGAGTATTCGGGAGGGTATTGGGTGAGTTAGAATTCCCAGTTATTTCACCAAGAAGCAAAGATGCGGCCAATATATACAGATTGGCGGTATCTCTATATATCCTGCACCTTTTATCATGGAAAACGTTTGCCGTAATGCTTTGGAGTCGGTTTTGGTGCAGTATTGTGATGGTCCATTGCTCCAGCTCATCGTTAAGATCCTTCAAAACTTCTGCTTGCGATTGCCTAGTGCTCCTGAAGGTTTGCGTTACGGATACAACGAATTTAAATAAATTCAGAGGTAACCCAAGGACAGGACTGTTCAGATCGAAAGACTTGCCTTGGACGGGTCCGGATTGGTGCAAGACTTGTTCTGCAAGCAGCCAAAGCTCCTGGCCTGGGCGAGAGAAACGATTCGCGTGGACATCAGACCAAGAGCCCAAGGACGTGGTAAACACCTGGTGAATTATGCTTTCGAGAGCGATCAAATTTAGAGGATTTGCTCCGAAGTCTTGACTCTTTACATCGAGCCGCATTCTTAGGATGGTGGTCGCTGCAGCAATGTGGTGGGAAACATGCTTGTAGTCACCGATTCCAAGAGACTGTTCTACATCGTCAGTCTGTAACATCAATGAACGAAAGGCGGCCCACGTACTTCGTAGAGATAGAGGTGTATAATCGTCATGATCAAGGCGTCGAAATGTTGCAGTATCCCGAGGCCTTCGTCCTCGAGTAGCTGAGACGTTTCGACAAGGGCTTGTGAGTAGTACGATAAAGCCACCTGTTGCATCCGCTCGGAGCCATCGGTGAGGTAGATGTGCGACGCACTACACGCAAGGGAAGAGTACTTGAGGCTCTTGTACTTTGGGATGAGTTCTTGCGTTTTTTTCACCCAGTCGTGAAAATAATAGGGGCGGCAATGTGGTGTAAATCTTAAAGGCGAGTATTTCTCAGCAAAGTGGTTCTCAAGAAGAGATTCAAAGTCACGGCGAAACGCACTCGACGATATTGACCACGGCTGCAAGGGAATGTTGGATGCGTTTGGCGGTGGTGAGGGACAGGGTGGCGAGAGGTTTTCTACTTGGTTTTGTGTCGATGGCTCAAAACCAAGCAGTGATGTTTGTCGTGGTCTGCAACCATGACGGCCGTCAATCAGTTCAGAAGAAGTTGGCCACCGACAGTAGCTCTTCAACCTAGTGCATCTGAGGCATTTGGGGTAGAGCTCATCGCATTTTTTTCGTCGAATTCTACCTATAACATGATACGTAAGCACAATCGCAGCTGATGGTCTCAGTAGATGATGTACAAGTCAGGCAACCTGTTTTGGTACGTAGCGCAGGAGGCGGCAAACGTTTTCCCATTTTTCTAAGTTGGATAGGTATGTATCGCGCGTCAAGCAGCAGCAGCGGTGGTTCCGTTCTTACAGTGAGGTCCAGCAAAACCCAAGATTCAACTTTTGCGAAGGGGGAGGGAAACAAGAAGTGGTGCAAATGGCCCCGCGCTATAAACGCTAATCTCAGCGCAAAAATGGCCGATTGGCGCGAATGGGACTCATTTGTATGGCAGCGATATTAGATCCTATTGGTGGACGGCAAGGCGACTCGCCACTCTCATGGGAAGGGCTGGTGCAATTCTCCACTCCAGCGAAAGCGAAAGCAATCCTTCTACGAGCACTCTGGGACTGCACGACCCTGAATCATACTTGTGGCGTTTATATAGCCCTCGTCTGCCCGCGCAGACCAGTAATTGAGATGTTCTTCCAGAATTCTCAAATATGCCAGCGCCATATTCACCATGGAAAGGTTCAGTATCGTCGAAGCAAGCATCGAAGATCACCGACGGGCGCTTGTCGGTGGAACGACTACAAGCGTTGAACTTGTTGTGAGATATCTGATTCGGATCGCCACTTATGACTTTCAGGGCGGCTTGCATGCCTTCACCGTGATGAATGACAAAGTGCTGGAGGAAGCCCAAGCCTCTGATCGGCGCCGCCAGTCAGGCTCAAGTCTTGGGCCACTAGATGGAATACCATACACTCTGAAAGACAGCTACAAGTACGCCGGATTAACCGTGAGCAATGGTTCTCCGGCGCTTGAAGGATTGATGTCGAGTGAGGATTCCTATGTCGCATCAAAACTACGCGAAGCCGGCGCGATCATGATAGGAAAGACTAACATGCCCCCAATGGCAGCCGGGGGAATGCAACGGGGTCTTTATGGTAGGGCCGAAAGCCCCTACAATGCTGAATTCCTCACCGCGGCCTTCTCTTCAGGCTCATCAAATGGCGCCGCTACTTCAACCACAGCGAGCTTTGCGGCCTTTGGAATGGCTTCTGAAACTGTCTCCTCCGGAAGGTCACCCGCATCCAATAACGCTTTGGTTGCATACACCCCTTCGAGAGGCATTATTTCTTGTGTCGGACTCTGGCCGCTTTACGTTACCTGCGATGATGCGGTCCCATACGCACGCTCAGTGACGGACATGCTGGCCTTGCTGAACGTAATCACCAAACCTGACCCATCAAGTGTTGGAGACTTTTGGAGAGATCAACCACACGTCCAACTTCCCTCGAGCCAGAACATTGACTATACAAACTTACAAGATAAAGCATCACTAAAAAATAAACGCATTGCAGTTCCCAAACGATACATTGGGGGAACTGATTCACACCCTAATGCGAAAAGCACCACAGTGAGTCCCGAAGTCATCAGCCTGTGGACACAGGCTCGTGCCGACCTTGAAGAGCTTGGTGCGACGGTAGTCGAGACCGACTTCCCCTTGGTTTCAAATTACGAGGACGATTCGATTTCAAACGAGGCAAACAATGTGGTTGGAGCACCATCATATTGGAATTCTACTGAGCGCGGTGTACTTATCGCCAAGGTTTGGGATGACTTCCTTATTGCAAACAAGGACGGCAAGCTTAGCGACTTGACCAAGACGGATGCAAGCCTACTGTTTCCCAAACCTCAAGACTACATTCCAGATCTTTTCGTTGAAAAGAAAAACCTTATCAGCTACGAAGGCCTTCCAAACCTTGCACAGGCCAACAAGGAAACCTCCCTGTTTGACCTTCCTGGTTTAGAACAGGCACTCAAGGCTTTGGAAGCGCAGAGGAAACGGGATCTAGAGCAATGGATGGATGAACATGGTTTTGATGTTGTGGTGTTCCCATCTGCGGCAGATGTGGGCAAGGCTGACCTAGAGTTCAGTGTGGAGAGTGCTGAGCATGCTTTACAGAATGGTATAAAGTATTCAAACGGCAACAGAGCAATCAGGCACTTGGGCGTCCCTACTGTCAGTGTCCCAATGGGGACGATGGCTCAGAAACAAATGCCTGTCAATTTGACATTCGCTGGAAAGGCATACACCGATGATAAGCTCCTTCAATACGCTTACGCGTACGAGCAGAAGAGCCTCAAGCGTCGGCCTCCTCCACTAACTCCAGAGCTGTCAACGGATAGTATTTCCCGGAATCCATCCTTTCTATCCGGTCTGCAGAAGGAGCAGAACCTCAAGATAAGCGCCTCAGCGGAGAGGAGCGCCGTTGATGGAAACACTGTCATAGAGGTTTCAGGTATCTTATCGGGAGCGGTTACACCTAAAAGACTCCAGGTATACTTGAACGGCAAGCCTTTGCCACCAGTAGAGTCAGGCAATGGGCCGTGGGAAGTGTCCGGAACTTGCGACGACCCGAACAGAGTCCGGCTTTCCTATCTCTTGAAGCCAATGAGCACACCAATCATGGTGTTGGTTACCGTTTCCCACGAGGATGCCATCCTGGCTGCGGACATTTCGTGGGTGTAGCTAGAAAATGGGTATTAGAAGTGTCGAATTATTATAAAGAGAACACACGTCTTGTAATGCTTTATGGTGTGGCTATTCCCTCGCTTTATTTTTCGACTTTCCCAAATCTGCGCAGTGTCGATTCACACGCGCTCAGTTGAGGAATACTCGTTCGGCTTGTAAGGTTTCCTAGTAGTTGTTTGACGAGAATACCTGGTGCTGCCATTGCGAAACGAAGCTCTCTGAATGATTCGTCCTCCAAGACTAATCCTGTCTTTCATGCTTTTATACGCCGGAAGAAGACTGCTGTTTTTCTGAAGAATGCGAGATTGTTCACAACTTCACATAAGAAGTGCCAGGATGGCTAGGAGAGTGTGAATAAAAGAAAGAGACCCTTCCTAAGAGAACCTGATACTAGGGATAAACCGAGAAGGATCAGCCCCAGTAAAAACTCGTCTGCGAGCTCGGTGGGGATGCGTATCTCTGGGAAGCACATTTTATATCGCGAGGCGACGACGACACTGAGGAAGACTTCCTGCATAGCTGAAGAAGATGGTAAAGAATAAATAGACTCAGCGGCGTCACAGCCTCAATCATACTAAACTAAACCCTGGAAAAAATGCCTGGGACCTGTGAGGACAGGGTTCCTGGAAGCATGAAAGTCCTGGGACTGGGGTTTGTACTGCACGGGCCATCCTGGGGAGCATGGTGTCCTACGACGACCGGCCCAGGACTCTCCCACTCCCAGGAACCATGTCCGAGTACTTGGTTGCACCTAGGAGCTTACGTGTCCGAGGATTTTTGGCCCTAGGAGCAAAGTCGAGAAAACAGTTTAGATTTTTCTTGTTTTATTTTATTTTATCGTTTAATTCTTCTTGGGTGTGGGCGAGTGGAGGTGAGTAAAGGTGGGCGAGGGTGAGTGCGAGGTGAGCTAGCTTTAAAAGCAGCACGGGGTGGGTGAGCGTCACAGTGCGCTCGGCGTCAATTCACCTCCCCTTCGCCCCACCCAGAGTTCGAGTTGCGTTTCAGGCATTCTTGATCCGCGCTATCTATGCATGAAACTTCAAACTGCGGATTGACTGCCTGCGACGATCTCATATTCAGCCTTTTCGCTTTACCTTGACGTCTGAAGACCGCTGTTTGTCAACCGGCAAGATGCCTGTCGTCAAAGGAGGTGTTTGGACAAATATTGAGGACGAAATCCTCAAGGCATCCGTCTCAAAATATGGCTTGAACCAGTGGGCCCGAGTTTCTTCTCTGCTTGCGCGCAAAACCCCGAAACAGTGCAAAGCTAGGTGGACAGAATGGCTGGATCCCGGTATCCGGAAGATAGAATGGTCCAAAGAGGAGGATGAAAAACTACTACACCTGGCGAAATTGATGCCAACGCAATGGCGAACAATAGCACCCATTGTTGGCCGGACTGCTACCCAATGTCTTGAGCGGTATCAGAAGCTTCTCGATGAAGCTGAAGCAAGGGAGAGCGATGAGCTAGGCCTGGGTGGTCCAGAAGGAGGAGAGACATCGGCCCCAACAGGCGATCAAGTCAGAAGATTACGACCTGGAGAGCTTGACCCAGACCCAGAATCCAAACCTGCCAGACCTGACACAATCGACCTCGATGAAGATGAGAAAGAAATGCTTAGCGAGGCTCGTGCCCGTCTCGCCAACACACAGGGCAAGAAAGCAAAGAGAAAAGCTCGAGAAAGACAATTGGAGGAATCGAGAAGACTTGCAGTACTTCAAAAGCGACGAGAACTGAAAAATGCGGGAATCAATATCAAGATCACCACTCGCAAGAAGGGTGAGATGGACTACAATGCCGACATACCCTTTGAAAAACAAGCTGCATCCGGCTTTTATGATACACTGGATGAGGAGGCGAAGAATGAGCGGGAGCGAGAAATGTTCGACCCACGGAAACAGCAATTAGCCAGGAAGAGACAAGGTGACTCGGAAGACAATGCTGACTCGAAGCGACAAAAGCAAGACAAAAATAAATCCTCGGCCGCTATGGCTGCAGCAGCTCGCGCCGGGCAAATGCAGCGTGTTCGAGAGGCAGAGCAGCAGAGCAAGCGTCGAAGCTTGAATCTACCAGCTCCACAGGTGAGCGAGAGCGAATTGGAAGATATTGTCAAGATGGGAATGGCAGGAGATAGAGCCATCAAGGCTGCAGGCGAGGACGATGATGACGGGCGTGGGCTGGTCTCAAATTATTCCAATATGCTTGGAGCAACTCCCATTCGAACACCCAGGGCACCTGCTCAGGAAGATCACATCGCCAATGAGATCAGAAACATCAGGGCTTTGACGGAGACACAGTCTTCATTACTTGGCGGTGAGAATACCCCTTTACATGAGGGTACTGCCTCTACTGGATTTGATGGGGTTGCACCTCGCAGACAGGACATGGTCACGCCAAATCCTATGGCAACTCCTTTCCGACAGGCTGGTCCCGGTGGTCAATTACCAGGAGCGACGCCGTTGAGGACTCCACGTGATAACCTGACGCTCAATGAGAAGGGTGAGCGACAACTCGTTTCGCAGACCCCTCGAGACCTCCGACTTGCTGAGAATGCTACTCGATCAGCTCTGAGAGCTAAGTTGGCTTCTCTTCCGAAACCGAAAGAAACGGAGTGGGAATTGGAACTCCTTCCAACTGAACAAGAAGAGGCGGCCGAACGAGCAAAGACGGATCTAGACGATCAAGAGGAAATTGACCGTCGCGATCGTGAAGCTCATGAAGCAGCAGCCGCAGCGGAATTCCAAAGGCAAACTCAAGTCTACAAACGATCGCTCCCCCGACCTACCCAGATTGATTACAACAAATTAGTAGCAGCAGCTACATCCATACCCGACCCGATACAGGCAATGATTGCATCGGAAGCCGCACTGCTGATGGCGAATGACGCACGGAAATTTCCTCTTGCAGGGTCGAACGTGGCAGGAAAGCCTGCTCCGGTGGAAACGCTATCTGATGATCTACTACGACAAGCTCGGGAGGAGCTGCTGGCAGAGACGAATGAGACAGAACGTCAGGAGTATGTAAATGCCGTGGAACAGATGTACTCCTCGGAAAACGAACGCGGTGCGCTGCCTTTGAAATTCGTTGAGAACACCACGTCAACCGAGTATGGTAGCGCCTTCCAAGCTGTGCAGAAATCACTCCTAGCATCAGGAGAAGCAGGCAACAAGCTCGAGAAGAAATTGGCCCTACATCTCGGCGGCTATCAAGCTCGACAGAAGACCTTGAAGCAGAAGATTGGCGCTGTATATGACAAGATTGGAGAACAGAGAGCAGAGCTCGAAGCATACAGTTCACTGCAGACTGGTGAAGAAGGAGGTCTGCTGACAAGACTCGAACGCCTGAGGGACGAAGTCAACTTCATCAGTCGCAGGGAACGGGAGGCACAGGAAGACTACCGGATGGCGAGAGACGAGCTCAAAGCGCTTGAGGTCCCTGTCAATGGCGTCAATGGGCATTCTTAAAAGACCACTTCACGTAGGATATGGGGCCTTTATTCACTAGACTTCTATAAAAGACTGTATGACTATCCCATTTTATATGGACTTGCAACCTATCTTGATCGAAACGTCCGTAGTACTTTTCCCCCTCGTGAAGCTTTGCGTGAGTCAAGAAAAGTGTCATGTCCGCCAGTATTTCTAAAGGCGTTACTTGCTTTGGGGGTATGGAAAAACATGACATGTAGAGGAAATGCTTGCATGGGATCTAAGGTCCCCACATCGTCACCCTCCAAGCCGGACCTGTGAAAATTCCTTCGTACAGCTCTCCACGGACCACCACATAACGACAAAGCCCCAAGCAAAAAATGGACGCAAAGCAAAGTCTCCCCCAAAAATGCAAAAAAGAGAGCGAAATCTCGACAGCTACAGGATTTGAACCTGTGCGGGCGAACCCAACAGATTGCGATTTGATTCGAGTCTGTCGCCTTAACCCTGTATAGATTATTAGTATATATTTCATAACAGTGTAACTAATGGTGGATCCTTACACTCGGCCAAACTGTCTTATGTGTGTGTTGAAATTTTGTGCATTTCAACAACAATTTGAGCGTTTTGCAAAATATATAGTTTGTCAAAAGATACGCATCGCTTATCCTCGGGAATTTTGGTCGGTGGACGGATGGTGCCTAGGCTCAGCCTAAGGTGCCTATTTTCGAGTGGTCGGCTTTCTCCCTTCATGTCATACCTTGCGGGCCTCTTTAACTACATGGGTTCCTATTTAACCCGCACACACCCGGGTAACACACTGAGTTCAGAATTCAAAGGGTCTACACGCAGGGCAGTCGCATTATCAGCCATGGAAAACAGGTTGGGCAAGAATTGAATAATGTATATTTTTCTGCTAGCACGGCCTGCAGATGCTCGGGTACAGGTAGGTGGCCCATCCCCGCGTATCCATGCGTGTTCCAGCACCAGAAGTGGACAAATCACCTGGCTATTGAATACAGCCGGTGATGTTTGATATGCGGTCAAACTACCTAGATATGATGACAACTGTATATTTGCATGTGTGTATGCATATGATCCCCAGCTCGTGGGCCGGGCCATACGGATGAATTCACAGGCGGTGTTGAAGGCCAACGATCTGGTCGATGCGGCCACTCCCTGTTACGTGGAGTTGATGGTAGAAAATGGAACATCCATTCAATCTCCATTGGAAATCGACTTTGCAATGTTGATGTTCCAGTACAAGGCGAATTGAAAAATGGCGAATTCAAACGAAGATGATGCAAATGGCGTGGCATGAAGTAAACGTTGCTCCAAGAATGCAATCATCGAAGACACCAATGCGACCGCGAAGGCATGTCGAAGATGATCTCCTCGTACGGCGCCCGCGCCATTCTGACTGCCGCTGCCACTGCTGCCGGTGTCTCGAACACCAGAAGCGAAGATACGGTGGAGCCTGCCATGTTTATCTGCGCTGGACGGTGCAGAACCAGCCGGTTTGAGAGCGCATGACGGAGCATTGGATGGTTGAGGTGAAAGCGTACTTTTGGTTGCCGTGGGAGATGGTTGATTGAGGCATTTTGTTTTAGGAGCTTGGATTTTATTAATGGTTTGGGAATGAAATGAATGTATGTGAGTTGGGTTTTAAAGACAGTATGGGGTGAGGAAGAAGGAAGGGCAGAAAAAGTGGTGGCTTCACTCGACATGCTCTTATTGCCTGCCATTCTGGAGTTGAGCATGCTGTGAAACAAACGGTGGACTTTGAAAGAGGAGTAATTATGGCAGGTACTGGTGGTTTGAATTGCCTTGAGACAAAGCATAGAATACCTCGAAGATGTTTTGGACAAGGCTGGACGAAAGGGGTCAAAGCTTAATATTGTTCTTAACATGGCTTGATATTGTTCCTGACACATAAAGCCAGCGTTGGTATGTACTTCTTTTTCGATGATGCCGGATCTGACAGTAGCAGATTGGGCTTGTATGATGTTTGCATTCGTCTCCAGGGTTTCAGAACGGGATCCGGACCCTTACAGTAGAGGAGAATTTCTCGACTCCCGTGAATTCAACCTTTCAAAATCGAGTGAATGGCAGCCACTTGCCTCTAAGTTTGATGTTGACCTACAGCCGTTATTGGTTCAAACTCCAGATCTTTTCCAACGAGAAACTTACCCATGTAACGCCATCTTTGTCAACCTCCTTCTCAACGTGTGTCGAGAAAGCGATAGCACTCATGATTCCATCGCCGAACTTCTCATTGAGAATAGCTTTATATGCATATCCATAATTTTGGACTATCTCCATGAGTCTATAAATCAGTGGTTCTTTTGGTGGCCACTCCACGCTCTTTCCGCGGTCTGGAAACCCGCCTAGCTGTTGCTCGAGAGTCGCATGTTCAATACCAAAGTATTCGGACAAATTCTTGATATCTTCAGGAGAAGCCTTAGCTTGACCGTAGAACAGAGCAGCAACGGCGACCTCGTCTCGCCCGACCACTTTGGCAATCTCTTCAAACGTCACCTTTTTCTGTGCCTTTGCGGCGAATAGAGTGGCAGAGGATTGAGGTAGATTAGGATGTTGGGATACCTAATGGTCATATTAGCGAGTCTCTTTCGGTTGTTCCGGTGGTCATGAATAAATACGTCGAGAGTTGCTAGAGACATATTGGATGCTGGTCGAAGTGATGTCAACAGAGGGGTATATCGATATGTCTGCAGGAGTGGCTGGTTCCTAGCAGATCTCAAGAATGCAGGCGAAGAACGGGAGAGGAAACGTAAGGATGCAGACATGATAAAATAGGCAAATCGTCAAGAAAAGCGACACTTGAGCAGTTTATATGGCTATTCGGTCAAGCGCATAGCACTGCCGTGGAGATGTGCACCTCGCCGGAATTTGTATTATCTTCAGGCTTCCCCGCAGAGGAGGAGCAGATGAGATAGGCCGATTAGTCGTTATACGTCATCTAGGGATCAGTGCCTTTTATCTGGATACCCGGGTAATATCGTCGGTGGTGATAGACGCGTCCAACGCGTTGAGGAGTCGAAGACATTGGACTGGTTTGTTAGTGGGCTCGAGGCGATGAAGCTTGTTTTAAGGACCTTAATTGCCCCACGGGCCTTGCCTTCCGAGCGGATAGGCATGAATGAAGTGCCGGGTAAGGTGGAAAGCACCCAGATCTCATCATAAAAGTCAGGCCTTGATAGCTGTAATTTTACCTACCTAAACATATTAAAAACAGCTATCTCTCTCAGCTGGCCTAACTTAACTTTAAGAAGCGAACTGAGTTATGTGAATAGGTGTGTCTGAGACCTTCCTACTTACCTAAGTACCTACCTAGGTACTTAATACCCCTCGTTTGATGCCAAGAACCACCGAGTTCAGTTCAAGTCACGTTGATGTGAAGCAAGCTCCTCCCATTGCTTAGCGGGACCCCCGGGCCAACCTGCTGGCTTTATCCACTGACAACCTGAACACCAACTCCAGTGAAAGCCTATCATGCTTGTTTGTTCAGCTGAAACTCATGGAATGGTGAAACAAGCTCTGCCACTTACCCAAACTCAGCTCTACCCTTCCACTCCCAGCTCAGGCCTCAGCCATCTTGAGTTTCTTCAAGTTCTTAGTTCTTCTTGATCTCTTTTCCTCTGAGATGACTTGAATTGAGTCTTGTTGCAATACTCCAACATTACCTTCACTCAAGGCCATGTCTTACTACCCACAACAAAAGCCGGATGATGACGGACTCGCTTATGGCGAAGACTACGCACAATCTAGAGGCCCTTCAAATCAAAACCCCAATGAGCGTTCTTTCGTGGGCGACACGTTCAAGAAATTCAAGTCTGAGTATGACAAGTTCAAAACCCCTCCCGCTCAGAACTACGGCTATTCTGGATCTTCAGCTTCCAACCAGGGTTATTATGGTCAACAAGGTCCATCCACAGGCTACCCACAAACTGGGACATCTGCCTATCCAGGAGGCCCTCCAACCCAACGTCCACAGGAAAGTGATCTCGCTGGCAAGCTTCTAGGAACTCTTCACTCGACCATTCATAACATCGGATCAGATGTTGCCAACCTACTTGGTCCGGATAATCGCCCTCCCGGCCAGTCCTCTAACAGGCCACCAGGACAAACTGGTTATGCTACTGGCTACTCCAGTGCCCCTCAGGGTAATAGCCGGTTTGAAAGCTTTGCACCTGAACGTCCTGGGAACGATGTAAAATGGTATGTCGATGGGTGCAGTTATTTCTGGGCAGTCAGTCAAGCTCTGGAAGGCGCCAGAGAATCAATCTGGATCCTCGACTGGTGGTTGTCCCCTGAGATATATCTCCGCCGTCCTCCATCCCAAAACGAACAATGGAGACTTGACAGAACACTACAGAGAGCAGCTCAACGTGGTGTCAAGGTCAACATCATTGTGTACAAAGAAGTCACACAAGCTCTGAGTAGGTGGATTTCCTCTCCCGTCGTCAATTATTTCCACTCTTTACTCCCTCCACAAACAGAAGCTTTTCCATCTTTCCTAGTAGCCTTGGGTCTAAGGGCAACAACGACATCATTGGAATACGTAGAACGAGAAAACCCACTAATCCTTCCTCCTTTAGCTTTGTCTTCCGCGCATACTAAACACGAGCTTGAGAAGCTCTCTCCAAACATTTCAGTTTTTCGTCATCCAGACCATCTTCCCGATGCACAGACTGCACAATCATCATTATTATCCTCCTTCCAGAACCTGAAGCTCGACGCAGCTGGTGCTTCCAAGCTCGGTGCGGATGCTTTGAAGGGAATTTACGGCTTGAACGAGGATGTGATCTTGTACTGGGCCCATCACGAAAAGCTATGCTTGATTGATGGACAAGTTGCATTTATGGGAGGACTTGATCTCTGCTTTGGGAGGTGGGACACTAATCAGCACTCCATTGCGGATGCACACCCCTCGAATATCAACGATATTGTCTTTCCCGGTCAAGATTTCAACAATGCAAGGTTAGTTTTCCGCTGGCCCCAATTCGCACATTGGCACAAGCACATATTTGTCCTTCGCTCTTGTCTTGTGACGTGTCAATTTGGCTGATACAGGAGACAGAGTCATGGATTTCAGCGATGTAGCAAATCCATTCCAGAATAAGCTCGACAGAACCAAAAGTTCAAGGATGGGATGGTAAGTTCATCTACACTGTACTTGGTATAATCAGGATAACATTTTCAAGGTCCGACATTGCGTTGAGTCTACAAGGATCATGCGTGCAAGATCTTCGTCATCACTTCACCGATCGATGGAATTTCATCTATGATGAGAAATATAATGTCCGGAGGGATGTCAGGTACACCCGAATCAATGACAATTTCACACATACATCATCGGGAATAGGCCAACGTCCGCAATCACCTCCCCAACAAGGACAGTTTCAAAACACTCAACAAGGTGGTGCTTTCCCGCCTCCTCCAGGAAGCCAACCTTACTCTCAACCAGCATGGCAGAGCACCAATAGGCCACATACTCCGAGCGGTCCTGAGCAATATCCAAGTGGTCAATCAAATCAATCCTTGCAGGCATCGCAAACACAGTATGGTCAACCGCCGAGTCCTGGATTCCAATCCAACCAAGCACAAACATATAACCAAGCTCAATCACAGCCATATCAGCAATCCTTCCCTCCGCCGCCACCTGGTCCACCTCCACCATCCTCCCCTGGTCAAAACTACTCGGGCTATCAGCCACCACCAAGCCCACAACCTCAGTATTCCCCTTATGGCCAAACACCAACCGGTATCCCTGCTCAGCCATCATCCGGTCAGCCCTACCAACACCCATCATACCAAGCATCTGGCGAACAGACTAGAGGTTTCGATGATTATAACCAAGGTGGTGAGAATGAACGAGGATTCTCTGGCGATAGAGGTCTGCGAGGACGATTTGATCAATATCGTGATGAGGGAAGACGATTTGGTCAGGAGCTTTCTGCCATTGGAAATGTCGTCTCAGGTGGGGTGAACCAGAAATTCCAACAATATCAAGGCAAATATTCTGGAAAACCCGACCAATATGGACGTCCTCAGAATCAACCACGACCTGTCATGACCTGCCAAATTCTCAGAAGCAGTACCAAATGGAGCAACGGTACTCCACTGGAGCATTCTATCCAAAATGCCTACATTGATGTTATCAGAAATAGTCAGCATTTTGTCTACATTGAGAATCAATTCTTTATCACCGCCACCGGTGATCAACAGAAGCCAGTCAAGAATTTGATCGGCCAAGCCTTGGTCGAAAGAATTCTGAGAGCTGCTAGAAATGGGGAAAAGTACAAGGTAATTGTTGTCATCCCAGCAGTACCAGCATTTGCTGGTGATCTTCGCGATGATGCCTCTCTCGGAACCCGTGCCATTATGGAATTCCAATACTTCTCAATCAATCGTGGTGGAAATTCCATCATGGAAAAGATTGCTCAAGCTGGCTATAATCCTTTGGATTATATTCGCTTCTACAATCTCAGAAGTTATGATCGGATCAATCGTGATCGAACTATGCAGCAGGCCGAGCAACAAAGTGGTGTCAGATATGAAGATGCAAGAAAGCAGCATGACGATAAGGTGGGTGCTGGTTATGGTGCTTATGGAGAGCAAACTGGTGTTGCGCCTTCCGGTCAAGCACCTCAGTATCAACAATACCAAGCTGCGGCACAGCAACTCCCTGGAAGTGGACGATGGGATAGTGTTTCCGAGTGCTACATGCTTGGAGGACAGGATATTCAGTCAGTCCCATGGGACGGCCTGCCTGAGGCTGAGTTCAACGCATTCGTCAGTGAGGAACTATACATCCACTCAAAGGTAAGTTGTTGATCTGTCCATAAGACAACACTGTTTTAACGTAATCAGACTTTGATTGCCGATGATCGCATTGTCATCTGTGGATCAGCCAATCTCAATGACCGCAGCCAGCTTGGTTCCCACGACAGCGAGATTGCCATATTGATCAACGATCCCACTCCCCAGCAATCTACCATGAATGGTCAACCATGGCAGGCAAGCCGTTTTGCCACTTCCCTCAGAAGACAATTATTCCGGAAACATTTGGGCTTGGTTCGTCCCCAGGATATTCGAAGACCAGATGCGAATTTCGAACCTGTTGGCGTTCCCAACTCCTATGATTGGGGCACACCAGAGGACAACATAGTGTCGGATCCACTCTCTGACGCATTCCAAAGTCTTTGGAACACTCGAGCAAGAACCAACACGCAGGTTTTCAGAAAGGCATTCCGAGCCGTACCCGATGATGAGATCCATTCATGGGGCGAGTATAAGGAGTTTTATGAGTACTTCTTCCGGAATGCTGATGCGCAAGCCGAGGGCAAGGACAAAGGAAAACTACCACCTCGTGTTGAGTATGGTCACGTGGTACCTGCAGACTTCCCAGGTGGAGTGCAGGAGCTTAAGGCATTGCTTAGTCAAGTCAAAGGGACATTGGTTGAGATGCCACTATGCTTCTTGCAAGGTAAGTTGTCTCAAGAATGGAACGTCCACCAGAGCTAACTTTTGCGATAGATGAAGATATCGCCAAGGAGGGCCTGAGCTTGAATGCTTTGACCGAGGAGCTCTACACTTGAGGGGATGAAAGTGCTATGTAGCGCTGCACGATTACGATACGTTCTTCAGTGATGACTTTCATGTGTTCAAGATACAATGATAAATGAATTCCACGGACTTGCAATGATGCACCAGGGTCAATTATTCTCCTTCGAGGCGCACTTAATCCCGGGTATGGTCTGCCCACCTTTATCTCACACCGTAGGTCAAATGCTATCGACACCTCTAGACCATTTGGAGCCACTCTCTGAATTCACTCAATGTTGTCCCAGAAGCCTTGATGCTGCTGCAAGAGAGCTCACTGTCCTGGTTTTCTTTGGCACGTGTAAACCTGCGTTTGTAAACTCTACGACCCACTCTATAAGTGGACCTCCAAGTTCACTTGTGCTCTTTACCCTTACTCTTGTCCTCCATAGACCAGCCCTCAAACCAATCGACCCCGGCTTCACCTCCCAAACCAGTATCTTGGTCAGATACGATGAGGAGACTTCTCTAATGCCCAGTGATTTGAAGGAAGCGTATTCCGTCTCATTCGAATACTCAGGTCACCTCTTTCCCAATCTACAACGAGGTTGAGCTTGCCCCGCCTTAAGCTACTCGAGGCAGTTACACGGTTGTCAGTTCAACTTCAACTTCCACTTCAACCTCGACTCGAAATCCCTTTCTTGCTTTCAGGGTCTGAGGACTTCACCCTTTGTCTGCTGGGAACAGTTTCACCAAGTTGCAGGGTCCAGCTGTCTAGGTTTTTACTTGAGCCATCAACGTCCCACTTCTTTACTCTTCTGTTCATTTTCGAGACGCTATTCCTCTTCTACTCTCCCGAGTCACTATCGTTTAGATTTGTCCACTATTACCCCTACATCAAATACAGCGACGACCGCCGCCGATATCATCATTCTTCGACGTCCTAGGAACTCGAACACCGCGCTCAATCCAAGATGAAGATCAAGTGCACTTACGCCAATTGCTTCAAGCATTTCGACACCAAGAAGGCAATGATTGCTCACAAGAAGAGAGATCCTGACCATAGCTACTGTGAACGGTGTGACGTCGATTGCGACGATGACATGCTCTACTTCATTCATCAATTGGGAAGTCAGGCACACAGTGAGTTCAGTCACCGTCACTAGTCATGATGTCGCTCTAACCGCTTTCCAAGATTGCTGCCCGGTGTGCGGCACAGAATTTCACAGTGTTGCAGCTAGGGACATCCATGTTGAGCAGGTTAGTATCCACGCTCGCAGTTGGGAAACACCACTAACATTCAACAGATGCATCGACAAAGCCAGAAACTTGAATGTGTAGGTTGCAATTCTCGATTCACATCCGCAGCATCATTGATGTTTCATATCGAACAAGATGAATGCCGAGTCATCCGACAATCAGACTTCAAAATTCAGAGAGCAGAAAGACAACTCGAGAAGGAGGTTTGGGAGTCTGCCAATGATCCTTCCGCCTTTGGATTGCCTCTAATAGCAACTCGCCACCAATCTCAAAGTCAGGGGACCACCGCCGGGAATCTACTCGACGACGAACCGACATCCCGTCCGGTGAGAAGCCTACAAAATGCCATCGGCGGGCCCATCTCAGCATCATCACTTCAACAGTTTCCACCGCTGAATTCGACTGGTATCACAACAGCTTCCGGCAGCCATTCACATACCGCTCCAGTTGGACCCCACGACCTTATTGATCTTGATTCAGCAATCGTCGATATGAAACAGCTGCGAATCTCACAAGCTGCCCTACAAAGAAACATTGGTGCACTTGAAGGCACAACAAAGGCAAGTTACAAGGTCGAAGCATGGTTGAACTCGAATGATCCATCCTCCAAGCCTCCTCAAGACGATGATAAAGAAATCGCATCACTCTATGACAAGAAGAGCCCCGCAGTCGACGAAGTCACCAAGCCTGAACCCACGGTTACACTGTCTAGTATAAACGAAAACCACAACCACATCGTCACACTACCTGCGAGCTCAGTCCTTTCAGCTACCACTTCTATGACTGATGTTGAACGCTTCTGGGATGCCGTTCAACAGCAGTACGAATGCCCAGCATATAGATGCAAGCGCAAATTCAACCGAGCTCGAGATTTTCGCGAACATCTTTTGAGTCCTGTCCATGCAGGAGGTGAGGTCATCTGTCCAACATGTTTAAAACGATTCAGAACTACAGCGTCATGGGTTGCACATACCGAGTCTGCGAGCAAGAAATGCGATATTCGAAACAGTGCCAATTTCAATACAGTGATGAGGGAAATCACAGGTGGTTTGCTCAGCACGTCAGGCAACATGGACGATGGAACCACGCCAAACTTCGTTGCCCCCAGGAACAACATACACTGGTAAAGAGGACCAAATAGCAGCTCTGCAGTAGATTTCACACGGATACTGACGTGACGCTGCTCATGGCACAATCTTCGATGTGACAGGTGAGGGGAGGATAACTCGATGGAGATTGGCGCATGGACACATTACGACAAGGCTCCAATCAGCGCCAGCCAGGATTTGTACGATATGGGGGAGTTTTGCAATGGGTTGTCTGGTGAGACAAGGGAATGGGATTTGAGCTTACAGGAGCATGGCATATTACAATCACACGCGTGGTGGGAGCTGGAAAAGAGTAAAGACAGGGTGAGAATTGACAAGAAACTCTCCAAGTCCAAGGAGGGTGATTTTGCTTCAAACCATCACAGCGAATCAGATAGAAAACAATTTCCGACAACAGACCATTCATTTCTTGCAGTATATGCTTGAAAGAAAAGGGCCTAAAGTAGCCTCATGACATAAATTGCTCTACCACCACCTCACAATTGTTACAAGCGACTTGGGAAGCCATCACGATCAACCTTGGCCAAAAACTCCTTGGAAATATCCTGCACCCTCGTGACACCGGCTAAACCCATACACAACTTAAACTCATCCATCAACAATCTCAAACACAGCTCCACACCCTCCTGGCCTTTATACGCAAGTCCCCAGAGGACGGGACGACCAACCCAGACGAAATCAGCACCGAGAGCCAACGCCTTAAAGACGTCAGTGCCATGCCTGATCCCGCCATCGACATGCACGGGGATTTTCCTCTGCACGGCGGCGACGACTTCCGGTAGGGCGTCGAGGGTCGCGAGCGCGCCGTTCAGCTGGCGGCCGCCGTGGTTCGAGACCACGATCCCGTCGACGCCGTGGTGCACCGCGAGCAGTGCGTCTTCGGCCGTCGCCACCCCTTTCACCCACACCTGCATCGGCGCGGCCACTTCCTTCAGCCACGGGATCGACGTCTCCCATGACAGCGTCGGGTTCGCCGCGTGCGTGTGGAACGTTATCGCGCCCGTCGGAAGCACCCGTTTCGTGCCGTCGCTGTATCCTGCTTTGGAAGGGCGGCGGGGTTTCTTGGTCGTGGATTGTTGTGATTGTGATGATAAGGATGATGAAGAGGAAGATGAGTCGTCCACAACAGCCTCCTCCGCGCTCTCGGTGAAATTGGCGATCTTCAAATGAGCCGGCAGTTTGAACTGATTCCGGATCTCGAGATTCCGCCTCCCAATCATCGGCGTGTCGACCGTCAGCAACACCGCTTTATACCCGGCTTTCTTGGCGCGCTCGATCAGCTTGATACTGTGCTCCTTCTCCTCGAACAGATACAGCTGCAGGACATTCGGGATATCGCCACTGGCCTCGCGCACGTCCTCGAGCGTCCGCGTCGCGAAGCTGCTCAGGCCCATCACGATCCCCTTGGCGGCGCAGGCGCGCGCCGTCGCCAGCTCGCCGTCCGGGTGTGCCAGGCCCTGCATCGCCGCGGGGGCGACGCCCAGCGGCACAGTGTTGCGGTGCCCGAAGACGGTCACGCTCGTGTCGATCTGTGAGATGTCGCGCAGCACCCGTGGCCGGATCCGGTACCGTCGGTATGCGGATTCGTTCTCCGCCAGTGTGCTGCCGCTGTCGGCCCCTTCGTTGTAGTAGTCTCGCGTCTGCTTGTCCATGCGTTCGCGGGCCAGCGCCGACAGCTCGCTGATTGTCAGGCAGTTCAGGTCGTGCGGTTCCTGGCCGGTTTGTTTGGGCGCCATGGTTGTTGGTGATGAAGGGAGTCTTGGGGTGTTCTCTATCTGTATCGAGTTGTGGTGGTGTTAATTGTATTTTTTTCGGGTTAGGCTGCTGTTATCGTCTGAAGATGCTGTCCCTTATGCTCGGTGAATTATATACAATATATATGAATAGACCAGATAAGTCGTCGTGAGGTATATGACTCCTTCAACCCGGCAGGAAAGGCGAACTTCAAGACGCGTCCTAGGGTAGTCCCACAAGTCACGTTCTGGAAACCCGTGGTCCAGACCCTCTTGGGACTCGAGCAAAGACTCTGGAAAGTCTATAGCGGTGCTCGGGCAGTTCAGCGAGTAAAACGTGATGTCTTGGCACTGTAGGCTACGGGTTGGCGGCTATGGATGAATTCTTCCTACCAGACCTCGATAGGCTAGAATTCGAGTACCCAAGTGCTTAATTTGACGGGAGAAGAGCTGGTTGCTGGGTCCGCAGCAAGTGGCACAGCGGTATCGGAGTTGCTTCCACGGTGGGGAGGGGAGAAAAGCGAAGGGAAAAGAAAATCAAGCTCACGAGCACGGTTTTTGAATGGTGATGCAGTGAGAGATGAAACGTACCTTCTTCAAGCTTCTCGCATGAACGGGAGAGATGCTCGTAACTTTCAAATGCTGTCTGAAAGAGGAGGTTCGTCGATCACCTCCGCTCGCTACCATGATCCATGACGCCGTCTGGGGGCGACATAGGCGCGGGAGTGGAAGATGTGGTATTAGGTGTTAGTTCATGACGTCGTGAAAATGTTTGGAGATACACTGGCCCATTTTGGACCGATATATTGATTACGTAAGCCATATAGGTATGGACTTTAGGTGACTCTCTCACACTCTCTACCCAGCTCGCAAGCTGCATACGACTGATTGATTTATCCTCCTATCCTAGGGGACTCTTTCATCACGCTATATCTTCTGCAGAGGAATCCGCATCCCACAAGTATGCATCCGCCTCAACTAGGAGACGATTATAGACCCGTAGCCAATAATCTTCATCGTAGCCTCGAGGAACCCCTGAAATGTTGGAATTCGTTGAACATCTCTGTTGGCTGTACTCACCATCGTGGTGATATCTGTCAGCTGCGATGTCCAACATGTACCCCTCCTCCCACTCCTCCTCGGTTTCCCATCCGGAATAGGGTCCGTCGGAATCTTCTGTCTCCCAGTCTTCGTCCGAAGTAGCCACTGCTTCTCTAGGTGCATCAAACGAATCATGAGGCTCAGCGTGAGCACTCACATTGTCGTCATTGCTGCCAAGCTGAGGCAAGCGGATTGTTCTCAAGGCATCGCTCAGTGCTGTCTTCCAGATATGAAGCGTCCGCTGGTTGCGCGATTGTGCTAGCGCAGAGACAGAATACAAGAAGTGTTCGACCTTGAGATAAGACGACCAATGCTCTAGAACAGACCTGATCACTGCCACCATGTACGTGCGGAGGGCTATCAGTTTCCGGAATCGATGACGGAGCCATGGGAGCCGTCCGTCGCTTTCACATTCAGTCATGAGAGATATGAGTAGCCCTCCGCCATCAATCAGCAGAAAAATAGCGCTCATACCAAGTTTAGGATATGATTTTGTGGGATAGATGTCATTGAGGATGAAGTAATTGAGTCGACTTAACATTGCCTCAAAATAGGCGTCAACTTGAGCGAAGGTGCTCGCGACCCAAAAGTCAAGGAATTCACTGGTGTTCTGATGGATGGCGACTATTAGATTACTCCAACACAACTCCAAGAAATGGTACGGTGTACAAGAAATGGGCCATTCAATTTGATGCATCAATAAGTCAACTACCATAGGATCAAACTTCCCCTTGATATGTCCGTTCGATAAATGGTCCAAAAAGCGTGCCGAAGGTGGCCACCCATGTAAAGGATCTGTCTTCGCCTCGACCAGTAACTTGTTAAGGAGGAAGCGACATTTGTCGTCAAGCTGTCTTCTAGTCTCAATACTCCCTAATCGGAGACTGTAGCAAAAAACGAGGAGAGCACCCCTGGTTCCATTGTTTAGCAATGCACACAACCGTAGAGTACAAACTTACATTCCGTCGTCATTCTGATCCCCAACATCAATGCCGTAGCTTAGTAATAGACTGACCACCGTGAGCAAATCCTCGAGCTCTTTTGCGGCATCCACGTCTGTGAATATAGAGATGAAAGGCGGAGTTCCGCTGAATTCCAATCCCGCCATCTTTATCGGTGGGACCACTGCCCACAGACTTGGCCGCATCAGTCCCGTTGCGACATGTGCGAGAAGATTATTACCGTGCTGATCAACGTCAAAAGGAGAAGCTTGACCGTCATCAAACAACGTCCGGATAGCCGCCATATCGAATGACCGACATGCTTGAAAGATTGCAGAATCGAACGGGACGATATTGACTGTGGTCAGATTTGGAAGGAGAGGGCTCCAACGCGCACCGACACCAAAACGATTAATGGCCTTGTAGTTCAGAATGGCACCCTTTGATGAGATCCAAACCGCAGGCAGGAATTTGGTCGTGGTTCGGTACTCTTGTTTCTCATCTGCTAGGCAGTCTTGATTCCCTGGCCGATGATATACGATAACCGTAGTTCGAATGGTCAGAGTGCCCAGGAAGCGATTTGACATTATGACTTTTGTTGTGGTAATGCAGGATTTCTTGGTCCAGTGATCTGCGGGATGGTCTGGGAACTGCTTAGCAGGACTAAGAAATTGGCTCCCATGAACAAGGTTGGTCGCAGGATTGGTGTTTCCACAGTCCCTTGTCTTATAGGTGTCTGTAGGTGTCTTTACCGTTCTTTTCATATGTCCACCATGTATCTCCTTCATGTAGCGCTTGATATTAGTTGTTAGTATTCTGTTGACTTCTTCGGGAATGGCATGAATCAGCTTGGGAGAGCATCGTCTAGCCTCGTAAGTATGCTTTGCAACATCGCTTCCTGGTTTTCCGTCGCCTTTCGTACGTGATCCATCTCGTTGGTCCAACAATGTACCATCGTGCGAGTTTCTGATGTCACGGTTGATATCTCCATAGTAGATTGGCATAGCGCCGAAGTGCTAGCGTCAACTCCTCTGAGAACTCTTCCGGTTTCAAAGACCATTGCCCGAGCATCGATATCAGCCTGCTGGGCGTCATGGAAAGCAGCTGCATGAATCGCATGTGCGCGCGACAAATTTGACAAAGAGCGTGCTGTTTCTTGCGCTACTGTTGCTTGTGTCGACTGAACAGTTCTGTAGATTTAAGCGGTCAGCCCTGTACTTGGTAAGTCCATGGATGACCGCTCACGCACATCATGGCATTTACGCAGCATTGTAAAAGCATGGACTTGGCTCTTTCAAGAGCCTGAAGATGTTTAGTCCGTTGCTGGATTCCAAAAGCTGCGCCCAACTGCTTCTTCAATCTGTTCCATTTCGTGAAGTCCGGTGCTACCTCACCTGCCTTCAATACAGCCAACAATGCTTTAACAGCATGCTCACAGAGCTCAAGAGCCTCTTGTAGGTTGTTGTCTCGGGTTTCTGAAAATCCCTGGACCGTGGCGAGGATCGGAGTAAGGAGTTGAAGTTCTTGAAGTAGCAATTGGATGTCGTCGGGAGCGTCCTTGATGTCTCGGAGGAAGTGGTACAGATATGTGGAGCCTTGTGCCAACTGTCCCGCAAACGCCGCGACCGAGAGGCCGCTAGCAACAACGCCTAATACCTCTGCCATGATACCTAGAACTTCACTCACATTGTAAAAAAAACTTGGAGGGTTCCAGAGAGACTGCGACTGGAACTCTTAAGATTGTAGGCTCTCGTATACAGAATATCGTGCGTCTAATTACAGACTTCCACCAAAGTCGGGCGCAACACTCCTCCAGGTCATTGGCATGAGCGTTAGGCACCAAGGCTGATCTCTGGAGCGCCTGGGGCTTCTCGCTTAGGGGCGCCACCCTCCTCCCTTCCACCTTTCGGTTTACCAATAACAACACTCCCCGAGCCAGCCTTGCACCGAGATACATGGGATACCGTGTCAACGACACGAATCTCACCGCGAACTCTTCAAAATCTTACGAATGGAGTAGAACACGTTAGCCACAGATGTGTTTCGGCCCTTGGAGAATCCAAAACATCACTCAGTCCCTGGACATCCCACTCTCGGCTTCAAAAACATGAACGACCTGGTGGGCGCTGTGCAAGACCTCCTCACGAACCCTAAGCATACAAGATGGATTGCCCCATTGATGCTGCTGGGTGAAGCTGTACTTTGCAGCCTGATCATCTGGAAAGTCTCATGTATGTATTGTGGCCTATTCTGCATCATCTCCTCCTCCTCTATAAATCAAGAACAACCCTTATTTTTAATGCCATGGTCATTATACAGACACTGAAATCGACTGGAGCACATACATGGTACATATCCGACTCTTCCTCGATGGCGAACGACAGTACAGTAAAATCACCGGTCCAACGGGTCCACTCGTCTACCCGGCCCTCCATGTCTACATCTACACTGCCCTGTACCACCTCACGGACGAAGGAACGAACATCCTGCGAGCGCAGGTCATCTTCTCAGGTCTATACCTTATTACACTGGCCGTGGTGCTAGCATGCTACAGACGCGTCGGCGCACCACCGTGGCTGCTGGTGCCGCTGGCATTGAGCAAGAGATTGCATTCCATATTCGTGCTGCGGCTGTTCAACGATTGCTGGGCTGCTTTGGGTTTGTGGGTGGCTATCTACTTGCTACAGCGACGGAATTGGGCAGCAGGGACGCTCGTCTGGGGCTTGGGTCTGGGAGTCAAGATGACGCTTCTGCTGGCCGCGCCAGGTGTGGGTGTTGTGCTTCTACAAGGAGCAGGGCTCGCCGGCGCGGTATGGTCTGGGTTGTCGGTTCTTCTCTCCCAGATGGTCCTGGCTACGCCTTTCTTGAACTCAGCTACAGGTGTGGATTATTTTCTACGCGCATTTGACTTCGGACGGCAATTTCTCTTCAAATGGTCGGTCAATTGGAGATTTATTGGCGAGGACACTTTTCTCTCGAAAGGCTTCGCGATTGGTCTACTGGTGGTGCATGTCACCTTGCTGCTCACATTCCTCCAGGCCAAATGGATTCGCCCGACTGCTTCGAGCCTATGGGGATTTGTGACCAAGTATTTGGGCGCGATCAATGAGTCCGAACGCACCAGGGTGTCACAGAAGATCTCCCCCACCTTCGTCATGGACACTGTGCTGGGCAGCATGGTGATCGGTCTTCTTTGTGCCAGGAGCCTGCACTATCAGTTCTATGCGTATCTCGGATGGGCCACACCCTATCTTCTCTGGAGGGCAGGAGGTGGCCCAGTGTGGGTGCTAGTCAACTGGGCCGTTCAGGAGTATTCTTGGTTGGTTTTCCCAAGTACAGACATGAGTTCCAGCCTGGTGGTCTTGGAGCTTGCGGTGCAGGCCATGTGTGCTCTTATTGCTCCTCCAGTTGATCACATTCGCGGCCCGATGAAGAAGGGTGTGAAAAGTGGTTGAACGTCGGCAGCGCAGCCGACTGAGTCACCCTCGAATCATTCGTCCTCTTCGCTGTCCGATGGAGGCATTTTCCCTACCACTGATTCCTCCTCGTCACTGTCCACAGGAGCACGCTTTTTGACGAACTCCGATGGCCAATACGATTGTTTCCTCCACACCTTTTCATCTCGAACCACGTTCACAATCTCTCCCTGGATTTTGTTGTCTCGGCCGGAGGTTTTGGAGGTGTCGACGAGGACATAGCCACCACGTTTGATCCAAACGGTGGCACGGAATTTGGGATTCAGTTCGACAAGGAGAGGGTCATGAACGGAGGGGATCTGCACGGTGTAGAGATCTTTGCCGTTGGCTTTCACCACGCGGGCGATGGTTTCGGTTTCGAGCAACGTGGTGGGAGGGCTCAGTGTTTCCTCGACAGTCTCACGAAGCTTACGGCGAGACATGGCGCGTGTGAAGGAACAGATAAGGACAACTCCAGGTTGACTGGAAAAGTCAATTGGAGCGGATTTGAGAGCGCAGGATCCCAGCCAAAAATTCTTGTGCGGGGAACGTGACTTTGACGTTTGGTTTGCCTTTCGATAAAGGGAAGGCTACCCGCCCACAAATTTTATCTGCCGCTACTGCATCATTCACATGTCTTATCTCGACTTTCAAGTTGCATTTTATACTCCGTTTGGAGATTGCAGCAGCAGATCAAATGGATCATACCCGGCGTTAGGCAAGACTCATGGCCCCAAGCGGCTATTGAGGAGCATGGAATGACCGCACTTCTTTCGGTCTCCTCCCCGAATCAATCGCATGGGCATCATCATGCAGGCCTCTCTATTACAAAGCATTCCACCTACGTGCTGCTCTATATGTTCCGGCCTCGATGCGCTCAGACATCAGGAAACTACAGTCATGGTAAAGAATGAGGTATAGCGGGTATAGATACTGAAATCTTTTCTCGAATTTGTTTTTTATTGTTTCATTGCTTCTGTCCTTCTCACTTCCTGCACGATCATTTCCCAACTCTGAGTTCTCTTGACCCTTTCCCACATTGCTCAGGTACCCGACTACCCATCAACCATCAAAATGTCAGCCCCAATACTTGGCGCGTTTATCACTCACGCAAGCAAGCCTGAAGTTTCTGTCTCTGGATTATCTCCCGTTCTGCACCGCGACCAGGTTTTCACAAGTCAGCCAACGCATCATGAATTGGACGAGCTAAAATGGGGTGAGCGCCTCAATGGACCCAAGCTCACCCCAGAAGCGCATGTCTCAATTGACCAGTCTTTCTCCCGGCCTGAAGAAGAGCTGGAATCCAGTCAGGGCGTGGTTTCACCTCATGATCGTGTCGTTGATGCTTTCATCCCCTCTGCATCTAACCCGCCAAGAAACCGATGGAGACTGGCAGCTGCAGGTGTCATGTTTTTACTGATGGGCCTCAATGATGCTGCTACGGGTGCGCTCATCCCTTATCTGGAGAAAGAGTACAATATTTCCTACGGTGTGGTCTCTTTGATCTTCATCACCAATGCAATCGGCTTCATCTCTGTTGTGCCTGTATGTCAACTGATCGAAGCTAAACTCGGACGGGCACGCTCTTACGTTGTTGCTGCGTGTTTGATGAGTACCGGATATACTGCCCTAGTCTGCGCACCGCCGTTTCCTGTGGTTGTGTTGAGTTTCTACTTCTTGGGCTCAGGAATGGGCCTCTTTCTAGCTATGACCAATACGTTTATAGTAAATCTCATGCGAGGGACGGTCATACTGGGTGCAATGCATGGGCTCTATGGAGTAAGTATCATGGAATTACTCCATTTTTGTTTAGCTTGCTAACTTAGGCCAGGTTGGCGGTGTTGTGTCTCCAATGATCGCGACTGCCATTGTAACTAGAGGTATACGATGGTCATATTTCTACTTCATCCCTCTATCACTTGCGGTGTCTTCAATTCTGTTCATGGGCTGGTCCTACAAGGGATTCGAAGATGATGCGGCTTCCCCGCTGCTCACCACTCTTGAGCGAACGGCATCACGACAAGCTGCCTCAGGGAGCGAGATCACGAGATCTCACCTATTACGTCGAGCCCTGAATGAGAAGACAACACTTCTTGGCGCCGCCTTCATCTTGTATGCTTACACACTTCCTGTAGAGGCAGCATGACCAAACTAACGATTGTCTAGTTTCTACCAGGGTGCTGAAGTTGCCATCTCCGGTTGGGTCATCTCCTACTTGATTACTTACCGTAATGGAAATCCTACCGAAGCCGGATACATTGGCTCGGGTTTCTGGTTGGGAATCACCGTCGGCAGGTTTGTGTTGACCCATTTCGCTCACAAATTCGGCGAGAAGCGAGCGGTCATCGCTCTCACTGTGGGTGCTGCCGCTTTCCAGCTTTTGGTGTGGCAGGTACCCAATATCATTGGCAACGCAGTTGCAGAAGCCCTTGTCGGTCTTTTCCTGGGACCAGTCTATCCTTGTGCGACAGCGATATTTTCCAAATTGTTGCCCAGGAATATGCAGGTCACTGCACTTTCTGTGGTGGGTGGGATGGGATCATCGGGAGGTGCACTCGTACCTTTCATCACTGGCATGCTGGCACAGAAGTTGGGCACTGTGGTTCTTCACCCCATAGTCCTGATTTCATTTGCAGCAATGTTGGTGACATGGTTCCTCTTGCCTCGTGTTGAGAAACGCAGGGAGTAAACAGGACCAAAGACTTGTGGCAAGCGCACTCAATCAACAGTCATGTCACTTCAGGTAAAACATGGCTTGGCACGGGTTTCCAAGTCACTGGGAGATCTTCGACCTGGTATCACGAAATAGCCTTGGAAGTCTACACCAGCCATCATTGTACTCCGAATCATAGACTCACGAGACAGCAGTCGTACCTCGGCACTTATTGAACGGAGATCGTCTCTACATTGCACCTCGACTAGGACCTCAGAACATGCCTAGGTAGCATGTGATCAGGCATTGTTACTTCATATCATGACAACCTCTTCTGTATCATGAACTCAACTCCCTGTCGCTCTGGGATTATGCTACCTGCTGACAATAAGCCTCTGCGTCCAATTCTCACTAGACAGATCTGAGAAAGGATCTCACAACCAAGATCACTCATTTTCACTGTCACTTGACTACCTGCCAGCAGTCCTAACAAGCAAGTTGTGCAACGATATTGAGAGATTGGTGCAACGTGATCTCACCCCGTTGTTACATATTGCTGGCCACCCGTGGGATCCAGCGCAATGGATCGGGACAAATTCTCGGTACAGCAAATTCGGCCTTTCCGCAAACGCCTTTCCCAATGGACGGGTCAAAAGATCAAAGACTGGATAGAGCCACAAACAGGTTCTACCGCCACCACTGCAAGTGATCCTGAAACGCTGAAATCCACGGCCACGGGCCCCAAAGCCACGAGTTTGGAAAAGCATGACAACTGTTTCGCGTCACAACCTTCAACAGACCCTGATCACCATCGATTACAATTCTCGGTAAGTGACACCATTTAGTCTTTGATTCAGAGCATACGAGTCTCTTATTTGATAAAGGTCACCTCCTTTGTCTGTTTTCTACTTTCTCGGTCGTTCCCATTTGATGGCCATGGCACAAGTCAGTCCTTGGTTCGAGCCAGTCATAGTCAGACCGCTTCCTCACGTCTCCAATCGCGTTTGATTCGAGCTGACACCTCTCGAAACGCTGCAATAAACCAGCTTGTGGGCCTATATGTACCAAGACAGTCCGCAGAACGCCTGATGGTCTCCTCATAACATATGATCGATTTTACCATTGTCATAATCTACTCATGCATTTTTCCATATCATGTCACCCAGTCATTGTTTTATTTCTTCTAACAAATCTGCTCCAGGCCATCCCTGTCGCCAACTTTTCCATCGACGCATATTCGGACACAGGATACCCGAAAGACTACCCGCCAAACATTAACGTGGACTGTGTCGAATTTCTGGGCAATGTCCAAAGCTCCACCACGTATGTGAAGAGGGATCTGGGATTTCAGGGCCGCCTGGGTGATCATATCCTCCTCAGCTATGGTGACACGATGTATAGCGATGGAAATTACTCAGACAAATGGCGTGGCATGACAAGTGATTCTATGGCCTTCGCAACGCATAATCCCCTCGTTGTGGTTGATCCTGTGCTCAATGACGACGGATACCCGCCACAATTTTGTCCTTTGATGGATGATTTGAACGAGGATCCCGCCGAGTGTGCTTTGGGCATTACGAATGTCGTCGAGATTGGGCCCAATCAAGGACTCATCTACTTTCTCTTGAATCATCGGCCTAATGGGACTAATAATCTCATGGGGGCCGGGGTTGCCACGGTTCAACTAAAAACCAACACGTATCCTCCAAGACCTTCCATCAAACGTCTGGGACAGTACTGGTGGGATGCTACATGTGAACCGTGGTATGGTGACATTTGTGCTCTAAGATGGGGACCACATGTTTATGCCTACGGACATGGTGGTGCCAATAACCCTTGGATATATCTCACTCGGGTGCAACATGACGAAGCCACAAATCTGGAATGCTACGAATATTGGAACGGTACCGAATGGCAGAAAGATCGATTGATGACGAAGACATTGGGCGAAAGTGAGAGCGTTTTCTGGCAGATCAACCAGGGTCAAGTGGTATGGTCGAGATATTTTGGCTGCTTGATATTCATTTACTGTGGTAAGTCAAGACTTGAGACTGCATTAGAACCCACGGATTAATTCGATTCTTCCATCTAGACAATTGGATGAATTCCAAAGTCCTGATGAAGACATCACAGAGACCAGAGGGCCCGTGGTCTGATCCGATGACTCTCTACCAAGCCACACCTCTGCAGGAGGGTAGCTCGATTTATGCTGCGGTGCCTCATCCTTATTTTGATGAATCTGGCAAGACGTTGGTGGTGACTTTTACAAATCATCCAAATACCGTGCAAGCTATTCGGGCCACATTCGACTAGTCCGATATGTCATGTCCCAGTGATTGATCTGTGGACGATTTCTGTTACATACCGTCTTTGGGGGATTCTGGCATGGATTCTGGCAGTAGTAAGCGGAGTAATAGTGAATACCCATCGGCTTTCTGGCCATTGTCTTTAAACTCGTTTCCTTCTGCCGTGACACGACTGACTTGGAGCGGGTGATCATCATTGGTAGCACCAACGTACCTTACCCTAGGTAGGTAGGAAGGTCGGTAGGGAGACAGGCGGCTTTGCCAAGACCTCCCTTCCACCACACACCTAGTCCTCAGCTGAGGGTTTTCAGCTTCAAGATTCGTACCAGAACCCTTTCATAACTTCTCTATCCCCAATGTGTGTTCGCTAATTTATGTCAAGGAGGGTACCGGAGCCAGTAGCTACGCGCACATTCAAGCATGTGACTGGTCAGTGCGCTCAGATGCTCGAGGCTGGGACAATGTGAAGCCGTTTATTGATTGTGAAAGATGAAAAGAGGACTTGAGACTGTCCACACTAGCACTTAAGGTGGTAGCAGTCGAGCATCTATCGAGCGTTCGTTGGTGGGCTTTGCACTTACGGCTCGCTTCCACGGTCACTGCATCTGCCTGAACGAAGGATTGTTTATGAGACATCGGCCACAAGAGAGACTTTTATCTCCAGCATTGCTTCAAGATTTGTTGTTACGAGTGAGCTACAATGCCCACAAAGGTCTCAGCTGCTCGCGCAGGGCAAACGATCTCGTGTGGACCACATGTTCTAGATTCGACTTTGCAATTTAATGGTGGGTGAGCCTTCCTCACTGAGCTACGTTTGTCCTTTTGCAACCAACTTATCTGCCGGCTTGCGGAGCTGAACCACCCTTTAACAAAGGATGGCCTCTTCTGGAAGCTTGTTTGGCCATCATTTTGTCTTGTGAACATACAGTGCTGCTTCTATACACGAGAAACGGTCCCCAAGTGCAAGAAGCATTGTTCCGGACGGGGTCTGGACCCGGTTTGATACTCCTTCAAGTCGCATTTTCTCGTGTCCTTGCTGTTATATTTTCGTAAGCGGCCTGAGCACTTGGGTTGTCCTACGCTGGATGTGGACGGCAGTTCCTCATATGCTGCCTCGAGCATCTGATTGGCGACCTATCATTCTCTACACAGACAGCTCGCAGAAGAGGGTGTGCAGTCTTGGTTCATCACCACAAGTTCAACACTTTGATCAGTGCCTTCCAAAAGCCTTCTAGTGGGAAACGCCAATTGCATTTGAGGGCTATAAGTACCTCGAGCTATTCAGGCAGTTTCTAAATCCTCTTCAACGAATTTCAATCTCTAAACGCATACTACCGACCTTGTCTGGTATCTCGTAAACAGATTGCTTCTCCAGTCTGCGGCGTCTTCTGACAATGACCAATCTCGCCCACGTCTCCGAGAAAGACGTCAGCCATGGCAAAATCTCGTCGCTAGACAAAGGCCTTACCGTTACAGGAACCACCATCGCCAACGTTCTGGAGGATGGCGTGACCGCTACTCTCCTGTTCGAAGATGGCTCTGTCCTTGGCCCAACGGACAAAAACGAGATCGTCATCAAAGCCACTTCACGGCTGACAGGTGTCATAATCAAAGATTCCGCCGCTTTCGACGGACAATGGCAAGTTGCATCTGCGTACGCAGCTGACGAAGGTTATAAGGTCACATTGAGGAGCAAATCGGATGAAATCATCAATGAAAATGGATCAACCACATGGACCTACAATCTCATTCTCGAACTCCAGCACCCGCTGACACGCACGCGTGAATTGTATCTACATAGAGTCACCACGCCGGAACTGGTCGAGGATACACCTCCAGCACCGGGGGCCCTAGAGGCCTTTCTCGCATTGATTTCTGACCGCAATGAGAGTACAACTATTACTCGGTCGAGAGATTTCTTCGGTGCGAGCTTCGACTTTGGCCCGGTGGGAGTGGATCTTGAGTGGGATGTAGGCGATCAGTCTTTGAAAGGGACACTCAAGCTGTTGGGGTATGACACGATAAGCGTGCACATGAAATTGGGCCAAGCTACCGACTTCAATCTGCCTGATGTAGGCCTTTACAGAAAGATTCATGTCTGGATCTGGATATCATCCGTGTCCGTGGACCTTGAGATTCGGTATGAAGAGTTCAAGTTTCCAAAGTATGTGAAGAAGCATCGTGAGAGGGAACCATGTATCAGATTCTAGAATGCGGACCCGGTCGTTGTTGTTGAGGAGTTGAAATCAGGTTAGCGTTTATTTTTTCCACGGAGGTTGCAGGTTATGCATGAAATCGCCCGTCCCAGAATATCTCAGTAGCTACCCATTTAGGTATGCAAGACAAGCCATCCTTCGAAGTCGAGCAGGGCGGGTTGCTGACCTTTGAGCGGCTGTTCGAACAAGTGACGTCATGCCTGGAAACCATCCGGTCAGCTGCAGGATTGTACTTTTTCCAAATCCACAAATTCTGACGCGTTTCGTCTCCCGTGTCGCTCGGCTAAATGAGAAGGAGATGAATGAAACATCAATGGATGTGATGATAATGCGGAACTCTTTTTCACGCGTGAGCGCGCAAGGTATTTGCTGCAAAGTCTCGTGGCAGTGTTAAACCTTGTCTCATCCACCACTATCTTGCTGCAGAAATCCACCCAATGCGACGCTGCAATGATGGTGTCGGAGAAACTCAAATTAGATATCCATCAACATACCGCCAGAAAGTGTATTCAAAGGCCGACGCGTCCCTATCTCAAATCGAACATCTCCTATACAAATATACTATAGCACTTCAGCCCCCTGTTTTACCATCGATCTCTCGGGTATAAGCTCACCAAAGGACTTTCATCACTTTTAGTAGGTTTTCGCCCAGGAGCCTTGTTCTCAAAACCCCGCTTGCGTCAATGGCTTTTCCAGCAAGGACTTGACTTGGCATGTGGAGGATCATCTTGGCCTCGATATGCCTAGAAACCCAAGACTCCAATCGCTTGAGTGCAACAACAGCGCCCAGGGGCGAACCTCTGATTAGCAGTATCCACAGAGTCATGCTTCGATTGTTGAAGGCAAGTCTTGCCCTCTTGGGCGCTGCTTCTCATTGTCCCGTTGGTACCTCGTGCCCAGAGCCTTGCGGTCATGGTCCTGGTCATGGCTTCAGACCTGCGCAACGCTCCTTATCCCTGGCCATATGACGATATCACTTTTTGACACACTCCTCTCCGCACGACTTGGCTGGCTCCAGAAATCTGGCTTTTCTACACTGGTGTTTCGAACATGTGTGGACTCATAAGAATGCTGGCTGTTCTCCCTCTTCCTTCGCCTTTCTCTTCCTGTCTTTCACATCAGCTTTCCATTTACAAATTTGCGTGAACAGTTCGCAGAAAATGGGTCTCGGTTTCAAGAAGCCCGATGATGAGCCCGGTGCGGCGTGGGTCGCCATCACCATTGGTGTTTTTGTCGCGTATGTACCATTGTTCCAGTTGTCTAGTGCTGTGCTGATGATTCCAGCTTTGGAGGCCTGCTCTTCGGATATGACACAGGCACGATCTCTGGTAAGTCGTTGACTCGAATGCTTCACGAAGCATGTTTCTTGGTGAAATATGATTAGACTTATTGACGTGTAATAGGCATCCTGGAGATGCCATATTGGAAAGAGACATTTTCTACGGGATACACAGATGCCAACGGCGAGCCAGGAATTAGCTCTGGCCAGGAATCCTTGATTGTCTCTATTCTGTCCTTGGGAACCTTCCTCGGTGCACTCACCGCTGCCCCAACGGCTGACTTCTTCGGCCGAAAATTGGGCTTGATTCTGTCGACAGCACTCGTCTTCAACCTGGGTGTTATTCTGCAAACCATCGCCACCTCACAGCCTCTGTTCATTGCTGGGCGTTTCTTTGCTGGATACGGTGTTGGCCTGATCTCTGCTATGAGTAAGGACATGATGAATCATAGCCTCGAGAGTCCATCGCACTCACTAATCTGTTTTTAGTTCCTCTGTACCAGTCAGAAACAGCACCAAAATGGATCCGAGGAACCATTGTCGGCAGCTACCAATTGGCCATTACCATCGGATTGTTCCTCGCCGCGATCGTCAATAATTCAACAGGCCAGCGACCCGACTCGGGATGCTACAGAATTCCCGTGGCGTTGCAGTTCCTCTGGGCCATCATTCTCGTTGGTGGAATGCTTCTTCTGCCCGAGACACCCCGTTTCCATATCAGAAAGGGCAACTACGAAAAGGCCATCAAGGCACTCTCGAAACTTCGACGTCTCCCAGCCGATCATCCAGGCTTGGTCGAAGAACTCGCAGAAGTTCGTGCCAACCATGAGTATGAGATGTCGTTGGGCAAGGCCAGCTACGTGGATTGCTTCAAGGGCACGGTTGGCAAACGTCTCCTCACTGGTTGTTTGCTACAAGCGCTGCAGCAGTTGAGCGGTGTCAATTTCATCTTCTACTACGGAACCGCCTACTTCACGCGTGCTGGATTCGAGAACCCCTTCATCATCCAGGTGATCACCAACACCGTCAACGTGGTATGTACTAGGCACTCACTTCAATTGTCTTTGATAAAGTCTTTTCTAAACTCATCCTTCCCCATTTCTAGGTCAGCACCTTACCAGGCCTCTACCTGGTCGAAAAACTCGGCCGACGCAACCTCCTCCTCTGGGGATCCGCCGGCATGTGCGTGTGCCAATTTATCGTGGCCATCACGGGCACGGTGTCCGGAACGAGCAACCTCCCGGCGCAACGTGCGGCCATCGCCTTCGTCTGCCTGTACATCTACCACTTCGCATCGAGCTGGGGCCCCGTGGCATGGGTGGTGACGGGCGAGCTGTTCCCACTGAAAGTGCGGGCGAAGGCGCTCTCAATGACGACGGCGACCAACTGGCTGCTCAACTTCGCGATCGCCTACTCGACGCCGTACATGGTCGACGAAGAGCACGCGAACCTGCAATCCAAGGTCTTCTTCATCTGGGGCGCCTTCTGCGGCATCGGCTTCCTGTTCGTCTGGCTCATGATCTACGAGACCAAGGGCCTCACCCTCGAGCAGGTCGACGAGCTGTACGAGATGGTCGACAAGGCCTGGTTGAGCAAGAAGTTCCGTCCCAAGGTCAGCTTCCGCGACGCCAGCACCGCTGAGCAGGGCGGTCAGGACGGCAGGAAGATGAGCCTCCGCCAGATGAGTGTCGCGCAGGAGCAGCGTAGGGCCTCCCAGGCTAATACCCAGACCTTGAATGAGAAGAACGCTTTGTGATGTGATGACCTGTTGGTGGACAGGGCGGGGGAGAGGTGGTTAGTTATATTGGGTGGGATGTGGTGGAATTTGACGTTCGAACAGCAGCCGACTCAACTTCACACAGACGTGTTGAAAATTCTACATACCCTGAGATACATAATAGGCATGAATTGGATATATTGTCGACTTGAAGCTTCTTTCTTAAAGCACTCTCAGCTAGCCAGACTCTTTCATAATTCTTTTTTGTCCTCGGACTCATATATAACACCCAGCACCTTCACATCCTTCAGATACTCTGAAAAATCTCCACGCTGCGTCTCTCATACAACGCTATCAGCCATATTTCCATAATCAGCCCCGATTAGACTTCTGCTGTCTCCCAAGTGACAAGCCAAAATACCACATCTTCAACACAAGCCTCCACCGAATGCACACCAGTCCGCAGAGCTCTCATCCTTCCCAAACAAACGTATCCTCCTTTGGTGGAATCAAGCCTCTCAACGCCATACCATAATCACCCGCATTCGGCATGCGCAACAACGTATGAATATGAAACCTTGCAGGCTCCTTATTCGTGAGAAACACGCCGGAATGGTGGTCGAACTCTACGATGACGACGGGACTCTGAATGCGGAAGTAGAACGCATCGTTGTCTCCAAACCCGCCGATCCAGCTAAAGTACGTCTCGGAGAAGTGGCTCGTAATATGTTTGAGACGTAGACTCCGTGCAGGCTGTGGTAGGTATAGCAGGTATTCGTTCAGGATGGTGTTGATGAGAGATTGTTGGGCGGGGTTCAGCTCGCTGACTAGGATGCCTTCGTACGGCACGACGCGGTTGTCGCGGTAGGCACCGCACATGTGCCGTTGGTCGTCGTGGTTCCAGCGGCCCTTGGGCATCGCGGGGTCTTTGAGCTGCTTGTAGATCTGGGCCCTTGTTTGCTGGTCTGGAGTGAGTGATTGCATCAGTTCCAAACCGGCTTTGTCTTCGACCTGCAAGATCCGTGTGCCTTTGTGGGGGCCTGAGTCAATGATGTTAGGCTCGGCACCCGTGAACCACGGCGCAATGATGATCTGCGTCTTGTAGAAGAAGATATTCAGGCACAGATGGTGCCCATAGAAGCTGAAGCCCCAGGCATCAGTCGTGGAGGGTTCGCCGAATAAGACGAAGTTGTACGAGTATTCGTTCAACACAGCTGGAGACTTCACGAGTTCGCCCAGGAATCCGTTGATGCGCATGGCGGAAACGGCCTTTTCATAGCCTTCCGGTGACAGCGTCTCACGGAGAATTGACATAATTCCATCCCGTGCTTCGGTGGTTAGTTCGTCAAGCCGCAAGCCTTTGTCGCTGAGGAGAAATTCGGGGTTCGACCATGTTCGCCATTCTGGTGAGTCGATGTGGTAGGATAGTATCGATAGCTGTGCTGGTGTCAAATGAGATAATGCGCTTTTAGTCGTTTCAACGATCTTATCGATTGGAATTCCTTCGTCCTGGAGTTGGTATAAATTGGGCTTGATGTGACCTGTTCAATGGTCAGGTCACCCATTCCTACTATTGAAATACGGAGGAGTGCATATGTACCGTCATTTGTAATGCCTTTATAGGGCACCTTCAGCAAATTTCTCCAATGGAGATATAGCTCATAGATCCACGGCGGTTTGCCTCCATCTTTGAACGCATTGGCGTAGACATGAGCATCTTGAGTCGCCATGGTCGTGAATCGCGGAATGCTGAGATCCGGAAGGAACTGACGGTAGGCATTTTCTTGGGCGCCTGCCATTTCTGGTGGGCTCCTTCTTCAGGATGCGAATGGCCTTGAACTCTGTTTGGATAGTCTTTGTAAAGAGTGCCTTGGTGTTTTGTGCAGCTTCCGGTGAGCAAGTACGACGACAAAGATACCCTGCAGTTCGTGGGAGTGAACAGGTCTGCTTGAACAATGTACCAAGAGACACTCTCTGTCTCCTGATTATACTGTTCGTTTGTTCAACTGTTTGATTCAGCAAATTATCCCTTCGTCTCAGGCGAGGATCAAATGTAAATATCAACCGAGTCTCATTTTCTTCCATGGATATTCATGACATCCCCACACGGATGAGGAGACATGATTGTGGGGCAGTCCATCATCGTCGAGGATTGAATTTCCCACGGAGTGTGGTGACGGAAATGTTGCGGCATCGGCATCTCCATCGGAAGCTGAAGGCGAAAAGCCAAATTCAGCCCTCGGTGTAATGAAGCTCCGACTCACGATGTCAGGTTGCATGATCTCCCCACAAAGACAACATACCTAAATACCTGGGTACGGCCTTGCATTGTTTATGAGCTGAAGATCTGTTCGGTATTAGTGTGTCAGGCCACTGAATCCAGACTCGAAGAGGCATGCTAAGAAAGATGGCGTCCGTTGCCCAATTCAAACGTAAGTCTTCTCAGCTAGCAATATTACTATGGCTCACTGCTTGCTTCAGGTCTCGTCCGCTTCGTGCCTCGATCAGACTCGTCGAAGGTTTTGATAGGACAGCCAAGCGATGAAAATGTCGATGTTGGGCTTGCTTTGCGGAAGGGCCAGGATGTGTCGGTGGACATCTTCTCGGGATCTTCTGTCCTCTCTCCTGGGAAGCAGACCGGAAGTAGTGCTATCATTGACAGAGTCCTGTCGCCATTAGCGGTATCTGAAGTGGGAACTATTCGATGCATTGGTTTGAATGTGAGTGAGATCAGGTTGTTGATGGTCTCGTAACTGATTTTTCGACAGTATAAACAACATGCTGCCGAGGTCAACATGGCACTTCCGACGGTGCCAACAGTTTTTATGTATGAACAATCTCGTACATGATAGACCAAAGCATTGAAGTACTGATATATACCATCTAGGAAACCCAACACCTCCCTCGGGGACCCTTGGCCCACGCCAACAATACTTCCCAAGATTACCCAGGAAGACGACTGTGGGGACTATGAATCTGAATTAGCCGTGGTCATTGGGAAGACAGCAAAGAATGTCTCTGAAGCAGATGCGTTGGACTACGTCTTGGGCTACACGGCCGCCAACGATATATCGAGTCGTACGAGTCAGTTTGCTCAGAGCCAGTGGAGCTATTCCAAGGGTTTCGACGGAGCTTGTCCTATAGGTAAGAGACTGAACTCCCAGGATCCATGTGTGAGAGTGCTCGAGCTAACATGAATCGCAAAAGGCCCTGTTCTTGTCTCACCGAGTTTGATACCCGATGCATCAAAACTGCATATTCGTGGCCTCAAGAATGGAGAAGTGCTTCAAGATTGTGGAATCGAGTAAGTTATCACCCTTCCCCGCGTGTCGGGATCTCGGAGCCATCAGGTTCTCTCTAGTAAAAACAAGGCGCTATCACTGACATCGAACTAGCGATCTCATCTTCTCCCTACCCAAGATCATCAGCTTCCTATCTCAAGGGACGACATTGCCTGTCGGCACTTTGATCATCACTGGCACGCCGGCCGGAGTGGGAATTGTCCGCAAGCCCAAGGTGACAATCAAGGCTGGCGATGAATTCGCCGTAGAGATTTTACCACATATCGGCACTTTGGTGAACGTGTTTGAGAATGAAAAGTAGATATCGTGGAAATGGTTTTCCTCGGACAACGATTAGGACGAGACATTGTCAGGCAAGTATATAAATTTCACATATCGACGACATATTGTACCCCTTAGTGTACAAATTGACAGGAACAAGATACAACACAATACTTCCTCTGTTTCTTCACTACCTACCCACGAACGACCTCACGAATCTGCTTCACCGTCAACTCCCCTTTCCTGCCCCAACCACGCTGTCCACTCTTGACACTGGGCCGAAACCGCTCATACATGCCGAAAGCCTTCTTATCCAGCAGGTCCCCCTTCCCCTTCCAGCCCTGCAGCGCATCAGTCATGGCGTTCTTCGCCTTTTCATAATCCTGCTCGTTCCCAAACTTCCCCACCAATAGGCCCTCATTGCCCTTCTTCGCTTCACCCTGCACGACCAACTCTCCGTTCTTGACGTGCATCGGAAACCCCATGACATCGAATTCCTGATCCGCAGAATCAGCTGTCTTGCGCTTCTTCTCGTCCTTCTGGGCCTTCTTGTCCGGATCAGCCGGCTCGATCGCCCCGATGCTCCGGCCTTTGGAAATGGCGCACAGTGTCGAGATCTGAGACCCGATCGCCAGGCACGTCGGCCATGCGAGGCTCGGGTGTAAGCAGTGCGCGACGCAGGCACCCCAGAGATGCAGCACAGGTGCACGGTTGATGAGGACTGGGTTGTCTTTGTCTCCTTCTTCGGAGGCTAGTTCCGGAGGAGAAGTAACATCGCCGGATGTGGAAATCTTCTGCTGCTGCGTTTTCTTCGGAGGTGGTGATGCTTTTGGCGCTGGATTTTTGGAACTATCCTCGCCGTCGGGCTGTTTCCGTTTCCTAGCAGCTAACGGTTTGGTCGCTTCTTTCTCTTGACTTTTGGAATCGACCTTCTGCTTTCTGGGACTTGAGGTTTCGTCCTTGACTTTTGCTTTGCTTGCTTTCGCAGTCGCTGAGCTTTTGGCTAGGGAGGCTTTGTCTTCGTCTACAAAGTCATCTAGACGAGTCTGTTTGGATTTGCTCCTTGTGGTCGTAGGCATGATCACGATGGTTTGTTAGGTAGCTCCTCAGCTATTATGATGGTCAGTTATGTATGTGAGATCACTAGAGAGTAGCAAGGCGAAATGTCTTTGAAAGTTTATTAGTATACTTCTCGAGATGTTATTTTCATGGCAACACTAGTTGACATAGTTGAAGCCCATCAACTGTAATCGTACAAAGTGAGCTCATCACACAGAGCTCGGTGTCTTCCAAGTGACGTCAGGTTTATGCTTCCGAATTCCTTGTTCAGCCTTGCCAAGCTTAAGGAGCACGGTGCTCACGGGCGCTATCAGTGTGCCATTGTCGGTGTGGTCACCTTAAACAGCGCCATTGAGTTGAGCAAATGGTCAGCTCCAAACCGAACCAGCCTTATCCAGCAGTATTTACCATAGAATTGTACCCCGCTTTACCCAGGCTGTTGATGCAAGTCCATCCTTTCATTTCCATGGTGAAAGCACTGCACTTGCCGTCCGGCCCAGGTCCATAGCCGCCTTTCATTATCGCCTCTGGCCACAGAGGGGCTTTGTTGTTGAGACTAATTTGGCACGATAACATTAGTTAGAGACGAGCAGCCTCGGACGGAGGGCCAAAAGGAAGGGTTACTGCAGCGTATCGATGCTGGAAACTTACCACGTTTTTCCACTTGGGCATGCTCGACATCTGATTCCTAGGGGCTTCATGTGGTTCGAATACAAAACCCCAAGGTTTGCGGTACCCGGGTACGTCAAGGCACCGTCGGTTCTTTCCCCGGCGGCACAATTTTTCGTATAGTAGACCTTACACTGGAGACCAGTGGACGGCTGCATCATAGAAATAGTGGTCAGCGAGCAAGGTCTTGAGAGTCTTTCAAGAAAACAGGGTGTTTGGTCCCTGCAAGTTGCTTACCCCAATCGAGACACCTGCTTGCCATGGAAAGTCCATACATGGTGCATTGTTCTTGACCTGAACCCATTTGCAGGTGCCTTTCCAATCTGGAAGTTCACATACGTAGATGCCGACAGGTGGAGTGCGCTTCTGGAGCACCGCACCTGTGCTGTTCGCAGTTGTGACTGTATATGGCTCTTCATACACGTAATTGAGGTCATCTGGAGATAAAGGCGGTGTCGAGTGGATGGCAGCGAGCGTGTCACTGCCAGGAGCAGGAGTGATAGTAGGATCGACGGCTGCCAAAACGCTTGTGGTGATAGCGAGTAGTAGATATACGAGTGAAAACATTGTGTTATCGAATCCAATGTTGCTGTAGTTGTGAAGGGTCTCGTTACGCTGCGCCTCTTTTGTTGTTCGATGTTGGCGATGCAATTGATTTTGAGAAGAAGATTTCCCACTTGTGCCCAAAATAGGGAACAAAGACATGCTGATTTTATTGAGCCCTGTATTCGGGTACTCGAAACAGCTGGCTTCTTTGTTTCCGCATTGCTCTCAAAGACGTCAATCGCCACAAAAAGTCAAATCGAAGAATGCACAAGGTACGTTACCAAAGCGAACTGTCCCTTGAAGGCAAGAATGAGGATGTGCGGGATATTTGATGATAGCCAACACCATCATGCATGATGGAGAGTATTGGGTCCGTGCACGACAGCAGATCCTAGCTGTAATCCTGTAGACTCACAGTCAACCAGAACATCACACGATCATGCCTGCTCAGGACTTGCACCATTTAGATTCAGAATGGTGAGACGTGGATCGCTAGGTAGCCTAGTAGGATGGAAATGCCGTAGAGCTCCCGAGTCATGCCCGAAATACTAGTTCACTGTCCTAGAGATATTTGCTCATGGTGAAGCCAGGTACCACTTCCATTGACCAGTGGTCTTGGAACGAAAGAGCCCGTGAGACATGAAGCAGTACAGTATGGGGTTCAGAAAAGTTCAAAGGTCTTTTAAGGATTTGAGAAGCTGGAAGGAAGATGGCGGAGGGGATTTCTCGGTTTGTCTTCTTCTCTTGGCATGCCCTATCGTACCAGGTACTACCTATGGAGTATTACTTACTTACTTGGTACACACCCAGCCACAAGGGTACCTAAATTCCTATACCACAAACAGACAAAACAACCTAACCCAGACGAATCAATCAAGCTATCTAAATACGACTTGAATTCTAGTGTAAGTGACCAAGTGTCGATTGTTAGTCCATGTGCGCGAGGCTCCTAGACACCATAGCTCAAACCAGCGCCCATCTGCCTTCAGCATAGGCTTAAATTTCGCAAACCAGATCCACACCATGGCGAATGGGTTCCTTGGGGAAGTGAATAATCTCCTCGATCTTACTCTGGAGGACGTGCAGAGTGTTCCATCAGGGTTCCCACCACTTCTTGCGGCCGGTTGTGCACATTACAGCGAAGTACTTGAGTCTTTCCGTGTTCCATTTGGTGTTCAACAGATGGACCGAAACATCGCCAACAGGGTGGCCATAACTTATGTTGTCAGCCACGAGATAGTTCGAGTTTCCGCAATGACTACTCTCCTCGGCCGTATATAGGGAGACATTATATCCCTCGTTGTTGGTGACGAAGAATGAGTTCCAGTACTGCAGTGAATCAACGAAGCTACAGTCGTGGCCGGTGCAGAAGCTCTCTGGAATCTTGGTCTCTGTGCACTTTTGGTTAGGAGTTCCTTCTTTCGCACTGCACCATTTTATGGCCAAGTCTGGACGGGCAGCGCGTGAGTCCAAGTGAGTTGATGGAGCAGGAGCATCGTCAGTAGTACCTCCGGCTGAATCGAACTGGGCAAGAGTGGCATTTCCAATTGACAGGAGTATGAGTAAGTACTGGATCAAGGTACGGATTTTCGAGGCCGAAGAAATCATGGCGCTTGTTCCAAAGCGGTGCGCTAGTTTTTTGAGATGGCTTTCTCCGAGTACGATGAATCGAGCTGGACTTTATAAGACAGATGGTTTTGTATGATGCCGCAGGCTCGTTCGGAATTCGAGTTCTTAAAACATTCGTTGTCTACATATAAGGTATTAGACAATGAAACTGGACTGCTAACCTTAACGATGCCCTTGGGCCATTTTCCACAAAGGATCGTTCAGTTCCGCAAACAGCACTTGGGAACTCGTGAATGTCTTGGAATCATCGCATAGACGGTTGGAGTCTTTGTTCACATTCAACGTCGAACAAGATTGAGACTTGAATCATTGCCTAGCTAAGCTATGGTGGATTGGGGAATTTTCTATCTGGTGGCCATCAACTGTCATTGGGAGCACACCTGATGGAGAATACGCTGCGTTGGTTTCGGTAAAACCGTAAGTTCGGAGGTCATTTATACCAGGATGGACGGTGGTCACTCCCAGCCTTTGACAATAAATGTCTCTGTAGATTTCCACCTTGTATCCTTTATCGTCAAGAAATTGGAACCATTGCCAACCCTGTACTGGTCCAAGCATCATACACTTATGATCGCCACCACAGGAGGTCTCAAAGATTTTGTAGCACTGGTAAGCTTGAGGGGTGGGGCCGTTTGGGTTGGGCCCTACACAGATTCTGAAGCTCTCGGTATCATTGGCACGACGTGCATTTTCATGGAGCGTCGGAGTAAGACTCTTGTCGTTGTCGGTATCTGTCCCGCCTGGTTGGATAATCCGAGCGAGAGCAAGATTGTTGAACAACATGCACAGAAGCAAATATGGTATCATAGCTCGCAGCGACAGTTTCGAAGAAGCCATGATGGCAGTTGCAGAATGTCTTGACATGGACCTTGAGATGGCCTTGATCGGGAAACAGGTGCTTCAGAATTGACTTGGGATTCACTGTAGTCACTTACAGGAATGGCTGAATCACTGGATTTGTCGTTGCAATCAGAGTTTGCGTAAAGAAAGCGAGCTTGTAGCATTCTTCTTTAGTCGGGAGCGGCCATGTACTTGTGGAGATATGTCACAAAGAACCACCACAACCTGCAAACAGTTATATCTCGAACACCGTAACAGTGTCAAAGGGTTAAAATTATGCAAATCCTTTGTGCATGCTCGAACTTCCTCACTGCAAATACTTCCCTTTATGACCCACCTGAAGTTTACACCTAGCAGTGATACAGCTCAAGTCCGGGACCAAGCACTTGATGATTCAAAAGGGTCCAAAGCGTCTTGTCGACATTTAACTTCTTAGGAGATGGGAGGTGAAGCATTATCACCAGAATTCCAGCCCTCGAACAGCAATGATTTGATGGCTAGGACACATCTTTCAAAGTCGCACCTTGTGTTTGTATGAAGTGTTGGGCCTTCAAGATCGCATATGGTGAATCGTTCAGCTGGCCCGTCCAGTCTGTGCGCTGAAATGATCTGCGGGGTATTCCCTAGGCTGCCCTAGCCCTTGAGAGGCGGCGTCTTCATCAATGATGACTTCAATAGACTTACCTGTGAAAATTCGGGCTTTCAAACGATTTAACGCATTTGCTTTGTGGTATCCTAATTGAGGAAAGAATGTTGAGAGTGCAGATTTGGAAGGTGTCATGACTGTCCCACGGTCCGGCACTCCGCACTGCACTGCGTTTCAAGACAGGCCACTTTCGGCATTCTTCATCTGTGGTATTGCCGGAAATTGACCACGAAAGTCGCGGTGCAGTTATCTCTGCTTCTTGCTAGACAGTAGTTTCCGAGGCTTGATTCTTTGGGTGTCGGAAAGTCAGAGAAAAGTTCTGTCGTTGATTAACCTGGGCATGCTGAATTATTCTGATTACCTTGTGAGTCTTTGTAGGTTGATTAGACAACACCACGACGATCAGCCATGCCCGACTCAACAAGTCGAGTAGAGGGGCTCCCATCATTCTCTCGTCACATCACGACTCATGATTCCAAGGGGTTGGCGATTTTCCATACACCAGATCCAGCCCATCCCGAAGACTCGACTTCGACTCCAGGGCCACCAGTGTCTACCGAACCCACATGGGTTAATTTTCCAGGTTCAGGATTCGGGCTGGGTTATGCCACAGATACCATACCGGCGGATTTCAATGCAAACAGTGATATCGAGGCGTACTATGATTATCTTCATCGACATCCGGGAATCTCAATTCAAGGTGGATCGGTCCTCCGGGTAGTTGATATGTGAGTCCAAACTCCGCGGCCGCTGTCCGTCCAAGCAGCAGTGATGAGAAATAGAACCAAGCCATGTCTCGAGTGTTGAGAGGAAATGACTGACAAATCGGGATAGGCAACCAGGCTCTGTATCACCAATGCATCGAACAGTATCCTTGGATTATGGTGTAGTGCTCGAGGGAGAGGTTGAATTACATCTGGACTCTGGAGAAAAGAGACGGCTGTTGCGGGGTGACATCTTCGTGCAGAGGGGCACTGCACATCAATGGAAGAACCCAAGCGAAAACGAGCCTACGCGACTGTTGCTCGTCCATCTAGGGAGTAAAGAAGTGATTGTAGAGGGCAGGGGAGCGTTGCCCGAGTCTATGTACCTCTAGTTAATCCCCTACATATGGGTGGTCTCCCGATAGCTAAAAGGATAGATCTGCTGGTTGGGAAGGTCCGGTCAGAAGAACGGCTTCCGGGCGCCAAGGTACCCGGAGTGCAAGCTTTTGGGGCCAGGTTTTTAATCATCGGAGCCGAGGTTGCCATATCCGCAGTGGCGCGGGTACCGGTACATTGCCGCTTGGGATGCCTATAAATTAGCCAAGATTCAAGAACACGGCGCCCGGATAGGTACCCGAAGAGATCTCAACCAGGCACCCCACCCAGCACCCCAAGTCCCAGGCCAGCGGTATTACTAATGCAATCCCAGCCAAACTTCCTCCAAACAGAAAATGGTATCGCCACCGCTCAGCGAATGGTGTCATAAGGGATCAGGGTCACTAAATCGATGGTGGACGGAGTTAGGCCAGTCTCCAGCCATTGTTGGATTGCGATAGGTCCACTTACGAGCACATCACAGAGCGGTGCTCCGTTCCTGTCAGTTGGAGAGCCTGAGGTAGTCTTAACGTCACACACTTGGATGGCAGGTACTCGCGCACGAGGACAGTGCCTGTTGCCCCGCAGAACTTCATCGTTGGGTGATTTTTAATTTCATTTTCATGCCAGTGGGTTAACTCCATATTTATTTCCTGAATCCCCTCGTGCTGTCGTCTTCTCAACTTCTCTTGTCGCACGCTCAAATCTGCTCCTCCGACTTAATAGTATAACCGTTCACTAATAAAGCTCCAACAATCTCTAAATATGTCTGAATCGGTTGTTAGAACGGCCTTTGATCCCAAGGACATGGTATGGTTTAACTCCGACCGCCGTCTTCTGAGCTTCCCATTGACTTACACTTCGTATAGGTGTTTCGTCACCTTGGTCCTACTGGATTGAAGGTTTCAGTCTTCTCACTAGGTATGATCCACCCGAAAATCGATATGGGAGTGGATGGCATTTTAAGCTAACACTGAACACTCAGGGGGTTGGCTCACCTACGGTGGTACCCAGAAAGGAAACATTGTGAAGGAGTAAGTCAAATGCGAAATTTTACATCGCATGAACCCGAGAAATCTAACAAGACGTCAATAGAATTCTCCAAACTGCATGGGATCATGGAGTCAACTTCTTCGATACTGCCGAGGTTTACGCCAATGGCTCATCAGAAATCGAAATGGGCAATGCTCTCAAGGAGCTCAATTGGCCCCGTGATGAATACGTTCTGTCAACCAAGATTTTCTTTGGTACTGGCCGCAAAGAACCCAATACCCGTGGTCTCTCACGGAAGCACGTTGTTGAAGGTCTTAAGAGCTCTCTTGAGCGCCTACAGCAACCATATGTCGATATTGTTCTTGCTCACCGACCGGACTATGCAACTCCAATGAAGGAAATTGTCGAGGGATTTACTCAGGTCATTCGCAATCTCAATCTTGCCTATTATTGGGGTACTTCCGAGTGGTCGGCAGCTCAAATCACCGAGGCCACACTCATTGCCGAAAAGTACAATTTGATTGCACCTATTGCTGAACAACCCCAGTACAATGCCTTCCACCGTGAGCGCTTTGAGGTTGAATACGCACCCTTGTATGACCAATTCAAGTACGGAACCACCATCTGGAGTCCTCTCGCCTCAGGTTTGTTAACTGGCAAATACAACAACGGAATTCCAGAAGGATCACGCTTTGCAAACCACAAAGACTTCTTCGGTGGCGTCGCCGATTCGCTCCAACAGCCGGAGGGCAAAGCCAAGATTGAGAAAGTCAAGAAGCTGACCAAGATCGCCGAACGTCTGGGTGGAAATGCTGGACAATTGGCTCTTGCATGGGCAGCAAGCAATCCCAATGTCAGCACAGTTATTCTGGGAGCCACCAAGGTCGAACAATTAGTTGACAACCTTGGGGCCATCAAGCTCTTGCCAAAGCTGGATGCCAAGGTGCTCGAAGAGATTGAGGACATCCTTGACAACAAACCTGCAGCTGCGGCCACGTATGGACGGTCGAGGTAGGCGAGACTTTCTTCCCTAAATGTTCAAGTCGTTGTCCAAAAATAAAAGCTGGAGCCTTGTCATGGAAACCCATGTTCTGGAAGCTGATATACCGCATTCATTAGACGCGAATGGCGCCAACGGTCGTCTAGACTATGAGATAGATGGAATATCGGAATAAGATCTATGGATTTTGAGGCCCTGGAGTAGACTGTCCTTCTACCGCCTGAGTTGCCTCCATCACTTACAATGTCAACCTTTGACTTCCCTGCTAGCCTCAATTGCCTCGATGATCGTGATAGCCACTCACATTTCCAACGAATGGAGCTTTCCTGTACTCAACGTGATCAAGCGATTGTCCTCTGATAACGCTACGAACAATCTTAGCTACATCCTTATATCGTCTTCTGGCGACCTTGACAGTGATAGGTCACACAATCTGGGGAACACATTTCAGCAGATACATGGGTCTGCGGGCCGCTACGTCATGTGAGGGGGCCAAGAGGCGTTTGTCGACCGGTCTGGGCCCATTTGAAGTGCATGAGAAGGCTTTGTAAAAGCTCGTTCCTCAGTGGCATGTTCTTGAGGATCTGGCAGATGCTGAAGAGGGATGTTATTGGGAGTGATGACGAAGTCTCTTATCTCCAAGGCTCGTAGATGCGCACCAGGAGACCCGTCTGTCCCATCGATATTAAAATCCCCATGCATGCATGCATGTACGTCGGCAATTCCCGATAAGATAACAGCAGAGTTACACTTCCCCGCGAGAAACTCTCCCCCTTGTCTCTCGGGCGCTGCCTGTTTCAGGGCAGGTTGCGATCGCCTTACTTTTTTGGCCTGGAATTTCCGAATTCCGCAGCGCTTGAAGGTCCTGGTTGTGCTTCTCCTCTTCTTTCACCATTCTTATCGAACACACCCGCTGGCGTACTGCTTGTCATCTCGACCCACTTCAGCCTTCAATCATCCCGTCCGCTCCTTAGTGAATGGCACGACATCACCCAGTACAATGGATTGGTGGTTCGTACCACAATATCTCCCATCTATGTTAGCTCGGTGCTAGATCAGAAAATACCTCCGATGGATATAACGCGTACCCGCACAGGCTGCTGGACGTGTAGGTCCCGTCGGATCAAATGTGACGGTGAGCATTTTGACCTTTGGCTCTAATATCTTTGGCTAACCGTCACCCCAGAGGCACGTCCAGTATGCTTGCGATGCTCCTCGAGTGGCAAGAATCTGAAATGTGGATATGACATTCGCTTGACGTGGCAGGAAGATCATGAGGCTCGGGGCGTGTCTCACGGTCGGACTGGTGTGTGGTCCAAGGCTGGGCGGTCTCCCACCACTGCACCGAGACAAGTCTTCGATGCCAGCAAGATGTTTGGAGTACCCGATTTTCCGAACATTGAGAACCCTCGGTTCTTGAACACCACGTTCAACGATGTCGAAATGCACTTCGGCCACGGTGATGCCGAGGCCGGAGTTGATCAGGCTGAACGCGAAGATGATTTGATGATTAACGACGATTGGGATTTCATGGAGTATGAAGATTTGAAACCCGACCCTGGGTCGCCGCAAAGAGCCTTGTCATTGATTTCTCGCGCCGGCAAGATCTCTCAGTTTGACGCCTATTTAATCCCTCATTTCGAGGACGTTATCTGCAGTAGCTCCACGCTACTCGATGACGAGAGGTACAACCCATATAGACATGTTCTCTTCCCCATGGCCATGGATTCTCGATCTCCTGGTGTCTACCATGCAACAATGGCCATATCAGCGAATGTCCTCCGACTGGGAAACCCACAGTATGGCGTTATTGCGCTCGGCCATCGGCAAAAAGCCTTGCGAAGACTGATCACCCTGCTGGGACCGGGAGGCGCCGATACCAGCCATGAGATGGATGAGATGCTTGGATTGGTTCTCATGTTATGCTGGTTTGAGGTCTGTCTACTCCTGATGTGTTCTTTTAATTTTCCAAACTCGTTAGAGTTCACAAGCTGATCGTCATCCCTCCCCATTTTAGATTTCCGATGGTTGCAGTCCTTCGTGGGTCAAACATCTCAATGGCTTTCGCAGAATCATAGAACAACACCAAAGGATATCTTCCCGTCAATCACCGCATAGCATGAATGTGGGACAGTTCTTCATGCGATACTTCGCCTTCCACTTGGTCCTGGCCAAAACTACATTCCAGTCCGAAGAAACCGATGCTGATGAAATACGCAGCCCATCTCCCGTCGCTTCCCCCACCGACGATCACAAACCCACAATTGGCGAAGCAAATGAAGATTCAGATCCTGCCCTCGCCCTGTCGCCTTCCAGCTCGTTCCTAGCCGCACATATGCCTGACGAGACTATGGATGAGATCGATCTCTACAAGGGCTTCAGCGACCGCCTGCTACTACTCATCAATGAGATCACCGATCTCGTTCCCGTCGGCAAGACGGCCGAAAACAGCGCCATCTTCACCACGAAAGCACGCCACCTGAAGTCCAGCCTGGACACGCTGCAACAGCACTTACCCGAAATCCTAACTTCAGCCTCTAGCCCACCACCCACCACCTCAAAGCCAAACTCAAACTCAACCTCAACCCCGCCCAGCCTCACCGCGCGCAAAGCCGCCATCAGCGCAACGGCCGAGACATACCGACTCGGCGCGATAATCCTACTGCACCACATCCTGTCACAACCGCACGCGGCATCCAGCGTCGCATCACACGTCATCATCCACGCGCGCGAACAACAAGCGGCCATCGCAAGCATCCTGTCGACGATCTCGCACCACTTCGAGACCATGATCCACTCGGCCGCGCTGCCGCTGTGGTCGCTGTTCCTGGCGGGCTGCAGCGTCGACGACGAAGAACAGCGCATCGCCGCCCTGCAGATCTTCGAGGCCACCGAGGACCGCAAGCGCTTCGGCAACGTCAAGCCCGCCCGCGAGGTCATGGAGATGGTGTGGCGCCAACGCGATCTGGGCCGTGATCAGAGACGCTCCGCTGCTGCCACTGCGAGGAAAAATTCAGCGGACCACTCCTCCGCTCCGGTCAGAGGCCAGTATGAGTGGGAGCGCGCCATGGTCTTGCTCGGAGGCTGGAAGATCAGTCTGACGTGAACTGATCCTCGGGGTGTTTCGTCTGAAACGTGACATGAAAACGTTTGTTTCTGCTCGTTTGTTTTGACATCTTGATTTTGGCTCTTTATTATTTTTTCTTTGAGCGATTGGAAGCGACGGCTGTTTCGAGGATGGATCTTCTCTTGTTTTAAGTAGTCGCGGGGCCGGGTAAGGGATTGGTCGGCTGGTAGGGCAAGTACCAGGATAGCGTTTGCAGTTGAAAAGTACAATTTTGATGGAATTCCAGTCACAATCTGTGAGTTCGAGCTGCCCGTGATGTGCTATTACTTGTGTCGTTCGCTGGGAAGGAAAAGGCCCAGTGTTATCAACGTAGCCCAGTTGATATTCTCCCCCGGCCCTTTGCTAATGCTTTGTATTTGTGGTACATGGACGAGAATCTATCAATCGAGAACTCACCACTACAACTAAACTCGGTTCCAACATCGATCACCTATATTTTCGACGATGTTCCTCCTGCTTGTCCCTCCTCTCTCCTCCTCCGGCCCCCTTGCCACCCCGTCAACGACGCCAACTCAACCTCAGGATCTGAATGCGCGAGATTCGTCCCTGCCTCCTGGCCGGGCCGCCACCTCCACACACGCGCGATGTCCTCCTCTAATGTCCCCTCCAACATATCGGCAATATACTTGCCCAGGATCGGCATAAACTTGAATCCGTGTGCGGAGCCGCCGCACGCGAGGAACAAGCCCTTGTGGGTCGGGTGCGGCGTGATGAGGAAATGTCGATCGGGTGTGTCGGCGTCCCAGCACAGGCGCGTGTAGCTGAAAGGGCGGGCTGCGAGGTCCGGGAGCACGCGGCTTAGGTTTCGACGCATCGCCTGTTCGATTTCGAGTGGGAGGTCGTCGGCCGGATGGTCGTGGAAGGTGTGCGGGATGGAGGTTTGGATCCCGCTGTTGCTGTCGCGGGTTGTGTTGGTAAGGAATTTGCTGTGTGCGAGTTTGAAGACGCCGTCGGGCCCCGGTGGGAAGAAATAGTCGAGTTCGAGGTTGTCGAGGACGGGCATGGATGCGAAGTGTTGTTGCTCCGAGGGGGAGAGCTGGATGTGTGCTACGCTGTGGCCTTTGGCGATGAGTTGGCCTTGTAGGTCGATGAATGATGGTGTCCAGGCTCCTGTGGCGAGAACTACAATGTCGGCGTAATGCGTTGTGCCATCTTCGGTCGTTACACCATTGCAGTGGACGCCGTCTTCAGATATGATCAGCCTTCGAGCATAGCCGCTGCTACCAGAGATAAATGAGACTCCTTTCTCTTGTGCTGCCAAAGCAAGACGCCTTAGAGCTTCCCCTGAATCAGCCCAGCCTGCTGTCGGGTTCCAGACGTTGATATTCCAGTCGTCGAGTGGACCGTTGATCATGGGGAATCGCTCGCGGACCTGATCTCGTGAGAATTCATCGATGCCTTGCACACCGAGTCGTCGACTCGTTTCGATCGATCCTTTGACAAAAGGCACAGAGCGTTCTTTGGCACTGAGGACCCAACCCGGGACATGGTAAAGGCCGCGGTAGAGTTCCGAGGACTCCCAGACCTTAATGGCTTCCACCCCCAGTCGCACATACAGTGGCTCGTTGTAGTCACTTCTTATCACTTTGCTGATATCGGTGGATGCTGCTTCGCATGATGGTGGGGCATATCGATCGAGGACACGGATAGACGTGTAGCCTCGTTGGGCCAGATAATACGCCGTGGAGGTCCCGAATGCTCCTGCTCCAACAATGAGGATCTTGGTTTCCCGATTCATGACCATAGCAGTGACGCCCAAACATGGGAGGGGTCAGCGATCAGCCAGAGTTTATATTGATATGCTCGTACGCGCTTATTGTTACATGTAGAGCTCTGTTAAAGGTTGATATTACTTTTATTCTGCGCCATGATGAGAGATTCTGTCAACGAGTCTAGGTGGTGACACTTGGCACTTGTTGGTCAGATAGTGATAATCAGGAGATGCAAAAGGAGCGGAGCCGTGATATCTCGCAATGACCTGCCAGTTGTTTCGTAGATCGATTCGAGCCCCATTATTGGATTATGGCATAAGAGGAACCCTTGTATGATTGGGTGACAGAAGTTAGATGGGCAATTGTGAGAGTGCCATCAAGAGCATTGTGGCTTCACCCAGAGGAGAGTACCGACACTCCACCGGGAGGTACCCGTGTTCTCTTCGACCTTCCAGAATGGTTGGTGTGGAGAGGAGTTCATGAGAATGAGCTCGAACTACACCCACTGGCGACCAAGTTCTACCCCGCTTTGCTATCACCTTTCTCTAGCTCGGGGATGAGGAACAAGTGGGAAAAAGTGTAGTGTTTGTAATAAATCGCAGGTTAAGTGGAGACATGGTCTACGGAACAGGAATAACCTTCACCCGGGTATTCATGATACGTGTAGCCAGAAGACAAAGAGTGATGGATGAGGCATCCATCGTAAGGTTGAGCGATACCTGAAAAGCACCTTCATGACTCCCGCAGCACCTCGTCCGAGTCTGACGTAGCCCAGACTGCAGAATCACCCATGGGTTTAACATCGCCGAGGGGGCTGTGGCAGTGGACAGGCACGTCGAAATGTCAGCATTCTCGAGTAAACACATCCTTTTGTCATTAAGGTCTTTTGCGTATTATTGGTGGCAAGGTGGAGAGTGGAGTCCAGCGAAACTCGATGAGACTGGTGAAAGTAGGAGGTATCACATTCCGTGCGACGACTCGGCATCGTGGTTCCGCTACGAGCAATTCATGCTGCCGGATGTTGTGATGTCTGCATCAATCTCGAGTGGTGAGTTCTTCACTCGAGGAAAGTAGACAAGCCACAAAACATATCACAAAAGGCCAAATCACGGGTAACTTTCAGACGCTGCGCTTCTTTGTTGCTCAGAGACAACGTGAGACCGTGGCCAAACACCAGCCTGATGCGCACGCTTGATGAGCTCTTGCGGCTGTTCAAAAGTCGGTAAACTGCACAGGCCTTAGGGTGGAGATGAAGCAGGTTCGTAACAGAGAGCGTCGATCTCCTCAAAGGACTGCTGCTCAAGGGCAAGGACGCGATGCAATTCCTGATGGCTGGTAAGGGCATTCTTGTTCGCATTTGCCCAGCTCCATGACACGTGCTGTGAGAGCTCGAATATGGGACAAACTTCTGGTAGCTTAGCTCTTTCTCAAGCTGTACTCTCGGAATCGAGGAAGTTTGCAACAATGGCATTGATTCCATCTCGGAGCTTACCCGCCCCAGGTAGCAAGGCTCAACCGTTGGGAGAATACTTTTTCGGCTTAAACATGAGTAACAACCGACAACTCCCGATGAGTAAATTCATATTCTGTCGCATGAACTGGGATGATGCCCGTTTTGAATTGCCGGCAAAGCTACACAGATGGGATGGCTTAAAGTCCACGAGAGAAAGAGTCGAGACATCTGACTTACCAGGCCACACCGCTGTGGAGAGATATTCTGGATCTAAATCCCATGTGTCTGCCGTCGTTTCTCTGATCGAACTCAAAAGGGGTTCTGCTTGTCAGAAACAAGATATAGGAAAGATATGGTTACGCATAGACGTTCAACGGTCCATCGAAACTGGTGCTGGTTGATGCGGCACTTCAGCAGAGTCAATGCGGCATGCCCTGCTGAGAATAGCTCGTGCCGTGCAACCAACGCATGCCTCTGCCTTCCGGATTAAGCCAATGTCACTTATGGGTAGGGAGGAACATTGCTTGCGAGAGCCATTAGTGGGGGAAACAGAGAGAAGATGTCAGGAAAACGTCAGTGGATATGGCCGTTCCCTGAAGGGCATGACTGAGAGCACAGAGGGCATCACATGGAAAGAAGTGCTGGGTAAACTTTGCTAGCAATCTCGTGAAGTGACACACCAGTCTTGGAACCAGAATGCTGGAAGGGTTGAGCTCCTGGTAGGCTTTGGCACTTTCGAGCTCTCAAAAGGACGGAAGAATCACAGAAACATAGTCGCATCGTGGTACAGAGAAGACGGCTTCCGCACTGCAGCCCCTTTACATATCATGTTGGTCACCGGGTTACAAAAGCCAACCAACCGCCATGAGCAGTCCCACGACGATGGCAATGTTGATAGGCTTCTGTATATGCGTTGTCTCGCAAGCCGGGAGGCGCGGCACACAGAGGCCAGGATGACACCAGGACATGTACTCGGGCTCTATGTTCCATGGTAGTACACAAGCCGGCTTCGGCTAGATGGACATGATGTTGGTTGTTCAACGTCACTGTCCTTTGCGAAAGACCAAACGCGTGGACAAGGCTGGTAACCAGCTCGCGGTGCCTTGCACAGTCAAGATGTCAAGCCTTGAGGATGAAGACCAAGTTCAGGGAATTGTTTCCCCAAAGGAGAAAGGATCGAGGGGAAGAAGCGTTGGAAGGACATGGAGTTGGAGTGGACGAATAAAAGGGAGCGGGAGAGAAAGCTTGGAGTTGTTATCACCGGGAGGTGCACCCGCTAAGCCCCCATCGGGTAAGCCTATCCACCAAACCGATAACCATCCTCCAAGCACCTTCCCTTTATCTTTGACGGTACAAGGGTAACTACAGAATGCTGGATGGCCGCGACTGCCCCAAGACGGCCTGTGGTCATGAGCATCCATGGGGGCAATGGGCCGTGGGTATCACCTCTCGCCGCCCTCCAGTTATTACGGACCAGCAACCATCTTATTTTAACATCTGATTGCCATTGGAGAAATCCTTGGGTTTAGATACACCTAGGCTCGACTCCAAACGTTAAACAACCACTGGTATTTCCGTAATTCCCCTGATGGATCCATGATATCGGTCCATGTCTCGTGGAGAATCCCTGTTCTCATAGCTTAAGCCTATCCCAGACCCCAGCTCATGTCCCTTCCCATCCTTAAAGATACCTCGCTTGCCACAGCAGTTCACAGGTCGCCTTTAGAACCATCTCTTGGTCAGATACCGTGAGTGATCTCCTGATAACTGATATCTCAGGCAGTCCACCTCGACAACCCTCGGTTCAGGTGGACCCATCAAGTATATCCCCGTATTCAGTCTGCCTCTTCTGAGGTAACCTTCACAGCCCAGTCTGTGCATATATACCTTGACACATTCTTGTCGCCATTCATTGGACTGGCAGTCTCAGATTCTATTGCCGTTTCACTTTCACGTGCTTGAGTCAACTTGGCTGGTCGTTGTCACCTTTTCATCACTTGTATGCCTCATGCGACCTGACCCTGACGCGCAGATTGGTTTGTGAAGACGATACAAACTTGATATTCTGTTCGGAATCTGAACCCAGCAACTACTTCGCAATCTAATTTCAACCCTCGCACCACAATGGCATTCCTAAATGAAGGATCCCTGTTCCTCTACGTTGGCCTAGGACTCGGCATGCTCACTATATCGTACTTGACCTTATCTACAAATCAGAGGGATATACTTTTCAGAAGGTTGAAACTACGAGGTCGCCGAGCGTCAACTGCCAATACGCCTCCACGATCGATCTCCCCGGATAAGAAGGAGCCCAGGAACTCTCCGCCGTCCTCAAGTGAGTATGTGAGTGCGTTTCCACCTCTGAACAGAGATTTATTGGAAGTGGTTGCTGCCGAGCTTCCTGCCCACCAGCGCCTTGCTCTCGGTGAACTCAACTTTGATGAGAAAAACTGGACCAAGTCGGTCATGGGATTTGAGGAAGACTTCCGGACATGTGCTCCCAACAAATATACCTTCACAGGTCATTCAGTGCAAGAGATCCGTGGATTGGGCGACTTTCCAGATTACTCAAGCCTTAGTGGTGTACCTCTTCCAGAACCTTACCCCGAACATGACATTAAGACGGCTCTACCAAGACCATATCGTCCATTCAGGTGGGCTTATCATCAGACCATGTGTAAGTGTACTTGAAAAACGCGCCCGCCGAATGCGACTGACCTGATTCAGCCCTGACCAAACTTGAGCCTAACTGGTGGCTTGAATTGGAGAACACATACGTCAAACGCATCGCTGAACGTAAACGTTTATATGCTGTACACGGAGAGTCTGTTCTTCAAAGCCTCCCAGGATCTGAATTGGCGTGCAAAGAGCTCATGGAGATGATCGTCCAGTTTCTGTGTGCCCGGTACCCCCAATATTTCCATCTCCACGATGATAAGAAAACGTTTGAGAACAAGATCCTTGGGACCAGACAGGATGTCTCTGCCAAACATCCATTGTTGGTCATTTTGGACAACGTGCCCGAAGACTTTGCTATTACGCTACGCAATCCCGAAACTGGTTATTACCACTTTCGTGCTGGTGTCATCTGTTCGGCTCTGGGGTGGAATGTGGGTACCAAGATCGGAATGTCTTTGCCCCAGATCCATGCTCCAATTCCAGACTACAAGGAGAAAATGCAGTTTAGCATGGACAGGTGCGTAACATGGCCCCTTGATCGAATAAAAACACCAAGATGCTAACAATACCCCCATAGATACTTCACCAAGATGCCCACCCAAAAACCCATTCAGCGTGGTTCATGGGGCTTGGAAGTTGATCAGCCCTTGTACATGCCACCAGGTGATCCGCATGAGAAGTATCGGGACTTCCAGTCTCCCGATTTAGATCCTTCTCGTATCCACCTACGCGTCGACTGGCAGACTCTTCGTCGCTTGCCTCTTTCTGGTGGAATTGTGTTTAATTTCAAGGCCTTGTTCACTCCGATCACCGAATTCCGAGATGAACCTTACATCCCGTCCCTCATCCTGAAGGTATGCAAGGAAGGTAAAGAAAACTTGATGAAGTACAAGAACACGTGGCACGTCGAACATGTGACCATTCCTGCTCTAGAGCAATATGAGCAAGAGCAGAAGGCAGCTGGCGTGGTGGAGAAGCATTGGACCGTGAATACGCTTGATGAAAGTCCCTATTTCCCCGGCTGGCAGGACAAGTGGATTCGACAACAAGGCTTCGCAGCCAAGGAGTATTCCACTTGACGCAAAAGTGACATGGACACCCAACCAGCACGTTGCCCTTTCAAAAGGAACTAGTTTTCATCTTCATCTCACCCTCGCGCCATGACCTCATGATAGAAGATCAACAACAAGACTATAACGCAGTAAACGAAGACAATGAAACGCATCACATGGTTGCGATGCAGAAAGACCCAACCTCCTTCATCTAAGATCTCAAATTCTATACCACTGACTTATTCAACCCTTTCAATTGCCTAAACTGTTCGTCCCTTGCATTATATCATTTTATCTTTGAGAAGACCATGGTACTAAAGAATTGGTTGCGATTGAGCCAAGACAAAGATTGGCTACAGGACGCATGCTACGGCAATTCATCGTTATTTAGCATATCACCCAGTGTATCAGCAAGATCAAGCAGCTCGCGGTAGGCGAGATCAGTAAGGTCTTGAGCTGCCCAAGACAATCAAACTGTCCTTTGAACTTTAGGTACTTTCGTAAAACATTGGAACCCCCATGCCGCCACTCGTGATCATCACACATGGATACCCTATCGACGTCATGCAATAAACCATTAACCCCTCACCTGCCTGCTGCCTGGGTGCCTGGCCCAGCTCCATCAACATTTATTGCACCACGCACTGGGCGATCAGCTCAACAATCCAAACTGATATCAATTCCGTCGAATCATGTTATGATATTGGGAAGTTCTCCACTGAACCCGGCCACATTGTACATACATCAGGTACTAGGTGACATGTGAAAGTCTGTCCCTAGGCATCGATGTCAATGCTGTTGGCCCAGTAGAATCATCTGGCTCGAGACTTCTGGACTCTACCGGTCACGCATTATCGCACATGGGGGTGATTCGATTCGATTCGATTCGCATAAATAGCTACAAATAGGAAAATCCCATGTGAAGTGTTGTAGATCTCTGGAATGGAGGTCTATTCATTTCCGATTCCTTGCATCGTTCATATCTGCCTGCCTATCATCCTTGTTGTTTGAAGTGGTTCTTGGCCTGTAGCTGATAAGAAGACAAGCAAACGCATTGGAAGATACTAAATTGGTTTAAAAGTCGTACTTGAAGGGCTGAACCCACTCGACCTCGACCTCGACCTTCGATTGCTGAATTGTCTTTGCCTCATCGACTGTCTTTGATCTGTCGTCTTTGAAAATTTTGACCTTTTCATCTTCATTCCTTCACCGCGTTACAAGCCTCCTTGGCTACCTAGATTACGGGCCGTTTGGAAGACCACCCCCGGGAACTTGACATATCGATTCGCAGTCGAAATTACATCACCCGCACATCACCTCGGATCCTACAGAACTCTCCTCGTTTCTGAGATACGGTCTATAAACATGGCGACTGCCGACAACTTGCTCGATATCCCAACACACTACGGTCTGAAGATCGACGACACGGTGCATTTCCACCGAGACCGACGCACGAGCGGCAAGCAGGATGAGTTCTCGGGCAGCGCGCCGGAGACAGGCGCGGGAAGCATTCTCGTGGCCAAAGTATGCGATGGCCTCGTCCGACATGGCTACGAAAATGATATCGTCCAGAAGGTCGGCCGACTAGTGGCTGCCAATGTGATGACGTGCGCATCAACGCAGGTGGGAGAAGAGGCCGGGTTGGAGACCATGATTCGATCGGAGGACGAGGCTGATGGTGAGAATATGCAGAGGACTGTGGAGCTCATGTTAAAAGGTCTCCTCGACAGGAACGTCGTTCGGTCTCGCACTGTCCACGTGAATTCGAATGAACCCGTGCTGCTGATAAACGGATTTGACAAGATTGAGAGGCAACACTTGATTGCGGTGGTGTCTAAGGCGGTACAGCAGTTGCAAAAGGATTGGAATATTTGGCCCGTGAGAGTCTACGCAGGTCGCTTTTTTCCCACCCGTGGGAGTGGATTCTCAATCTCCTTGCTCAATGTTGTGAATACCGAGATTGGAGGGCCGAGTATGGTGCAGCTTCTTGATGAACCAAGCGATTATCCAGGGTGGAATCAGTTTGTAAGGCGGGAAATTTGGAGAGACAGAGACTTTTTACACAGTGAAGAAGGGCACTCGGTTGATGGTGAAGAGGGTGAAGATGCCTCGGACGGTGCATCGGTGCATTCTGTCGATAGCAACAGCTCATATGCCGCCGAGTCAGTCCTGCGTTTGGTGATAGAAAAGTCGCCGATAATGGCGGATTCAGAGATCCCAGCGAACATTCCAGATGTCGTGGAAGAGGCACTGGACGCTCCGCCCGCGAATGTGGAGGAACACACTGTCAACCTTGATCAAGGCGACGATGGGGACGAATCTTCTTTCACCGTTCTCGACGCTGAACAGAGCAACGCAGTGGCAGCTCATCAACAGGCTTCAGAGCGGAATATTGTGCATCCGACTTGGAACCGACGCCACGATAGCACTTCATTGATCGATCTCATCCGGTCGCAGGCATTGGATATTCCGCCATTAAGAACCGATCAGGAGACCCGTGTTGAGCCATTGGAGGTGGCGGCCGAGGCACCTCTACCTTCTGAAGCGTCTCAGAAGAGTGAAGAGTCTTTTGTTTTGTTGTAGGTCAAGCTCTGAGCGTTCGAAAACAATAGGTTGTGAATCGAAAACATTTTTGGTTCACTCATTCACTTTCCGATCGACTCCTGCTCCTTCTTGTGCTTCGACTTCGGCTTCTTGACCTCGGGCTTCGTCCATTTTCACTAGCAGTCCCATTTCGATCTCCGCTATCCATAACCACGTCACTATCATTGTCATTACCGCTTTCTTCCTCTTCCATTGCATCGAGCTCGGCCTGGAGTGGACTGATCCGTTCTTCCAGTTGGTCAAGGTCCTCTAGCAACTGTCGCGCAGACAACTTCCATAAGCTCGTTCCACACACACGGTCTTTAGTCAAAAGATTATCCACAAATTCGTCCATGTGTATTAAAACATAAGATTCTTTCCTCCTCTGTCTCAATTTCCTCGCATCCTCCAGGAAAGGTTCCAAAGTTTTGTAGATATCCACCGGGTCAAATGTGAGGCGTGCATAGAATGCTGCCAATGCCCGTAAATATTTCCACTCTTCGCCTCCTGTATTGAGGTATTCGAGGATGATTTCTCTATCCGGAACGAGGGTCAATAGTTTGAAGGCAAGGCAGATGAAGGGTGAAGGCTTCATGGCAACTCCGTAGGTGCCACCAATATAGGTCAATTCAACAGCGCGGTCGCAGAGAGTTGCTGCATTTAGGCCAAAACATTGTTCTTTCCAGTAAAGTGAATCGGTGATCCGATCTCGCATTGCGGTCTCGAGCAAGAGAGCCGGATTTTGACCTCGAATCAGTGGCCCGGAGTAGCCACGATTGTCAAGAGTGTTGGAGGCATCGGCGCGGTGCGTCATCTTGATGCGCAGGCAGAGAAGGATCAGATCACAAAGGTCGTTTTATCTCTAAAGGAGATGTTTGGGCGGTCGACGCAGGATGTTGACAGTCCCGGCCTTGGAGAATTTCCCAAGACGCAGATGGAAGATCGACGTCATGTATGCCAAGACCGGGACTAGTTTCTAAGTACCTAAGTGGTCACTAGTTTGTCTCTAGAAGTACCGTCGGTAAGTGGTTGATACTAGTCTCTTTTTCTACGTCGTTGGCGACAATCCCTGGATGAACTCCCATCAAAAGTTTGTCTTACTTGTAAACTACAGGGGCGTCTCTTCTCGAATGATGCTATTTTCTCAAAAAGGCCTCCCACCCTATTATGACTGTGGTTGTGCACAGGAAGAACATACTGTGACAGACGTGCCAACAGTGCATCATGATCACCATCCCAGCCGTCCTTCAAAGCGGAGAGGCAGCCCGTGCAGGGCCAGCATAGTCTTTGATTATTGAATCCCAGAGTGGTTGACCTCCATACGCCATATCTCCGAATGGCGGGCATGTCAAGGCCGTAATGGCCGTACCCAGCGCATCAGTAAGAAGGCCGAGAGGAACAGCCAGGGTCTTGAAGAGGTTCGACAAGGAGTTGGGTGACACCGTCTTGACAACCTGCAATGCAAAGCAGATTAAATTGTTCCCTTCCAACAACGTCTGAACATTGAGTAATCCTCCGGTAAGATTCGAAAAGTCCAATGGCGTGAACGAGTTCACAGTTCCTGTGTTCCCTCCAATCGAGGTGAGTTGGGGATATTTTAGGAACCAGTCAATGAAATCTAGGTTGAGCTGTACCAAGCCATAATCAACTGGAATCTTGTACCAATTTTCTGGAATGCGCTCCCAGCCGCGTTTGTATTCCAGCTTTCCCTCGTCAGTATCAACCACTCCCCAGAAGGACTTGAAGACATCCTTGGCTGTCCATCATGTCAGCAAATTGCCTTCCGTGAGAGGCTAATCGGGCTTACTCAAGATACCACCCGGGTTTTCAGCAGAGTGGTTCGCCAGTAGGCGGGCAGTGAAAGCAACGCCAGCGTTACGAGCAACCATTCCTGTGTACGGTCCGTACCAACAGTAGGGATTATTGGCAATGCACTCTTGGAGTCCTTCAACGGAGTGCTGCACTACCTCGTCTGTGGATATCACGTCGGTCTCAGGATTGGCACGGTCGAACAGCTTCAAAAACTTGGTCATGTTCATTGTCGAAGCGTCTCCAGTCAGATACAGATCATCGCGAGTGAGTGAAGCATCTGATTCGATGAAGTTGTGGGATCTCCCTATTCCTTGAGGCTCTCCTAGAAGACCGAGAAGGTTTCCGAGAAGGTTATGTACCTTCGAAGAAGTGCCGTCAAGGGAGAAACCTGGACTCAATGACAGCGGGTTGCCGGTCCAAACAGTACCTATTTGGAGATCAGCTTGATGGTTGGCTTTGTACATGATGAGGCTGATCTTGTACCCATTGTTGAGAGAATTGTTGCGAGTCCAACATCCATCCCATATACTGCGCAAAGTCAGTCCGGAATTCGAAATCATTTATCATTCCACTCACCATGATTGATTTCACCAACCACATCGAGGAACTGGTTCTAATGTGAGACGCCGAGCCTCATCACAATTGAAGCTGCCTTACCTTGGCTACTCCAGACCGATCAATGTATCCGTGGTTGGCTAATGCATTTAATCCTGGACACGGACCCCTTTGTGCGCCAGCTGCGAAATCTGGAGCGCGCCACTCATGCCGGCCATCCACTTGCTCCTGGTCAGCTCTGTCAACACTATATACGTGGAAAGCCTATACCTTCAATTGGCGTAGTCAGCGGGTTGATGAGGAGCCTCTTCTCCTTTTGACGTTCGACATGACGAAACACTTCCGCTAAAGTTAGGTCGTCAGGAATATCCAAGCCGCCAGATCTGGCCAGAATCGCGAGGTTTGCTGCTGTTGGAAATGCATTGACGATCGCCCTACTGCCCAACGCCCACCACAATGAAGAAGAAAACCTCATCTTCAATAAAGAACGAAAGCCACCAAAGGGCAGCGCGGTTGACAAAGAGTGACTAGAGTGAGTTTTTGGTTAATGGCATGATAACGTGGTAAGTCACAACATTGTAACAACAGCACGATTCAAGTCTTCAAAAGGATTGGGCATCACCCTGACGGCACCGACGGAAAACAGAAGAGGATCAAGATGAACTTCAATGGCCATCCATACACGGTAAGGCCATTACCACGGGTATACCAATGAGTCTACGCAGATTTGATACCCACAGACCTCAGTAGGAGGCGAGTCGCTCGAAGACGCAAGCCAACTCGCCTTTCGGATTGAGCCCGCACAATGGGTCTCGTTCAAAGTGGGATTGATGGTTGCGAATCCCCAGCAACAGCATTTAAATTTGAGCCATGGGAAAGGATGAAGAACATGACCGAAATTGACAAGATCAGCACAAGCTTCAATTAGTCTGCCTATGTCCAACATGCTTTGACTACGGAGTACGAAGGTCGTGCTCCACAGTCGTTTGTTTCTGGTACAGGCCGGTTCAGGCACGGTCCAGCATTAGTGCGACCCACTCCTGCCGTTGGCCTTTCTGAAACTAGTTAGTAACCACCAAAAAGGTCAGCAACTTCGTTGCTCCAGACGCAAGGGAGAATGCCCACTACCCGGCACCAGAGGCTCGAAATCTCAGAACACCATTGTGGGGCCCACAGTATTCCAATGATGAATGTCGGTATTCCGCACCATAGCACAATTTGAACGACCTCCTCATATGGGGCATGATAAATGCGAAGTATTTGGAAGTACGGATGTGCGGCCTTGCGACTAATCCTGGCTAACGATTATCCACTTGAGCGATGGACCATCTTGTCGGTGTTTCGAGACTCAAAAATTCGTAATTCAGCTGGTCATTCTTGCCAGTGTTATCACCTGTCGGAGTCCTTTTATGGTCTCGAGGGATACTTCGTTAGTGCTTAGGGTCCTTTAACGAGTCGACAACAGCGGGTCGCATCAGCATAGTCAAGAAGTCTTGACTTGAGTTTACAGCTTCTCACAAGTCACGAATCACAAAGTCCTTGAGCAATTCCGTGTCTGTCACAGAGACCAACACGAATAGGTGAATTTATGCTCCTGGTGCACTCAAAGATACCTGATTTCCTGTTGCGCCAGCTGCGAAACCAGAGGACAAAGCTAGATTTACTCGCAGCGTTTTGTCTATTCCCTGTCATGGAACAAGAATACTCACGTAACATACGTTCACCCGGGCATCCTTGAACAGCAATACCTCTTGACAAGGAATCCTATCCCAATATCTTGGGGATGATATTGAGTGAAAGAATAAAAACGATGAACAAATCCTTGCCTTACGCCTGTGCCTTGGTTTTGGCACAGGATTGGCAGCTAGGATCTACCCTGCGGCGTTGCACTAGCATGGGGTAGTTATGGAGCGATCGACAGGAGTGGCAGATGGGGCCATTTTTTGGTGTTCTCAAGTTCCCAATTGAGTTAGATGGGCAAATGCACTAAGAAGAGACCACGATGCTCCATGAACTCCTTACCAAGTTACCAATGGTTCACTACGGAGTAGGAGGAACATATGAGTGTCGCCAGCTTGCATCTGAAGGCTGATTTCGCCTAATACTGATTGCAATCAAGGCGTAATATTGGGACCATCGCCTGACATGCATCATGGTTTATCCACAGCACGATGCTTCACGAATCCTAGGCAATCGAGATACGAGCTAATCGCTACTCCATAGTGGCCGCTCACAACGGACTGCGTCCAAACCTTGTGAGAGACGAGTACGGCTACTTCGTATGATCAAGTCTTGAGCATTGCTAACTAGCTCCGCTTCCAACGGTATCTAGCCCAGTATACCAAACATGAACCTTGCCATTCCCAGGAAATTCCGAGCGTTCCCCAGGTATAACTCGAAAGGTATTCAAAAACCGAAAGCCTTTTATGCTCAGATATAATTCCTTGCTATTGCACTTCACAATTTATTGCCTTGATCAGATGCTCTGCATTCCGACTTGAGGAAATCCATCGAAATGAGATTCTCTACACTGGCTATGATAGCCGTTGCGGCGCTTGTTGCTACTGTGAATGCCGACTTGGAGTCAGTGGCAGCGCTCTATCCTCCATGCGGTGTGAGTATGTTCACCAGGATGGACCGTCCCCTTGCTAACGATTCAGCTTGACTGCACTATTACGGGAATAGCCCAGTCAAACTGCTCAGCGACAGATCAAGCATGTATATGCACCAACAGACAATTAGCAGGAATTATCACAGCTTGTGTGGCCGTTAACTGCACGATCAAGGAACAGCTAGGTGGGTTCTTGACGAGAAGGTGAAGTGGATCGGAGAAGCGTTACTAATATGTTGAACAGCTACGAAGAATGCGTCAATGACAGCCTGCGGTGTCCCAATACGGGACAGGACCAACCTCATTATCGGCTTTGGTGCAGGAGGGGGTGCCGTCGCCTTCATATTCTTTGTGATACGGATTTATGCGAAATTCATAGTCCCCACAGCACACCTGGGTTATGATGACCTATGCATAACTATAGCGATGGTGAGATCGCTCTGCTAAATTGGACCTCGATGATCAAGAGCTGACTTATTGAACAGACTCTTCTGGTGGCGTTCTCGGTGTTATCGGTGGAATGTGAGTTTGATAACGACACATATTGACCGAAATACTCATACTGTGTTACAGTGGCCGAGCATGGCTTTGGAACCGATCTGTGGACGATACCACCCGAAAGCATTACCAAAGTCCTCACAGTTCGTGGAATCACCCCTTTCATGTTTGGCGTCTCCCTGCTCACAACATTCCAGCTTTACTTCGCTGACGAACTTTTGTACATCACCATCATCTCTATGACCAAAATCGCAATCCTCTGCTTCTATCTGCGTGTTTTCCCCGAGCACAGATTTCGCGTATTAGTCTTTTGCACTATGGGCGCCACTCTCGCATACATGTTGGCATTCCTCATTGTCTCTGCTTTCCAGTGCTGGCCCGTAAGCTACGCATGGACACACTGGGACGGCGAGCACCACGGACGATGCAACAATGTCAACGCCCAGGGATGGGCTGCTGCCGCCATCAACATTGCACTAGATGTGGTCATCCTCGTTCTGCCTCTGAGACTGATATCTAAACTCAGCTTACATTGGAAGAAAAAGTTGCAGATATCTTTGATGCTAAGTGTCGGCGGATTGTAAGTATTGAGCACCCTCCTTAATGACAACAAGAATTTCACGAATGGACCCAGGTTCTAATTTTTTCCAGTGTCACGATCGTCAGCATACTGCGATTGGAAACACTTTACCAGTTTGCAAAATCGACCAATATGTCTTGGGATGGCACGGCATTCGGCTACTGGTCCTGCATTGAGATGGATGTTGGGATTATTTGTGCCTGCATGCCTGCCCTTTATTCCTTGTTTAAACACCTCTTCCCACAAGCCTTTACAGGCTCGATGCACACCAGGAGCAGCGGAAAAGGGATCTTAAGCACGAACAGTGGTATCACAGCCGGAGAGACGCCTGCAGAAAGAAGAAACCAAGACACCAAAGATTTTCTACCATTGGTGGATATCGAAAACGTCAGAGATAATCGCCCAGGTATCGCACTGTGAAAGTTTTCCACGGAGTTGGACTGCTCGATCCGCAAGAAGGTGGAATCTCCCTAATTGTCCATGAACCACGAACTAGCTCACTGGCACAACCAAACTCCCAATGAAGGTAGCCTGCGATGCTTACTGTCCGCAAAGATGAACGAAACATCACCATTACTAAATTGTAACGACTTTAACGGCCGATAATAAATTTGTGCACAAATCTTTTCTTCTAACATGGATAAATAAAATCCTATAGACAACAAGATACTGAGTGCAAGAAGCACCTTCACCCTGAGCAGAATAATCCGCGAGATTCGAAGGAAAAATATAATCTCTACTGCCAGAAAAATCGGACGGACACATTCTTTCTGGCTACTCAATTACGTGGCCGGCATATCCGTCAGCGATTGATACAATGCTCACCCCAGTATCAAACCTCCATTCAGAAAGCATTGCGCGGCGTCTTGTGTCCCCACAGCCGTTGAACGCCGATGATCTCCAAGACTTGCACGAACATCAGGAGAGATATGGCTTGCCCTCCCGACCAGTGTCGATCATGCCTACATGTTGGAGAGCTCAACCAGGTATACGGGATCCTTCAGAGGCCCCAGGCCTGGCACCAAGCTGGGAACAGCAGTGAGAAATGCGCAATGAAGATCTGCGCCCACAAGCTCCATTCATAAGCCTGCATCTCCAGGAACGGAAGCGGTTTGCAAGCCAGGGTCTGAACCAGGAAGAAAGCCAAGTGCTACAAGGTAGTCAGCTAACAGCCATGCAAGGCTACCAGGCACCAGGGGCCGAACGGCCGGGATTTATTGTTTCTTAGCGCTGTCGATCGTTGGCCGGACTGTTTTCCTCCTGCTCCTACTAGTTAGTGAGGCAAACCGTTGCTGACTAGCAATTTTCGTGACCTGACAATAATCAACAAGACTACCTATCATTTACTTTTGTTTGAATGGCTAGGTCGCGACTTCAGTGATCAGTCAACTAGTGAGGTGCTCTGTTGACATTTCCTTGCCCTCTGAATTACGAACTACGATTCGGAAGGACCATGGATTTTCTCAGGGTGGTAGAAGCTACCGCTCTCGAAACTCCTACTTAGCTAAATGTGGAGTCGTGTTCTTGACGCGTTACGGGGTAGGCCAGGAGGGTCAAGGGAAAATGCTTGGAGGTTGCTCGAAGCTACGAAGTATTCACCTGCTCCACAATCCCTCCCTGTGGGCTGCCTAACAGCACACTCGACTAACTCCACATTCTTGACCCTTTCGAGTAATCCTTTGTCTCATTTACTCGGCGTTACTAGCACTAAAGATGCCGCAATGTGCGCAACGTGAGGCACAGCGGCGCTTTTTCGACGATCACAGGAAATGTTTTGCATAATGTCCCCTCAGAGAACTAGTGGCGGAGGCACCAATTTCCCAGATACTACTTCGTATGAGGGACAGACACAGGTGATCATTATATGTGAGTACGATTGATAATATATCTTGGCTACTCGCAGCTGCCAATGGTTGCTTCCATGGGCATGTCCATGTCATTCATTGATTGACCCCAAGTCGTTCATTTTAACAGGATAGTGGAGGGAAGAGGTTGCTGGCACGCCGCAGAAGATTCGCCAAGATGCAGTATTTGGCTGTACTTGCACTCTGGTGTTCAACCGTGACAGCCCTGTATGTATCAAAACACCTCAGAGAAAGGCAATCCTAACTCATTGATTGTCGTCATTCATAGAACGAGACATGTCCACTCACACGTTCACTTTGGGAGGCAGAACAACCAGACTCAGGTGAACGCCACAGCCGAGTACGACTATGTCATTGTTGGGAGTGGACCCGGTGGAGGGCCATTGGCATCTAGGCTGGCCATTGCGGGATACAAGGTCCTCCTGATTGATGCTGGAGGGGATCAAGGAGATGCACTCGAAGTACAAATCCCAGCCTTGCAGCTTTCAGCAACGGAGTATGAACCAATTCGCTGGGACTACTTCGTCAACCATTATCAAGATGTAGCACGACAAGCCCAAGACTCGAAAATGGTTTGGCAACTGCCGTCTGGAGAACATGTCGTGGGAAGTAATCAACCCGCTGGATCAACACCGTTGGGGATCTGGTACCCACGGACAGGGACACTGGGAGGCTGCTCAATGCATAATGCAATGATCACCATTTATCCTCACGAGAGTGATTGGAACTACATTGCTTCCGTTACTGGAGATGCTTCTTGGAAGGCTGCGAATATGCGCAAATACTTTCAGAGGTTGGAGCGCAGCAGATATCTTCCAAACGGTATTGTAGGCCATGGTTTTGATGGATGGTTGGAGACCAGCCTGACAGAGTTGTCACTAGCTGTTGAGGATACAAAGTTGTTGTCGTTGATCATTGCAGCAGGAACTGCAATGGGGAAAGGACTGCTCGCGAAACTCATCACTACAATCACTGGTCTGGCCGAAGTCTTGCTGCAGGACATCAACGCCTACACGCCCAGAAGAGACTCTACTGAAGGTCTCTATCAAGTCCCCATTGCAGTGACATCTGTTGAAAAGAAGCGAAATGGTCCTCGCGACTTCATCCTTGCGACTGCGAATGCTCGCAATGCTGATGGGTCACGCAAGTACCATCTAGATATCAAACTCAACACGCTAGTCTCAAAGGTTCTCTTCGATACTTCAGGCTCCAAGCCTAGAGCAGTTGGTGTCGAGTATCTCGAAGGACCGAGACTCTACCGTGCTGATCCTCAAGCAGGTGCTGCACCCGCAGGAACTTCAGGCAGCGTCAATGCTTCTCGTGAGGTTATCATCTCTGCTGGCGCTTTCAACACACCCCAGTTGCTTAAGCTTTCCGGAATCGGTCCTGCGTCCGAGTTATCGAAATTCAAGATCCCTGTTGTCGTTGATCTACCTGGCGTGGGCACGAATTTGCAAGATCGGTATGAAACGACAGTCGTAGGAGATAGCAACACCGACTTTGCCATCACCAAATACTGCACTTTCCTGCGAACTCCAGACGATCCGTGCCTGAAGCAATGGCAGACGAAACCGGGACCATTCCTGAAAGGCACTTACGCCACAAACGGTATCTCGATCGCTATCGTGAAGAAATCATCAGTGGCAGAGGGCGACCCAGATCTGCTTATCTCTGGCGCTCCGGCATTTTTCACTGGCTATCATCCTGGCTATGCCGCCGAGTCTTTGAAAGACGCCCACCACTGGGCATGGATTGTGCTAAAAGCTCACTCGCGCAATAATGCTGGCACCGTCACACTCCGCTCAACTGACCCTCGAGATACTCCTGTCATCAACTTCAATTACTTTGACACTGGGAACACCGCTGGTGGCGCCGACGAGAAGGATCTCCAGGCCACATATGAAGGGATGATGCTGTCACGTCAGATATTCAACGACTACATCCCACTGCAAGGTGACTTTGAAGAAGTCTGGCCTGCTCAAAATGCCAGCACAAAGGCAGCGATGAAAGAGTGGATCAAGAAGGAGGCATGGGGCCATCATGCAAGCTGCACTGCTCCGATAGGGGCCGACGGCGACAAAAAGGCAGTACTGGATTCTAAGTTCAGAGTTCGTGGTGTCGACGGGTTGAGGGTTGTAGATGCAAGTGTCTTCCCTAAAGTTCCAGGATTTTATATTGTCTTACCAACCTATATGATCAGTGAGAAGGCGGCAGATGTAATTTTGCAGGATGCAGTAGCAGCCTGATCTTGATACGGACCAAAGTCATTAGTGAGTGCTTGATAATTTAGTCGGTCACAGAAGAATGGATGATCCAGTAGCTTCCAGTCAGCCGTGACATGAGTATTTCTCTTTCGAATTAAGGCCCCCTCGTCGCTAGCTAGGCACAGAAACTCCGCGGTCAAGATAATTGTGAAACATACCACATCAGCTTCGTTACTTAAATGTGTGATCCCGTGCGTTTCCTCTTGAAAGGGTAGAATGCGTATAGCCATACAATGCTCAACTCATCCGACGTCGTGTCACCCGCCAAACCCGTTGGACTATTTGATCTACATCAAGAACTACTATTGCATATCTGCAACTATCTACCATGGCCCTCATTAGTATCCTTTCGCCTAACATGGCAGGAAATCGAACAACTACTGACTCCACAAACGATGATCAACTATCATAGCCGATGCTGCATTGAGACTCTTGAGAAGGAACGGCAAATGTCTGCGGGCCTCTGCATCAACGAGCGCGGCTGGCCGCTTTGGACTTTTACTTCAGCACATCCAACTCTCCCCTGCTATAACTGTCTGGAGTGGAAGACCAGTGCCAATCCCCTCCTCGATGGATCGGCATTCACGCGCACGATGAGCGTCGGGCCCTTTGACCTTGGGATGCCGGATGCGGCGAAACGCTTGTGCATCCCCTGCGGCATCAGCAAGGGCTACTATACGCGCGGCTGCCGCATGGGATATTATTTCTTGTGCCGAGGATATGACCGGCAGCCAGCGAGGGATCGATGTGAACTTGCACGTATACGTAGACCACCTCAAGTGAGCTGGAAAGGCACGCGCTATTGTCAGCAGTGTCTTGACCGAAGTGAGCTGCCTCGCACCTACTACAGTCATAAACATCAGCTCAGGTGGGACAAGTATGAGGAAGGGATGCGAGCAAGAGCAATCTGTCGGAGAGAAAACGGTAACAGGATACGTACTCGACTGGGTCTTCCATTGATTGCGAGCGAAGATGAAAGGGATGCTGAAGGCAAGAAAGGATGGCGATTTTGTAAGATAAGACAGAAACTTGGCATGTGCGACTGCGAATTGCCATGAGCAAGGTATCGTGTACGTGCAGGCCAGAGTGCGCCTCCAGAGGATAGTATACGCTGATTGATGGCAAGTGCGCCTCGCTCATGGATCTTCATCGGCTTCGCAGACCCCCAATGTCGTGCTCGATCTTTGAGCAACCTGCTCTCGGTCAGCCATGATTGAGACTTTGCACTCGTGGTGCGCTATACTTCAAGCCGCTGCGTATACTTCCAGAGAGGTTTTCATGGAGGGCGAGTCGGACGTGAGTGTTCCTCGCGTTCTGTGGCGTTCCTATACTGATAAACTTGTACGGATACGCATCGATATGCCAACGTTTCTGAGCTAGGACTCGTGAGCATGCATATTCGTGACCTGGTAAAGCTCACCCGTTGCTCCAAGGCTTTTCTATCGTCACTCAGACATACGCTTTTGGCCGATACCACGTATCCATTCTTTGCAGTCCCTCAAACCTTGTCAATAATTATGTCACAAATCGGTGAGATATACCAATGACCAAAATAGGAAGTGGGCGATGAGACGGTAAAGTAGACCAATCAGCAGCATAATGAGACGTTGAAATACCAAGCTCGGATACGAGGTGGGTCAGCACCTTCAAAGATGCAACGAGCGCCCTCAAGCGGATCTAGAAATACTCCAGGAGATTCAACGCTGGCCCATGTTGAAACGCTTCGAACAGAATTCGGAGAAGAATACCTGTGGAAGTTCGGGCTACGAATAGTCCATGTGGCCGCCGGTGTTTTTGGTAATAGGTGCGATAATTGAGTGTACTTGCAGAAGTACGGAGCATACGTCTTCTCCGTCGCAGATCTCTTTACGTCCAGGGGATGGATAGGTTGGAGGAACTGTTACATATGTCGATATGTGTGATCTGTCAACCTCCCCGCGCATCCACATCGGCCCATTTCAGCGGATTGGTTGGAATTTAAGGCGCTCATCGATCAGTAAGAGTCAAATGGACCACTAGTCATTTGATGCCGTTACTGATTGAGTATGGTGATTTCTGAGCCCGGTGGAACGTCGTACACGGCCTTGCGAAAGCGTACGCATGATGTTAAACGGCTGTTTGTCACACTTCTTTGCTCACATAGAATTAAAGCAGGTGTTTCCCACAACTCTGGCCGGATGATTTACTAATCTTCGATTGTTTTGGTAGTTGACTATAGTCACGTTGGAGCCATCTGTTTGGCCATCACCACTGAAACATACAATGTTGTTGAGTTCTTGGGAAATCCTCCCAGCTATTCCCATTGTTATCACAAGTGTAAGCAAGCAACCGGGATTATTGGACTCCGAGACCAAGAACCACTCCTGATTCAAAGTTCACAGCTCGTCCTTTACGTCGTCAGCAGCTGGATTTATAACCTTTTCTTCCACCCGTTGCGACGCTTTCCGGGGAACCTACTATGGCGCGCCTCAAACATACCGCTGACAATCCAAGTCTTGCGCGGTGACTTTGAGAAGCCTCACATTATGAGAGCCATGCACGAAAGGTATGGTCGAGTTGTGAGAACTGCGCCGAACAGGTTGGCATTCGCGGATGCAGAGGCATGGAGAGGTATGGTCATGTCGATAGGTTTCAGTTCTTAGCCAACCAGGCTGGAAATACTGACCATGCCGCGCAACAAGACCTCAATAGCTACAAGAAGGGCCAAATGCCAAATGCGAAAGACCTTGGCCATTTCCCCCCGACACCGCCAGGGGCACTCAAGAGCATCACAACCGCGAGTGGAAAGGAGCATGCTCGGTACCGAAAGCTCCTCGCACCTGCATTCAGCCCTAAGGCGCTGGAAGAACAACAGCCGATAATCAATAAATATGTCGATCAGCTGATCCAGGTTCTCTCAGGTGAAAGTGGCAAGAATCCGGTAGATATCTCGTCATTTCTGCACTGGACACTCTTCGATGTATGTGGCAAGTTTTCCACGAATGATGCCCAAGACTGGCTTGCTGATAGTGTTCCATCGATAGATCATTGGTGATTTGACATTTGGAGAGTCTTTCGGCGGTCTGGAATTCAAACGATACGATCCTTGGATCCAATCGGTGTTCTATTACATCAAGCTGGGGCGGATCGCAGGATACTTGTCCCACCAATTCTGGATAGTGCGGAAGATTTTGCCATATATCATCCCGCAAAAAATTCGAGAGAAACAAGCTGCTCATTATCAGAGAACAAGCAAAACCCTCAAGACTCGCCTAGACAAGGGAGCGACAGAGCGACCAGATTTCATGTCGTTGATTCTCCGCAATCAAGGAAAAGACGATGAGCTCACTTTTCAAGAAATGGTCCCAAATGCAAGCTCACTCATTTTAGCAGGTGATTGGTTCCCTACCTATTCCATCCTCAATATCATGTGAACAGTGCTACTCACCTTTTTGTCTCTAGGAAGCGAAACGACCAGCACACTCCTTTCTGGGGCGATATTTCTCCTCGCTCAGCACCGGGAAGTATACAAGAAGGCTTCAACGGAACTTCGAGACACATTCCGCAAGGATTCTAATATCACCTTCAGGGAAGTTGATAAGCTTCCATACTTGGATGCCGTGCTGAAAGAATCTTTACGCCTTTACCCTCCCATACCTGCTGGATTGGACAGGATCGTGGCAGACCCGGCGGGCATCACTGTTGCTGGACACTGGCTTCCACAAGGTGTAAGTAATGGACATTGCCTTCTTCATGAGGAGAGCATGAAAAGTGCTGATCGCTTTTGTTAATCCGGCTCGCAGACCATGGCATCAGTCCACCAGCTCGCAGCCAACACGTATTCAGAATGCTGGGTTGGTTCAACGTCGTTCATTCCAGAGAGATGGCTCGGCGATCCCAAGTTTGAGCATGATGAGAGAGATATCCTCCAGCCATTCAACGTGGGTCCTCGGGATTGTATTGGTAGGAAGTGAGTCGATATCCCCTGCATCTGTCCTGCAAATCTCAGGTCCGCTAGCGTAGTACAAAACATGCTGATAGAACCCTAGTTTGGCCTACATCAACATGCGACTCATCCTTGCGCGAATTTTGCATAAATTTGACATCCAGCTTGTCAATGAGGGTCAGGATTGGATTGGAGAACAAAAGATCTATTCTGCATGGGAAAAACTGCCTTTGACAGTTTATCTGCGCTCTGCGCCGGTAGCAGCATAGATGAGCGATCAGAGGCTACCAGAAACAAAAGATGCAGTGCGGTTAAGTGGTAGGAATATTCTTTGGAGATGTCTCTACCGAGGCTAGGCTCCTGAGGTTAAACTGCTCTCGGTGGTTCTGCCAAGAGAAACTAGTCGGATATGGATACTAGAGCGACTCAGAGAGCGACTGCAGACTCCCGGCAGGTAAGAGACGCGGAAAGTTGCCTACCTAGAGCAGTTGTTGGCTGCTGGTAAATGAGGTCCATGTGCTTAGGTAGTAATATGAAAAGGAGGGGCAATCATCTACCTAGTGGGTGGAAAAAACGTTGTAGCATCGAACATACTCGTAGTGACATCGGTCCACGCCCGTCGCTGTCGGTTCAATCTACCCCGATCGAGGGGTCGAGGGTGGTCCAGCGTCCCTCGTACCTAAAATGGGTATAGACGCTGCAGGCCCCTCGGGCGCTTGACATGCCCGTACTCGTAGGACCACTCGGGCCATTGCTAGGCCTGGCCAGCCGCCACTGCCCGCGGTCAACCCGCAGAACTGCACCACTCCACAACCACAAACCCAAGCCCGAAGCCCAACGCTTCCTGGTTCTCCGCCTGCGCCGCCCGTGTGACGCCTACGAGGTCCTCGGTCTGGGGAGCACCAACTTCTGACTGGTTCCCCTTATCCTGCAAGTGAATTCTAGAAGGCGGGACACTAATAACTAACTGCGAGTTTACGAGGACGTAGTGCAGGCAGTGCCCTCGCCCTCATCTCAACCAGCCTAAATACTCGATTCATTTGCCGGTGTTATTCCAACTAGCCAACTCCTTCGCGGCTCTCACTCAACCCTCCGTGGACCTTGACTACTGTACATCCTCCCAGCCAAGCTGATTGATCTACGAGTAATAACCTCGAATACCACCATGCTCCGATAAAAACTGCCAAAGTGCCATAGTCGCAAGAGGACAAAGAACCCTCCGGATACAGGTCTCCAATCTCCTTCCAGTTCCCCAGCCTGCATATGGCCAAGAAGAAGCGCCAGAGAATTAGCTATGGTTTGTCACCCACATCACGGTACCTGACGCTTCCAAGCAAGACAAGACGCTGACCCCCGTGTGTACAGTCCTGCCTCTGGCAAGCTCGCCAGGCGGACATAGACTTGGTGTAAATGGTCTGGCCTTCGACCAAGATCGATCTATCTTGTGCGCTCTTCTCTCCTGATCTCTGAGCTGGTTTCAGAAATGCTAAACCCGAGTTCGCAGATACACCGGTGGACGAGATGGAGTGGTGTGCGCCTGGGACCTAGACCTCGATGCTCAAAAAGCAAATACACATGGTGATGCAGCCAAAGAGAAGAGAAGCACTACAACTTTCAGGAAACAAGCCCAGGCGCATACACATTGGGTCAATGACCTTGTACTAGTCAAGAACAACCTCGGTCTCGTCTCTGCCTCATCCGACGTTACGGTCAAATTATGGCGACCCCATGGCCACGAGATCACTCAGCCATATACCATAGGCTCTCACAGTGACTACGTCAAGTGCCTCGCAACTCCCGATCGAGGCGCTGACTGGGTCGCATCGGGTGGCTTGGATCACAAGATATGTCTCTGGGATCTGGGTGGTGGCGGTAAAACCCTGGAAATAGATGTTGGAAAGGTTCAGGATGTCACCAAAGGCTCCATCTACTCACTTCGAGCCAAGGGCTCGCTTCTCGCAAGTGGTGGACCAGAAAGTGTCGTCAGACTCTGGGACGTAAGGTCTGGCAAAGGCATCACCAAGCTCGTTGGTCACACAGACAATGTTCGAGACATTCTGATCAGTGATGACGAAGATACACTATTGACAGCCTCTTCGGACCAAACCATCAAAGTCTGGTCGATTGCTGCAGGAAGAGTGGTACACACCCTGACGATGCATAACGACAGTGTTTGGTGCCTCTATTCAAACGATCCGAATTTGGCGGTCTTTTATTCGGGCGACAAGTCTGGCCTGGTGGCCAAAACGGATACTCGCCGCGCCATGGAAATTGATGATGGAGTGTCGGTTGCCGTATGTCAAGAACATGATGGTATTTCCCGGGTCTTGCCTACCGGTGATTCTGTCTGGACCACGACTTCAAGCTCAAGCGTCAATCGATGGCTTGACGTAGATACGGAACTCGAAGTGGAAACACCTCCTTCGTCACCAAGAGAAGAACGGTCGCAGAGTCCCGAGGCAGTGAAAGCTGCTCCAACTGCAACAGATGAACCAACAACCAACGGTACAACTGTGAATGGAATTGATCATAAGAAGAAGATCCCTCACAATGCAATCCTTCGAGTCTCAAACACTGCTCCTCATCCCGGAAGAAGACATCTAGGCAGGTTACCCAATCCATCTTTCACCAACCTGCGAAAAGCCTCCGAGGCAATGATATCCGATGATTTAAGCTTGGTAGTGCCCATTAGAGGGCAACCTGCAGAAACGATTGAGGGCCAGAATGGTCTCATCAAGCATGTCATGCTTAATGACAGAAAAAGGATTCTTACTCTGGATACTGCGGGTGAGGTTGTCCTGTGGGATTTATTGAAGGTATGTTTATTCGATAATTCGACGGCTGAAATCCTGTTATACTGATAATGTATAGTGTGGTCAAATTAAAAGTTTTGGTCGTCGTCATCTTGATGAAGTTGTCCCTGAGGTGAATTCTACGGAAAGTGTTGCCAATTGGTGTGCTGTGGACACTAAGACGGGGAAAATCACTGTCATGTTGGAAGAGAATTATTGCTTTGATGCTGAAGTGTACGCTGATGAGCTCGACCTCTCGAGCGAGCTTGTGTTCCGGGATGACCAGAGAAGTAAGTACTCATTATCTTTGCTTTCTCCTTCAAATGTGCTGACACTCCCACCACAGTCAATCTAGGAAAATGGGTACTACGAAATCTATTTGCCTCACTGCTGGATGAAGAAATTGCGCGAGACGAAGCGTATAGGGCTACGCTCACGATAGAACCTCCCACTCCAGCCGCTGGGCTTGTACGCCCAGGTGCGCCAACAAGCATAGCCATGCCCGAATCTGTCAATGCCACTCCCATGGTGTCTCCTGGTAACATGGCGACGCCTCGTGCTTCCAATGGTCATGCTCTTGTGCCTCCGACTCCTGGGTTGGCCATCGGAGCTGCAACTCCTGGATTCTCACCACTCACAATGACACTTTCCACCACGTTAGAAGAGTCAGACTCTGCGGTTTCGAAAACACCTAATCCTATTCAGCAGACACCAACCACAGCGACGGTAACAGAGGGACAAAGTGATTATTTCTCCCGCAATAGCAGTGCTAACAACCAGTCTGAAGCGTCATCCGAAAGTAACAAAGTGCCAGACACACCAGGAACTGGCGAGAATAACAATCATCTACCACTCGCGACACCCACGTCCCCGACGGAAGAGAAAAAGAAGGGGCTTTTCGGCAAAAAGTTCTCGGGCATGGCGTTCCCCAAGAAACTTGCGCGCACGTCGGTCGAGGTAACTAAAACACCCGCGCTCACGCAGGAAGAGAAGTCCGACACGGCATCACACGTGTCATCATCAGAGAAAGAGGAGAAAGTCATCGAGGATAACTTCTTTGGTGTCGTTCAAAAGATCCGACAAGATTACGATGAGCATCTGGAATCCAAACCAGGCGAGCCACTTCCACAACTAGTCACGCCCAGTCTACCAAATGAGACGCCCATGTTAAATCCACCACCACACACCACTGTCATTATTCAAGAGGATAACCCAGAGAGTGGTGGTCTGGCTGATCAGTATCGAGGTGAGATTGGGCAATTGGGCGCTGAAGCAGACACGCTGGAGAAGATTGCGCCTATGTGGCTAGGCGAATTATTACTCAAGGTACATATCTTCCGTATATACCTCGCTCCTAACCCTCCCCACAAAGCCCAAACACTAACAAGCAAATCACCGTATCAGAACCAAATCCCGTACAAAGACACGGTCAAAGTCAGCTTCGTGCTGCAACCATGGGAGAACACACTCCCGAGCATCGCCTCGCCCGACGGCAACGCACGACTCAACGCAAATCGGATGCTGCGCGCCAAGAAGATCATGGCGTACGTGGCGGAGCGCATCGAAGCGCCCGCCGACCCCGAACACCCTGATCCGGAGCAGGACACGCTAAAGCCCGAGGAATACCTCGAGCTGTACTGCCAAGGCCAGCTGGTGGATCCCAACACCACGCTCGCGAGTCTGCGCGTGCATGTCTGGCGCACCGGTGGCGATGTCGTCCTGTATTATAAGAGTAACGGCAAGAAAACGCTGCGGCTGCCGCATCCCGCCGAGGTGCCGACCAAGGAGGAGAGTGAGGAGCATACTGGGGTCGTTAGGTGAGGTGAAATGAGCTTGATAGTGTATGTTCTGGGGGCCGGGATATGTGAGTGAGTGGGTGGGTTGGGTGGCTCCCTGAGATGTAGTGAACGTATCAGGGTGGAGAAAAGGCTTGCTTGGCTACTGAGTTCGGGGTGTGAGATGCGGAGGAAACGAGAGTTGATGCGCCAAACGGCATTGGTGATGCAGATCCAGATCCAGATCCAGAAAACTCGGAAAATAATAAATACAGGAAATCAGGAAAAGATGATGATGATGATTTGGACACAAAATGTCGCAGGAAGGCACCCAAGGGAAGCAAGCGCTCTAGTTATCTAACTATTGTCCTTTCTTCGCCTGCTTTTCTGGACTGAGGAAGAAGATGCAAGGGCGAGGGCGAGGAAGAGGGAAGAGGAAGAGGGAAGCACCATTTGATCGGGTGGCTTCGTTAATGATCGGTGTCTTTCTATCGTCTGGCTGCTGCTGCTGCTGCTGCTATCGGAGACATGTGTGTGCAGAGTCGAAAGAGTGAATGGATGGAGAGGAGTTGTGGGGCGGGAAATGCATGGTGGAAAATTCAAACGTTGTATGTATAGTATACACTTACATATATATACATGAATATAAATTATTGTGGAGCCTTGGATCTCGGTCGCATATCTATCGTCCAGACAACTTTTCTACAGTGTACATTTTATTTGCCTTTGCAGGATGGAAATTCGCAGGCGAAGGGAGTGAGTGAGTGCAAGTCTTGTCGCCTCGCGTGTTGCATCTGGGTGTGCTGTTTTCAACGGTGGAAAATCTGATGGACACAACACTTGAGTGTGGACGGCGTAGATGGCTGGAAAGTGCATCATGGCAAGCGCGGCAGTCGTTCCGATTCCAGACGTTAAACGCTGGTGAAAAGGACCGACATTCGTCCGCCCCAGCCAACGTGTCGCAGCTGCCTGTGTTCTCGATCACTCAGATATTACCGATGACGGCAATTGATGCTCAGCAGTACGCACCGAAGGTGTGGGCCGGGTGGGCTGACCACATCTTCTCAAGATTGCTCAACCGCAAGGAAATTGGACACGTATTGGTAGGTTCCGAGGAAGATGGCACCACCAGTGCTGATCCAGCCGACGCGCGGTACAAAGCCTCGATACAAACCAGCGACACCATCGGCAGCCACGGTCTGCTGGAGGACTTTCCAAGGTCCGCTCCTCTCAGATGCGGCGCCTGCCTCCTTTCTTGCCAGCATGATCCGAGTCTTGAGCACATCGAGAGGTGTGGTGAATCCGGCGGCAATGGCTCCCGCCATGCTGCCGAAAAGAGCGCCTTCAGTAGCGGTCACGAGTCCTTGTTGACGACCCGTGTTTCTGTGTTGGAGGGCCGAGTATGAGGACTTGGAGTACTCCCACAGACTGAACTGGATGATGGTGAATGGGATCTCGCGCATGATGGTTATCGCTCCACCCCGGTACAGCTCTTTTATCATGGTGGGTAATCCCTCGGACTTGCGCAGTGCCAGTATGTCTTGGAAAGCAAGGAGGGAGGAGCCACCAAAAAGACCCGCTTGGGCTCTCTGTTTGACCACTTCTGTAGGAACTCGGATGGTACAAGCTGCGATTTCACCGAGCGAGGAAGCTAGCATGTGTGCATATGTCTGTCTTTGTGGTGATGTGTCTGCACTGATCAACGATCTCTTGACCCCATCATAGACCAGGAAAAAGGAGGCGGCTGAAGGCATAGATCCGAGCATGGCAGAGGGCAGGCCAGCGTACATGCTACGCAATGTGCCCTGCAGGGTATGTCTTGCGGCAAGCGAGGCATTTTTCTGCTGGGTGGTCAGGTTGGATTGCAGGCGGGTTTTGATGGTGTCAAGGGGATATAGGGAGACATCGACGGTAAGGCCAGCGATTGCGCCTGACTGTATTAATGGAAAAGAAGAGTTAGAATCCGAACCATTGCTTCCTGGAGAGATGGTGACTGACGATGAGGGATCGTGTCCACGGCGAGGCCACAAGGGCTCGTGGAGCTTCCTGAGAGCCTACATGCTGCTCAGTCATCACGAGCTAGGACTCGTCTAGCGACACTCAGCTTGGTCCTTGAAAAAGGGACCTGCTGGTACACGAACAGAGGTCTTGTTGCGATCGTGTGCAGTGGTAATGCTGGAATAGGACTCATGTGCGGAGGGGAGTCATGCTGGAGTTGGAGAAAGTGTCCATCTTAGTATGACGTTTGCGAAACAGGTCTATTCGCTCAAGGCACCAGTGGGCTAGTGGGCTACTAACAGCTAGTGCTGCTTCTGACTAAAGTAGTCTATTCCGAAAGAGCTCTCAGGAACCCTGCATTAGTTTGTAAGCCACGAGGCTGGCTCCGCATACCATATCTTGCGCATTGTGGTCAGAGAAGAATCAGAGCGTCATGAGTGACATGAGTTCTTCTCTCCGTTCCCATGCTGACCTTGCGCCCAATATGGAGAATGTGGTTGATGGGAGTTCGGTAGGTAGGCCGACATGACCGGCGTCTCTCTCTTTTCAAGTTCATCCAATCTGCTTCTCCAACATCGATGTCGCCATCGCCCCATCAGCCAATCACAGTGCTTCTGGAATGAATGACGAGGAGGAAAATTTCACCCGCTGGGTTGGCGGAAAAAAGGGACTATTCGGGGCTAACAAGCAATTGTCGTGGTGATCGAGACTCTGGTGGATTTGGGAATTCAGGCTCGGATGTGGGATCCACGGTTCACGTCCATGTCCGATTAAATAATTAAGAGGAATGGAATACTACTAGCTCGAGCAATAGTTGGGGAAGAGAGACTAACATCACTTGCCTCTTTGCCAATTTTTCTCTTGTTTTCTTCTTGAGCTGTTGTCGTGGTCCTCTTGATGACCTTTATACGTCTTGAACCTCCTCCTTTCCTTTCCTGTTAACTACTGGATCATTCTCTTTGAATAGAGAAGATCAAACATGGGGTCGATTTCGAGCCCCGCCGAGGCTGGTATGTTGCTCGCCTTTCCACCTCGACAATCCTAGCAACTGCTTCCCCGCAGCTTCTTACAAGACTCTCTGCTAACATTACAACCCTCATAGTTGCCAGAATCGCATATTTAGCCAGCGATGTCGTTCTCTCAGTCCAACCCGCCCTCAAGACCGAATCTGAGTTCTCCCATCACCTTGGTCGATTTGCCGCAAACCAAGCAAAAAATGTTGTATCCAAAACCACACCCGAGATCGTGTCAGTACGACAAAACGCGGATCCTCTGCTCTCTGTCTACACTGCACTAAAGGCCGGGAAACTGGTTGCAGCGACGGCGCCATCATCTATATTGTTAAACTCGGTACCACATCTCTATAAACTCGCACAGTATCCCATTGTGCTGCATGTGGTCCTCGGAACCCCTCACCCAGATTTTTCCGAAATCAGCTCCGTTCGGCAGTCAGGATTTACGTTTTTGCAGTCCGAGACTCTCCAAGAGACGCAGGATATCGCTTTGACAGCCCATGCTCTGGCTATCAAAAGTGGACGCGGTGTTTTACATTTCTACGATCCCAGTAATTCACTCTACGACACCCCAATTCAGATCGAAAGCCGAGACTTGGTTCAGTCTGTCCTCGAAAACGCTCTCAATTCACGATCTTCGCACTCGGAATCCCCCGAGGAAACGCTGTATGCTGCCAATGGGAGGACTGCAACCGTGACTGGTCTCGGGTCACCAACGATATTGTCAGGTCAGGCACAGTCGGGAGAAGCGCAGGAGCCTCTCTCGCCTCTTATTGCTTCGTCCTCTACCAATGGCACCACCGATGTCTCATCTGGTTTATCATCTCGACGAGACAGCTCATCGGAGAGCACAACTCCATCTTCCCTTGCAACAACTGTCGATGTTCCGGTTTCTCGTCCGGTCAGCAGCACAGATATCTATCATTACGCCACCGAAATTTGGTCCGCCATTGAGCGTGCAACTGACCGCAGCTATAATGCCATAGAGTACTCCGGTCCTCCAGATGCTGAAGCGGCGCTTTTTATCTTCGGATCAACGGGAGTCTTTGTTGACGTTCTTGACGCCGATGATGTACCACCAGAATTGACAAATGTTGGTTTGATCACTGCTCGCCTCTATAGACCTTGGCTCGGAAGCTCTGTCCTCCTCAATTCCATCCCATCAACAATCAAGAGGATTGCTGTTCTCGAACAAATTCGACGGAAAACTACCAAATGGGGTCCTTCATTCCTGGATTTACTGTCGAGTTTGAGCCCTGCTGATGGCGAGAAAAGTCCAATTTCACTTGTCCAATACAGGCTTGGCCAGATCGACGCTGCGACGGCTCTTCAGGCACTCCGCGGAATATTCCAGAACCTGGCACCACCCACGACTCCTCGAAAACACACACGGCGACGTGGTCACTCACAAAGCGCTGCAATCCTCATCCAGAATTTGACTATTGGAACCGAGAAGAACCCTCACGTGGACGACTTTAAGCCTGAGCAACCAGAGTTGGAAAATGCCTATCTCAAGATCCTGGACCAGCTATTCAGCGACAGACTGTATATTGCCAACGCTCTGAATCAAAAGAACGCTGGCGTCTCGTCAACCTTAGCTGCATCCCCCGAGTACGGCTTTGGATCACTCCTTGCACGTATCGAAGGACGACAGAAATTCGTAAAGGAAGCTGAAGAGGCCGCACGCAGCAAGTCTTTCATCACAGACAATCCCAAGCAATGGCTGTCCAAATGGGTGTTGAATGCAGCCGACCCAATTAAGGCCAATGAAATTGCTCCAGAAGTCCTCGCCAGACTGGCAAATGATGGCTCAGCGCTCGCATCAACACTCCTCGATAAAAAATCTTTCTTCTACAAAGAATCGCAATGGCTGGTTGGATCTGACGCTTGGTCGTACGATCTAGGGAACTCGGGTGTTCATCATGTTCTTGCATCAGGCGCCAATGTCAATGTATTGATAGTCGACTCGCAACCTTACTCTGAGCGCGTGGCGGCAGACTCCCTCCGGAGAAAGAAAGACATCGGTCTCTATGCTATGAATTACGGTAACGCCTACGTCGCTTCAGTCGCAGTCTATAGCTCTTACACGCAAGTCCTACAAGCTATGATTGAAGCCGAAAAATTCAACGGCCCGTCCATCGTTCTTGCATACCTTCCATACAACAAGGAGAATGATTCAGCATTAACGGCACTACAAGAAACAAAGAAGGCAGTCGATCTCGGTTATTGGCCACTCTATCGTTGGGATCCAACCAACGAGGAGAAGGGAGAGCCAACTTTCAATCTTGACTCAGAAAGAATCAAACAGGAACTGGAACAATTCTTGAAACGTGACAACCAACTGACTCAGCTGATGAACCGACATCCTCAATTTGCTGCAAACCTTTCAGAGTCGTATGGATCTGAAGTTCGCAAGCTCCAGAAACGCAAAGCGAAGGACGCATACGAGCAAATGTTGGAAGGTCTCTATGGCGCACCTCTGACAATCTTATTCGCATCAGACAACGGCAATGCTGAAAGTTTGTCCAAAAGATTGGGCAATCGTGGCAAAGCTCGCGGTTTGAAGACAATGGTCATTGCCATGGATGACTACCCTATCGAAGATCTCGCCAATGAAGAGAATGTCGTTCTTATCACGAGCACAGCTGGCCAGGGAGAGTTCCCACAGAACGGCCGTGCCTTCTGGGAAGCGATCAAAGATTCGACAGACATAGATCTATCCAACGTTCACTACTCAGTGTTCACTCTCGGAGATAGCCACTACTGGCCTCGGAAGGAAGACAAGATTTTCTACAACAAGCCGGGCAAGGACCTTGATGCCCGACTTCAGTTCTTAGGCGGCAAGCTGTTGACACCTATCGGTTTGGGTGATGACCAAGATCCTGACACCTATCAGACGGGGTACCAAGAATGGGAGCCACGGCTGTGGCAGGCTCTCAGTGTGGACAATGTCGAAGGATTGCCGGAAGAGCCAGCGCCTATCACCAACGAAGACATCAAGATCGAGTCGAACTTCCTCCGAGGTACTATCAAAGAAGGGCTAGCAGACACCTCGACTGGTGCAATCTCCGCACCCGATCAGCAACTCACCAAGTTCCATGGTACATATATGCAAGATGATCGTGATTTAAGAGATGAGCGCAAGGCTCAAGGTCTTGAACCTGCTTACTCCTTCATGATCAGATGCCGCCTTCCGGGAGGTGTCGCTACGCCTATGCAATGGCAGCAAATGGATGCGATTTCATCCGCACACGGCAACGAGACCATCAAACTTACGACTAGACAGACGTTCCAATTCCATGGAGTTATCAAGACTAAGCTGAGACCCGCCATGCAGGCCATCAATAAGGCGCTTATGACCACCATCGCCGCCTGTGGCGATGTCAATCGAAACGTCATGTGCTCAAGCTTACCCACCCAGTCCGAGTATCATCGAGAAGTGCATGCAATCTCTCAGAAGATCTCGGATCACCTACTACCCTCCACGACAGCCTACCATGAAATCTGGCTCAAAGACGATACCACTGGTGAGAAGACTCAAGTTGCTGGTGATGCCGTTCAGGACTTTGAGCCTCTTTACGGCCCCACGTACCT